>NW_012150840.1:8289222-8319595 GCF_000956105.1 Propithecus coquereli
AAAAAAAAAAAAAAAAAAAAAGAAATCATAAGACTCAGCCCAGAAAAGGAAAGAACTGGTCTCTATATCTCAATCTGCCCACAACTGATATTTTATGGCCTTGAGAAATAGCTAATCCAATACAAAAAGTTAAAATTATGAAAGCTTGTGAATTTCGGACAAAACGGGAAAAAAATCACACTTACTCACACACACTTAAGACGAAGAAAAGATGTAAGTAAGTGTAAATAAGTACAAAGGGAAGCTGAGATCCAAGTCCTGCTTTGTCTATTATAGTCCTTGTTCAAAGCACCATCCTATACTGCCTTTCCAAATGAATGCATGCACAAACAGTATTACCAGTTCTCAGATTGTTCTTTTCTCTTCTCTGCGATCTTGGGACTCTGGTTAAAACAATCTGTTGAGCAGGAGATACATTTTAAAAGAGCATTTCAGCCTTTTTCACTGAACTTGGAATTGCAAGGTACGTGCTCCTAGCCACTGAAGCTATCTGCTTCATGCAAACAGACCTACAAGGAGGAGGCAAACTAACTCATGGTGCCCACCAACCATGCCTCCCTCCCCAGAGAATAAGCCTTCCAACTGTTTCCCACATCCCTTCCCCTTTAGTTGCAAGGGTGACAACTCTACAGTGTTAAACTAGGTAGTCGGTTAGGTATGAGCAAGGGAGGAGGGAACAGTTAGTCAACTGGCTTAAACAGCCCTTGAACAAACCATCCTGATTAGATGAACCATTAACTTCCCAGCATTGCACAGGTACAAAGTGACCTTGCCCCTCTTATATATGAGTAAGAACAGAATGCGCCCAGCCTTCTTCGATTTCAACAAATGAAAACAGCAATCATGGCCGGGCGTGGTGGCTCACGCTTATAATCCTAACACTTTGGGAGACCGAAGCGCGAGGATCGCTTGAGCGTAGGAGTTCAAGACCAGCCTGAACAAGAGTGAGACCCCCTGTCTCTACAAAAAATAGAAAAATTAGCCAGCATGGTGGCACACATCTGTAGTTTCAGCTACTTCGGAGGCTGAGGCAGGAGGATTGCTGGAGCCCGGCAGTTTGAAGTTACAATGAGCTATGACGACCCTACTGCACTCTAACCCAAGTGACAGAACTAGACACTGTCTCAACAAAAGAAAAAAAAAAAAAGCAACCTCTCAGGGTTCAGGGCAGTTGTTCCTTTCAAGCCTGCCCACTCCCTTTCTTAAGAGAGTATTTTCGCTTCTGCACAAGCCTTTCCTAAGTCTGTCCGCTTTCACTCGATAAACTTGCCACTATTGCTCAGTTGTATGCACATCCTGAAACTCCTTTCTGTGACATTAGCAAGAACATTTACACTGGTGACATCTTCATGGTGAGCCAGCCAGGAGATTATTCCATCCCTGAGTGACTCGTGGTGAGTATAGCTGTCTTCACCCTTAACAGCGGATTGGAGGCTTTTTCTTCCTTTGCTTCTGCAGGCTTTTCAGTGAGTCACTGGAGCATAACCTCGCTCCATCAGGCTGACTGCGGCTCTACCGAAGCAGGGTGGCAGAGGGTCACTCCTCAGGCCATGTAGATCCAAGCGGTTGCCAGACACTGGGTGACACTAGCCTAGGGAGCTGACTTCCCCTCCCTGTGCAGGAGCCCACGAGTCACTCTCTGTGGCTACCCCATGCTTAGTCTCCACTGCTAGATTCCATTCTTATTTCAAAGTACTTCTTTATTATGTGTGGGGAAAAGATGTTTGTTGATTTGTTCTGTCACTTTGTGAAGCGGGCTTGCTTTTTCAGAGGTCTTTCTGATATTGTTGTTTATTGTCCCTTTTGGTGGAGGAATTACCAGCAGAGACAGGGCAATGTGGGGGGACAGGAGCTTGGACTGTGAAGCTGTTTGGGAGCGCTCAGGCACACTACGCTCCCCATGTGAATTAAGCATTTGGAGGCAAAACTCGATTCGATCAAATTTTACATGGAAAGCGGGAGAAAAGCCTTTCAGACACAAAAAGCCCCACCCCCTTTAACCACTTTGTCAGGGCTGAAAGTGCTTCATCAGATCTGGGAGAGACAAGGGTGGGATCTCCAGGGGTCTCCAAACCTGAGAGACGCCAGCTTTAGAACCATACGTCCCAGCGCAGGACCACTGATAATTGGACATAGCCCACATCTCTCTACTTCGCAGCAGTTAGAGGCCCTTGAGAATAAAATTCCCTGGTCAACTTCTCATCCCAGCCCCCAGAGTTCGAGGATGCTGGGGCAGGGATGGAAACCTCCCCCAGGGCCACAACCACAGGGGCAAAGGAGTCCTCCTCTCCGGCACAGAGGAAAGTCTGGGGATGCACGGACTCAGCAGGACAGGCAGGGAGAGGTCGGGGACACCTGCATCCTCCTCTTTTTGCTTGACGAGCCTTGAGCCTGGGAAGGCTTCTGCTTCACAGGGGTTAGAAGCCCTGGTGAACCTAAGGGATCAGAGGCCCCTGTGTGCTTCCAAGTTTTGTCCAGGGAACCAACAAAAAATGGGTAATACTATCTCCACCACCAAAGACTCTTCCTTCAGATATATTTTCTGGAATTGGAACTTTTCCAAATTAGACAGTAGAAAGAAGAAGAAACTTGTGTTTCTGTGTAATACTGCCTGGCCCCAATATAAGCTAGGTGATGGGGAGGTCTGGCCAGTAAATGGCAGTTTAAAGTTTAATACAATCCTTCAATTAGATCTTTTTTGTAGACAGGAAAGCAAGTGGACAGAAGTTCCACACGTGCAAGCCTTTATGGCGCACAGAGAGGACCCTGATAAGTGCAGTTCCTGCCTTGAGAAATGCTGACCAGGTGGGCCAGGCTCGCCTCCCTCCAACCCCAGTTTCAGATTCCATGACCCAGCCACCTCCAGTGACCCCTAAACCTAACTTAGAGACTCCTTACCTGACATTTCCCCCAGCTCACCAGCCCATATACCCAACATTACCAGATAAGCCTTCAGGAGCAGATCTCCTTTGCCCTCTGTAGGAGGTAGCATGCGGGCCTCTGGGAACTACTCAAGTCTCTGTCCCTTTTTCAATGTCAGATTTAAAACAATGCAAGGAATGTTTAGGCAGGTTCTCGGAGGACCCCAATAAATTTACTGAAGAGTTCCAAAATCTGATCATGTCTTTTGGTCTGACTTGGAGAGATCTCGTGGCTGTCCTATCCCACTGCTGTTAGACAGAGGAAAGAACTGGAATTTGGACTGAGGCTCAAGCTCATGCAGAGGCTTTACGTGCATGCCAGCCCAGTAGGTACCCGGTAGGGTTGACTGCTCTTCCTCTCACTGACCCCCAATGGAACTATCAGCCCAGGCAGCCAGGGCCAGCCTTGAGAGACCAAGGCCCAGGTTTCACAGTAGACAGGTTCTATCTAGGCCACATTTTGAGTCCAGGCCAGTGGAGGCTGTTGGTCCAATGCAAGGAAGCCACCTTGCACATAGGACCACCACAGACAAAGAAGCAACTAACTTAGGACATTTTTGGGCATGGCAGGGTTTTACAGGATTTGGATACTCAGGTTTGGACTTACTGCCAAGCCTTTATATTATTCAGTGCAGTCTATTCTCATCCTCCAACAATATCAATCTGTGTTTAATTGCTCTTCTTTCTCTTCTTTAGACTTGGTGGGAGCCTCTTTCCGATCTCAAATCCCCAATATCACTTGGATTCTATGTCCTGACAGAGAACTAGGAATCATTGATGGCAGGGATCAGTTTCTATCCAAATGTTGCCCTATGGTACTCCATTTTCCCCCGAGCTCCCTTGACAGAGAGGAAGAACTCCTGGGCCCATATGTGGTGATGATGCCCCTGCCAGGTTTAAGTAGTTATAGAAAACGAGACCTCCACCCATACCCCCTTATAAGATTTCAAGGGCAGGGCCGGGCGCGGTGGCCCACGCCTGTAATCCTAGCACTCTGGAAGGCCGAGGTGGGCGGATTGTTTGAGCTCAGGAGTTCGAAACCAGCCTGAGCAAGAGCGAGACCCCGTCTCTACTAAAAATAGAAAGAAATTAATCGGACAACTAAAAATATATAGAAAAAAATTAGCCGGGCATGGTGGCGCATGCCTGTAGTCCCAGCTACTCGGGAGGCTGAGGCAGAAGGATCGCTTGAGCCCAGGAGTTTGAGGTTGCTGTGAGCTAGGCTGACGCCACGGCACTCTAGCCTGGGCAAAAGAGTGAGACTGTGTCTCAAAAAAAAAAAAGATTTCAAGGGCTAGATTCCCTGAGGGGGGAATATTGGAGTAGGTAGTCAGTTAGGCATAACCAAGAGGGGAGGGAATGGAAAAGTTAGTAAACTGGCTCAAACAAACAGACCTGAAGAGAAGATTAAGAGCCATTAATTTCCCAGCATTGCCTGGTACAAAGTGACCTTTCCCCAGTTATATATGAATAAGAACAGAATGAACACTGACCGCTCAGCCTTCTTAGACTTCAACACATAAAAACAGCAACCCATTGGGTTCAAGTCCGTCGCTCCCTTTCTTGAGAGCGTACTTTGACTTCTGCACAAGCCTTTCCTACGCCTGTCCACTTTCACTCAATAAACGTGCCACTGTTGCTCAGTTGTGTGTGTATCCTGAAATTCCTCTCTGCCATGTTAGCAAGAATCTTTATGCCAGAGACATCAGGACCTGTACTTAGCCCTTTCCTCTCCTTAGCCAGCAGGAAAGAAAGAGACAATCAACTACAAAAGTCCAGCTCTGGCCTTATTACCATGGCCTTGCTCAATTGGGGATACAGCCCTAGGAGTATGATCTTTCTCAGAAAGATCTCACTGAAGTATGAGCATTATTTTCAGTTCACATTCAACTTTTCAATGAGATTCCATGTGGATAAGAGGATCCTGTGGTGAAAAGAAAAATCTGTGTTTTCATCTGAGCATGAGCACCCATGTGTGCCTAGAGGTGGGAGCACTGAGTGTTCAAAGGGGAGAAAAAATACAACTGGAAAAGGGGCAACAGGGAGGAAGGAAGGAAGGAAGGAAGACTGTAGCAAGAACTGACAGTGTGATTTGGCCCAGCTTCAAGGTCGCCCCCCGTGGAAGGACTGTCTCTCTTCATTGGACCACCGTCACTACTGGTGACTCACTCAGAGCCAATCAGCAGGCTGCCCGTTGGGCAGTCCGCTGCTGATTCTCTGGGGCACTCAGCTAGCCACCGGCTGATGTGTCACCTGTCAAGACACCACCTCTCATTCTCCCTGCCATCCCCTCCCCGCCCCCCAGCGCGTCACTCAGATCCCCCATGCTCCTGCTTCGAAGGAAGGATAGGGCTGACAAGCAAACACTGTTCCTTTTCGCTTCTCTCCTTTACAACACCTGCCCAAAGAGCGAACCTAACAGCAACAAGAGAGCAAGCAGTGGTGCTAAAGATGTCCCGATTCCCATCAGAACAAAATGTGGACTCGCTCCTCTGTGCTTCAAAGACTGGTTCAAGCCAAGGGATTTAAGCCGTGAAGAGTGTTCGGGGCCACACCCTCCCTATTCTAGGGTCTGAAACCCGCGAGGCTGTAAATTCAAGTGTTTGAAGTAGCCTTGCCCTCGGGGTTCCATGGAGCCAGACTCGGGGTTCTTAGGCGAAAAAGAGGGCAGGAGAAGCAGGGTACCCCGGAGTGCAGCGCCCTCCCCGCATCCAGGACAGCTGGACCTCGCCTCCAACCTACCTAACTCTGGGCCTCGGCCATCTTGAAACCCCCCAGGGAAGGCTTTCAAAGAAAGAGCTTCGAGGACCCATGTGCCCCCGAAAAGACTTCGCAAGAGAAGGCAATACATTTGCACAGACCTGATTTGGGGCGCAGCCATGTACAGAAGGAAGGGGAGAAGGAGGAGCAGGAGCAGGAGCCCAACCATCTCGGCGGGCGCAGCGGCAGCGGACGCAGGATGCCCCAGCAGCTCCAGCCGACTATGGCTTCTCTTCCTAGGCAGGACCTGCCTAGTTCAAATTGCGACAGCGCGGGGAGCAAGGCCCTCTGGGACGTGTAGTCCGGGGATTAGCGGCCGCTGACAGGCTGCGCTAGAGCGCCGCTTACCGGCGATGGGAGAAGTTGGCCCATGCTCTAGGCAGGTGCACGCCAAATCCCCAGCCATCTAGAGCCAGCTAGAGCCTAGGGCCTGGGGGTCATCCAGGTAGCTCTCCCTCTGTGAAATCTCCCCGGTTCTCTGTCTCCCCGGGCCCAAATCCAGTCCCTGGTGCAGTTTCCCCCAATCGTGGTTAGGCAGTTACCGCATAGTTTCTCCTGGAGGTCAAATGTTGGCATCTGGGAAATGTTCTAAGGCTCATTACACAGGAGAGGAGCGGTTGGAATCTGACAGTTGGTAAGGTGGGAGGAATGTGAACCCTTCCTCCTCAGGATTCCTTTATCCAATGGAGAGGAAGCATTAGTCCTTGAAGACATTCCCAGGAGAATTATTTTATAATGTCTATTTTGAATTATGATGGTAATATGATTTTCCTGATGTTTGATTGAGTGTTCATTGATAATAGAATATAATTTTCCTGATGACTTGGGTCACTTGGGGTAGCAATGAATTTCTGAGATTAGCATTGTTGGTTTTGCCAACTCATGAAAGTATTTAATCCTGCTTTGAATTAAGGCCATGAACATGTTCTCCTTGAATAGTTTCAATAGTTTCTTTCACCTGAGGCCTATTTCCTGGGGAAGAAGGTGGGGGATGTCTTAATAAGTCATTATCTGTCTGTGATTCCCTGATTGCACACAATAATATTTTCTGGTTCTTTTGTGTAATTTCCATTTGACTTAAAGACAAATGTTCCAAAGTCAATTTGAACCAACATATTTTATAGCAATTGCAGAGAAGAGAGTTTCCTTCTTATAATACAAATTCCTACTAATTAAACATTAGATTATCTAGTAATCATCACATTTTGTCACACTATCATTACTGTATTATCTAATATTTGTATATCGTTTTACAACTTTATAAAAGCCCTTCGTGTGTTTTGCTCCTTATTCATTCACTCATTCGTTTGATGAATATTTATGGTATTCCTATAGTGTGCTAGGCACCGTGCTGAGGTCCAGCAGGGGACCAGGAAGACATGACCTCTGCCTTCTCAGAGCTCATGGACTGTCAGGGAAGACCCTAAACAAATGATTACTGTAAATAAATCGTGGTGAGGGTTATAAGGGGAAATAGAGAAAGCTTTGGAGCTTATGACAGGGAGGCCTCCCCTGATCAAGAGATCAGGAAAGGCTTCTTTGAGGAAATAACATTTGAGCAGAGGCCAGAGGAAAGTTAGTAGGTAAGCAACACACAGGCAAGAGTCCTCTGAACAAAGGAAAGAGCCTACCTGAGGACTCAGAGTCAGAGAGAGCAGGGTGTGCTAGAGCAACAGAAAACATTGATCTAGCTGAGGCCCAAGGGTAGGGGGGAGTGCCTGAAATGGTAATAATAAACAATGCATAAAAAGTGCTTATTATATGCCAGGTCCTATCCAAGTGCTTATATATCTTAACTCTCTTGATTCCTTCAACTCTGTGAGTTAAGTACAATATTTTCCCTATTTTACAGACAAGGAAACTGAGGCACAGTGGAGGTTAAGTAAGTTAGCCCAGGTCATAATCGCAGTGCTAGCTTTCAAACTTAACCAGGTTATATCCAGGGCCCATTATGCCCTTAACTATTGGGTCATATTACCAAAAATTGAAGCTGGAAAACTTCTCCCCATATGTGTGCACATTTGTATAGCCACACAAAATTTCTTTCTTTCTTTTTTATTTTTATTTATTTATTTTTTTGTGAGACATAGTCTCACTCTGTCACCCTGGCTGGAGTACAGTAGTGTCATGATAGCTCACTGCAACCTCAAACTCCTGGGCTCAAGCCATCCTCCTGCCTCAGCCTCCTTGGTAGCTTGGACTACAGGTGCACACCACCAGCTAATTTTTTTATTTTTGGTAGAGACGGCATCTCACTCTTGCTCAGGCTGGTCTTGAACTCCTGAACTCAAGTGATCCTCCTGCCTCGGACTCCCAGAGTACTAGGATTATAGGCATGAGCTACCATGCTTGGCTTATCCACACAAAATTTGCATGTAATTTCAGGTGGTTTAGGGACACATTGGAACCACCCATGGAACTCAGATTTAAAAACTTGGTTAAACCCAATAATTGAAGATGGATAAGCGGGTAAGTTGCTTCATGAAGCTGAGAGAGAGCAGAGAGGACAGCCTTGAGGAGCACCAATGTTATGAAATGGGTAGAGGGAGGGGAGCCTGAAAATGGACTGACAAAAAGGGGCCAGAGAGGTTGGAGATGTATCAGACTGGGTTCAATGAGAAGAGAGAAACCACGTTATAATTTGAACAGGGAAAGTTTAATATAAAAAAATTAACTGTAATAGGGGATGGGAGTAAGAAGGACTGGCTAGTATAGGGATTGTTAAACTTTTTCTGAAAAGAAAAACAAACATTTTAGGGTTTAGGGGGCAAACAGTCTCTGTTGCAGCTACTCAACTCTGCCATTGTAACATGAAAGTGGCCATAGATAACAGATCAACCAATGAGCATGGCCATGTTTCAATAAAACTTTATTTACAAAAACAGATAATGGGTGGATTTGCCATTTGGCCCATGGTTTGTCAATGTGTGGGCAAGTGAAAAGATAGAACTCTAAAGATTTTTTAAAAGAGCAGATATAATAAAAAAATAGCAGATACGATTACTATAATATTACGTATGATAGCTGTTACCTGGGACTGAGACAGAGCTCCCAAGGAAGAGGCCCCTTCCTCTCCTGGGCTGAGGCCCAGATCCTGCTGCAGAGAGCACAGGTATGGCATGGTCGGGAAGTCACTATGGTGCTACATCAGTGGTGCCAGGGAAAGCTGTTCACAGGGCAGTGTCTCACTGGAGACACTCTGCTACAAAACTACCTGAGGGGGAGGCAATGCTGGAGGAAGCTACTGGCCACTGAGTGCTGATGGAGCCCAGAAGGGGAGAAGCTGTGTGGACTGCAGGAGGCTAGCACTGGGGAAGCCAAGCTTGCTGCAGGAGGCTGCTGGAATAGTTAGTACACCAGAACCAGGAAGCAAATCCCTTCCCTCCTGCAGTGTCCCTCCAGTGCCATCTATTTACAGAACTTAACATTATGCCAGAGAACAAAGAAAAAAAGAATTAAAGGGTCCACCTCTTTTCACAGAGCAGGCAAGAAATATGAATGGGAGCTGAGAGACAATCAGTTGATAACTGGCTCAGGAGGGTAACTGGAGAATGTAGTGTAATACGATGCATTTAAAATGTATTTCAGGAAAGTACATACTTAGATCTATAGAAGACAAAAAGTTAGGGGCGGGGGAAGATGAGGGATAAAAAAGCTATCTGTTGGGTACAATGTACACTACTGGGTGACGAGTACACTGAAAGCCCTGACTGCAGCATGATACAATCCACCCATGTAACAAAAAACACTGTGCCCTCTAAATTTATTGAAATTTTAAAAATCATTAAAAATTGATAAGTTAGACTTCATCAAAGTTAAGAACTTCTGCTCTTTGAAAGATACTAAGAAAATAAACCACAGACTAGGACGAAATATTCGGAAACCATATATCTGATAAAGAACTTCTAGTCAGAATGTATTTTAAAAACTCCCAAAACTTGGGATTAAGAAAAAAAGACCCCAATTTTCTAACTGGGTCAAGTGCTTTGAACAGATACTTCACCAAAGACATACACATGAAAAAATGTTCAATACCATTAGTCACTAGGGAAATTCAAGTTAAAACCACAATAAAATACCAACTACACACCTATTAGAATGGTTAAAATAAAAAAGACAAACCACACCAAGCTGCGGGGTTTTTTTTGTTTTTTTGTTTGAGAGTCTCTCTCTGTTGCCCTATTAGCCTAGCTCACAGCAATCTCAAATTCCTGGGCTCAAGCGATCCTCCTGCCTCAGCTTCCTGAGTAGCTGGGACTACAGGCACACGCCACCACACCCAGCTAATTTTTTCTGTTTTTAGTAGAAACAAGAATCTCACTGTTGCTCAGGCTGGTCTCGAACTCCTGAGCTCAAACGATCCACTCGCCTCGGCCTCCCAGAGTGCTAGGATTACAGGAGTGAGCCACTGCACACGGCCCATCCCTGTATTGATGAGAATGTGGAGAAGTTGAGACTGTCATATACTGCTTTTGAGAATGTAAAATGGTACAACCACTTTGGAAAACAGTTTGGCAGTTTTTTAAAAAGTTAAGCGTAGGGCCGGGCGCCGTGGCTCACACCTGTAATCCTAGCACTCTGGGAGGCCGAGGCAGGTGGATCGTTTGAGCTCAGGAGTTCGAGACCAGCCTGAGCAAGAGCAAGACCCCGTCTCTACTAAAAACAAAATAGAAAGAAATTACTTGGACAACTAAAAAGATCTATATAGAAAAAATTAGCCAGGCATGGTGGTGCATGCCTGTAGTCCTAGCTACTCAGGAGGCTGAGGCAGTAGGATTGCTTGAGCCCAGGAGTTTGAGGTTGCTGTGAGCTAGGCTGATGCCATGGCACTCTAGCCCAGGCAACACAGTGAGACTCTGTCTCAAAAAAAAAAAAAAAAAAAGTTACGCGTAGGTTAAATGTACACCTATCATATGATTCCCAGGTAATTTCCCATAAGAAATGAAAGTTTATCCATGCAAAGACTTGTACATAATGATCATGGAAGCTTTATTTGTAACAATCATGAACTAGAAACAACCCAAATGTCCATCAACAGGTGAATGGATAAACAATTGTTATATATCCATACAATGAAATACTATTCAGCAATAAAAAGGAAAGGAATAGACTTTTGATACATGCAACAGCCTGACTGAATCTCCAAGTGATTATGCTGAATGAAAGAAGCCATGCAAAAAAAAGAGTACATACTGTATTATTCCATTTATATAAAATTCTAGAACACGCAAACTGTAGAATATAGAGTGTGGTGACAGCAGATCAGTGGCTTCCTGGGGATAAGAAGAAGTGGGGAGGGAAGGGAAGGCAGGGATTACTGTGGGGAACAAGGAGACTTCTGGGTGTTCATTGTCTTGATTGTGGTGATAGTCTCATGAGTGTATATAAATATCAAAACTTTAACATGTGTAGATTATTATATGTCAATTATGCCTCTATAAAGCTCTAAAAATTGGAGAAGTAGATACTGCTCAAGTGTGTCATGTCACTGAGAAATCAAGCAGTATAATGTGGGGTGTGGCAGAATAAGCAGCCTCTGCTTCAGAAATTGCAAGCAAAGAGTTGCCTCAGGACAGAGCCAGGTTTCCGTTGAGGCCAGCAATTGGAGGGAACATTCGACGTGAAGGCTGAAGATGTCAGGGAGTTCGTTATCCATGAGAAGGGAATTCCAGTGAGAAGTGTGGGAGAGAGAGGATTGTGAGCTTGGTTGGGGAGAGGATAAATGGGTTTATGTTTGGGGATGTTCACAAAGCAACCCTGTGTGCAGGTTGTGTGATTGTTCTTTCAGCAATCAAGAAAACTGGCCATGCTGAGGCAGTGTGCTGGGAGCTACTGTGTGGATAGCACAGGGTGTTTGGGGTGTAGAAGTTGAGCACCACAGGGAGGGGTGCAAAACTCCAGCTGATGAAGGAAGGAGATGGTCAAGAGGTCAGGAAGCGGGACAGTTGAGCCACATTAGCTGGCAGATGAGGGGGAGGGGCTATCCAAGCATCCCAGGCGTAGATCCCAAGGCACAGTGATGTGATCGAGTTCAGAGTGTTCTAAGAACTTAGATGAGGCTGGATCAAAGGGTGGCTATTGGTGAGGGATGGGAAATAAGGTCAGAGACACTGGCAGTGTTCAGATCATAAAGGGCCTTGTATGCCAAGCTAGAGTTAGAATTTTATCTTGAAATCAAGCTAGTGAAAGGTTTTAGGCAAGAAGAACAAAATAGTAGGATTTATGCCCTACTTTGTCCCCTAAATTGTAATGCTCAATAAACCAATTTCTCCTGCCAGACTTCTCTGAGATCCAGACCTGTATTTCCAACTTCCTGCCGGACCTATTTGGATGTCCTGACTTCCCCCATGTATTCCTTGAATTTAGTGAATGGCACCATCTTCTTTATGCCTACACCCAACGTGATGGGGACAGTTAGAGAAAATCATGCCTGGGTATGTTGGTACCAGGACAAATTAACAGTCAACAACAGTTACCTCACATGCACGTTCATTAATTCATTCCATTAGCATGCTCAGCAAATGTTTGGAGATGAATAAACGTGCACATGACCCAGTCAACTTGGTGGGTGCAGGATCGTACTGATATATGGCATAATCACTTTATTTTTTTCTTCCAAACTTTCATCTAAAAGATAGTTCCATGTTTAGTCAAATTTCATCTTTCTGTTGCATAAGGAAATTATTACACAAGTGTAGGGTTAACAAGAGTTCTCCAGGGCAGATCTTTTACATTGTTGTTTCAATTTCTATACTGTAGTTGTGTAACTACACTTAGGGATTAAATAGTGTTTATTTTATAATGTTCACAATCTGAGAGTCAGGAATTCGGGCAGGGCTTGGTTAGGTGCTTTGTCCACTCCATATGGAGTCCACTGTGTGTGCTCCATGGGATGCAGCTGGTGTCTGCATGGATGTGGGGAGTCTAAGAAGGCTTCCATCAGATATCTTGAACTTGGGCAGGAATAGCTAGAAGCTGAGCTCACCCTGGGCCACGTTCCCTCCCCATGTAGTCTCAGGGCCTTTCCACGGTCTTTCCGGGAGTCTTATTGGATTTCTAACGTGGGGACTTAGGGTTCTAGGAATGACATGTAAGAAACAGGAAGGCTCTTAAGGTCTGGACCTGGAAACTGGGCCAGTGTCACTTCTGTATAGTCTATTGGCCAAGGAAGTCACGCAGATGTTACACAGAGCCCATCGAGATTCAAGGGGAGGGGAAACATAGACCTTACCTCTCCATAGTCAAGAGACCAAGAGAATTTATGCCACCTTTTATCTGCCACAATTGTGTTCTTGCTAAGAATCTAAGAGGACATTTCACAAGTGAAATTAGGCTTTTGGTCTTTCTGTAAAATTACTGAAATTGTAATTTAATGCCGGTAAAGGCATTAAACATTTAAAAAAATGAGTTAATTTTTATTGGGATATAATTAACATATCATAAAATTAATCCTTTTAAAATGCACAATTCAGTGATTTTTAGTATACTCATGAGAGTAAGCAATCATTACCACTATCTGATTCCATACATTTTCATCACTCCAAAAAGAAACTCCATATTCCTTACTCTAGTCATTTGTGGTTCCCCCTTCCCACCCCCTGGCAACTAATCTACTTCTCTAGATTTACCTATTTTGGGCATTTCATATAAATGGAATCATACAGTAAGTGACTTTTTGTGTCTAAATTCTTTTCAGTTAGCATAGCGATTTCAAGATTCATTTATTAACTGTCAGGCAGTTAATTAATAAAAATATAATGTCATTTTCTGGATTTGGTGATATTTGTAGCAGTTTTGTTAATTTCACATCTTTTTCTTTGTTTATTTTTGGAGACAAGGTCTCACTTTGTTGCTCAGGCTAGAGTGCAGTGGCATCTTCATAGCTCGCTGCAGCCTCGAACTCCCAGGCTAAAGCAATCCTCCTGCCTCAGCCTCCCAAGTAGCTGGGACTACAAGTGCATGACCATGCTCGGCTAATTTTTCCATTTTTTTGTAGAGATGGAGTCTCGCTATGTTGCCCAGGCTGGTCTTTGAATTCTTGGCCTCAAGTGATCCTTCCACTTCAGCCTCCTAAAATGCTGGGATTATAGGTTTGAACCGCCTTGCCTGACCAGTATCTAATATTTATTCATAGTTTTATATTTTTTTCTTAAAAAGAACCCCCTAAGTTGAATAGACTTTAGGCTCTAGAACATCCGAATCCACTTCTGATGATATTTTATTTCATAAACTGGATTGTGAGTCAGAGTGAGTATTCTTTGTATGATTCTCTATGTTCTTTGGTTGATCTCAAATAGAAAATAGTAAAACTCTTTTTCTTTTCTTTTTTAAACTAATTCCATCCCCTTCTGTCTGAAAATGGTAAAATATTTTTAGTCTAGGAGGCATTTGTTTTCTTTGTCTGTCCTCATCCTGATGTTGGATGCCTATGACTTTGCTGATTGCTGTGGGCACTTGAGTTGGCAAAAGCTCTGTACAGCTTTGCCCCTCTATCCTGAGCACCTCACCACAGTGCAGGTCTAAGGCCTGGGCTTCTTGGTCCACTTTTATTTTTTAAAATTTCCCCAACATTTAATTGCAAAACACCTTAGCTTCTTTTCTTTTAATACTTTACATACCATTTCAGTCCTCAGTGCCTAGTTTGTTCTTTTTCTAATTTTCCTCTGTAGAAGTGATTCACAGTGCACTTCTATTGGAACCCAAATCTTGCAGTACTTACAAAGCCACAAATAATTAAATGAGAATATTCTAGAATTTTATAACCAGAGAGAGATTAATGTAAGCTCAGCCATCTTCATCACTATTTATTGCATACCTGCTTCATGCAAACCTTGGTTCTAGCTGCTGGGAGAACACAAAAATGTAGACCTGTTTTTGGACTTAAGTGGTGGAGATAAGAATTTGCCTAACTAAGCCACAAGTTAAATCATAATGACCACCTTACAGAAAAGGTAAATATAGAGTATGGGAGCAAGGGAAGGGGATGATTGATTAGGATGGGTGAAAGCTTCAGAGAGGAGGTATATTTAAGTTGGACCTTAAAGACAATCAAAGATTTCTTAAGTTGAAGAAAATTCTTATGATGTTGGAAAGGTTTTTTAAAAAAGCAAATATGGGGGCTGGGCGAGGTGGCCTTTAATCCTAGCACTCTGGGAGGCCAAGCTGGGAGGATCACTTGAGTCCAGGAGTTGGAGACCAGCCTGAGCAAGAGTGAGATCCCCGTCTCTACTAAAAATAGACAATTATCCAGGGGTGGTGGTGCACACCTGTAATCCCAGCTACTCGGGAGGCTGAGGCAGAAGAATCACTTGAGCCCAGGAGTTTGAGATTGCTATGAGCTAGGCTGATGCCATGGCACTCTAGCCTAGGTGATAGAGCCAGACTCTGTCTCAAAAAAAAGTAAACATGGCAATTTATTCCAACTTTTCATTCTGAAATGTTATATTTCTTGGTTTTCCATGACAGAATGGGTGTGTATGTGCGTGCATGTGTTCATGTGTGTGCTTCCAACATCTTTTTCTTTTTTTTTTTTGAGACAGAGTCTTGCTCTGTTGCCCGGGCTAGAGTGAGTGCCGTGGCGTCAGCCTAGCTCACAGCAACCTCAAACTCCTGGGCTCAAGCGATCCTCCTGCCTCAGCCTCCCAAGTAGCTGGGACTACAGGCGCACACCACAATGCCCGGCTAATTTCTCTATTTTTAGTAGATACAGGGTCTCCCTCTTGCTCAGGCTGGTCTTGACCTTGAGCCATCCACCCACCTCAGCCTCCCAGAATGCTAGGATTACAGGCATGAGCCTGCTTCCAACATCTTAATCTGAAAAATTTCAAACATTCATAATAGTTTAAAGAATTTTACAGTAAACATCCATATATCCATTACCTATATTCTACATTAATATTTTGCTATACTTGTTTTATCGCATATTTAAATACATGTGATATATATGGCATATTATATATATCACATATATAAAATGTCTATTTTAATTCCCTGTATCCATCAATCCATCCTATTTTATTAATGCACTTCAAAGTAAACTGCAGACATTAGTATACTTCCCTTCTAAAAACTTCAGCAAGTACATAACTTATTAACTAAAGTTCAATATTTAGTTATAGTTTTTTCTTTTGATGTAAAATTTACATAAAGCGAAATAGGCAAGTGTTTTTGCTTTTGTTTTTGTTTTTTTTTTTTTTGAGACAGAGTCTTGCTCTGTCACCCAGGCTAGAGTGCCATGGTGTCAGCTTAGCTCACAGCAACCTCAAACTCCTGGGGTCAAGTGATCCTCTTTCCTTAGCCTCCCGGTAGCTGGGACTACAGGCGCACACCACAATGCCCGGCTAATTTCTCTATTTTTAGTAGATACAGGGTCTCCCTCTTGCTTAGGCTGGTCTTGAACTCCTGAGCTCAAGGGATCCTGCCTTGGCCCCCCAGAATGCTAGGATTATAGGTGTGAGCCACTGCGCTGGGCCAAGTGCACAAGTCTTAAGAGGATATTTGCTGTTTTGACAAATGCATAGACCCATATAACCCAAACCCCTATCAAGACACAGAACATTTCCATCACCTCAGAAAGTCACTCATGAGAGGTATGTGTTCAAAGTGTACGTGTGCACAGATCCCAGCCATAATAGACTAATGGACTGATCAGAGGTAGACAGAATTAAGCTGGGAGAAGGTAAAGGTTTGAAGGGCAAAAGGATTAGTAGATGGCCAGCATCCCAGGCCCTGAGAGGGTTTAATACCCTTGCTGTGGACAGTAAGCAGGTTAGGGATACTAAGTATGACATTACTGTGCTCTAATTCTTTTCAATAATACACATACCAGGCTTACCCTGTAAGCTCTACATTTTGGAGGGCAGTGGTTCTCAAAGGGGGATAATTTTGCCCCACAGTGACAGTGGCAATATCTGGAGAGATTTTTGGTTGTCACGAGGGGGTAGTACTGCTACAAGCATTTTAGGAGGTAGAGTCTAGGGATGCTGCCAAACATCCTCCAGTGCACAGAACAGCCCCTCACGAGGAAGAATTGTCCGGCTCAAGTGTCAACAGTGCCTGCTGTAGCTTAAAGGTAAGGGTTGCTGACTCATAGGGGGAAAATCCATGGAAGCTACATACTAGCAGTAAACTTTTTTTTTTCTTTGAGAAAGATAATGTGTTTATTTCACCTTTTAAAACCAAGAAAAAGGAACAACAAATCTTTTTTTTAGAGGGGGTAAAACAAATACAACAAACGTGCTTCCATTTTGACATGCTGTTTGGGGTAGGGACCTGGGAAGAGTTCCTCATGGCTGGGAGTGGAAATAATGGTGTGGTGTTTCATAGGCCCTTTTAGGGAAATGGGGCAAGGGCTGGAGGAGGAAGATTGGACTCATGACCTTCCACTTGTCTGGTCTGACTTCCAGAACCTGTGATTTGAAAATTAGGGAAGAGGAAAAGGAGGAAGAGAGGAAGGGAGGAAGAGAAAGAGAGGTTTACAGTTCTTCTTTCTGCTCGACTTTGTAAGAGGCTCTCTTCTGAATGAGGTAGCCAGGACAGGGAGAACCAGGTGGCCGCTGCAGTATAACCACACTCGATGAATTCCAGCCAAAGGTCAAATCAGCAAGCAGTTTCCCAGCTTTGCTTCATAGCATGTAATGCCCACAGATCAACCATGGGAGGATGACTGATCTGTGAACCTGACCTGTGATTCACCCACAGTGAGGCAGGAAGAGGACCCTTCTCAAAGCCGTTGCAAGGGATGACTGCTTTGTCGTCACTGAATTTCAGGTCCATTCCTGCACTGGGTCTTTTGGTGTTTTCATCTCTTTCTCTCTATGAAATATCTATGTCTCAGGTTGAAAGTTCCTAAAAAGCAGATATCAGGTTGGTCCATGGCCTTTTTGATGTTGATTACAACGATGAAATGGGTGATGATGATGGCTTTGCTTGGGTGATAAAACACTTTTAAGAATATCTCCATACCAGTTTGAGAAATAGCTTTATTTTGTGACATTGAATGATTAATTTAACGAAAATAAACACATAAATTGTTTTGAAGTGATATGAGTTCTTGACCAAAATTAAGGCTGTTGATGCAGAATTTTTTTTTTTTTTCAAGATAGGGTCTCGCTCTGTTGCCCAGGCTGGAGTGCAGTCAGTGGCATCATCATAGCTCACTGCAACCTCAAACTCCTGGGCTCAAGTGCTCCTCCTGCCTCAGCCTTCCTAATAGCTGGGACTACAGATGCCTATTACCACACCTAGCTAATTTTTGTATTTTTTGGAGCGATAGGGTCTCACTATGTTGCTCAGGTTAGGCAGAAATAATTTAATAAACATTTATTGAAAGTCAAATGTGAGGATCGGCCCAGGAAGACATACCAATCTAGTTGGATGTGTTCCAAAGTCTATTACAAGTTGGAATGCTTTTATAAGAAAGTTTAGGAGAAGGGAGGGGGACTCTTCTTATCAGGTTGTCCTTTTTCATTGGAGGGTGTAATAAGAGGTTACAATCATTGGCTAGAGATAACAACATATAGGCTAAAATGTTTTAATGGGCAAGACAATCGGTAAAAGCTCATGATTTAGAAACAAGTCAGTGTCCTTTCCAATGTCAGTACAATATGTATTTATCAGTATAATCATTATGTCAACAGTTTGAGGACACAAGATTTTCAGGAATTCACAATAAGAGTTTTCACTCAGGGACAGGGTATAAGCCGTGAATAACACCACCTTCCCCAGGTGGTTAATTTGGAAGCCTTCCAAATATGACCTGTAGGTTATCAGGGTTTGTTTGTTTGTTTTTTTTAGCTGAAAACTTTAAGTTTTAATAGACCATAGGCTATAGGTTCACAAGGTACAGAACGGTACATTCAGTGAAAAGCCTGCACCCACTCCTGCCTCCCTAGAAGCAATCATTGTTAACTCACTTCTTGTTATCTTTTCTGAGATATTCTATGCATATACTAACATGTCCCTATATCCCCTCTGCTTTTTAAACAAATGGTAGCGTGTTATAAACACTGTTCTGCTCCTTTTTTCACCTAATATATCTCAGAGATCATTCCATATCAGTATGTTTAAAATTATTTATTCTTTTTCATAGCTGTATAGTATCTATGGTGTGGCTGTACTTTTGATGGACACTTAGGAGATTTTCAAACCTTTGCTGTTATACACAGTGATTCAACAATAACCTTATGAATACACGGAAGTCGAATGCCGGGGTCAACGAGTATGTGCGGAGCTTTATCAGATCTTCCCACACTTCCTTTTGCGGAGGTTGTGACGACCGACTCCCACAGTGCGTCACTAGCAGTGTGTCAGTGTTATTTCTTCACACCCTTGCCAGGAAATAATTTTAATTTTAATCATTTAGATTTAATTCTAATTTGCATCTTTCATGAGTGAGGTTGAAGACCCATTTGCATTTGTCTTTTCTGTAAACTGTTATTTCAATTGGGTTGTTAATCTTTTTCTTATTGATTTGTAAGAGTTTTTTATATACTAAATCGATCAGACTCTGTCTATGACACATGCTGTGAATATTTCCCCCCCGGTTTCTCATTCATCTTGCCTTGCGTGTAGTAGTTTTTGTCATGAAGATTTTCTTTTAACTTTATTTTTTGATTTCTGGTTTTCTTGTCTTACTAGAAAGATCTTACCACTCTAAAATTGTTTAAACATTTGTTTGATGGTTCTTCTTATAGTTTAACAGTTTCACTTTTCATACTTATGTCTTTGGTCTACTAGAATTTTGCAAGGACCAAGTTTACTTTTTCCCAGCTGGATACCTGTTACAATATTTTATTAAATAAATCATCTCCCCCTATTTATTTAAAATAGCAAGTTTATCATATCTAAATTCCCAAGTGTATTTGGGTTTATTTCTTGCCTTTCCATTCTGTTCTTTTTCCTTTTTTTAGAGACAAGGCCTCACTCTGTCACCCAGGCTGGAGTACAATGGTGTCAGCCTAGCTCACAGCAACCTCACATGCCTGGGCTTAAGCGATCCTCCTGCCTCAGCCTCCTGAGTAGCTGGGACTACAGATGTGCACCACCATGCCTGGCTAATTTTTTTTATTTTTTGTAGAGAAGGGTCTTGCCATGTTACTGAGGCTGGTCTTGAACTCCTGGCCTCAAGCGGTCCACCCACCTCTACCTCCTAAAGTGCTAGGATTACATGCATGAGCCACCAAGACCAGCCTCCATTCTGTTCTATTTATTTGTCTGTCTGTTCGCCTACCAGTACTAAATTGTTTAAATTATTATAGCTTGGTTGTATGGTTTAACATTTTGGCACAACTAATCAATAATCTGATGGTGGTCTTCGAATTATAAAATTTAACACTTGTTTTTAGGAAGCTATTTGTATATTTTCACAATTCTAGATGCCTTATATTCCTTCTAACATCTCCTTTCCAGAGAACTGTATGCTGTTCTTTAGGACTCTCCACCTCCCAGACAAAATCAAGATAAGTTGAGCACCAACTTCATAAATGCAGGAGATCTTGGATTTGAGTCAAGAAAAGTTTCCCGGGGGCGGGGGGGCGGTGCGAGGGGTTAAAAAAAAAAAAAAGAAAAGTTCCCCCTGTAAATTATCTGATCATTCCGTGTTCTGATGGCCAGGTCCATGGCTTCCCAAGGGACAGAAACTGTGTCTTTCTAGTACTTGGTACAATGCCTGGCACTGAGAAGCACTCAGTAAGTGTATGTGGAGAGGATGAACTTATGAAGGAGGGAGTCACCACCTGGCCCAGGAGTTTTCTTTCATGCATGAATCTTCCTGGAGGCTTCTCTGGCTTCACAGGAAGGAACAGAACTGGGGCATGATTCCTGGGGTCCTGCCCCAGCTCCTTGCCTGTCCTCTTTTCCAGGAGGACAAGGGCTGAGTGAACAAGGGCAATGAACCCCCACTTACCCTCCTCCTACCCTCTCACACACATCCAGAGGCTCTGAGAGTTTCTGCTAGCTTTGTGTGTGTGCGTTTCACCTCATCTTTAATAGTGTTCAACTGAAACTTCACTCACATTCATCATCTCTCCCTTTTCTACACCAAACCCTTGAGTAAAGCAAGTGAGATAGCAAGGGAGAAAGGAATCGATACAGCTAACCACAACAGCTGGCTCCTATACAGTGTTTAGTATATGTTAGTTTCTATCTCAAATTTTCTTCTTACTTAATAATTCAATACTTAGAATAAATCAGTATAGGCCGGGCGCGGTGGCTCACGCCTGTAATCCTAGCTCTCTGGGAGGCCGAGGCGGGCAGATTGTTTGAGCTCAGGAGTTCGAAAGCAGCCTGAGCAAGAGCGAGACCCCGTTTCTACTAAAAATAGAAAGAAATTAATTGGACAACCAAAAATATGTAGAAAAAACTAGCCGGGCATGGTGGTGCATGCCTGTAGTCCCAGATACTCGGGAGGCTGAGGCAGGAGGATCGCTTGAGCCCAGGAGTTTGAGGTTGCTGTGAGCTAAGATGACGCCATGGCACTCTAGCCCGGGCAACAGAGTGAAACTCTGTCTCAAAAAAAAAAAAAATAAATAAATAAATCGGTATATATATATATATCATGCCCATTGTAAAGTGAGGAAACTGAATTAATGAAAAGGTTTAGTAGCTTGCCCAGGGCCATGGAGCTTGTAAGTAGACGATCTGGGATTTGAACCAAGAAGTCCAGCTCTAGAGTCTATGCACTTAAACTCTATACCCTTTCCTTGTAATGTGCATGTGTGTGTTAACTCCACTGAAGACCGGGCGTGGTGGCTCTTGCCTGTAATCCCAGCACTTTGGGAGGCCGAGGCAGGAGGATCACTTGAGGCCAGGAGTTTGAGACCAGCCTGAGTGAACATACTGAGATCCCATCTCTACACAAATACAAAAATTAGCTGGGCATGGTGGTGTGTGTCTATAGTTCCAGCTACTCCGGAGGCTGAGGAAGGAGGATCGCTGGAGCCCAGGAGTTTGAGGTTGCGGTGAGCTACGATGATGCCACTGCACTATAGCCTGGGCAACAGGGCAAGACCCTGTCTCAAAGACAAAAAAAAAAAGCTTCACTGATGTATAACATAAAATACAGAAAAGTGCACAAAAGTGTATAACTCAATAGATTCTCACAAAGTGAGCATTTCTGTGTGCTAGTACCCAGATCAAAGAACAAAACACTCCCAGCACCCCAGGAGCTTCAGTCAGATCCCCTCCGAGTCACTGCCCCTTCTCACTAAGGGTAACCACTCTCCCAACTTCTCTTTCCATTCTTCTGGTTTTTTTCCTCATCCTTCTATTTTATTTTCTGTTTCAAAATTTTATGGGGGTACAAATGTTTAGGTTACTTGTATTGCCTTTGCACCACCCGAGTTGATCATTCTTCTATTTTAATCACACTTGTATTTCAAGCATCATGGTCTGTTGCTAAAGTTATAGATATTCTATGTTTATATTCTTATTCTTTTTTGCAGGAGTAGAGGTGGGGGTGGTTGGGAGAACACATTCCCCATATAAGAGAAATGATTGAGGGTGGGCAGTTAGGGGACATTTGCTTCAGTTTCCCCGAATTCTCTTTGCCTAAGAGTAAGTTTCTACCCTTTCCTCCGTCTCCTCGCTGCCAGGACTACATCTCCCAGCAGGCCTGTGCTCTGACAGCTCTCGGATTTAAATAGGATTCTGGGCTCTGCTTAGAGTCTGGCTGTTGCTGAGCACCCAGGAGCGAGAGGAGCAAGAAGCGGCAGAAGCAGCCACGAGCTGGAGCTAGACCAGGAGCCGGAGCCCGAGCCAGAGTTGGGGCTGTAGCTGGAGCAGCACCAAAAGCAGCAGCAACTAAAGAAGTTGGAAGATGCTGGTTACCTTGGGATTGCTCACTTCTTTCTTGTCTTTCTTATATGTGATGGCTCCATCCATCAGGTTTGTCTTAATTCAACAACTCACAACAATAGTTTACAAAGCCCTGCATTAGGAGCCGGTTCTCAGTTGCTGCAAGAAGAGAAAGGGAAGGAGGCTGAGGGAGAAAAAGTTAGGGCAGAAAAAGCAGGAAGGAAGGAGGGGTTTCCATGGTGGAAAGTGAGAAGGAAGCACCTGGGGCTGGGCAGGGGTGGGGCCGAGTTGAATTCTGATGCTAGTGGAAGGCTGCATGGATGACTGTGTTCTACAGACAGCCCGGGTGGAAGTCCTTGCTCTTTCACTCTATTCCCTTGGGTTTCTCTAAAGCTCTTCCTTTCCTTTCAAGGTGCCCGGCTGGGTTGTCATTGGTGGTCATTGCCAAAGGATTTACCGTTAAGTAGGGGCACATTGGGAAGGAAACAAACTCTCTTTCCCTTGAGACGACCCTCAAAGAGAGTAATGTTTTGCGATGGCTCTTTTGCTGTGGGCTTTCTGGAGGTGTCAAAGAAATGTGTGTTCTGAGTGGAGAACTGAAAAATTACAGACGATAAAGAAGGTTAAACGGACTTATCAGGGACAGAGTGTTTTTCTAGGTCCTTCACAGGGACTTGGGTTTAAATTCTAGTTCTGCCACCATTAGAAGTGACTTGAACTTCTTTGAGCTTCACTTTTCTCTGCTGTAATGTGGAAACAGTACTGGAGTGATTGAGAGAATTAAAATAAATTATAGATGAAAAGTGCCCGTCTAGTTCTGGCAGTCAGATGACGTGCAGGAAATGTTAGCTCTGCCCCTCTCTGGTCTTCTGTTTTGGAATTTGTGAAGTCAACTTCATGTAAAAGGGTGCTCTCTGCACAGAGGTCTGAACAAGGGAGATTTTCTCTCTGTGTGTCATTGGCCAGAGTGAAATCCCTAATATGATTGCAGAAAGCCTCTGAACCGCCCTACTCTCTAAAACTGGGGAGACAGCTCGAGAGCAGTATGTGTGTATGCGGCCCCCAGAGTGCTGCTTACTGAAGATCCATTGATTCCACTGATGTTCATCACACATATGTTCTGACTGCGGCTTAGAGGAAGAACCTCTAGAGATAAGAGCTGGATATCCTTGTTATCCCACAAGGAAGGTGCCCATTGTCTCTGGATCAAGAGCACTTACTCTGCCCAGATGATCATTTGTGGCTTCTGAGCAAATGACTTATCCAGCCGGTGCTGATGAACCCATGACTACCTTGCCCCGTGGAAAAATGATTAAATTCTTCAGGTCTCCTGACTATAACTTAAAGATATTCTTTGAGTCTAGATGACTTTATTTTATGTATCTCAGTGTGGGGTTGGAAGGATGGTGCATGATGCTCTTGTTTCCCTTGCCAATAGGAAGTTCTTTGCTGGTGGAGTGTGTAGAACACACGTGCAGCTTCCTGGGAAGGTGGTGGTGATCACTGGTGCCAACACGGGCATCGGCAAGGAGACGGCCAGAGAGCTCGCTCGCAGAGGCAAGTGTTTCCGCTTCAGGCTCCATAGGGCCGTGCCCCATGCCCTTCCCATTGAGGGCTCTTGTCTTTCCTCCTGGGCTTGGTGGCTCTGACTAGGAATTCAAGGAAGCTGGGATTCAAGTCCAACTGTGACACCAACTTACTCTGAGGCCTTCAACAAACCTTGCTTCTTCCCTGCTCCCTCCCTATTATATAAAATAAGGAAAACAATGATGCCTGTGTATAATATTAGTCAAGTCAGTTATTCTAAAAGGAGATACTAAGCACCATTAAATAGCAGAGTATAAAACCAGGGCTTCCAGCCTGGGGTTAAGCTGACAGCAAGACGACTTCGCAGTACCACTGTGAAAATCCTGAAGTGGCAACCGGGCCACTCCACTGCTTTAGGGATGGCTGGGAGAAAGCTCTGTCCACCAGCCCCAAACTCACCTACTCTGCCTCTTTTTCAGCCTAGGATCTGAACACGTTGTCCCCTCTTGTCTTGGCCCCAGGAGCCCGAGTATACATTGCCTGCCGAGATGTACTGAAGGGGGAGTCTGCTGCCAGTGAAATCCGAGCAGATACAAAGAACTCCCAGGTGCTGGTGAGGAAACTGGACCTTTCAGACACCAAATCCATCCGAGCCTTTGCTCAGGGCTTTCTGACAGGTGAGACCCAGATGGGTAGCTAGAAAAGCAGGAAACTGGGTATGGGAGTGGCTGCCCCACCCCAGACTGTCTATGGCCCTTACATCAGAACCATTGTTGATCCCACTGGACGGGTTCTGCTGCATGAACCAGCAGGATGGGGAGTTGGCAAGAAGGTGGTGGGTGGACAAGCTGGGCGGGATCCTTCCGTCTTTTTGCCTCAGCAGTGGGAATGTTGGAGGTGTCAGCTCCCTGTCTGGGCTTGCACTGATGCCACTCTCTTCTTTCATTCTGAGAATCAATGCTCTGTGGCCATAGGCACTAGATGAAGTTGTGCTGCTCCCAAAATTCTACCGGGTCTTGGTGAACAACTAGCTTCTACTAAGGATTATGAAATCCATGAGGGACAGGGACTGTGTCTGGCTTGTTTTACCACTGGATTCCCAGTGCCCAGCAGAGCGGGCCTGGCCCAGGGTCGGTATTCAGTACACATTTGCTGAATAAATGAATGAACAATGTCCTGGAAGTTATGAATAACTAAAATTAGAAACCCAGTGACAGTGGTTATTGAATATCACTGAGATAGGTCCAAATGAGGGATAGTTATTGACTGCTGAGGCAATACCTTGTCTTACTTGGTCTTAGAAGAAAGGAGCAGAGCGAGTGACTCTTATCAAAACTTTGCCCCAACAAAGAGACCTATCAAACACAGGCAAGGGGCAAATACTTAGGACCATGACAGGCAGCTAGTGGACTCCTTGCTAACCACAGGGCCTCCTTGGTTGTGCTCTGTAGAGGAGAAGCAGCTTCATATTCTGATCAACAATGCGGGAGTGATGATGTATCCATATTCCAAGACAGCTGATGGCTTTGAAACCCACATAGGAGTCAACCACCTAGGTAAGTACCTTTGGAAGACTGAAAAGTGAGGCACACCCCACCTGTTCTCTGTAGGAAGATGACCCTGTACCAGTGCCGAGAATCTCCAGTGGTCCTCACAGAGCCTAGGATTCCAACAGACTGGACACATGGGCTTGTTGTTCACTGTCCCTCTCCTGACCATCCTAAAAAAGTGAGATCTGCCTGCCCATACCATTAAGAAACCCCAAATTTCAGGAGCTACCAGGGAGAAGAATGTCATTCTTGGATGGGGCAGTGGCAGTGCAAGCCTTGCCAGGCAGAGCCAGGCCTGGGGGGTATGCAGGAACTTGGGTTTGGCTGGAGGGGTCACATCCATATAAGGGCCAAGAGGTAGGCAAACCTCGAGAATATGAGGTACAAAACAGGCTGGGGTTCAGAGTTCAAGGTGATGGCTCTAGAGAGGAGAAATGTTATTTTCCCTGATGATTCCATCCTTCCTTCTGTATTTGAGTGTACCGTGGCACACAGTTGTATAATCATGGCCAGAGGGAGTTGGAAGCCAGGAGGTAGGTGTTTCTCCTGACGGGGGCAAAAGAGAGGTACAAATAAATATAGATTAAGTATTATTACCTTACCTATAGCCTAGCTCTGGCTCTTGCTTTGAGGAATCCCCTAACTCAGACCAACTGACCATTAGCACTGAGTTACTCATGGCATCAAAATTTGTTCACACCGGAAGATAGAAGTCCTGAAGTCCTGTCATCAGCTCTCATACCCTGAGCCTGGGCTGCCATTCCACTCTTCAATCTCCCCTGCTGGCTCCCCTCACAGGCCACTTCCTTCTCACCTACCTGCTTGTGGAGCGGCTGAAGGAGTCTGCTCCCGCACGGATAGTGACCCTGTCCTCGGTGGCCCACCATATTGGCAAGATTCGCTTCCACGACCTCCACGGTGAGAAGCACTATAACAGAACCTTTGCCTATTGCCACAGCAAACTGGCCAACATGCTCTTCACTCGAGAGCTGGCCAAGAGACTCAAAGGTAAGTCTGGAGAAAGTGCCAGGGTTAAATAGCAAAAACAGGGTCCTCACACCAGATTAGAAGTTCATAGAAACTTCTGAAGTCAAGCTATCAAACATGCACATTTCAGTAATAGCTCTGTGCGCTAAGAAGAATGAGATTATAGATGGAATAAAAACAGAGCCCTTACCCCCAGGAAGCTTAAAATTGAATAGGGGTCAAGAACTTCATAAAGTGACCTTACCTTTATTTCACATTTTATCTCACATCTGTTATCTTATTTGATTTTCTCAACAACTCTGCAATAGGCAGAGCAGATATTATTACTCCTATTTTATAGCTCAGAACTGAGGTCCAAGGAAATGGCCAGCACAAGATTATATGGCAAACGAAGGAGTCAGAACTGAAATACGGATGCTGTGCTTTAAATCCAGAGTGCTTCCTCCAGTGTGCCATTTGCTTAAGTCCACGTGGTCAACTGAGCTACAGAGCTGCCACTTCCTGGAGTCAGGGAGCTAACGCTGGATTTCGGACCCCTGGGCACAAGTTCTCACTCTACCATATACTGGTCCCATGTGTACGTGGACATGTCCTTTTAACCTCCCCTGACTTTATCTCCTCAGCTGTAAAAATCAGGTAAGGCCAGCTCTTAATCCTTAATGACTATGCTCCCCTGGAGTATTGCATGAGCTGCTGGCTCTGACATCTGCAAATCTAAGGGACCATTTGCTATAGTGAATAAGCCAGAGTTTGGGAACAATGTTCTTTACTATCAGAATGCCTAAGGTAGCAGATAGGGTAATTATAAAAATAAATAATAATAATTCCAATAATAATTGGGAGTTTTATGTGTGCCATGCACTATTCATATCAACTCATTTAATATTTACAACATTCCTATGAGTTGGGTGCTATTATTTTTCCTTACTCTACAAATGAAGAGACAGGCACAGATAGATTAAGAAATTTGCCCAAGCAAGTTTCCTAGCTGAGCCAGGATTCAAATCCAGACAGTCTAGCTCTGGAGTCCATGTGCCTTACATTGGGGTCAGACCTTGGCCCTGCAGCCTGCTAGGTATGACCTTAGGCAGGTTACTTAACCTTTCTATGACTTGGTTACCTCAGCTATAAATGGCCATCTTTTTTTATTTCTTGCTTTCTTTTTTTTCTTTTGAGATGAGGTCTCACTCTGTTGCCCAGGCTGGAGTGCAGTGGCGCCATTATAGCTCACTGCAACCTCAAACTCCTGGGCTCAAGCGATCCTCCTGCCTCAGCCTCCCGAGTAGCTGGGACTATAGGCATGCACCACCACAGCTGGCTAATTTTTCTATTTTTAGTAGAGTCTGGGTCTCACTCTTGCTCAGGCTGGTCTCAAACTCCTGAGCTCAAGCAATCCTCCCACCTCGGCCTCCCAGAGTGCTAGGATTACAGGCGTGAGCCACCATACCCATTTAGTCTTTAAAATTTTTTTGTAGAGATGGGGTCTCACTATGCTGCCTAGGCTGGCCTGCAACTCCTGGCTTCAAGTGATCCTCCCACCTCCACCTCCCGGAGTACTGGGATTACAGGCATGAGCTACCACACCCAGCTGGGCATCTTAATAGTCTACCTTACAAGCCTCTTTAAGAATTAAATGGGATAATACATGTAAAGCATGTAGCATAGCTTTTGCATATAATAAGTACTGAAAACAGTTTTGGCACCAAAGGTATCTTGGGAGGCATATTAACCCTCCAAAATCTCCATCAACACCCTTCAATCTACACCTCATAAAACATGCTTGCCAGGCAAATGCAGCTTAAAACAAGGTCCTACCCCTTATCTTTCAATCAGATTGCTACCTCTAAGCAATTGATAATAGTACTTACTGCATGTATTGTTGTTTTACTATTAGTACTTAAGCCACAATGTAAAGGTGACATTGAAATAGAAGGATCTTGAACCAGGACCTCCTTTTGGAGCATAGAAGGTTGAGAAGGCTATAGATCTTTCTGGAAGAGATCAACTCATTACTTACCAAATTCCGCCTGGCCAGAGGTGGTACCCACTGAATCCTGGAGTTACATTTCCTGTGTCCCTTCTTCTCACTTGTATATTTTGCTGCAGGAGATGAGCTGTTTTCCTGGGCTCAGAGTGTGTCCCGGGTCTCATTGTGCCCTCTCTGTCCTAGGCACGGGAGTCACCACCTACGCAGTGCACCCAGGCATTGTCAACTCTGAGCTGATCCGGCACTCCTTCCTGCTGTGCCTGCTCTGGCGTCTCTTCTCCCCCTTTGTGAAGACGGCGCGGGAGGGGGCGCAGACCAGCCTGCACTGTGCGACAGCTGAGGGCCTGGAGCCCCTGAGCGGCAAGTACTTCAGGTGCGCAGGGGCAGTGCGGGTTCTCTCTGCCACCTGTGTGCTTTTATGAGGACCAGCACTTGCTGGGCTTTGCACCCTGAGCGGCTGAGTTTGTGCCAGCCTGCAAACCAAATGCTGTTGCTTTTCCAAGGAAACTTACATTAGAAAGAGCTGCTTTAATGGCTCCATTTTTTACCTGTGTGTCACAGTTCCATGTAAACTTTGTAGCTTTCTGAAAGCTGTCCAAGAAGACTGTCCCTCGTGGTTACGCCATGCAAAGAATGTCAGCGGGCCCTCTGGGTCCTTTTTATTCTCCTTTAAGCATTTGGTTCACTGGATTCGTGAATTTTTTTTTCTTTTTTTTTTTTAATACTAACAAGGAGTTCGATCTGTAACTGACTGTGAACAATCAAGTGAAATAACTCACTACCTTCGAACCAGCCAGATTCGTGAATTCTTTAGTACCACTTAGCACAAAGTGCTGAGGGAGGGTCCTCTCATCCCAGTGCGGACTCTGTCTCCCAATGCTGCCAAGATTGGAACTTATCTGTTGGGAATATAGAAGTAGAAATTTCAGTGCTGATTCTTATCACACACTCAATGGCAACTGGAGCCTGGCAATAAAGGGAAGCCCAGGGTTAAATCTCCTTCCTGTTCCATGACTTAATCCAGCCCAGTCTGCCCTGCTGTCCCACTTTGTCCAGACTGTTCATTGGTGTACCATTTATTAAGGGAAACATTGGAAATGATCTCAGTGTCCAATGGTAGGGGAGTGGATAAATGACAATAGCTAATGGTGACTGAGCTTTTATAATGTATTGGGCACTCTTCTAAGTGTTTTACATGTATTCATTCATATAATCATCACAACTCTGAGAGGTAGGTAATATTATTATCCCTATTTTTCAGATGAAACTGAGGCACAGGATAATTAAGAAACTTACTCAAGGTCGTATAGTGGTAGACCTGGGATTTATACACAGGCAATCTGGCTCTAGAGCAGTGCGGGTCAATGTGGTTGTCAATAGCCACGTATTGCTATCGATCACCTGAAATACGGCTAGTCCAAATTGAGATGCTCTGTAAGTGTAAAATGCATACCAGATTTTGAAGATACACAGATTGAGCATCCCAGATCTGAAAATATGAAATCCAAAATGCTCCAAAATCTGAAACATTTTGAACACTAACATGATACTCAAAGGAAATGCTCATTGGAGCATTTTGGATTTAGATTTTCAGATCTGGGATGCTCAACTGGTAAGTACAATGCAAACATTCCAAAATCTGAAAAAATCCAAAATCCAAAACACTTCTGGTCCTGAGCATTTTGGATAAGACACTGAACCTATAGTATGGAAAAAGAAATGTAAAGTATCTCATTAATAATTTTTTTATTGATCACATGATAAAATGTTTTGGCTATATTGGGTTAAATAAAATATGTTTTTATTAACCCACTACATTGATATATAATTCATACATTATTAAAATT
>NW_012150840.1:8321000-8322001 GCF_000956105.1 Propithecus coquereli
GCCCAGCCTCAAACTATTTTTAAACTGCGTTTCATAGCAGTTTCTGTGAATCCAGCATATGATACTTTATATATTTAGAGACATATTCTGAAAAGGATACCATAAACACTCCTGACTGCCAATTCTCATTCCTGGAATTTACCCTCTTTCTCTGCTTTCCAGTGACTGCAAGAGGACCTGGGTGTCTCCAAGGGCCCGAGATAACAAAACGGCCGAGCGCCTATGGAACGTCAGCTGTGAGCTTCTAGGAATCCAGTGGGAGTAGCTGGTGGAAGATCTGGGCTTTATCAGGCCCTATCTGCCCTGTAATGAAAGGGGACCGAGGAGAAGTCCAGCCCCAAAGGGTTGTCCTGGCTGGCTGCTGTGAATCCTGCCCTCTCTGATCCTCCAGACCCTTCTGGAAACGTTTGCACATCCCACTCTCTTGTGAAGGTGTCTCACGGCGTGAGACGTTCACACCTACAGAACATTCTTTTCTAACAATTGGAGAGTTGGCAATCTTCGGTGGGTAGTGGGGGCAGAGGACTGGGCAGATCCTGGACTGGACATGGAGGTGGCAGAAGAACCTGGGCAATTGGGACAATTTCCTCACCAGCACCAGAAACTCTAGCCTGCATGCTCAGCTGCTGCAACAGGAGCATCAGCATTACATATTTCCAGAAGTTATAGATTCAAACTCTTGATTGTCCTCTTTCCTTTTTGAAATACAAGTCGCAATTCTAGGGTCTGAACCAACTCAGGAAGATCTCACCTAACCTTGGCCAAACTAGATTCCTTCCTCTGAGCATCCTGAAGCCACTGCCTGAAGGACCTTCCCATTTTCAATCATGCGGATGATTTCTTTTTCCAAACCGTTCCTTTTACCTCAATTTTTAAAGGAAATAAAGATTGTGCATTCATCTTATTGCCTTATTTATTTTCAGGGGAGCAAGGGAGGAATAGAGCAAAGAAGGGAAGGCAGCCTAGTTTCTTCCAGTGCTAACATTTTATTATCTAAGAAG
>NW_012150840.1:8322506-8323766 GCF_000956105.1 Propithecus coquereli
TTCAGCCCATTGACTCAGGAAGCCACACTTATTGGCTCCAGTTCTAAGGCATCCAAAGACCATCTGGTGACAAAAATGCTCTTTTCTTCCATAGCATGCAAACTTAAAAAAAAAAAAAACCATTATGGAAATTTTCAAACAGAAAGGAGGGAGAGATCAGATGAGACTGTTTGAACCAAGTGATGTTTAAGCAAGACCTGGAGGACAAATCACCAAGTGAATCTGAGGGAAAAAGTGGTTCAGATATCAGGTTCAGAGTGGGCAAAGAATATTCTGTATCTGGGAAACTGAAAGAGGAGCGGTGGGGATGGGGAAGAAGGTGAGAAATGAGGGGTAGCTAGAGATCTGAGAAGGGAGGGGTTTGTCATCCCTTTTAAGAATTTGAACTTTATTCTAAGGAAGTCTCAACAACTGCCAAAATCTCCAAACATCTCTGCTCTACCCTTTCCCTTGACTAACCCCTGCTCCAAAGTGCAGCCAAAGTGATCTTAAAATGTAAATCACATTATGTTACCTTCTTGCTTGAAATCTTCTGGTGTCTTTCTGTCATCCAATAGGTTAAAGTCCAGACTTGTTAACCAGCTCATAAAACCCTGCATATCCCGCTCATGGTGCCCTGACCAGGCTCCCTCTTGATGTGACTTTTTCAGTTTCTCTTGGGTAGATGCTCTGTTGCCTCTGGACCTCCAGACAAGCTGTTCATTCTTCCTAGAACCCTCTTCTTTCCCTCTATACTTATATCTGGGCATCACATCTTCTGGGAATCCTTCCCTGGCTTCCCTTAAGTCTGTATTCAGTGCTCTTCCCATGAGCTCTCATATAACACCCTAACTTCCTCTCATATAACATCAAATTATAGGACCATAGCAAGTGACTGAGTGTCTGCTACTACCTCTGTAAGCTCCAGGAGCACACGAACTCTGTATATTTAATCATCTTTATACCTCCAGCACGCAGTACATAACAACCTTAGTCAGTATTTGTTGAATAAATAGGTGAATGAAAAAATAAAATAAGGGATATATTCAATGTATTCTGTGGTCACTTCTAGCTCTAAAAAAAAAAAACTATGGTTCTTTGTATAGTCTATCTGATGCAGGTGGCTTAAGAACAGTTTAACAATTTACTTCTAAAAAGACAGCAGGATGGTCCAGCGCAGGGGCTCACATCTATAATCCCAGCATTTTGGGAGGCCAAGAGTTCCAGACTAGCCTGGGCAACATATCAAGACCTCATCTCTACAAAAACTAAAAAAAAAAA
>NW_012150840.1:8325525-8333804 GCF_000956105.1 Propithecus coquereli
TTGAAGCCACACAGCCAGAATTGGCAGGACAGTGATTTGCACGCTTGCTAGTTGGCTCTCTCGCTTCCACTCTGACTCAGCATGTTACCATCCATACACCCCACCATCATAGACACTTTTTTCTCTTTTCAGAAATTAAAGAATGATGCTTCTACACGCAATAAGAAAATAAGAAAAAATAAAAAGAAAAACTAGAAAAAGAAATTAAAGAAGGAAACAAAAAACATAACTTTATATTCTAGATAATCCTTGTTGGTATATATATTTTAATATGTATACAACCAAGGTCGGAAAATGAAAATGGTACAGAAATACAAAGTGAATAAAGTACAAAATGCAAAGTGAATGTTTCCCTCCTTATATTCTTCTAATATCACTTCAATTTACACCAACAGAATAAAAATAACACAGACTGTTAAATCTTTGACTTTTTTGCCCTTTTTTGGTGATCTTTATTTCTCATTCTTTTTAATGGCTGCAGTGTATTCTACTGTATGGATGCACCACAATCTGCCCTTAACTAACTCCCTTTTGATGAACTTTTGGATTTTTTTCCCCTATTACAAATCATACCGTTATGTGCAGTTTAGGATTATATCTGTTTATTATATTTCTAATGGTAGGATTGCTGGGTCAAAGAAAGCTTACATTTAATTTTAAAAGATATTACCAAAATGCCAGAGAGAGTGCGCTATACATATTCCCATCAACTGCATTTGTGGTACCCATTTCCCCATGTCCTTGCCAAGACAATATGTTAACAGACGTTTGATCTTTACCAATCTGATAGTTGAAAAATTGCATTTCATTGTGGTTTTAACTTGTATTTCTCTTATGAGTTGAACTCTTTCAATGTTTACAGGCTATGCATTTCTTTTTATAGAGGATACTTGTTTACATCCTTTTGCTTGCTTTGGGTTGTTAGCATTATTCTTACTGATTTGTAGGAATTCTTGGCAAATTAAGGAAATTAGACCTTTGTCATATATATTACAGATGTGTTCTTCTAGGCTTTGGTGGTCTTTTTATTTTGTCACAGTGTTTTAAAACATTCATAACCAATAAATTTGACTATATAAAAATTCTTTCCATTATCCTAAGTGAAATAAGCCAGACACGAAAGGACAAATACTATATGAGTACGCTTACATGAGCTACCTAGAATAGTCAAATCCACAGACAAATGCAATAGAAGTTACCAGAGGCTGTGCGGAGGGGGAAGTGGGAGTTATTGTCCAATGGGTGCAGAGTCTCAGTTTGGGAGGATGAAAAAGCTCTAGAGATGGATAGAGGTGATGGTTGCACAACCATGTAAAGGTACTTAATGCTGCTAATCTGTACACATAAGAATGGTTAAAATGGTAAATTTTTAAATGTATATTGTAGCACAATAAAAAATTAGGTCTTTCAAAGATCCTGGGCTTTGCATCTGCTTAGAAAAACTTTCCATACTTTTAAGATTATAGAGAATTCCTTTTATTCTTCTAGAATTGTTAATTTGGATTTGGTAGAAAGTGCTGCTCTAGGATGAAGGTATGAGGTGCAGAGGCTTCTGCAACAGACAGAGGAAGAGGTGCCAAGGATCTGAACTAAGGTGATAAAGCAGAAGAAACAGGTTTCTCTGGCTGAGATGGTAGGATTTGGCTTTCCACTGACATACACTTGATGCATGGCAGTACATGAATGTTTGTTAAATGGGGGTGAGGAAGAAACAATCAGCAAAGAGATTTCTAACCTGGCAGCATGCACAATAATACTATTAAATACTATTTAATATTAATATTTACTGAAGGAGGAAGATCAGGTGGGTGGAATAGGGTGTATTCCATTTTAGATGTGCTAATAGTTTTAGGTGCAGGTCAGCTACGTGGCAGCCAGGAGGCAGTCAAAAGGCAGATCTGACGTGGGAAAGAATTAAGGGGGACAAATCTGGTTTAGAACTCAGCCAGCCAAGATGATTGCTGAAGCTATGGGATTGTGTGGGAGAGGGAAGAGCTAGAACCTTGAAGAATTTCAGTGTTTAAGCGGGATGAAGAGGAAATATAGCCAGAGAAGCAAATAATCTGTATAGGAGATGGCACTTGATGTGGGCCTGAAGGAAGGGGGTTGACAATGGTAGACTGGAGGGTGGGGTAGTGGAGGTGGTGGAGGAAGTGTTCCAAGTGGAAATAACAACATGAAGAAATAGGTAGGAGGATAACACTCCACCAAAGAAACCATTCAGTAACCAGACATTAAAAGAATTTGCTGTAAAAGAACTGGAATTTTCAGGAATGGGCCAGTCAACATTGTCACTGTGGAAGAGGAGATGAAGACCAAGAAAAAGCCATTTCTTCTAGGGTTACTGTGACTATTGATATTTGGTTGCTTGGGTATTAAAAGAGTCTAACAGCCTTTGATCTACTTTGCGTAAGCTCCAGCCAAAGATATCTGGTAACCTTGGAGTGTCTCAGGTTTCTACACATCATCAGTGGTCACCTAACCTAGATTTAGATTATGGTGTTCCAGTTTTCTCTGTTAGGACACATCTTTGTGCTATGTTCATATCAGGTGGTTTTTAGGTCTACTATCATCATTACTGTTTGTTGTATTTGTTTTTAGCTTTTTTTTTTTAATGAGAAATTGGATGAGATCATGTTTCTGGGGAAAATAGATAATGGTAGCGATGCCATGACCACGGCTCAATTGTCATACTGCAAATATGTGTCCTAAGAGTGGCAAGAAAACAGTTTAAGCTAAGTTTGAGTTTTTCTTTCCCCAAAGATCCCTTACTTGGTTTCAGATTCGCAATTTGGTTGATATTGAAAAGACATATAATGTTTAAAAAATGACGAACAACTTTTTAAAAAGTTTCAGAGGCCAGGCCTGGTAGCTCATGCCTGTAATCCCAGTACTCTGGGAGGCTGAGGTGGGAGGATTGCTTGAGGCCAGGAGTTCAAAACCAGCCCGGGCAATAGCGAGACCCTGTCTCTGTGGGGGAAAAAAAAAATTAGCCGGGCATAGTGGAACATGCCTGTAGTCCTAGCTACTTGGGAGGCTGAGGTGGAAGGATCGCTTGAGCCCAGGAATTTGAGGTTACAGTGAGCTATGACGACACCATGGCATTCTACCCGAGGTGACAGAGTGAGACTTCAAAAGAAAAAATTTTCCATTTTTTACCCATCAGACTGGCAAAAGTCTAAGAGGTCTGAGAATTGGGGCAATGGTGTGGGGAGGCAGGAATTCTCTACACTGATGGTGAAAGTTAATTGCTACCATCTCTTTGGAAGGTACCTGACAATATTTGCCAAATGTACTTACCCTCTGACCAAGCAATTCTGGACAAGGTAATTCATTGCAGCATAATCTGTGGTGGCAAAAGACGGCAATGACCTAAAATGTTCACGAGTAGAAACTGGTTAAATAATTTTGGCATATCTTCACCATGAATACTTCAGTCATTCATGCCTGTTTATGCATAGTCACTCTGGAACTATATACTAGAAACTGGTAACATTGGTGGCCTCTGGGAGGGGACTGGGCTGGGGGGACAGGGATGGCAGGGACTTTTCACTTACCTTTCATACCTTATGAATTATTACTTATCTCTACCTCCCCTCAACTGATGCAAAAAAAAAAGGGGGGGTTTTCTGGTGGTAGAGAGAGTACCAATAGTTTTTAACACATAGGAAACTTGAGATAAATGCTAACCAAAGAGTCATCCAGTCATTATGGGCATTATTTAGAGAAAGGTTAAGAGTTGAAGGCCATATGATCTTTCCCATCCACCTTTTCTCTCCACAAGGAAAAAGGATGGGATGGGTAGGAGCAAGACAGCACAAAGGAATCATGAAACCAAGAAACTTGTCAGATCGACACTTTATTGTGGCTTGCTTGTAGTAAAACGTCCCACCCCTCGACATGGATGCTGTCTTGGTGGTGGTTTTTGCTGGAGACCACAGTGTGATGCTCAAAGGCCTTTATAGCCTCGTCTTATGTCAGTCTAGTCAATGGTTGCCTATTTGGTACTTCAATTAGTTAGAGGAAAAAGCCAGGAAAAGCTGGTCTTAACATCCCTAATTAAGATTTGTGACCCATTAGTATAAAGTGCTTATGCTCAGTGCAAAAAGGACAGATTCAGAAGGGCAAGCAGATGCCAGGGAATGACATTTCCTGGAGGATGGACGCGTCCTATGACTCAAGGAAGGAAAAGCTAACTTCAGTCCAAAGGGATCTAGTATTTTCCTTACAGTCTTTCTCCTCTCTAATAGGACCAAACTTTTAATCTGACAGACGTCCATAACAGTTATTTATTTTACTATTAAGAAACTTGGTTCTGAAGGAAATCCACAAGGTTTCTAAGCACCAGATACTGACTTTAGCTTCTAGTTTCTGTTTGACTCAGCATCAAAGGTGAGAGCAACAGGCTGAGCTCTGGCTGGTGCGAGGCTCAGAGCTGCAGAGCTTTTCTTTAGGCTTCTCATTTGCAAATCCAAGTCACTGAGTATGACAGACCCTTTCCCAAACATTGTCACATTTCGGTGGGAGGACAAGCCAGTGCATATTAAAAAGCACTTCACTTAGTTTTCCACCAACTGGACGTGACATTCCTTATCCCCTTGTTCTGACGCTTGTCCATAGGCCCAACTGTGAAGCCTACCCCTGACTCCCTCTGTTAAGACAGAGAAAAGAAGTGCACTGACTTCTCAATGGCCCCAGGTCTCTGCATATCTATCCTGTGGTCCTGAAGGGACTGAAAGGAAGCAGGAGAGAAGAGGAAGTAGTTTCCTAACCAATTCAAGGGGCACAAACAGGACTGGAACTCAAATAGGTAAAGTCTAGACATTCAGTCCTAGCATCCTGGCTACCATATCTCTTCCCAGAGTCTTAAAGAGGGAGGCACATTCTCTTACCCACCAACTCTGCAGTAGGGACATTCATGAGAGCCAGCTCTGTGCTTGTGAGCAAACCCCCCGTATCGCTTTTGGATGGTTTGCCATTCTCACAAATGTGATGGGGATGCTCCCGCCTATGCGTCAGCCTCCCAGACCTGATCGCAGGTATACGCATCCACAGCTTTCGGATGCCAGCACCTGAAAACACTTCTATTCAGACTACCTTCCAAAGACCCATGTTGACTTCTTGTGCTTGGGAGAGGAGACACCGGGAAAATAATTTTATTCCACAGGTAGCACTTGTCTCAAAACCATCTCTGAATTTCGGGAAGGGAAAAGAGGCGATCCTTTTGGTGTTGCTCTCTAATTTTCTGTAAAACTCCACCAGTTAAGAGGAGCTACTACAGCATGCCCACATGGAGGGGACTGTGTACAAACAGGAGGACCCGGGTCAAGAGCCAAAACGCAGGGAAGGTTTCCAGAGTGGCAGGAGTCTAAAGTAAAGTGCCTCTTTTCAAGGGAGGAGAGTTTCATTTGTTCAGAAATGCTTGGGTGTAAACGTCAGTGCACAGGAGCATGCATGTGTGTGCACGAGTGTGTACACACACTCACTCACTCTGAGGTAGAAAGAACTGGACATCTCCAGACGAACACACACAGATACACACGGATTCCACAATTTTACAGAAACATGGCACTTGTGTGAAAGGTCCTGTCCTTGCCTGAGGAGGCAAGTAGGGTCCAATCCAGCTCTTTCCAACCCGGGGCAGAGCCAGAGAAGTCCCACTCCACAGGAGGAAAGAGGCGAAGGGCACCACCATCATCGCTGCCGCCACAGTTCTCAGGCCACATTTCCCTGGCCCGGCTGCCCAGGGTCACTTCCTGGAGCCTGAGCTGTGGGCACCCCGGGGGTGGCTTGTCAGAAGCCACTGGGCACAAATGTCTTGCACAACTGCATCCCCACTGCTCTTGGCGGCCTGCTGCACCTGCTGGACGAGGGCCATGGCCCGAGAGTGTTCTTGCTTCACAGCAATCAGGTAGGCAGAACGCAGTTTGCAACATGTCAGGTAGGCCCGAACCTGGCAGTCAGATACAAGACAGTGGAAAAGGAACCATCACAGATGAATCAAATACACAGAAAGCTCAGGCAGGCAGATACCATTTCTCACTTACCAAATTAATAACTGAGTTCTTGCTTTTTATGCTATTATATAATAACAACTCTTTAAATATTCTGGACGTAAGGTATTACATTGTGTTTTTTTTAAATAGTATAAAAAGTTATTACTAACAAGCTGAGAATTTAAAAAACAAGGCAGGCTGGCTGGACTCACTCTGGACTCTATCCTCTCCCTCTGAGGCACTTCCTCACTGCCCCAAACTCACTAGCTTCCTCCTGCCTTCAGAGCCAGCATTGCCACTGCCCACAAGCTGTGATTTTATAGCTATCTAGGTGATTGATTGACATCTGTCTCCTTGACTAGAATTTAAGTTCTACGCGGACAGGAATAGTGTCTGCTTTTTCTACTCCTTGTATTCCTGGTGCCTAGCACAGGCCCAGGCACGTAGTAGACATTCTATAAATATTCATTACATGAATGAACAAATGAATGAATAAACCCTCAAACCTCTTCCCTATGATGGACACGCAGATCCCCCTTCTCTATTTTTCTGTTTTCAGCCTACTGAATTAAAATTCTTTTAGTAGGAAATTTGGAGAGGAAAACATATACACAATTACAAAAGGTCTAATAAAGGTCTAACCTCAGTCCTGACTTGACTTCTCTTGTTTGGATCAGAGGCAGCTCAGTTTCAGAGTATGTGCATGTGTGTGTGTCTCTCCCAGGCTGTCCATCTCACGAATCCCCAGCTTGGGGAAGAGGAGAAATCCTTCCTTCCCTTGCCCTGGTCTCACCAGCAGCCCCCTGGTTAGCCAGAATTCTGGGCTGGTAAACAGCGAGGGCCTCACGAGCTGCCACAGAGCTTCTACGAGCAGCTGCCTTTCTGACACAACAGTCCCTCCTAGTTAGCAGAGGGGACTCTTTTTGCTTCACGTATCCAGGCTCCCTAAAGCCTTGTTTGTGGTCCCTAAAGTCCTTCTTTCCTGTCTAAGCTCAATTACAGATAATATCCTGCAGCTAGAAGATGTCTGGCATGTTCTGAGGTCACTAAAGTGATCAACTCCTGCTGCTTGGGAGTCTGCTTGCTGTCCTAAGATGTGAGCTCTCCCCAGCTCCACTTAGCAGCTACGTATGCTACACACATATCACAAGCTGGCAGGCAAAATTCCTGTCAAGAGAAGAAGGGTATTTTTCCAGAGAGTCTGGAATATAAGCTGAATGAAGCTGGTTTTTGGCAAGATCTTGTAACCTGAGATCACTTAAGTGCATTAGTGCCACTGCTGAGAGAAGAAAACCTGAAAAACTAATAAGGGCTATGTAGATTTTAGTGCATGTCTTTTCCAAGGATAGACCCTCTGTCCTGCTCAGTGAGAGGCTAGGTGAAGGCTTGAAAAAGAACTATAGTCTGGGAAGCAGGGGACCTGGGTGTCTGTCCTGGCTGTTAGGTTCTCATTCTGATTCTAGGAAGGTAATTTTCCATATTGCAGAATGTTAGAATTTCATCCTTTCCAAGATGTTGCAAAAATAAATGAAGAAATGTTTAGAATGTGTTCTCTTTAACCCTGTGATTTAAAGACACCCAGTAAATTCAGTCCTGGAATTAGCAATATTGCCCCAGGGAGCAGGTAAGAAGCTGTTCGCCTGACATTAGTTTTCATCACGAGGGACTCAGCTGCCAGATCATTCCTCTGCTGATGGCCAGGGCAGCTCAGACCAGCTTGGGTTTCTCCTGCCTCCCCTGGCCTAGGGACCTTCCTGCAGATGGCGGGAGGATCCATCCAATGGTTAGCCACAAATGGGGACAGATGGGAATAATTTTATTCTGGCTGGCACCAATTTCCCAAACAGGGAAGAGCTCTTCACAACCAAGGAAAATGAGACACTAGCGGACATTGTTGGTCAAAGGGTTGGGTGAGGCTTTTCCTCACTGTACCTTTTTCCCTCCAGGATAAAGAAATACCTGCTTACTCTAGGAACCTCATTCGGTCAACCTAAAGATGGAAGTGAGGGATTTCCTAGGGCTCTCTAAGAGAAGACTGCAGTATAAAGTGGAGATTCAAGAGCAGCCTAGGACACATTTGTCTTGGGGACAAAGAATTGGGAAAGTGATGTTCACCTGTTCCCCACCTACTCTCCCCACCTATTCCCTCCCTTCTACACCCCATCCAGGTCCCAGCTCCACCTCTGGACAGCAAAGAAACTGAGATACAAGGTTGTATGGGAACTATTGTGGGAAACAAGGGATAAAGGTGACAAACCAAGCCTGAAGTGCTGTTCATTAGCA
>NW_012150840.1:8334369-8352388 GCF_000956105.1 Propithecus coquereli
TGCTGATCAAGCATGGGAATTTTGATTGCTCCATTTCTGACCTGGGCTGGTTCACCCCTCCTTAGGCAGTCTGGTGCTGCCCTGCTCCCAGGAGGTCACCATATCAATGCCGAACTTAGTGTGGACACTCAATTGGCACAGTGCAGTATTGCCCAGAACTCTTGGGCTCAAGTGATCCTCCTGCCTCAGCCTCCTGAGTAGCTAGGACTACAGGCGTGCACCACCATGCCCAGCTGACTCTTCTTTACAAATTCAACTCCCGCTGTAAGAGCAAGAAAGGAAATCTAACCATAACACTAAGCTTGAGAATTTGGGGAGAAGGAATAGCTCCCAAGAGGCCTGCCTGTCCTTGGCCTTCACAAATGGGCGTGGCTCTGTACACCTACAAGGAAGCCACAGGGGGACAATTATGCAGGCAACATTCTTCAAAGGCCACCTGCTGGCTCACCCTGGCCTTCTCCAGAATCACAGGGAGAAGCTTAACTCCATTGGTCCATAGACACTTCCTTCCAGGTGCAAACAATATTAGATAATGGGAGGTCAAGGGACACCTTCTGGGGATAGAGGTCATCGCTATAAATTTTCTTTATAGGGAAGGTCGATTAGAGTGAGGCCATTATTGCAGAGGGGTCAGAAAGATAAAGGGATCTTGTAGAGGTTCAGGCATAGTACGGGGAACAGAAAAACAAAGAGGGGGATATGAAGACCTGAAACAGAGGGAGAGCCAAGAGGTGTGGAAGGGCACGCACCTGGGGTGGAATTCTCTTGAACGCTTCCAGGCAGTTGAGGAGGATGGTGTCCCCGTCACTTTTGGCTGCCATGCCCGACTCACTAACACACTTGAGCAGTTGCCGGATCTCACTGTATTTCCCCTTCTCCACCAACTGCCGGGCAGCTCTGCAGTAGGTCGTGGCAGCATCCAGCTGGAAGTCCTACAACAGGGCACAGGATGACGGGCTTAGGGGACAGCAATAGGCGAAGGGAGGTGACATCTGAAAAGCTCCCACTATGCTCAGTACACATAAGCCACATGGACTGTAGTCACAATAGAAAACAGGAATATAACAAACATAAAACAAGCATAAGTTCCTTGAAGCATCCAGAAAAAATTATAGCCTTAATATCTAAAAATGGTAATATCACTTGCTGCTGTGGTACTTTCTGAAAAATTCTTATCAAATTTCCAAGACTGGTTCATTTTCTCTAATGAGTCACCTTTCTCCTGGGGAACAGGTGTGAGGGGCTGGTATTTTCTGCACTGGACACCTGGTGCTCTGTTAAGAGATGCCTAAGTGTTCAGAGCAGACCAATTCGCCAAAAGATTGATTTGCTTAAAACTGCCAGATAAACACCTTAAACCTGGTCTAGGATAACTCTTTTGCCACAAGGCCTGGGAGGCGTTGCCCCTCTGCCTGCCCACCAAGGGTATCTGTGTGTGGAGAGCTTTGTCCAACACTGCAAATGGGCGGGAAGAAAGACACCTGGCTGATTGTTTATGAAGCCATTGATCCTTGAGACATGCACAATGTGTACAGTGCCCTGCCTACCCTGAACAGTGATGGTCCTCAGTCAGCTCCTGGGGCATCTGCATGAAGCTGTGTGGTGGTGGGGGGATCTGGAGAGACTCTGCCCTTGTGGTTTCAGTGCCCTGCTCTAGCCCCTACGCCAGTGCCACAGCTGCACCTGTGTCCTTTCAACACAAGCAACAGAAAAGGTACCCTAGAGCCAGCTCCTGTGCAGACAGAGGATGGAGGGGCAGCCCCTGTGGCCAGTGGAAAGGCCCTGGCTACCCCTTCCAGCCACACTTCCTTGTAAGGACAAGCAGTGGTTCTGCAGGCAAACAGCTGTGGGGAACTGTCCTAGACCTGGCTTCAGGTATTTATCTGAAAGCTTTTTATGAATTTGTCATTGGTAACTCAGCTTTTGGCAAAGTGGACTAAAGTCTTGAATTTGACCCAGTTCTACAATAGCCACCTCCTTGATTTCAGCCCTAGTACATGTAAATCTACTTTTCTGGGGATAAAAATTTTCTAAAGAATAATCTCTCATGGGATTGTAGTCAGGTGGTGCTTGTCCTTGGTATAATCTGGAGTAATTCAAGTCATACCTGCAGAACACGGAATGCGATTCCAAAACCATCTTCTACATTTTTCCCTCCCAGCATGACCTGAGAAGGAGAGGGAAATGTGATTAAAGAAGCAATAATTATTAGAGTAGCCCTTCAATCAAGAATGACGGCCCTCACTTATTCAATTATTCACAAATATTTGTTGAGATCCTACTAAGTGCTAGGTGCTAGGGATATAAGAATGATCAAAATGTACTTGGTCCAAGTACATTCTGTGGCTCACGTTCTAGTGGAGAGGCAGCCATCAAACACCTGAAATAATAACTAGACAATTACAGTTGTGACAAGTGTTCTGAAAAATGAGAGCAGTTTGCTAGGGGTCTGAAACACTGTACATACCTTGCAGGCAACATCCATTTTCATGTGGTTATTTCCAAACAGGGTTGGCAGAGGCAAAGTGGTGATCTGAGAGGTCCCAGCACTTTCACACCGATGTAAGAACCTGGTCACTTCCATCTGCAGCTGAAGTGTGTTCATGTGCCTATGGTGACAGAACACATACAGTCCAGCCTCACGAGTGAGGTGACTAGGGCCAGGTCAGAATAAGATGGCGAAGGCAAAGGCAAAAGAAATGATACAGAGACCTCCAAGTACCCTCTGAGCAGCTATGACAAGACAAAAGTGGGTGGTCTAGTGCCACACACAGACTCATAATAGTTAAGGTGCACTGTGGAATTGGATAAAAGGTCCAGTCATTGAATCAACAAGCATTTTCTGAGCACCTGTGTGCCAGGTACAACAACAGAGGCCAAGACAGACATGAACTCTGCCCTCATTGAGTTTATAGGCTAGAGGAGAGAGATAGCACACAGAAACATAAAATATTTAACGATTAAGTCTATGAAGGCAATAAATGTGGTGGAGCATTTATGTTAGATGTTGTGGTCTAAGCAGAGGGACTGGTAAGTATAAAAGCTGAGGGGAAGAGAGGACTTGGTGTATTGAGGAACCCTGGGAGGGCAGCGACTGACAGTGAGGAAGAAGAGAGTACCAGGAGATAAAGATGGAGACCTTGGCAGGGACCAGAACATGCAGGATCTTTTTTGCCTGTTGTAAGAGGTTTGGAGTTTAGTCTGATGGTGGCCTGTGATCTTAATCTTCCCTCCACTCCCCCTCTCCCTTATAAGCTCCTCCATAGGCTTGCCAAGCTGGTATTAGACACTGTCATCCAGGATGACTCCTTTTAGAGTTTTTTAAGGGTTCAGGGATTGGGTAAGAGCAGCTTTATCGCCAAGAGACATTCAGTTCCAGCCTTTCTGCCATGCACCAATGGTCCCCTGAGCCTTAAGCTACCTTGACACATCAGCTGCAGTCATCTTTTTTCGGAAGAAGGTGGTTTTCCTCCTTCCGGAGCTGCGAGAATTTTCTTGGAGGTAGATCTTCAGATGGTCCTTGGCCTTGAGCAGCCATGACAGCTTCTCTCCCAGTTCTGTATACGACTTTGCTTTGTGACTGAAGAACCGAATGCATGTCATGGCTGCCCGGACTTGGTCCTAGAAGAGGAAAGTGAATGTTCAGATCAAAGGAGATCAGGGATATTGGAGGAGGGCTGTGATGAGAATGCTGATCTGACTTCCACTCATGAAGACTGGCTGCCGGCACCCATGCCCACTATCAGCTGAACTGCTATTTTGTGCCCATCATTCCAAAGTCCAAGAGATCCTAAAGTGCATTAACTGGTGGAGTTCTTGGGTAGGACATTATTCCACCACTGAGGAGATCTAAAAAAAAGATGCTTCTGACTCTCCATTCAAATTGGCTTCATTCTTACTCTGGCATTGAATAATTCAATTTCTCTGTAATTTAGTATTGCCAATCTTCAGATAGATTGGGAGGAATTTGTTCCTTTTCCCTTCGTGCATTTTCTCTAAAACCACACTTGCTTTTCTATCATTCCTTATGAATTCTGCATTCACGCCTCATGCTTATCTTCAAACTACCACATACTTCTTTTTTTACCTTTACATTCAATGCATTCTAAAGAATGGCATGACTGATAAGATTAAAGTTTGCCTCTAAATTCAGGATACAAATCCTAGCATTTTTTAACAATGCTAGACAGCAACATGGATTTGCTCTAGGGTTAGTCAAACAGCAAGGCCAGGGACCAAATGGCAGTCTTGTTCCCAATTAGCCTCTCCTGCATGACAGGGCATCAGCGACAGAGGTAGAGGGCAGGAAGGGGCTGCTATTACCTTCATAAACTGCTGCAGCTCGTACAGAATGTGGTAGTAGTTCTTCTTCTGTAAATGTTGGCAGGCAGCAATCAAGTACTTTCCCCAGCTCTCCAAGGTTGAATCAATAGATTCTAGTAAATTTTCCAAAGCGTGTAGCTTCCCGCTTTTATAGCTTGGCTGGAAAATGCCTTCTATGAAGACTTCTGGAGGACTCTCCTGGAGCAGGACAAGGTAAGAAGTCAGAAGTCTTGAGCCTGGGTTCTGGCACTGTCTGGGATCCAGTCTGAATTTCCTTCCACTTCCGTACCTTCAGCGTCCTCCCCTAGTAGTGCTTCTTAACCTTGTGTGTCACAGATACCTTTGAGAATCTCACTCTAGTGACTGCATCTCTTCTCTCCTTCCTTTTACAGAAAAGCTCCTTGATGGAGTCATCTATACTCACTGTCTCCAATTCCCTCTTGTGATTTTCCTCTTGAATACACTCTAATCTAGCTTCTGCAGCCATAACTCCATTGAAACTGCCTCCTGTGTCATCAATGACCACTAAACTCTTAAACCTAACAGTTAATTCTTGGTCCTCAGCGGTAGCTTTTCTTTTTGAGACAGAGTCTCCCTCTGTTGCCTGGGAGAGAGTGCAGTGGCGTCATCATAGCTCACTGTAACCTCAAACTCCTGGGCTCAAGCGATTCTGCTGTCCCAGCCTCCCAAGTAGCTGGGACTACAGGTGCACATCACCATGCCTAGCTAATTTTTCTATTTTTTGTAGAGATGGGGTTTCACTCTTGTTCAGGCTTGTCTTGAATTCCTGGCTTCAAGCAATCCTCCTACCTCGGCCTCCCAGAGTGATAGGATTACAGGTGTGAGCCACCCTGTGCCCAGCCTCAGCAGCTTTTGATATAGATGATGGCTTCTTCCTCCTTGAAAAACCACCTTTTGATTTTTAATTTAAATTTTTATTTTTAATTGAGAAAAACTTTCCTTATTTGGCCTCTAGGATTTCTCATCCTTTCCAGGTTTTCTTTCTACATCTCTGCCTGCTCCTTCTCGGTTTCCTTTGCCGATTCTTCCCGATCTCCCCAGGGCTCAGAAGGAACCTGTTCTCTTTTCCATCTATACTCACTGTCCTGGTGATTTTATCCAGTCTCATGGCTTACTATCTATTTGTTGATGGTGCCTAAATCCATATATCCAGACAGTTCATTCCCCTTGAACTCTAGAACTGTATATCCAATTTACATCCAATTGCCTATTTAACTTGTCTTTTTGGGTATCTAACAAACTTAACACATCTAAAACTGCACGCTTGATTGCTTCTTGAAATCTGCTGTTTCCTAAGTCTTCCCTTTCTCAGATGGTAATTCTATTCTTCTAATTATTTAGGCCCCAAACCTTAGAGTTATCCTTTCCCTCACACTCCTACATCAAATTCACCAGCAAATTCTATTGGCTTGACCATCACAATAGACACAGACTCTGACCACTTCTCACCACCTCCACTGGTCCACGCTGGCCCAAGCCATTTGCCTGGATTACTGCAATAGCCTCCCCTCCACCCCAGTCTACCAGCATACCAAACTGCCTCTCTTCTGTCCAGCGCCAACACATCAAACTGAGTGATTCTGTTAAAACATCACCTGGATCATGTTACTCCTCAGCCTACAATCTTCTAGTGGTTTCCTTTCTCATTCCTCACAATGTCCACATGATTGGGTCTGTTACCTTTCTGATCTTACCTACTGCTACCCTGTCCCAGCTGACTCTGCTCTAGCCACCCTGGCCCCTGCCCTTGTTAGTCCCTCTGCCTGGATTATGCTTCCCCCATAGATCCGCATGACTCACTCCTCATGTCCTTTAGCTCCTTACTCAGATGTCACCTGAGACACACAGTCTAAGATTACACAAGCAACCCTCCCTCTTCCCCTGCTTTTTCTTTCTTCTTATTCATCACCCACACTATATATTTTATGTCCCATGTTTATTGTCTCTCTCCCTCCTATAATGTAAATTTTATAAGGGCAGATTTGTCTGTCTTTTTTTTTTTTTTACTGTTGTATCCCTAGTGCCCAGAATAGGCCTTGGCCACTTAGTAAATATTTCTTAGATGAATGAGGAAACAATAAACATTATGGACTGACTCCTCAGGAAAGGGTACATACATAGTAACCTCCCTGCTTTTGAAGCTCACCTGTGGTTCAGAGATCCTGACTCATAAACCCCCATTCCATAGCAAAAGAAAAGAAAGAGAAGTCATTTTGGCATTTGACTTTAGGTTAGGAGTAACCAATGGACAGTAAAGGATGGCTATAAACTCATGGTGGTACAACACGCTGGCACGGTGGCACTTGTCATGAGCTGTTTAGAAGCAGAGAGGATCTGGGCTTTGAGAACATCCACAGTGGGTGAAGGTTAGGACTCCTTTTCTGATTCAGCCTATTCCTAACTGGGAAAATCAGACCCAATCTAAAAGTTGCAGGTCAGACTTTAAGAAGCAGGGCCATTAGCTCTGTAGAAAGGATGGAATTCCTCGGAAGAAAAGTACCTTAAGAACTTCCATTTCATCCATTCATCTATCCACTCATTGATTAATAACTGGTATTAGGCCGGGTGCCTGAATACACATAAGTAAAATATAGGTCTTCTTGGTCCAGGTGTGAAGACTCAATTATAAACAAATAGTTGCAGGCCACTGGGATAAATGTAATAACAAGCACAGTGGTGGTGCAGAGGAAGAGGTGGTTAATGCTGCTTGTATATTCTGTCAATGCTGAACAGAGAGGTCTGAAAGGACACTGAAAGAATAAACAGGAGTTTCCCAAGAAAACAAGGAGGGTCAGGGCATTCTAGGTGGAGGGAACAGCATATAAAGACTCGTGGAGATATGATGGTGCATGGTACAATCAGGAAAATTGAAGTAATTTGATGAGTCTGGAATGTAGGGTACAGATAGAAAATAAATTGGAGAAACAAGAGGCATGATCCTGGTGGGTCTTGTAGTCTGCTAAGGAATTTGGACTCCGTCCTGTGGCTTTGGGGTCCACTGACAGCCTTTTAAGAAGGGGAATAAACTCAGTGTATTTATGTTTTAGAAAGCTCACTCTGGGGGCAGTGTGGGCAAAGCGGCAAAGGGAATGTGCTAGAAACAGATCACCTTCTATGCTCTAGGCCTTTAGGTGTAATTTTCACAATTTTTTTTCTGCTGTCCCTACGTGCATGAGAATAAAGGCAAGGTATTTCAGTTCAAGGATAACTGATTGCAGGAGATAAAAAGAAGACTTCTTTCCTGGTTGTGACGAATATAAAGCCAAAGCAATGAGGTCACCAGCTTATGCCAAGCTAATTAAGTAAGCAGCTTAACTCTCTGGATTACAGTTGTCAGAGAGAACAGACCTGGGGTATGTCCAGTCTCTACCTCTAAACTCATTTGGAAACTGAGGAAGAGGAAAAAAGTTAGTATTAAACTTCAAATAAGATGACTTCCACAGTATTCTTGAGACCTGGTTAGTAGCTAAAATAGTCAGTAGCTAAGCAGTGGTAAAAATAACTCCCTCACTGTTCTGTAGAGGTATGGTCACCACGATTCTGCAAACTGCTGATTTCACCTGGAGCAATTCTAGAAAATAGGTCTATCTGTAAACTTCATTGGCTGCCGTTGTGATTTAGGGTGACAGAATGAAATTAAAGTTTGCCTTGAGCTCCTTTAACTTTCTATGAAATTTGGTACATATCAGACCATTCAGAAAGTTATTACGGAACATTCAGATAAAAAAAAGGAACACAGCTGGGTGCGGTGACGCATGCCTGTAGTCCCACCTGCTATTAATAGATAGGCTGAGGCGGGAGGATTACTTGAGTCCAGGAGTTCAAGGCCAGCCTAGGTCCCATCTCATTCATTCATTAATAAATAAATAAACATACAAATACACAAATAAATAGAATTTTAAAAAATGAAAATCAAAAAGGAATGTCAAAGGGTCATGGTGAAGCGGAATGTTGATTGCTTATCAGTGGCTCCAAAGAAATAATGCCTCTGGTGGGAGGGGGCAGAGGATATGAGAAGAAAAAAGTAGAGCACATTCTCCTTTCAACATATATTTGGGGCCCAAATGTAGGATCGGTGCCATGGGTGCTTCCCAGCCCTTGTGGTAACAACTCTGAGTGGACCAGCAGCTGGGCCAGAAGCTGGACACCATCCCAGGCGAGGTGGGCAGGTGTGCGGGAACCAAGAGAGCTAAGCAATATGTCCAAGGTCACACAAGACTCACACTAAGCATCTCATTCCAGAGACCATGCTCTTAACTGCTATCCAATTCTGCTACATGTTTTGGGAGAAGGGATGAAATTTGCCACTGCCAGTCAGGATGGTGATTAGGGATCCAGGCTAAGACTTCTTGTACACTCATCCAATAATGGTTGTGTAGACAGAGTCTTCCATTTTGACCCGACTCTGCCAGAGATGATCTCACAGCTCAATGCTGGGTTAACTGTAAGGGGCCATCATCATCCCTCTTAAAGCCAACTGGTCCAAGCTAGGTGAGCAAGGCTGGCACTGCCCCCTGTGAGCTGTGCTGGCGTGTCTCACCTTGTTGAGGAGGTGCAGCAGGGCTTCCCGCAGGCAGCTGTGCCGCATGTAGAAGCTGATGATGGCCAGGTTGGTGCTATAGTTGTGCAGGTAGAAGAGGCATTCTTGGTAGTAGGTGTTGTTCATGACCTTCCCTTCAGGAATCATCTCTAGAGAGAGGCTCTTGGTACGAAGGGTAGCTTCCAGTTCCCTCAAGGTGGCAAAGTAATCGTCATCTTGCTGACAGGAAAGGAGAGAGTGAGAGAGAGAAAAACAGAACTCAGTAAGTTCTCAGCAGTCACTAAAAATATTGTTTTCAAAGAATATTTATCAACTGGAAAAATGAACACAATATAGTTTTAAGGGTAGAAAAGCAGGAAGGATTCAAAGTTCTATATATTAAAATACGGCATACCTCCAATTTCCTTCAAAAACATAACAGAAAATTCTCCAAAATCTTAACACTAATTAGTCTGGGTATGGGATTATGTGGTTTTTATCTTTTTAAAAATAGTTCTCTATAGTTTCCTTTTTTAAAAAAAATTGGCTCTATTATTTACACAGCCATATGTAGTTACTTATCTAACTATATGTAATGGAAAAAAACAGAATATAAACCTGGACTTTAGTTGAATTTAACCTGATCCTTTTCTCAGGCCATTACTGTTCCTGGGCCTCCCTCCCTGAGCTGGGCACTCTGCCTGCTTTGCTCTTACCAAGGATATGAGGGGCCTCGCTGTGAACTCCAGGTACTCAACCACGTCCTGTACTAGCCTTGAGCCATGACTCAGCTGATTGAGGTCAAACGGGGGCTTCAGACAGCGACTGAACTTCTCCCGAGCTGCAGCGAGGTTCCCAGCTTTGAGGCAGGCCATGCCCCAGGCATGCCACGCCCCAGTGGCATCAAGCCCAGTCTTTGTGGAGACCTGGAGGAAAAATTGCTCCTTTTAGTGAGAGGTAGCTACACCCAGGCTTGAAAGTCCCAAAGACCTATTCTATCCCCAAGCTACCAACCACCTCACCACTCCCCACACCTTGGCAAACTGGTCATGCCCTACCTGCTTCCCATGGTCAGGACAACTAAGAGTTGGCAATACCTGTTTGCAAGATGAAGCAAAGCTAAGTCATTATAGTGGGGTGGAAGTATGCTTTGTTTTTGCCTCACCTCAACGCCCAGTTGGTAGTACTCAGCTTCCAAAAGCTGGTTCCTTAGCCTGGTTACTGCAGCCGGCTGCAAGAGCTGATCCAGAGATGGCACGTGGCGATAGGCGGCAGCAACTAAAATATTCAGTACATCTACCTTGCTGATGTAGCTACAGGGGGGAAAGGGGCAAGGCAGTGAGGCTTCCCAGGTCTTACGAAGAATAGTCTTTGCTTAACAGTTTTCTATTCCATTTTCAACGTGAAACGTGATAATGAGAGTTGAGAGGTGCACAGCACAGACACTGCGAGTGAGGCTCTGGAGTCACACTCTTTGAATCTCAGCTCCATCACCTAGTAGCTCTATGATCTGGGGCAAGTCAGTTAACATCTCTCTGCCTTAATTTACTCATCTGTAAAGTGGATAGTCATGTACTACATAATGACATTTCTGTTAACAACTGACAGCATATACAACAGTGGTCCCAGATTATAATACCATATTTTTACTGTACCTTTTCTATGTTTAGATAGGTTTATTTTTTTTTAAATTCTTTCTTTTTTTACTAATTCCATAACAGATTAATAGATATGTTTAGATACACAAATACTTGTGTTACAATTGCCTATAGTACTCAGTACAGTAACGTGCTATACCAGTTTGTAGCCTAGGAGTAATAGGCCATACCGTCTAGATTTGCGTAAGTACACTCTGTGATGTTCACACAACAACAAAATCGACTAATGATGCATTTCTCTGAACGTATCCCTGTCATTAAGTGACATGTGACTGTAGTAATGGAGTTTTAGGGATAAAATGAAATAACCCAAGTAAAAGGGCTTAGGATAGTGCATGGAACTTTTTGGCAGCTATGAAATGTTAGATATTAATGTTTGCAGTAGGGACACTCAGGGCTTCTATTTGAGGCAAGGCCTTTACATGAATGTTGGGACCTTACAAGTTACCCATTTGCTTTTTGGTCCTTTTGAACTCTCCCTTATGAAGGCAGCATAGATTCAGTATCCCGGTTGGTTAGTTAGTTAGTTAGCACTCCCGGTTAGTTCAGAAAGCACATCACTACCATTCCCCGGAGGCCCTGCTGGGCAGGGGCATCCTGCCCCTTCACTCAGATTCTAGACTTGACGTCTTTTCCCTGGGCTAAGGATGGGCCCTCAGTGTAGCTTACTAGGATTGCCTTCTTACCCCTGATACCAGATGCTTGTAAAAACCTTATAAAGACAGAGAGGCCAGAGGGCTGGATCATTCTATCTAGGGCTGCCTGAAACAAGCCTACACTCGAGGTTCCTGAATCTTGTGTCATCATTCCAGCAAAAAACCTGTGGATCCTGACTTGTTCAGCAGTTTCCCTGGAAAGGGATTCTGTACATCAGTGACTCATAACCTAGTAGGGATGGGGTAGGGGAAAGTATAGTGTATAAAAGCATCGGTACGATAATATATTTATACATTTAGAAAATGAAAGCATTTGAAATAGGTAGTTTGAGTTTTGTTTTTAAATTTGTATTTATTTGTTTGTCTATCAGAAGGGGGTCTGACCTAAAAACAGGATAAAAATCATCTACAAAACAGGAGCTTTAAACTGATTTGCACAGCAACACATGTGAGAGATCAATGTATTCTCATCAGCAAAGGGGACCATTCCCTGCAGTGGGTATATCAGAATGCAGAGTGGGGGAGAAAGAATGTGTCATTTGAAACTACTGCTGTAAACTGTCAAAGAAGCCGATGGTACCTTGGGGTGGGTGAGAACCCTACTGAAGTGAGAACTTCCTTAGTTTCTGCTATTCTCAGGCTAAAGTGGATATTTCCTCCATCTACATTAGATTTCCTAGGAAGTACAGGATGTTAAATTTGTTTGATGTTAAATTTGTTGATGTTAAATTTGTTTTCCCTTCAATCTGAGTATCTTTTTCTTTTCTTATTTACATTTCTGATATTTGATATATATTTGGATTTTTAATATTTTTGCCTTAAATCTTTTTTCATGTTTGTTTTCTACTTTTTGCTACATGGAGAGGTTTCTGCTTTTCGCATCCTATCCTTTCCTGTGAATTTTGTAGATTTTTGGTTCTTTTCATGGTTATTTAGAAAACTTCACTTTACATACATCTATTTTTTCATTTATCCACTTGAAAAATGATGTAGAAGCTATTTGCCTCTTGATATAAAAGAGTAAAATTAGCTCCTTTTTACTTCCTTCTACTTTCTTTCTCACCTCCTGCTCTTTTCAACCTTCTAGCTTTTGTTAAGAAAAATAATAAAAATTACTAACATTTCTGGAGTACACAATATGTACCGGCTTAATTCTTCACCCTTCACATGGGTGATCTCATTATATCCTCATAACAGACCTATAAGTACTATCACCCCCATTTCATAGAGGGGAAACTGAGGCCCAGAAGAGCTAGCAGCCTTGTCCAAGGTTACTAGCAAGTAGTGAAGCTGGGATTCATTGTGCTCCATTTTGGCCGGTGAGTTTGTATGTAAGTACTCGGAGAAAGTGTCTGAAGGAGGCATTTACACTCCAAAGAAAATTATTCTCCCTGCTCCCAAATCTGGTTAGGACTGAGTGCTGGGAACACTCATCATGAGTCATGCATCTGGGTGGATAAGCAGGGAGCTGGGAGTTTTCATTGTCAAGTTAATAAATGGAGTCAAAGCAGGTTGTGCAGGAACCAGAGGGAAGTCTAATCACACTTTTTCCATAGACACTTCTACTTTATGACCGTTCCTACCTTGACACAGGAACAGAACAATCCCCAGATTGTCTTTATAGATCTATTATCCAGAACTTGCTGAGGTCACAGTCTGAATTTGGTCAAGATTGGGGTAGAGTTTTATTCAAGGCTAATCACTGGTCATTTAGGGAGGATACATTTTCTTTAAAAGCCAGAAAGTTCTACACAGTCTAAAGGTGCTTCCCTAAATTAATTTTAATTACAAATTAACCAGTCAAAGTCTTTACTTTCTGACTGAGCAAAGCTAGAGAAAACTCTGCTCTGAGGATCCACTCTGAAAAAGAAAAGGACATAGGCTGTCCAGGTAGGTGAGGAAGAATACTTGGGATGTGGTAACAGTACTTCATCAACATCAAACTGAGATGCAAAGTATTTTAGCATGTCTTGTCAGAGAAGATGGTGAGATAAGAAATCATACTGGGGTTAGAAAAAGAGGCTGGAGAGAAACTGCCACTACAGAAAAGAATACAGATCCATTTCCATATACCTGTCACAAAGAGCCAAGTCCTGGCTCCGGCCAGCCTTGACGAACATCATCTTGGCACTGAAGAGCAGCTGCTTCATAATGTCTGTGAGCAACCCTGCGTCCACCTCTGGGTTGGCAAGGCCCTTGGACAGCTTGCAGCAGTGCTCAATCAGCTGGTGACCACAGGCAGTGCTGTCCCGGTGCAGATTCAGGATGGCAATGCACAAGGAGGCGCTGGGGGCCTGGAGGGGTGAAAGAAGGGAGAGATGCATTCTAAGTCCAGGGACCAGAGCATTCTTCAAATGCAGCTGGATGGCAGAAACAATTCTTCCCCTTTCAAAAGGTTAAAAAACACTGGAGGAAGGTATCAAATTCTAAAGCAAAGCAGAAGTGGAACTAAACCACTTTCAGATGTCCTAAGCAGCACCGCTAAAGGCCTGGCTGCCAGGTTTAGTCATCTTACTGGAAGAAGGTGCTGTGTCCACATGTGACCTACTTCTTGAAACGTCCACAGGTCCCTTCCTTTTTGTGGTCTACTGTTCCACTAGTGCAAGTCCTCCTTATTGCTAGCTTGGACTATAATGGTCACCTCGCTTGTCTGACTACCTGGAGGAGCTTCTGCTTCAAGCCATGGACATACTGCTGCTAAATTAATATTCCTAAGGCATACTTGGAAACTTTTCACAGCTCCCTGACACCTACCAAATAGACATTCCTTACTGCAGAATTCAAGGCCTTATACATAAATAATTCTTTTCAAACCTGCCTTTTACTACTTCTCTATTAACGCTATTGACTCTATGTTCCTTCCAAATTAAACAACTTCCAATTCTCCAATAAAGTCCTGCAATTTTTGACAATGCATCTTTGCTCAGATGTTTTAGTTTTGTACTCTTTGTCTTTCCTGTATCCTTACTCCCCTCACAGCCCCCAAATTCCTGCTTGTCACCCTCCTACTACTCTTCCAAGGCTTATCTTAAATGCTACCTCTTCCAAGAAGCCTCTCCTGATCTCCTCTTGTGCACTCCCCAAGTTGCTCCTCATTTTCTGCCTTAATAGATTTAGTTGTCTTAGCTCCCATGTTATAACACTGTAAATAAGTGAAGGCCGGGCTGTGTTCACCTACCTTCATATTTTCTGCCATCCTACTACACATCATAAGAAACTTAAATGACCATTGCATTTTATTGCTATTACCTGCTCATAGTAAAATTCACTCCGCACTAGTTCATTTTCCTCCTCTTTCAGATCCAAAATCCATTCCACTTCATCCGCTTTGGGGACTTTCACCACAAATGAGTAAGGAGGGCTTTCACTCTGGGAGCCATCTGGTGCTGAGAAGAGAATTGCCATTCATGTGTCAGTCACTGGCTGGCAGTTCAGAGTGGCCCAGGTCAGTGAGCTGGCGTGAGATGCAGGCAGATACTTGCCTGCTATCTGAGGGTGTTGCTCCATGAATTAGTATTAAACGTGTTTGGGGACAGGATTTGTCTTAGGAGCTTTGCAGAGCTTTGCCCTGAAAGAATATGTGAACGTGTTGGTTTGCATTTTAAATGCTGTTACACTCGGAAGGGCGTCTCTGAAAGACGGTAGTGGCTGTATCCCACGAGGTGCCGCGTTTCTCAGACCTAAAGGTTTGGATTTGCTTTGTAAAGCACAAGTGTTAAAAACTACAGGCTGAGAGCTGACAATGGAGTGCCCCCCAGAACAGACAGCTGCCCGAATGGTTAAAAGCAAAGCTCTTGTTTAAACCACTCTAGACTACCTGTCTCCATTCACGATAACCTAATAAACATGGAGCCAACATATCTCTGTTTAACCCCTCTGTTAAATGATAAACTTACCTTAGAATTTAGAAGTTAACCTTTGAAAGAGTTTGTAACCGTTTGCCCACGTAGATGGAATTAGTTAAAGAATCTGTAGAAGCCTTCTGTAGAAACCTTTTGAAAATCTGTTAACCTGAGAGGAACTACCTGCTGTTATGTAAATCTGTTACCCCTGGCAATTATTCACTATTCCCTATAAGTTACCATGTAAGACCTCATTCGGGGCTTTTGAGACCCATGGAGAAGGTCTAAGCCCCCTGAGATCCCGCTTTGCCTATAATCTTTATAAACTTATAAAACTGTATCTTTGTCTCTGTGTATTCTTTTATTTCTTCCATTTTCCATTTTTCTCTATTATTTTCTTATCCCTTGCAACTCTACCAAAGGGACCCGGTTTTTTGCTGGGAGCTTAGCTACCTCCCCGCATGAGGGCCCCTTTCTCTCTCCTTGGTTCCTTTTGTTTGCTGTAGGAGACCCCACTAAGCACTTCAACCCTTCTTCCCCAGGCATAGACCTGGGAAGAGTGTTACAGAATTCGTCACACAACCCTGTGGCTTCACATGAGAAACCCTGAAAGGTGCACGTTTCTCAAATGAGTGGCTGAGCCACTGGGTATTCTAAAAACTAACTTGCTGTGGAAGGATATAGACCAAACTGTTAACAGTGACTACTGAGGGGTAAGGAGGGAGCAGGGAAGGTAGGATGGTGGTGAAGGGAAACCTAGGAAAAAAAATCGACTAAAAGTTAAGGACCAAATTCTTTGGTTGCTGGCCTTCTCAATGCTGAAAGTTAGTGGGGCCAGTGTCATAGGTTAATATGATGAACCGTAGGAGAAACAGGCTGATAGAAATGCCAAGAATTTTCTTTGGCAAACAAGATGGATGAAGTTGCTATCGAGTGTGTCAGGTGCAGCTGATACACTGAAGATACAGTCAACTTGAATATATAAATGAAGAGTAACAGAGAATGTGATTCAGCCTTACCTTCTGGTTGTCCTGAATTCTCCTCTGGTACACTGGAAACAGAGAAATAAAAATTAAATGCCTGAATCACTTCTTTTCCTCTTTGTTTTGAGTTTGGTTTAGTGTATAATATTGGCATTTACTCTTTTATTCAAGTGAGATATCAGAGAATCATCTATAACTCTTTCCTCTCCCTCACCTGCCATGGCTACTTACCATGTCCTGGCTACTTACCATGTCCTGTCTGTTCCACCTCCTAAACACCCCTTTAAATGTCCCCATCTCTCTTCATCCCTGCCCCAGTGAGGGCCTTCATCATTTATTGCTAGAGTATGCAATAGCTTCCCAATTGGTTTCCTTGATTCTGTCAACCTATTTCCTACTTTGCAGCTACAGCAAGCTTTCAAAAATGCAAATCAAGTCTTGTTATGCACCTGCTTAAAATTCTTCGGTAGCTCCTCAGGCTAAAACAGTCCACATTTGCAGTTGAGTAGACAAAGCCCTTTATGACTTGGCCTAGCTATATCATGAGACCATCTGCCATTCATGACCTGTGTTCAAGCCATAGAAAAGTCCTCCCTGCTCCACAAATGGCCCTAGTCAATTTAGCTAGTGTCATGAACCACCAAGCCCCAACTCCACAAGCCAGAGCCCAAGTCTGTTACGTGCACAAGGGGCCAACCGGTCAGCCCCAGCCCATGACACCAGAGAGCAAGCCCAAGCCTTTGTGCCAGTCAGTGCCTAAGTCCTCCCAGCACTTAGCTGCCAGGAGCGAAGTCCAGGGTATGTTGGCCAAAACCTGAACCCATCACCTACCCATTTACAGTTCCTCAACATTTTCTCCTGCCTCTACCTTTGCAGTTGTTACTCCAACTTCTGGGTATGCTCTTTTTTGGCTTCTTTTCCTACTAATTCCTCATCCTCTAAGGCTCATCTTTGAAGGGTTACCTCTAGGAACCCCCCTGACCACCCAGGATAAGCTGTGTGTGCCTCTACTATTGCACTGATCAACAGCCTTATGGCCTATTTCTTGGCTGTCTCCTCATTAAAACGGAGGCTCTCTGAGAGCAAAATTATAGAATGAAAGACTCCCCACCAATATTAACTCCTCATTTCAATTCTCAGTAGTATGGTGAATGAGCAATTCCTGTTCCCCACTCTGGGGGAGAGAAGCAGTGGTATGCCAGGGTCACAGAAACTGTAGAAAAAGCATGGTATGTCTTCCTTTCTAGGAGATCAGTAATCATGCTGGTAAATAATGACCAAAAATGTTCATATTAATACAAACATAAAAATGCTATTGAACAGAATATAAAATCTATTTAAGTCTGTAAATAAAACATGGAGAATTAAAAGTAATTTTGCTTCTGGATAGTTGCTTTGGCCCATATTCTCAGATGCTCTGGGAGTCTTGGTTTCATGCTCCTTTGCTGCTAGAAGTAGCAGAAAAAAATCGAGCAATACTGAGCCAGCAAACATGGTCTTGATCTGTCTTGCAAGAGGTATGTGCCATTTCTGAAGTGTGTCACCAGATGAACTATGTGTAGGAAAGAGTGCGGGCCCTTCTAACAGTGGATAAGAAGCCAGGATGACTACCTAGATTAGAGCTGATGCGAGCAATGCCTAAGCATTCAGCAGGTGTGAATGTGTCCCTTTGAGTCCAGCTGAGATCAACTGAAGCAAGAGTGGCTGGAAAATAACTGAGCTGGCGAACCAAGAACTCTGAAGAACCAAGAGTCCTGATTTCACAGAGAACATCATGTAAGAGGTTGTACACTGCTTCCTCATACCCCCACTTTCTCTCTTAGTAAGGTCAATCTACAAACATTTCACTGTAGAGTTAATGGCATTCCAGTGTGAATGTTAAATTAATATTTTTTTTTTTTTTTTGAGACAGAGTCTCGCTTTTGTTGTCCGGGCTAGAGTGAGTGCCGTGGCGTCAGCCTAGCTCACAGCAACCTCAAACACCTGGGCTCAAGTGATCCTCCTGCCTCAGCCTCCC
>NW_012150840.1:8354018-8355075 GCF_000956105.1 Propithecus coquereli
AAAAAAAAAAAAAAGAAAACCCAGGTCTTCTGTCTCCTGAGCTAGCACATATAAACACTGCCAGGTCACCTGCCTTATTGTGAAAGACATGAGAGCTTGAAATAAGATCCCCTGACACTTGGTGACTCCTCCTGACTCTCTTTTGTTATCTCATAAGAAGGGCAAAACTTTTAGAATTTAACCCTATTTGAGGGTGTCTACTACCTGTTTGAATCCAGAAAATACATTCTGGTCAGGTCAAAGATAAACCCAAAGTCTTAGGTTTGGCAGTTCTTCTGAAAATACCAATATCCTCTTGGGGACAGGAGGTAACTATAAACTCAGGCTCACAGACTAGAATTTTCCCTTACTTTCTCCTGCAGGTAAAACCAGAGACCGATGCTGCTTACCATGGTGAAGTGCTCCCTGCAGCAGACCATGCAGATGCTCTCTGTCTCATCTGGTACCCACTGGTGCCTGGCAGGGGGTGTTGCTGGGGGCACGAATTCCAGCGGTGGTTGACTCGGTGGGAAATTCCTCTCCTTCAGACTGGGGGAATGTACAACAGAGACACCTGGGAGCCAGAGGCAGATGTCAGAGTAAACGGTGATCAATATACCAGCTTATAAATGAAGATAGAATGATAGACTTTCACCATTTCACAAACTCTTTTGAAATAATAGATCTCATTAATGATCATCAGTGGCTGTTTGTGTCACAAAAGAGAGAATACTGGACATTGTGTGCCTCCTAATGGAAGTGTACAACACCATCTATCCAAAAAATATCAAGCCTGAATCAAGTCAGGCTCCCAGATCTAACTACCAGTGTACTGGAAATTCAAAGGATAAAGACTCAGATTACCGTAGGGAGGCAATCAGCAAACTCCAGCATGTGTGAAGCTCCCCAGGACAAATGACTTAGTTTCCACCACAAATAAAAAAGAGGTAGGGGGGAATAAAAAAGACAAGAAGCAGGTTACCTACTGATTAAAAAAAAATTAAAACATATTTTACCCAAATGCCATATGTGGATATTATTTAGATCTTGATTCTAGAAAAACCAATTATAAAAAAAA
>NW_012150840.1:8355125-8363858 GCF_000956105.1 Propithecus coquereli
AAATAGAGAAATTAGCGGGACATACTCGCACATGCCTGTAGTCCCAGCTACTTGGGAGGCTGAGGCAAGAGGATCACCTGAGCCTAGGAGTTTGAGGCTGTAGTGAGCTATGATCATGCCACTGCGGTCTAGCCTGGGCAACAGAGTGAAACCCTGTCTCAAAAACAAAAATAAGCTTATATATATACACACATAAACACACACACACATACACACACACGCATACATATATGATGCATATTGCATATATATATACACATACATGTTAAAAAAATAAGTATATACATGTACATCTGTGCCAAAGCTGCCAAGGCTGCTGCCTTATGCAGATGCACAAAGCTGCTCATATACCTGCAATGCTGAGCCCTCCCTCAGCTCTGCTGTTTGCTGTGAAATACAGCTAATTCTCAAAATATGGCCAGGAAATGCCACAGTCTGCTTTTTGGTATATAAGGAGATTTCTTATCAATTAGCAGAACAATGTTGGCTGGTCACAGAAAAAGGGAACTGTCAAACATAGTGATACTTAGTAGCAAACAGAAGAAAAGAACTTAAAATCCTGCTCCCGTTTGGCAAAATAGACACTCAGCTAAGCATCCTCTGGAAGTAGGCCATTGTGCAGGATCCGGAGACCTGGGGACAGGAGGGGTGGTGAAAAGGGTGACCAAGACACGCTGAGGCCTTCAAGGAGTCACACCCTGTGTGGGTGACAGTATGAATTTTAGGGCTGACTACAGTCGATCCTCATTATAAGCAGATTCCATATTTGTGAATTTGCCTATTCACTAAAATTTATTTGTAACCTCAAAAACAATGCTTGATGTGCTTTCTGAGGGACATTTGTGAATTTGTGCAGTTGTGAAAATTTTGAATTGCCCGATACTCCAGTTCTCAGCTGAGGTTGTTTCAATCCTCATAGGAGAGTGACCAGAGAGGATGGAGACAGGAGAGGGCAGAGTAGGGAAGTACAAGAATCTCAGCTCTGAGGCCAGTTGGATGGGTCTTTTTTAAAAATTTGAATAGATTTAGGTGGTACACGTGTTTTTTTTTTTTTTTTTTGTTACATGGATGAATTGTATAGTGGTGAAATCAGGGCTTTTAGTGTACCCGTCACCTGAATAGGGTACCTGTCACCCGAATAGTGTACATTGTACCCGATAAGTAATTTATGATCCCTCACCCCGCTCCCTGCCTACCCTTTTCTGAGTCTCCAAAATCCATTATATCACTCTTCATGACCATGTATACCCATGGCTTAGCTCCCATTTATAAGTGAGTATGTGCGTATTTGTTTTTCTGTTCTTGAAACACTTCACTTAGGATAATGGCTTCCAGTTCTATCTAGGATGCTGCAAAAGACATTATTTCATTCTTTTTTATGGCTGAGTAATAGGGGTTTAATTCCCTAATCAGGCACTCATTTGAGGTGGCCTCAGGCAAGTCACTTAATGTTTCTGAATCTCTTCTTTTCTTTTGTAAAAGAAAATAGAATGGACTAGGGTGAGTTGTTTTTAGGATTTAAGATTATAATCTACGTGAGATGTGTGTATACACAGGCACATATTTCCCCTAGGATCAAGGGTTCAAGATTCAGTAATTTACTGTTTATGGAGACTTTATGGACATGTAGCCGGGCCCCTTGAAATTTTAGTACCCTGGCATTTTTAGTGAATGAAATAATGTAAAATTGAACTAGGCCCTTGGATGTTTGCACATGTTAACTGCTTGCTTCCTGCCCAGCACCCCTTGCTCTCATAGTAATTATTAACTGGGGATGTGCTATTTCTGAAGGAGGTAACTGCAAGGTCACCAGAAGAATCTATGAGTTTGTTTTGCAGAAGGAATGACTGCCCCTGAAAAAGTTGTAACTAGCTGCTGATGCCCAGAAGTCTGCTTACTCAAGGTGTTATCTGAGACTCAAAGCAACAACTACTTACCCCCCTACCCTACCCTGGAATCCACATAAAAGCTCTCTGCCTCCCTTCTGTGACAAGGCAAATCTCAGAGATTTTCTCTCCTGTCTTCACGCTTTGGCCAAATCGAATAAATTTTTCTCTATCTCCAAGCACTGGTGTCACAGTGTTTGGCTTTAGCTGTACATCGAGTACATGATCCTGGATTTGGGGTTCTGCAACAGACATGTTGCCACAAACAATGAGAATCGACTCTACGTTGAATCTTTTGGGATATACAAAGCCGGAATGAACCAAGTAAAACGATAATGTCATAACCAGAAATGAAAAAAGAGGCAAAAATCAGAAAGTCAGAATAAGACAAGATTGAACTAGAAAATTTAGTGAATGGTCAGAAATGTCTCTTACCAGGAAGAACATCAGGAGAGAACTCTGCTGATGGTGATCTAGAGAGGGTCTCGGGCTCTGAAGCCTGATGGACAATTTCCTGGAGGTGAATCACAGAATCTGTAGGGAGGGAAAATGCTGACAAATTATCGTCCTACCACAAGTGTCTTTATTCACCACCTAGGCATTTAGTTCAAAGATCTGTTGGCTTCACTGATTGTCATTCCATGATTCTACTAGATATAAAGAGAATGGTAGAGATGCTTCTATTCTAAGCCAATACCATGCATATTTCTTAAATTCCTCAAAAAACAAACCATGTTTAGGCACATGAGATAATGAAGCAGAAACTAGGATTCTACAAAATCAATCTAAAATGCCCAGAAGGAAGACATTTAAATGATGTCCCTGGAGGGTGGGGAGTAAGAAAAAAGAGCTGGCTGAGTTAGCTCACACGCAAGTGATTATGTGAGCATACTCTCAGTACAAAATGATGGCAGTTGAGAGCCCGCCACATCAAGCCAGACCGGGACTATTTCCAGCATATTTTATTTCCCAAACCTTTATGTTATTACGCATGCAGTGGTTATTTACCACCATTTAATTCTGATTAGTCTTCTACTTTCTCCAAGACCAAGATCTCTCCTATATAATAAAGAGCTCTTTCTCCTGAAGTGAATTCCGTTCATTCTTTATCAACCCAAAATAATAAAAGAGAAGAAATTGAAAACTAAGAATGTAGCCACGGCATTTTCTCCACCATGTAGAATTCCCTTCTAGGATGCTGGAAGTTACCTGATCGTTTCTCCCTCTGAGGGTATGGGAAGTCCAGGGCTTTCCCTGCATATCTGGAAAGCAGCGTGTCCACCTCGTCCATGGTAAAGCCAATCTCCTGCCCGGCCAGCAGCTGGTGCAGGGTCTGCACTGCCACAGTGGCCCAATCCACCTTCATGTTCATGAGCAGCTGCTCCAGCATGAGCAGGGGATTAGAGGACAAGTGGGAATAACTGGTCCGGTGCTGTTCAGGGAGGGTCAGCAAAACCTGTTTGTGGGGTAGCCATAGAGTAAAGAAAATAGTATACAAATTTCAGAAGAAACTTGAGATTCTCACGGATGGGGAAGGGTGCCAGAGACCAAAAGGCCCATAGCCAACTACTGAAACTGGCTAGCAGTCTTTTAGAAAGCAAGGCTGAACTCCCATCTAAATCTTCCAGGTAGCATTTGGAAAGTACTCCAGGTACCTTCACCAGATGAGGGGTTGGTAAATTTTTTCTATAGAGGGTCAGAGAGTAAATATTTTAGGCTTTACAGTCCCTAAGGTCTCTGTCTTAACCACTCAACTCTGTCAATGTGGCCTGAAAGCAGCCATAGACAAATATGTAAATGATAGATGTAACTGTGTTCCAATAAAACTTGATTTGTAGGCCGGGCGCGGTGGCTCACGCCTGTAATCCTAGCTCTCTGGGAGGCTGAGGCGGGCGGATTGTTTGAGCTCAGGAGTTCATGACCAGCCTGAGCAAGAGCGAGACCCCGTCTCTACTAAAATTAGAAAGAAATTAATCGGACAACTAAAAATACATAGAAAAAAATTAGCCGGGCATGGTGGCACATGCCTGTAGTCCCAGCTACTGGGGAGGCTGAGGCAGAAGGATTGCTTGAGCCCAGGAGTTTGAGGTTGCTGTGAGCCAGGCAGACACCATGGCACTCACTCTAGCCCGGGCAAAAGAGTAAGATTCTGTCTCAAAAAAAAAAAAAAACAACTTGATTTGTAAAAGCAGGCTGAGAACTGGATTTGGTCCACAGGCAGTAGTCTGCAGGCTCCTGGCCTAGACCACTCAGGCATGGTTGAGTCTCCCTGACCCTTAATGCCACCATTCTGTTTGAGGCTTTATTTAGAAAGAGCAATACAAGGTGATGTCAGTGGACTGCTGAAATCCAGCACCTGTTGTGTCCTAAGTGATGACTATAAACTCCCTTTAGAGGTCACGATCACTACATATGAAATATGTTCACTGGCTGTGCTCACTGCCACTTTTCAAGGGTTCACCTACTTAGATACAGTGCATCAAAAAGAAAAAAAAGAGATGTATCTTCTTTAGAAATATTTTATGTAGTTTACCTATTAGTAAGTGGGCCAGTGGTTATATTCCTGGCTCTCCTAGTACTCATTCTATCTGTGGGGCAGTATACGGACTACCAGGCAGAATATTAATAATTAGAAGAATGCCAGAGGACCCCAACTCTCCCCAAACTCTCTTTCACTGGATTACTTTTTCTAGTTTGTAATTTCTTCTATTAGTGTCTCCAAGGTTTCACGTTGAAGATAAAGACCTATTATCTCATCTACTTACCTACAAAAATAACCCTCTTCCATTAGCACAGACAAGTTTATCAAGCAGCAGTTTTAAATGATCACATCAAAATCCCTTTGGAAAATGTCCATCCCTATCCCAAGACCAGTTTTAATTGATCTGGGGTGGAAGTCAACTACTGGTATTTTGTAAAAGTCCAGGTGATTCTAATATATATACGGTCAGAATTGAGAAGCATCGCTATAACAGATGCTGTGGAAAGCATAAAGATTACTTAAGAGGGCTAGGTAAAATTCATTGTGGAGGCAGGCAGGAAAAGAATGGCAAATCCTATGAGACTCAACTAGGATATGGTAGGCTGCTAGGGTCAAAGTTTTGTATAGCACAGGCCAAGGACGGTAGGTGCTGGCAGAAGAGCCACTGAAAAGGCAAGTTCTGAAGTGAGAGCTGGGCCCACAGTGCTCCCTCAGGCAAGCTTTCCCAACACCCCCTTTCCCTCTTACCTTGGATCCCACGTACAGCGCCTGGATTTCACGGTGTCGGACAGCAGTCAGTTGTCCATAGAAGTGGGTGGTGAGGTAATTGGCCAAGAAGTGAGAAGTGGCCAAGCTAGGGTGCTGGTCAAGGGATTGCTCTGTGACCTCAAGGCACATGGTGGGGTCAGGGATTCTTTGCAGGAGCTGTTGCAGAAGGGTAGAGGAGGAAGATGAGGCCCGCAGAAGAACACTTAGATCAGTCTTGTCTTGTTTTAGAAAGGAATATTTAAATTTATTCATTTTGGACTAACCCTTTATCTATACTCATTTTCGTTTACCACCTCTGTAGATTCACAAATGTACCACGGCTTTGATAGGACCAGAGTTCAGCAGAATCCTGGTCCCAGCTGCCCCAGCTGGAACCTAATGCAGGACTAGGCACCTTCTGCCCAAGATGACTACATCAGCTCCTGAAGGACATGCAGGGGCAGATCTTATACTGCATGGGATTCAGTAAGAAAAAAGCCATATGATTTGACTAACCTTGTTCCTACCCAAAGGAAAAATGGAAAGAATTGGAGGCTTACTTGCAGAGCCTTTTCATGATCTCTTCTTTCTAGAAGATGGAGAAGATGCTTTTGATGTAGGCCGATTAAATGTTCTCTTGGAATGGGGTATAGGCAGCCCCACTCCTCACACAGCTCATACTCCTGGAAGGAAACACACACACATATTCAATCCCTTTAAAATACTGGCCTTGTCACTCATCCAACTTTTGCCTGATTTTTCTCAGTAGTTATAGGTCTGCTAAGCCCCAGATATGTTTGATTAGTGCTTATGGGAACTTCACTATGGGACTGAAGTGAGATTATAAACTCAAAGGATAAGAGTGGCAAGGTAAATTATGAAAATAATTGAAGCAGGCTTACTATTAGTATCATTTTCCTCTTAGCTCTACTATAGAAAAGAAAAGCAGATGACATATGGCAACTGACACTTGCTGTCAGCCCTGGGGAGATACTAAGGAAGTGAGAAAGACTGAGAAAACTCTGTTCAAAGGAGGCAGCACCTACTCAGCTCTAATTGTTGCCATAGGAATGAGCAGGCCCAAATATTGTCAGAATTTTAAAAATTGGAAAAAATTTGTTTTTTAAATTATAAAATTTCCCTACTTTAAAATTTTGGCAATGAAGTCAATATGAAAAAATAACAATTCTACAGACTAGTACTGTATGGGCCAAACAAACATGTTAGTGGTTGTATTCCATTCATGTCCCCTCTCTCTATTCCCCCAACCCCAATTTGTGAGCCGTGGATTAAAGTTTCAGAGAATGGAATTGTCAGGACTTTGTACAAATATTCTAACACGATAGTATCTGGAAGGCCCTCCTACAACTCTGCCAGGGGCTGCCTTCTTCAGGATGCGTCCTTGTTTTTCAGGGTATATTAGGTGCCCTGCTTGTGCTCCCACAATTTGGGCTTACTTTTGTCACTTGATCTATATTACGTTGCAGTCACATAGGGATGCATTTCACATTACTCCTCTCCCCAAGATGTGAGTCATTCTGGGGCAAGGACTAAGTTTAATTATCTTTGTTTATTATCTTCTATCACAGTGACTGGCAAATAATAGGCAAGCAATAAATGTTTCCTGAATGAATGAATATTTGAATGAGCACCTACATTTTAAACTGTGGGATATCAGCTCCTTAAAAGGTAGATAAAATTCCATTTAGCACTGGAGTGGCCAGTAACACATGAAAAGATATTCGAATTCACTAGTAATCATGGAAATGTAAATTAAAACAATAATGAGATACTGTCCTAATGGCAAAAAGTGAAAAGTTGGACAATATAAAAAGTTGGCATGGATATGGAGCAGTAAGAACTGTGGGTGGGAGTGTAACTGGGACAACCAATTTGAAGAGCTATTTGGTAACATACTAGTAAAGGTGAGGATGCTCATGCCTGATGACCCAGCAATTCTACTTGTAGGTATCCATTTTGTACCTAGTGTACACAGAGCAGAAAATCTCACATATGAATGCAAGGGTGATAATATGAAAGTGTCAATCATATTATTCTTTATATTAATACTTATCTGTATGTTGGCAAATTTCGCAATAAAAAAAGACAAAAGAATGTAGTATAGTTATTAAAAAAATGTGGACATTGATGCATGGAAAGGGGCCTACACAACCAGCAAAGGAGGATGAAGGGAAATACCACCCAGGAAAACGGTACCTGTGCTTCTAGAATCATGTTCATGACAGCTAATGGGTCCTCAGCACAGCAGTTCCTCAGAGTCTGCCAGTCACACCATGCTGGGGGAGCCTGCAAACCTAGAATCTATGGAAAGGCAGGAAAATCCATCAAACCACACTGCAGCTTCTCCCCCCATGAATAAGTCATAAAAAAATCATGGGTGTGTCCAGGGACGGACCATCCCTAGACCTCTGCCCCAAAGTCAGGCAATCAGAACTTGCTAGGAAAGAGGAAAAAGAAAGCAAATGGGGCAAAGATTCCTTAAGAGAGAAGAGTGACCCTACCAGGAAGTATTAAACAACCAGGGAATACGGGCTGAGTAGGAGGCCAGGATTGGGACCTGTCACTGGTGAGGACAATTCTTAGAGGGTCCCAAGCTTCACAGATTGTTCAGCCTTCTGAGGCCACTTGTCCCACGCTTCTCTACTCAAAACTCCACCTAAGATAGTCCTCTGGTTTGAATGCTCTCTGGGATCACCTTCCATGCAGCATTTTAGCTCTGCATGAAAACTGCTGAGGAAGAATGAAAAGAAAACCTTTTCACTTGCCATTTTCACTTCCCCTGGTGGGGCCTGGACTCTGTTCTCACATGGGAAAGTCAGAATATATTTTATACTTGTTATGTAGCTGTGCCTCCTAAATCTGTCTCCTTAAGTCTCTTGAGCTTGAATATAACAGATATCTCACAAAAATCTTTCACTTTTGAAATTGTCACTTCCAGACATCCTTTCAAAATGGCTCTTGAAATTTAGCTGAAACTTAAAACAATCTTTCTTCAAGACATAATATAGAAAAAGCAATACACAAAACTCAAATATACATGTGAAAAAGTCTTTGTGGACTGTAAAGCACCATTCCAATGTTAATTCTGTTATTTTTTCCCTTGCTTGATACAAACATATTTAAAATTATAGGAGCACATAACACAGGAACCAGATAGAAGACCTCCTCACTGTTCACCTAAGAACAGAAGCCAGATGCAAAGCAAAACCCATAACTACATTTTCTGTTCCTGAAAATCCCCCATCATATGAGGACAGGCTGGGGTTAGCAAGAGAGTGAGAAACTGTTTCCTTTCTCTTGATGCCAAGGCCCATACCTTCTGATATACCCATAGCTCCGCTAGCTTCCTCTGCAGCTCACACTTTAGTCCTTCCTGGACAGCTGTGTCTGAAATGCAGTAGGCCAGGATCTCCAGGCATGACTCCAGGGGCCACCTGTCCACAAACCGTAGGGCCAGCCGACTTCTCAGAGATGCATCCTTCACAGGAAATAGGTATCGCCAACCTTCTTTGTCTATAGGACAAAAAAGACACCCAGAGGCAGCAATCCTGGCATCTGAAGAGCTTGAGAATCTGGGTTATTTCTTTTTTTTTTTTT
>NW_012150840.1:8364170-8373667 GCF_000956105.1 Propithecus coquereli
CTCGGCCTCCCAGAGAGCTAGGATTACAGGCTTGAGCCACCGTGCCCGGCCTGGGTTACTTCTTAAGAGAAGGGCTTTGTTTCATTTCATAAAAGCAGGAGCTTGGAGGATCCTTAAGATCCATGTGACCTAAGTTTTTACACTTGGAACCATATATGACAAGGAGAAATGCTATACCCTTATGTTTCCCTTTGTGTAAACTTGATCATAGTATGAGATTTTCAGAAGGGAGAGAAGGAAGAAAAGAGAAAAGAGAGGAGAAAAGGAAGAAGGGGAGGAAGGGAGGGAGGGAGGGAAGAAAAGAAGAGATGACGCTCTGCACATTTTGGCATGCTGTAAGTATAGCACTGTTTGTCAGTGGAACTTCAGTTTTCCCTGCAATTCCACTCTATGCTATACATAACTACTTGCAAGTTATTTCAGGTAAACTACTTTCACTCCCTGGATATTCTCTGTCATCATTAGTTAGTAGCTGTCTCTCTTCCACACCCATTTCACAGATCTGATCTTGGAGATACGAAAAAGACTCCAAACAATTAAGACCACACAGCCAGTCAGAGAGTTTCTCTACCTTCTCAAGGATGGATTTTCTCTTTTCCACGGGGTGGCCAAGCCTCCTACCAAAAAGCCATTCCCTTACAGAACACCCAACTCTCGCTCTCCCTAGTGGAGTGTTGTAGCTCATTGGCTTTCCATTCTGGTTACACATCAAAATTTCCTGGGGAGCTTTAAAAGCAGGGGTCATCAAACAGATCCATAATCTACTTTTATAATAAAGTTTTATTAGAATATAGCAATGCTTATTCCTTTATGAATTGACTATGGCTGCTTTCGTGCTGTAATGGCAGAGTTGAGTAGTTATTACATTAATACAACTAAGACCGTATGGCCAACAAAGTCCTTTACAGAAAAAGATTGCTGAGCCGTGTTTTAAAGTGAGTGCTTGCCTGAACCCCATCCTGAGCCTCTGGGAGTGGGGCCCAGATATTTGTGATTTATAGAATTTCACAACAATTGTGATATGCAAGATTGAGAATATTGGTTATTGGTTAAGAATGCCTGTTCTAAAGTCAGATAGACTTGGGTTATAAGCTCTACTCCACCACTTACCATCCTGGGCAAGTTTCCTAACTTCTCTGAGTCTCAGTCTCCTCTCAATAACATGAGATGATGGTGGCACATTTCTCTAGAGTTATTGTGAGGATTAAATTTGATGATATACTCAGTGAATGCTAAATATTACCAGTAGTGAAAGAGGAAGGCATAGCTTTCTGCTTACCACATGCCACAGCACAGCTGAGGACCGCATCCTTTATGCTGCTCAAATCATCCACATCTCGTCCATACACTTCAGTGAGCTGAAGGGCCCGGGGCCAATCTCTGGCCACCAGGGCTTCCTCAAAAGCCTCGGTCAGCACATCTACGGCATTGGGAGAATGCAGGCCCAGAAGGACAGTAGAAAGACTAGCCTGCCCGCAGAGACTCGCTGCCAGACTCTGCCCCTGCTGGGAGGATCCTCGTAGGGGCTCCCAGGTAGCCAGGAGGGAGGCCTCAAGCATAGGGAATTGTTCCAGAAGGCGCTCACATTCCCGGGCCACCTGCTCTGTAGTGAGAGGCACCTCCCTGCGGCCCCGAAGCTCCTTCCATGACAAGCTGGGCTTGGTGACCTTTAACGCTGGGGAAGCCCCCAGGCAGGCCACCATAGCCAGTAGCTTTGAGCTGGATTTAAGGAAGGCCAAGGTAGAGGAGGTGAGGGCTGGGGGCAATGAATCCATTGGGGAGGAGTGGGACTTTCTTCCCAATGTGGGATTCTCAGTTGGCCTTGGGGCACTCAGTGTAGAAAGTGGGAGGTCACCCAGCCAGTGGGAGGTGTGCAGCTGAGCCAGGATGCCCAGGCGGGTCAGGAGGGAGGATGTCTGCTGGCTTTGCCGGGAAGAGCAAAGAGCAAGGGGCTCACAGCAGCAGTTGACGATGATCTGTGGCACACTTAAGCTGAGACCCTCTTGGGCCAGAAGGGCTGCCAGCCTGGAGGGAGAGAAGCAGAAGTCATACGAGGCCTGCATACATAGGCACCATCACCCAACCTTACAATTTCCTTATGCTCACACAAGCAAATGTAAATGCAGGCTCTTAATTATTCCCCTCTTTTTAAAAAAAATTTTAAACACAAAAAGTAGTCTATTAGACACATAGCTCTGCCCCTTGCTTTTCTACTTAATAACATACATATATGGGAGATCTGTCCATATCCCTGTACAGAGAGGACTCTCATTAGTTTTACAGCTATATAGTATTTCATTATGTGGCTGAGCCATAATTTAACTAGTCTCCTATTAGTGGACAATGGAGTTTTCTGATCTGTTGCTATTACATACCAGGCTGTAATGAGATGATTTTACACACACATCACTTATCGTATGCGTAATAAAGCTGCAAGATAAGTTCCCCAATGTGGACCGCCAAGTCGAAAGGCATATGAATTTGTAATTTTAATAGATATTGACAAATTCCCTTCCCACAGGGGCTGTGCCCATTTACATTTCACCAGCAATCTCTGAGAATGTTTGTTTCCCCACAGCCTAACCAACTATTGTGTTATCAAATTTTTTGGATTTTTGCCTACTCATAAAGTGAAGATTCACCCATTAACCACATACTTCCAATATAAATGTTAGAGGTGTCAAGAGAGAGAAAGAAAGAAATGAGGCATGATGAATTTTAATATAGCTGTATAAGAGTAAATGCAAAGTAAAGGCAAAGTCTGGAAGAAATCCCCACCCTCTATACTGACCGCAAGCACAACTGAGCCTTGGATTTCTTGATGAAATAATCAGAGAGGCCTATGGCCAATTGGCTCCTACCTGTCTGGGGGGACTTGTCTCTCAAGCAGGAGATGTGACACCAGTTGGGAAGAACTCTGTTGCAGTAGAACAAAGGGATTTCCTACCTTGACGTCCACATGATCTGCAAAGGTAAAGAACATGACCTTTGTTTGCACCACTGACTGCAATAGTTCTGAGCCCTGTTTCTCATAATCAATGAAAAAGTAGAGTCAAAATGAAGATAACATTGAGAGCCTTGTTAATTCATTCTAACTAAAGGGTACTATCAACCTGACATTGACCATAAATTTATCCACTACACCTTGTCACTGCTCTAAAGGCTTCCAACCACAGACAAACTTCAGTGGGTAGGTCTAGCACAGACAGCTCGCTCCTGCTCTCTTCAACCTGACTGAAGTGCATGCAGTACTTGCTCTGGGGACTCAAGTAAGAATCTGGTACTCTTATCAGACACTATTCCTCTGCTGAGTCCTCAAATCAAAATGGACCAAGTCTAACAGAGATATTTGTGAGTCACCTAATTCCACGAAAATTTATTGAGTATTCCTGTGTGCTGTACCACTATGCTAGCACAAAGATAAATAAAACAGACAGAGATGAATAAAAGAGCAGGACCTTACAAACCTAGAGTCCTTGGCTATTGCCAAGAACCTCTTAATCAAGTACCTTTCCTCTTCCTTGCCCTGAACGCTTGTAGGCCGGCCATGACTCCATTTCCACTTTCCTGCTACTTACCAGGTTCAGAGCTCAAACTCCGAAGGAGAACTGCAGCTAGAGTGCTGCAGTAACTGAAGAAGGTGCCCATGTAGTCAGTCTGTTTGCTGCCTGCTGGGGTCTGTTTGCCCAGGTTCTTCTGGAGGAGCTCAGTCTGGATGTGCACAGGGTGTGTCTCTGCCTCAGCTTTCTGGGCTGCCTGCTCCACCAGGGAAGAGAGTGGAGGACTCCTGGGCTCTGAGAGGAGTATGAAAGGAGAAGGGACATGGGCTTTAGTCTGTGCATCCAGCTTTGGGTCAATTTTTGACCCGGTATGTGAACTGGGCCTCCTGTACACTGCATGGGGCATCCTACAGCTTGGGGCTGCAATTATAAGGCAGTCATAAAATCCTATCAGTCACCTGGACACGTGGCACTCAGCCAGGAAGAGCTTTGAGTCTGGAGTGTATAAAATCACTCTAGGTATATAGTTTTATTTTCACCCTGGTTGTCTCTGGGGTGCTTTATGAAGAGCACATCAATCTTTTGTGGAAGGGTTGATCAATATTTACTGAGTACCTCCTGGCTATATTTCTCATTAAGAATGAAAAAAGTGGGCAAATGGAGTGTTGACCACCCTCTCAATTAAGAGGTAGGGGTCTTACCAATAAGTCTAAAGTAAAAATAAAATTTAAAAAAAAGACATAAGGGCCGGGCGCGGTGGCTCATGCCTGTAATCCTAGCACTCTGGGAGGCTGAGGTGGGCGGATTGTTTAAGCTCAGGAGTTCGAAACCAGCCTGAGCAAGAGCGAGACCCCATCTCTACTAAAAATAGAAAGAAATTAATCGGACAACTAAAAATATATAGAAAAAATTAGCTGGACATGGTAGCGCATGCCTGTAGTCCCAGCTACTTGGGAGGCTGAGGCAGAAGGATTGCTTGAGCCCAGGAGTTTGAGGTTGCTGTGAGCTAGGATGATGCCATGGCACTCTAGCCCGGGCAACACAGTGAGACTCTGTCTCAAAAAAAAAAAAAAAAAGACATAGGGAAACAGGTGAAGTTATGAGACGTGCCCTGGCTAACTAAAGGGCTGCCTAAGCCTCTGCTCCAAAGTATTCCTTCACTCTCAGCTGTTTCCTTTCCCCAGTTCAGCCCTTAACCTGTTGCCAAGCAGATGCCCATACCTGGTAGCTCTAGTGCCTCTCTCAGTGACTGAAGGGCCTGATCCAGCTGCTGGGAGAGGGTGGTGTGGGTGGCAATACAGTCCTCGGTTAGGCTGGGCCAGCACATCTGAAGCAGCTCCATGATGCTATACCGTGGACAGCCTCCTCCCTTTTCTTCTATACTCTCTATGGAAAGCAAATGAGAAGGAAAAACTGAAGTCTGCTGCTGACCCAATGTTCCAAGTCCAGGAGAAAAAAAATGGGACAAAAGCGAATCACCTGATTTAGTCTGTGCAGCTGACATAAGCGGATAGTTGAGAATCTTACTGATTTGCTGAAGAACAACTGGAAAACCTCGAATGCCATCAGCATTGAGAAATACATGGTCTAACCGTCGACCTGGAAATAGTTGAAGGAAGAGGGAATGCAATAAAAAATTAAGGTATTTTTAGTCCTCTGTTTACTTGTGAAATTTTACCTTCTTTAATATTAAGGAAGAAATATATGCTGTGCCATTTTGGGTGACAACCAGCACATCTGGCTTATTCCATGCTTGAGGTTCTAGGACTACCTCTGGCAAGATGCCTTAGCTGTCAATAGCAGCAGATTCAGAATCTCTGCCTTTCCTGTGAAGTTGCTGTTCCAAGCCACTTGGGCACTTCTTGTGGATTTGCCTTGGTACTGCCCTCAGCTGGGGACTTGAGCTGGGATCATATCTGTCTTTTCTAATTGCTTTAAGTGGTTTCCTTTTTTTTTTTTGGAGAGTGGGGTGGGCCGGAGGAGGGCCCGACCCCGCCTCTTTAAGTGGTTTCTTGACACTCCAACTATACTATAAACAACTTTATGGAGAGGGATTATTCCTGATACCTCTCCTATACCCCCACATACTTGGGACAATCTAGAGACACAGTAGGTACTAAGTTAATTCCTAATTGATTGACATGAAACTGTTTCAGCTATTAACAGCTTGAATAATATCCCCTTGCATTTTAGAATATAAGTATTAATATTAGATGAGGGAGAGACCAATCATTGGACAAAAACAACATTATGTAAGCCACAGTATACTTTCTTAGAAGGACTATCTGAACATTAAAGCACATTTTAACCAATAGCTCAGAAGTGATCTGGAGAGGTGTGTAGAAAAGAGTTAACAGAGCAGGCCTAAGACTGCTATCCTTAGAAGGCTTGCTTGCAAGGTTGCCCTTGGCTGGCATCTGTGGACTTGACTGGCAGAGAGTTTCCGACACTGATATAAAACTTTCCCTAATTAATGAGAGTGGCTCACTGGGCCTACACTGTTTGTATAATGGAACACCTGCTTTCTTTCTGGGAGTCTGGAATTTGTTACATGCCAGACAGAAGGTGTCTTTGTCACCAGTCCCAACAAAAACCTTGGGCCTTGGGTCTCTAATGAGCTTCCCTGTAGACAATACTTTGCAAGTGTTGGCACAACTCACTGGTGGAGGAATAAGTATGTCCTGTGTGACTCTACAGGGAGAAGACTCTTGGAAGCTTGTGCCTGATTTCCTCCAGATTTTATCATGAGCCTTCTCCCTTTGCTGATTTTGCTTTGTATCCTTTTGCTGAAATAAATCTTAGCTGTGAGTGTAACTACATGCTGAGTCCCGTGAGTTCTCCTAGAAAATCACTGAACCTGGGGGTGGTCTTGGGGACCCCAGACACAGGGGCTATCCATATCATAACTTATTCATCACTCTTCCCGCCACACTGCTGAGGTAGAACATGCTCCTTTCTCCCCCACTGCTCAGTCCTTCCAATGTTTGGTGCCTGTGTCAAGGATGGGCAGGGAGTGGAACTTTGCCTAATCGTATCTTCATATACCTCTCTCTTCACATACCTGTTCCTCTAAGAATTCCATACACACATTCTGGGACATTATTAACCCCAAAGTATGATGGTCTCTCCAACTGTGATTCATTAAGTTTTCCCTTACACCTGGTTTACAAATTCAAGACAGTCCTAGGTTTTAGGTTAAGTGAGGTTCACCGGGAGGGGGCATGTAGTCTAAAGGCTCCATTTCCATTGATACCATTTTAGAGTGTATATTTCTTCCTTGAATTTATCTGTAAATCAGAAAATAATTTCTCAAATGACTGCAGATTGCCATGTCTATTAAGAAGGCAAGACTCTCAACAGATTATAAGCCATCAGATTGGACATGAGGACATTTAACTAATAATCCTTTCTCTTTGTCCTCCCTCCTCCAATACTACTTTCTTCTTGCACAACTTATCGAGGTTCTGATAGTCATCTCCTCATGTGAGAATAAGGGATAAAGCTAAAGAAGCACACTCACCCCGGCTTTCAAGGCTACTGTTCAGACGCCGTTCAGCCGTTTCCAAGAGCTGCTTGCAGGTTTTCCAGAGCTGGCACTGAGAGCAAGCTAGGTCAAATGCAGCCATGGCGGGAGGACTGAGGTCTTCCAGAACCTCTCGCAGGGGGTCAGTGGGCTCCACCAGACTAGTGCTTATCCAAAAGTCCTCCTGGAGTATGAGGATGGGGTCTCCAGAGCTGCTGAGCAGCTTGTCAGTCACATCAGAGATGGAGTAAAACACCATTCCTGGCCACCCAGCAGTGGAGGAAAAAGCAAAGGGTTAAAATGATTCCAACTATTAGTTTTATTAGGAAAAGTAATTATCTTAAAAACATTTGAGGTGCATCTGCACAAGATAAATTCTGTGTATATTAGCACTGTCATTAGAGCCCACTCTTGTAGCATCAAAACAATGGCATAAAAAGGAAAACCAAAAGAAACTCAGAATGGTCCAGATGAGGGAGGGCTTCTTCCAAATGGGATCTAAAATTAGGTTGAGAAAGAATGAGGCGGATCTGTGTGCTAATCAGAAAAGATCTCTAAAACATATTGCTAAAAAAGCAAGGTTGATAACAATAGTGTCCTTGAGAGCTGATTTATATTAAAAACAAAAAGGATATGCATATATTCGTGTGAATAAGTGCAGTAAATTTCGGGGAGAATACATAAGGAGCAAAGTGTGATGGTAACATGACATACAGAGCCTAGGCCAGTAAGAGATGTGAAAAGTGGGACAAGATTCTGCCTTCAAGATACGAAAGAATGAGCTTTTTTGCAGTGCAGCCAAGGTCAGGAATTGAGATCTGTGAATCCCAGGTCATAAATGTTAATACATAATTTCTCCACTTTATCGAATAGTAAAATAATATGTTTTATCCCTGAATAATTACATGGGAAGGAAATAAACTCCTAACCATTTCCTCAAGCCAGAGATAGTGGCCATCAGATCACATGGTGGAGAGAGCCTTCATGCTTTTCAGTTTAAGTCACATAGGCCAAGCTTAATGGAGTGGCTCGAGTGGCAGTATGTGAACACCATAGTCAGGGAGGTTGGGCACAGCCAGAAAACTACTCTGAATGTGTCAGAATTGCTGTCTTTCAAGGGAGATGTTCTGCTTTGAATTTTTGCTCACCCTTATGAAGAGCCTAGGATATGGGTGGTTTCTCCCCTCCTACCCTCTCCTCCCAGCCACCTCACCCCCTATGGTGGCAGCAGGGAAGTCTGACCTGCTGCCGCAGCACTGCCAATGGCCTGTAGAGTTGAGCGGCCACTGCCAGTTCTTCGAATGGTGTTGCTAACCCCATCAGGGTTCTGGTTTTCAATCTTGTGCTCTACTTGGGCCAGCTCTTGGATCACTTCCTGATAGCGCTCCATGAACATGAGTTCCCCTGAGCTGGGTGAGGACTTCAAGTTGAACGTGAACACCACCTGTTATGGGAGAGGGAAAAGTGTGAGCCGTGGTAGACCCACTGAGTCGGGAAATGTCTAGAGATAGGAGGTCTTGTCAACCACTAGACTATGGCCCTAAGATGTCTGCTGTGCAGGGTCAGAGAAACACTCAATGTTATTATAGAGGAGTAGATAAAATATAAAAATTCATAAAAGTCAGTAATAAAACCACCAAAGCTCCAGTAGAAAATAGGGAAAAGATGTGGACAATTTCAGAGAAAATATATATAATATACAAATGAGAAACTGTTTTCCCTTACCAGTAATCCAGGAATTTAAGTAAGAATATCATTTTGCATCTATCATAATAAAAACATATAAGAATAATCCTCAGGAATAGTGTAACATTAACGGTCACAACTTTTTTAGAAAGCAATTTGGCAATCTATAAAGTTCTATAAATGGCCAGATATGATGGCTCATGCCTATATCCTAGCACCGTGGGAGGCTGAGGCTTGAGGATCGCTTGAGGTCAAGAGTTACAGACCATCCTGAGCAAGAGTGAGACCCCGTCTCTACAAAAAATAGAAAAATTAGCTGGGCATGGTGGCCTTGCCTGTAGTCCCAGCTACTCGGGAGGCTGAGGCAGGAGGATCGCTTGAGCCTGGGAGTTTGAGGTTGCAGTGAGCTATGATGATGCCACTGCACTCTAGAAAGGGTGACAGAGTGAGACTCTGTCTCAGTCAATCACTCACTCACTCACAAATAAAAGATTATATTTTTTGACCTAGTAATTTTTGTGAGAAACTTTCTTAAGGAAATAATTCAAAAGGCTTAATGCCTAAAGGCATTATTGATTTCAAGTATTACAAAGTTGAAAATAATCTAGATGTTGAGCAACAGGGAAATGGTTTAATGCAACTACTTGAACAGACTATTGTAAGGTCACTAAAATCAAAGTTACAAGGCATGTACTTATATTGTATTATAAAAAAGATACAATATATAGTTCTAGATTCAAAATAATCTCAGCTATATAAAAGTCATGTATATCTTGGAAAAATATCGG
>NW_012150840.1:8374187-8398280 GCF_000956105.1 Propithecus coquereli
TGCTGTGAGCTAGGCTAAAGCCATGGCACTCACTCTAGCCAGGGCAACAGAGTGAGACTCTGTCTCAAAAAAAAAAACAAAAAAAAAAAACGGCTGGGGACAGTCCTCGCCTCACCTGAGGATCATAATTATCAGTATTATTAAAACATGAGATCTAAAATGATCAGAGGAAATTAAACAAAGATTATCTTATTACATGGATTTTTCTTAGATTTATTCCAAACAACTGAACTCACACAAAAGACAAATTCTGACCTACGTGTGAAGGAACTCTCATAAATATACCAAGAGAGTTTTAAAAATTAGAAGAGTAATATTTTATGCTATTAAGTTTAAGCAACAGTAGAGGCCTCTTATATTTCTCAATTTTTACATAATTCTTTTAATATTTCCTTGAGATAGAAAAAGCAAGTATTATATTTAACTTCAATTTTCAAATGAGGATACTAAAGCTCAGAAAGGTTGAGTCTTTCTGATTATGACTCTAGTACTACCTTACCTATACAACACAAATATTCTAGTTTGCTAGCTCCCTGTACTTCTTATATATTGAACTGGCATTCTATTTATTATTGACAATTGTCTGCATGATTATTTTTAATTAGATAAAATATGTAAGTGTTCAGAGAAGGAGCACAAGTAAAGAAAAAAATTTCGATGTTGTGAAGTAGTGAGATTATGGCTGAATCTCTTCTTTTACCTTGTTAAAACACCATTTATGTTAAGAACATAAACAGTTCAATGTCTCTAAATTTGCAATGCTGATGATGGGCCTGGACACATGGAAACTCCCTCTTGCTTCTCCTGCTCGATATGGACCCCCAAGTGCTCCTGGGTGGGTCTGGTTGCACATGCATCTAACTTTACCTGAGGCCTAGCAGCCCATAGCCAGCTAGGGGCTGACTTAACATTCTTTACTATGACAAAATATAACCTAGGTCCCCTTCACCTGATGGGCTTCTGCAAAGTTCCCTCGGAGGATGCAGGATGCCAGAAGTGACTCAGGTGGGGAGAACATCATGGGGATAAGTGAACTTTGAGGTTGGGGCTGCAACCGGCCGTCCAGCTCATTCCGCCCAGATACAGCGCTCAGACTTCCCTCTGTTGGGACATAAGAGTGTAGAGTGCCAAAGAAGCAAGAGAAATTGAGGAAATATTATAGTGCTGCCACCTTCCACCAAAACGCTTCTCTCTTCAAGTTCCTTCTCTAAAAGGTCTGTAAGTGGGTCTTGATTTTTCCTCAAATGAAGGGCAAAATTATGCTATCATCTTGGAATACAAGAAGGGGTACCAAGCACATTCCTTGGGTATTCACTTCTATTAAATATTTTTCTCTGTTGATGGACAACTCAAGTGAAAGTGAAACAGCCCTTTCCCTTTTCCCAGCTGAAATCTGTTTGGCCATCTGTAGAACAAACCTTCTTGAACACAGGCATGAACTGCTCAGTCCTGGTTTTTACACCATGGTGTGTGGCAACTCTATATCAGGGCAAAGCTGCTTGAAGTCGGCAGCTGGTTGGGACCTGCATACCTGAAGTACTTGTGCTCAGCTCACTACTTGTACTTTCCAGAGATGGGTTGCAACCTCTGTCCCGGCCATCTAGAGGTATTAGGAAGAAGAAAGAAAATCAACCAACTCCATACGGTGTAGGAAGTGTGAAGTCAGCTTGAAAGCCAAGATCTGGGTAGAGCGAGAGGACAATGGGTAACTACTACACCTGCTGCTCCTTGTATAGCAAAACATAAGCTCCTACACACCAAAGGCAAAGGGTGCGCTTAATATGGCTCCAAGGCTCACTTGGGCAGTAGCCTATACCGGTGGTTCCCAACCTGTGGGTCTCAGGGCCCCATGAGCTTTCAAGTTGCTTCTAGGGGTCAGTGACCACCACTTGCTACCTGAGCACTGGCAAGATTCTGAAAAAAATAAAAGCCCAACTATTAAGACCAGGAAGTAGGAAGGCACAAAGGAGGGTTAGAATATTTTCTGACATAGAAAAAGGTGTCCTCATATTTGAAAAGGTGGAGAACCAAACTGTAAGATCTTTCTAGCCAAAGACCACGATATTCAAAGCCACGAAGGAAAAGCTGCTTCTCCACACCAGTTTTCCTGAAGTGCCGAGGCTTTCAAACAGAGGCTCAATATTCCTTATCGTGGTCATTTGAGGGCCATATCAGCCCCAACCTTGTTCACCGCTTGGGCTGTCCTTTAGAAGGAACATGCCACTGTAGGAAAGAGATGCTGGGTTGCTCACTCTTGGGTTAGATGGGTCAAGTGGATGCAAACTTTGCTTTTTGACTCAAACCAATTAACTAGTTTAAGGGCCTTAGCAACTCAGCCTTTTAGTGTTTCTAGGTTTCTCTCATGGCATCCTCTACCTTATGCAGTACACTCACCTTTCTGTTGCCACTCATTCTTCTGAGCTTGGTTCAAGAATCTACTAATTCATGAAATCAGTCTGTTTCCCTGAGTATTGTAGGCCATGATGATGTCCCCTTCTAAGAGATTTCTTCTGTTTTCAGGCAGGGACTCAGGTCAGTTTAAGTTTTCCATGTATGCTATCTATGCAGGTAAATTATAAATTCTTTGAAGGCAAAAGCCTGGTTTATGACTCATCCACCTCCCTCAAGATACCTAGTATTATTTAGCACATAGGAAACCCTCATGAATTTCTTGTTAATTATTTAAAAGATCAGCACCAAAAGCCATAATGGAATTTGATTATCTGATACTCCTGTTTTATGTGCCTGCATTAAACTCCTCTAAGAAAAACCTATACACAGAGTCAAAAGACAAAATATGGAAAAAATTATAGCACATAATGACAAAATATTTTCCTTAATGTCTTAAAGGGCTTTCTACAATTCAATAAGAAAGAGAACCAATAGAAAAATGGACCATAGACATGATTAGGCAGTTTATAGAAAAATATAAATGGCCAATAAATATATACAAAGACATTTAATTTCAAACTTAAAAAATTACTGTAAAAGCAATGATGCATCATTATTATATTAATTATATTGGTGAAGATTTTTAAAAATTTGATACTACTCATTGTTGATGAGTGTATGTACAAATAGGCAATCATGTATAGCTGGTAGAAATATAAATTGATCCACCTTTTTTAAGGCAATTGGGTAACATCTGTCTACATTTTATATCCACACGTCTGTGACCTAGCAATTCTACTGCTAGGAGGTTGTCCTACTCACACAAGTATGCACAGACATGTATAAGGTTGTTTACTGTAGCATTATTTATTAATATAATAGTAAAAAACTAGAAATAAATGTCCATGAACAGGGTGTATACGAGAATGGAATACTAAGCAGCCTTTAAAATGATAACTGAAAAAAGTTTGTTCTCAATATATAGTATGAAATGTGTATATATAAAAGGCTATATATGTTTGCATTGCATGGAAAATTTCTGGAAGGATATATAAGAAACAATTAACAAGGGTTACCTTGGGGGAGTTGGACCAGGATAATCTTACAATGCTTTGTTTGTTTTGACCATGTGCTCTATCTTAAAGACTATTAGACAAATGGCAATATACCACTTGCCTTGTGCATGGCAGCAAGGTATGGGGAGAGAGCTCTTCAGATTACCTGCCCGGCTCCTTCTTGTCCGACGACCCCGGCGGAGACTGGAGTGCCGTGTGGCAGAAGGTCGGTATCTTAGGGAAAGTTGCTCTTCTGTAACAGCAAACCCAATGGGACATACAGAAGAGTGACCAACTTTGATTTGACCCACTTCTTAGGGTAACAGGTAGGGGAAGGTTTGCACTGGGCTCTGAGACGTGGAGCAATACCCGAGTATTCTGACACTGGTTGCTATGGTGATGTGCCCTGAGTTATGGTGTGGCTCCCATGCACTCCTAGCTCTCTTCCACATCTCTGGGCTTTTTCTCCCTCCCTACATTCTGGACCCACCAATTCTGTTCCCTCCTCTCACCTGAGCCCTGGTTGCTTGTTACCACCTTGTATCTCCACTGAGCCTCAGAGAGAACCTTGGAAAACCGGTGCAGGCGGCTCTGCAGTCCATCTCTGCTTCCTGAACAGCTCTGGCCTTCTGGAAGCTTTGGCTTCTCAGGGGGGCTGTGGCTGCTGATCTCATCCAGTTGCTCTTGGAGAAGCCTGAGGAAGGCCCCTATTGCAAATTCATCAGCCAGGAATGCACTGATACCACTAGTAAAGTGCTTTAGGTCCAAAAAGCTGTGCCCATGAGGCCCTGGGTAACTATCTTTTGGCTCTGCCTTCAGACAGCTTGGCATTGTATAAGGAAGGTTTCTGGGGACTCCTAGGGAAGCCCGTTCTGACTTCTGTTCAGGTTGTGCTATGTGCTGAGGGCTCTCTGATGGGGACCTCAAACCCAAGGGGCCCTTCCCCTCAATGTCATCATCATCAGCATAGTCCTCAGGCAGGTGAGGCTCTGGATGAAGATCAGCAGAGGTGATGAGAAGCAATGAGAAGATGTTTTCTAGAAGTTCCAGGCACAAAGAGTCAGGAATACTGCACAGATACTGTTGACACCTGGCCAGGTAAGTTGAGAAGAGATTTGCAGCACCTATAGAAGCATGTATAAGGGAAGAGGCCAGATAAAGAGAAGAAAAGATAGGGAATGCAAACATTAGAAACATTACTTGCCAGAGTCAAACATTCTCACATCTTTAGCTCATTTATTTATTTTTTTGGCAGAAGAATAAGAGAGACTATTCAGCATGTCTCCTCATGACTTACACAAAGATTTTGCCACTTTACTTAAAAGTACAGCTTACTGAATACTCATTATTTCATTTCTGTCTTTATTTTATTTTTAATTTTTTTGAGACAGAGTCTTGCTCTGTTGCCCGGGCTAGAGTGCCATGGCGTCAGCCTAGCTCACAGCAACCTCAAACTCCTGGGTTCAAGCGATCCTTCTGCCTCAGCCTCCCGAGTAGCTGGGACTACAGGCATGCACCACCATGCCTGGCTAATTTTCATGTATATATTTTTAGTTGTCCAGATCATTTCTTTCTATTTTTTAGTAGAGACGGGTCTCGAACTCCTGACCTTGAGCGATCCACCCGCCTCAGCCTCTCAGAGTGCTAGGATTACAGGCATGAGCCACCATGCCCAGCCCATTTCTGTCTTTTTAATATTACATTATTCCTCATTCCTGACAAGTACTCCATATTTCAGTTCCAGGAATGAAGACAGTGCAGAAGCAGATTCTTTACTTTTCAATTCTGTTTTCACTTATTCTTACACCAAAGGTGACCACAGCCTACCTAGATCTCTTAAGAAATACTCAATAGCCAAAAAATGACCATGCTCACAGGTGAAGGTCTATTCCAAAGCTAGGAGAGAGTGATAATTAGTCACAGAAGGCAAGTTAAGGAATTATAAGTTATTAAGAAAAATGAGAGAGGGTAGGACATTAGGTTGGTATTTTTCATACTATAGGCCGTGACCCATGAAATTGATTTAGAGGGCTGCATTTAAAAAAGTGAAATAGAACAGAAAAATAATCAAGACCGTGCTCCATTTGGAAGAGTTAAGTATCATTTCTTAAAACTTGGTTTCATTTTATATATATATATATACACACGCACACACATATGCAAACACACAAACTATATACTAGGTGCAAATTGGAGTGGCATGTGGATTATAGTTAAAGAAAAAAGAGTTTGAAAAACACTGCACTAGAAGATCAGAATCCATTACAATTTAGGCAGTCATTTGCTTTCTCTATGTCCCTTGATCTGATAAATGGATGAAATTATTCCTGGACACCATAAAATCAAGGCCACTACCCTCCCCAATCTTGGTGAAAGAGGGTAACCACAAAAAGCATTCACTGTGATAAGTTGTTACCAGCTTATGCCAGGGATGGGGGGAAACACTGTACCTGGGGAGGAGGGAGAGTCATCCGCTTGCTCTGCAGCTGAGGCCAGGTCCTCAGAGGGGCCGTGTTTGCAGTCATGGCACTGGGAGTGCTGGTGTGAGTTCACGCAGAGGGCATAGATGGCATACTTCATGGCACAGAAGCCCTGGTAGAGTGTCAGGTTCTGACACTGGCTCAGGTGCTCAGGGACTGGGGCATCAACTGAATCTGAATTAGAGAGAGCAACGAGAAGAAATTGAGAGTTAATTCTTTTAGGCATGGGCTGCAAGTATGTCTGAAGCAGAGAGATGCCATGCTTGTAGGTTCTTTTTTTTTTTTTTGAGACGAAGTCTTGGTCTGTCACCCTGGGTGGAGTGCAGTGGCCTGATCGTAGCTCACTGCAACCTCAAACTCCTGGGCTCAAGTGATCCTCCTGCCTCAGCCTCCTGAGTAGCTGAGACTACAGGTGTGTACCATGCCTGGCTAATTTTTCTATTTTTTGTAGAGACAGGGTCTCACAGTTGCTCAGGCTGGCCTTGAACTCCTGACCTCAAGCAATCCTCCCACCTTGGCCACCCAGAGTGCTAGGATTACAGGCATGAGCCACCATGCCAGTCCCGTGCTTCCAGGTTCTTACCTTCTCTTCTTTCTGTCAGTCTGATCTGTGTCCCTTCCAGCCCTTTCCCTCTAGTCAGTATCGACTTTCACTCCCCTCCATTTCCTTTTCCCCACTGACCTTCCTTCTATGTAGCCCATGACTGCTATGTGGCATTATTGCCCAGGGCCAGGACTTGCAAGCACCTGAGAGTGAGTGCTGTCTTAAATTTTGCACCTTTAATGCCTCTCTTGCGTTACTGTAGTCCTGGCCCTATTATTGTCCCTCTTTTGCCTTTTCCAAGTTCAAGTTCCAAGTGTGTCCCAGTGGGTTGCTGGGATTATTAATAGATTTAAAATACTGTACTTCTTTAGGCCTTTATATTTGTATGTAGAAGCCAGAGTTCTAGTTCCTTTAGGAAATCTACTAAATAAGCTGCCTATCTTTCCAGGAACAAATATGGAATAATAACACTGGTTTTCCAATTAGTACTAATAGTAGGTCCTTTTGAAAAATCAATCAAAGCCACATCTAGGCTGGGAAATCTCTACTGCCATATGAGAAAATTTGTGTCTCTCAAAGGTAAGTGTCCCTGGCCTGTGTGGCAGGTTGTGAATATACAGTGATACGATTTTTGAGAGCAAAAAGAAAGAGCTTCTTCCATAATGTATACACGTATCAAAATATCACATTGTATCCCATAAATATACACAATTATTAATTGTCAAGTAAAAATGAGATTAAAAACAAAAGAAAGAGCTTCCTAATGGAGTCTTGAATTTAAGCAAAGATCTAAGGCTAAAACAAGGCTTTGTTATTGTTTCAAGCAAATCTTTCTTCTAAACCTCTTGATCTGTTCCATGGCATATGAAGCAGATATAGGAGGGAAGGAAGGCACAAAATGTGTTCTGGGAAAACTTAGGAAGCATGAAGTGACTCGCCAAGAATTTGTACAAAAACTGGGAATAAATATGTGCAAGATTGTCCTAAGAGGGAATTCTGGTCAAGTTATTCCATTACCAACTCACCACGTTCTTGCCGTAGGTCCTTGGCTGGCATCTTCTGTAAGAGCTTGACAACATCTTCCTCCCTGAGGGCTGGAAGGTTCGTAAGGTGATGGAGAGTGTAGAGTACTGAGTGGCTGTCTCCACCATGTAAATGACACAAGAGATCTCTCTTTGGTATGGGGTTGCTGAAAGGGAAAGTTGAGAGGATGAAAGGGAGGCAGTTTGTACTTTTGCCCTGAAGAAAGACCAATCTCCACTCCCTCTTGTTCTTCCTCTCCTGCCTACAACACCACAGGTTTCACTTCCTTAAACTTTAAATTTCAGTTGTTCTGGGACAGAGAATAACATTTATTTACCCTCAGGGATGTACATGTATCTAACCAGCTCTACTAGTCTAGAGAGGACCTAGAAGGGTCTAGAAGGGACCTGTAGGTTGAATTTCCCAACTTCTACACTCTTTCTAGCTTCAAACTGACACAAGCTTCCCTGGCTGTATTTGGAGTAAGGGCTCCTCACTACTTCCTCCTCTGCCCACTCTACTTCAGGAAGTGCTGTTGAGGTGGGTGAGGGACAAGATAGGAATCCAGATCTAGGCTAAGTTACCAGGGAAATGCAGGGCCTCATACACACGCAGTTCAATAAGAATTCGTTGAATAAAAATGTGGTACAGGATAACATGTAACTAAGAATGTGGATGACATTTACTAGTTGTGTGTGACCTTGGGTAAGTTATTTACCACCTCTGGACTTTAGTTGGCCTATCTTTAAAATGAGGATAATAGCGGTATCTACCTCACAGGATTATCTACCTCACAGCTTAAGTGAAATCATCCACATAAAGAGCTTAGAGCAACGCCTGGCATATGTTAAGTGCTCAGGAAATGAGAGCTATTGTCATTTTTATTATTGTCATCCTAAAACTACCCTCTCTAGTTATGACTTGATGGTCATAACTGATGAAGATAATCATTACTTATGTTTCCTTACTTTTTAATAGTTGGAACAGTTATTAGTGGCAGGTCAACATTTCAACCCAAAACATTTATATGGAAGACGTCTTGAAATGGCCACGCGGAGTACAGGGTCAAGTGTGCCGAATGGTGGGAAGGGGGCTGACTACACAGGGCCATACCTGCTCTGCTGAACACACCACTCCAGGACCTCCAGGTGAGCCCACAACCCATCACAGGCATCCCTGAGGAACTCATCACAGCCTTGGTCCTATGTTGATATGGGAGAAGAAAGAGATGCTAACTCAGGCACCTCAGAGATTATGATCTACTTCAGGACCCTGCATTCTATACAAGCCCAAAGCCTCATGGCAGTCACTTCCAGAGCAGCCCGGGGTGCAGAGTGAGATTACCTGGGTCCTGTGCAGTGTCTGGAGCAGCCTCTTGGCTGACTCTAGGCTCTGGCAGTGTGTCCAGCCCAGGAGCACAAGCAGGCGACTAAGAGGCCTGAATTCTCTATCCAGCAGGCAGCTGAGACTTGGGAAGTCTTCCTCTTTCAACAACGTTAGTGCTGTTACCTGTAAACCAAAAAAGGCTGCTATAGGTAGCTGTGTGGACTAGAAAGAATGCATTCTAGCTTACTGCTTATTAAGAAAAGAAGTTAGCCCGGGCTAACCCTGTCTCTACAAAATATAGAAAAATTAGCCAGGTGTTTATGAAAACACTAGACTGCAAGTTCCTTGAAGGCAGGGACTGAATTATCTTGTAACCCCAGCTCCTAGCACAGTATTTGGCACACAGGATAATATTAATAAATATCTGTGGAATTAAGCTGAAGCTCAGTCGCAATCTGGAAAGAAAAGTTTAGAGTAACTAAATTCTCTTGTCAGCTAGGCAACTTATTGTTGTCACTGTTTTTTCCTTCTCATACCCTCCAGAAAGTGTACACAACCCCAGCATTTTAGTTTCTGCCAAAAGACCAAAATAAAATGACTGCAACTATAAGTATGAATGATACTGATTCTCAGAGCCTCCTTCCCTCTGGGACTGTGGGATGGACAGAACCAAATGACTCAGCACTAATTAGACTGCTTTGTGTTGGATAAACGAGTGGGAGAGAAAGGAGGAATGAAAAAGCCTGGGGAGAATCCCTGGGTCCTTCTGTGATGGAGAATAATTAAGCTTGACTTACCAGGATCTGCTCAAGGAAGTGCTTGCTGTTGCTCAGGCAGTAGAAATAGGCCACTTTCCAAGCCTGGGCTGGGTCAGGATTGGAGAAGAGGGCTAGCATTGCCCGCTCAGGATCTAGATGATCTGGTGAGACTGAACATCAAACCAGACAGGGTTATTGGGAAACCAAGATCTCTTCTATTCTAAGATAGAGCCCATTTGAAAAACCAACTGATGTGAGAGTTTGTACTCTTAAGCTAGGTTTTCCATAGTTTATCTTAAAGAGTCTTTATTTCTCTCAGTTGCTTCTGAAAAGCTCTTTCCTGCTATTGCTATTACTTTATTTTTCCCCCATCATTTCTGTCTTACCCTAGAAAATCTGTACTTTTACCAAAGAACATCCTACCCATTTTTGCTTAGCCTCTCCTGTTAGATGTCCTGAGCAACATGGAAGGCACCAGTCTAGACGACTTCAGAGAGGCCGGGCATGTTGGATTTAACAAAACACAAGGAAAAGCAGCAAAGAGAACACACCTTTTCCTGAGGCTGTGGCCCTCGGTAGCTTTTCTGTGACCTTCTCTGCATAGGTATGGCCATACAGGGACACCAGGCCCCGCCCGGCCTTGTGCAGCAGACAGCCAAGCACCTGCTCCTCCCGCAGGGGACTCCCTTCAGTCCTGCAGGCCTCCAGGAGTTCCTCACACAAGAGACGCAACTCAATTCCAAGCGGTTCTGCAGGGCAATGCAAGGTCCGCAGGGCTCCGTAGATGGCATTGACTACCCCAGGGGGCCCTGAGTCAGGGCCCTGCAAAGTTTGCAGTGCCTTTCGAATCAGGTCCACCAGTGCATTCTGCAGAGGCTGGTGACAGAGACCAGTACCGTCATCCTCCCCAAGCAGGAGCTCCAGCAGAGCCTGCGCTGGCTGGGGAGCCTGCCTCAGAAGATCCCAGAGCACAGAGATAGCTTCAGAACTGAGTCGTGGAGTCCAGCTCTCCCTTCTCTGATTTCCGTCAGGCACAGGACCGACTGCGCCTTGTGCTAGGGTCTCATATAGCTCCTAAATAGAGGATGAAGAGAGGGATAGGTGCTAGGCATGTCTAGAATGTTACCATTTGTATGCTTTGATGCTTTCCTCTTTTTCAGCCTATACATATATAAAATAGTAGAAGTAGCAAACACTTCTGTAGCAGTTACTATATGCCAGACACTGTTCTAGGCTCTTTACACAGACAAATCAAATTAATCCTTACAACAACCTTAAGAGGAAGACACTATTATCTCCATTTTACAAATGAGGAGATTAAGGCTAAGGAAGATTAACTCAATTGCTCAATGTCTCCACGATCAAGCTAGTACCACCCCACTGCCTCTAAAATGTGTGCTGGTGATCTAAATCAAGCACTGCAAACTCATAGACCAGGTGGGTAAGACATTATACCCCTCTAAAGGCATTTAAATTCAATTTTTAAAGGAACATTACACATCAGGGCCAGGTGCAGTGGCTCATGCCTGTAATCCTAGCACCCTGGGAGGCTGAGGTGGGAGAATCGCTTGAGGCCAGAAGTTCAAGATCAGCCAGAGCAAGAGCAAGACCCTGTCTCTACTAAAAATAGAAAAAATTAGCCAGGTATGGTGGCATGCGCCTGTAGTCACAGCTACTCAGGTGGCTGAGGCAAGAGGATCACTTGACCCCAGGAGTTTGAGGTTGCAGTGAGTTATGATGACACCAGTGCACTCTATCCAGGGTGACAGAGCAAGACTCTGTCTCAAAAAAAAAAAGGAAAAAAGAACATTACACATCAGTTTTTAGACCCTGATCTAAATCTTAGCCATGCTTTAAGGTATAGTCTATTCCTTATCCTTCCAGAAAACCCTTCCCAATACCTCCAACCCACACAACTTTAAGGTACTTAAAATTAGTACCATATGGTTTAGTACGTAAATGTATTATGTATATATTAGTCCTTCCTCCCTAATCCCTTAAAAGCAAGAACCTCTATAGCCTATCTTCTGTTAGCGGGGTAAGGGTGGAGGGAGGAAATGGGGTGAGGAAGTAGGTTATTTCCCACCGTTAAACACCATGCCTATAGATGGTGCTCAGGGATGCCTCTTCATTAACTGCCTCAGAGATGGATCTCAAGACCATGAGTCCACGACCTAATACAAGTGACTTAAATCCCACTGTAAATACATCTCTAGTTAACTGGTGTCAGGGTCATTAAGAAAATAAGTATCGAGCCTCAGAGCATAACTCAGGCACTTCAGTAGTAACTGATATATGCAATATACATATAGTTAAGAATTAGTTTGAGGCTGGACGCAGTGGCTCACGCCTGTAATCCTAGCACTCTGGGAGGCCGAGGCGGGCCGATTGTTTGAGCTCAGGAGTTCCAAACCAGCCTGAGCAAGAGCGAGAATGAGACCCCGTCTCTACTAAAAATACAAAGAAATTAATCGGAAAGCTAAAACTATATAGAAAAAATTAGCCGGGCATGGTGGTGCATGCCTGTAGTCCCAGCTACTCGGAAGCCTGAGGCAGGAGGATCGCTTGAGCCCAGGAGTTTGAGGTTGCTGTGAGCTAGGCTGACACTACGGCACTCACTCTAGCCCGGGCAAAAGAGTAAGACTCTGTCTCAAAAAAAAAAAAAAAGAATTAGTTTGAATCTGCCCCCAGAAGGTTATTGTGAGGATTAACTCTAACATATTCAGTGTACCTGTTATAGAAAAGATAGTCAACAAATATTAGTTCCTTTTTCCCTTTATATTCGTACCATCTACTGGTAAAATACTCAAACACCTTAGTTTAAATCTAAGTTATATATTCCTTCTACCTGAAATGAAAAAACATCTTTAATCCCCAGCTATACTTAGTACTTCTGAACAACCCAACCCAAGAATTCTAAAATCAGATGTTTACCCTAACTCTAAACTCTTCTCAGAGGAGCCTCTACCTTGCCTTGCCTGAGCACAAAGTATAGCCAGCATCTTGGAGACCTGTTTCTGCTGGGTCCCTGGAAGCTGAGCTTGCTGAGTTAACTGCAATCCCGGGCAGACGGCCCCAGGGCCTCTCTCACCTTGAGGATGTTCTCTGGAATGTCACCAGGAAGGTCTTCTGACAATAAAAGAAACTCAAGCTTTCTCCGGAAAGCAGCTGGGAGTAACTTCTAAAAGAATTGTAAGAAGGAATGATAGAAATTAGGTATATGCTTTAATTAAAAAATTATAAGTAAATATTTCTCTCCAGTTAGTTTTATTTCTGCTGTTTCTCTAGGGTAATGTACGTTTAACCCTAAATTCCTGGATGTTTTCAGATACTTTTCTTTATAAACAAAAAACAGCTAAACTTGGACATACACCCCTCTTAAAAACTAATACTTAAAGCCCACACTCATCAGCTTCAAATTCCAAAGTTTGTTCATTTCCTGTGACCTTCTTTTTTGGTCACTGGCGGTCTTTTCCCAAGAATCTTCCTTGCTGTGTCCAAAACACCCAGTTATGGGCAAGCCTGGGAGAGTATGGCCCATGTGATCCTCTTTTGGTCCAAACCCTTGTTTTCGATATTCACTGTCCTTTGCATATCAGTGGGAGAAGCAAAGTAAGGGGGTAGGGATCTAATGTATAGCAAACACTTATTATATACCAGGTACTGTGTGCTGTATTTTATTTTTTATCTCATTTAATTTCCAAATCAAACAAACTTGTGGTACATAGTTATATATTTTCAAAAAGAATCTTTACAAGAGGTGAAATGGTTAGGAAGCATTTTCTAATTATTGCAAACAAAAAGGAAAACGTGATCCCAATGTTTGTTAATGAGACATGCCATCAGAGAGGTCTAATGTATAAATAGAAAGCCTCTGACTCTTCCTGCACCTGCTTGTTTCACAGTAACTTTTCTTCATCTGGTCCTTAAAACTCAAATTAGAGTCTCCCTTCCTCCAGACAAATAAAAATAAGACTAATCCTGACAAATACCACTTCAAATTAGAGACATTTGTAAATCAGGCCTCTGGTTAAAGCTTCCCAAGGATGAGTTTTATTAGAAAGCAAGAAGCAACTGCAGGATTGTGTGTGAGCGTGTGTGTGCGTGTGCGTGTGTTTATGTGTGAGAGAGAGAGAGAGAGAGGCAGAGAGAGAGAGAGAGAGAGAGAGAGAGAGAGAGAGAGAGAGAGAGGAGGGTTTAGAACACAAGATTATACTACCTCGATTCATGTACCATTCATCACATCAGAGGCTAAATATGAGCTAATAACTCTTGGCCCAAAATCTCATTTATTCTTGCCACGTCCTTCCCTAATATCTGCACCAATGCCATGTGAATGCTTGTATAATGTCTATGATTGGAAGCTGGTGGAGAAAATTCATGTTGGAAAGCCGAAAATCAGTGTTTCTATTGAGGACTAAGAAGAAAGATGTCTAAGACAGTAAGCTGGTTAAGAATTTATGACTTCATCTAGAATCCCAAAGACTGATTAGCTTATACTTATTTTACCAGTGAAATTACTTTAAGCATATGCAGGGGTACAAATAACTAACATTCTTAACACAGGCAAGAATTTGCTCAATGTTTCTAATCATAAATTTTTCTTTTTTTAAAAAAAATTAATTTTTAAAAATAAAAAATTTTAATTATTATGGGTACATAATAATTGTATATCTTTATAGGGTACATGTGATGTTTTGATACAGACATACAATGTGAATTAATCAAATCAGGGTAATCGGGATATCTGTCATCTCAGACATTCATCATTTCTTTGTGTTAGGAACCTTCCAATTCCACTCTTCTAGTTATTTTAAAGTATACCCTAACTTATTATTGATTATATGAGACACTTTGTTGTGCTATCAAATATTGTTCATTCTGTCTAACTATCTAACTATATTTTTGCATCCACTAACCATCCCCTTTTTATCCCCCTGTCCCTGCTACCCCTCCCAGACTCTGGTTACTCTGTCTCCATGAGATCAATTGTTTTTAATATTTAGCTCCCACATATGAGTGAGAACATGTGAGATTTGTCTTTCTGTAAGCACAGGTTTTCTTACCATAAAAGCAAGCCACGTTCAATGTAGAAAAATTAGGATATACAAATGAGCAAACTAAAATATATATATATATTTAATATATATATATACACATATGTATATATATTTATCTCACATCACATCTTCTTACCAAAGGAGAACTATCATTAATACTGTTTAAGGGCATTCAGATGATCTTCTATACACATCTTTATGCACATATACCAAATGTACATTTTTTCTAAACTGCTTTTTTCCCACAGAGCAGAGCATGAGCATCCTTTCACATCACTGAAAATTCATTTACTACATGATTTTGAATAGTGGCATAGTATTTTACATACAGATATACTTCCATTTATTAACGAGCCCTGTATTGTGGACATGGGAGTTGTTTCCAGTTTCCCTCTAATAGAAGCAGCATAAAAGTGAACATCTAAATCTTTGTACACACACTTGTACATGTAGAGAGAAATCACTGCAAGATAAAGAGGCAAAAGGAAAAAGTGAATGAAGGAAATAGAATCACTGTGTCACCTAAGAGTTAAAAAAGAAGCTTTTGGCAGAAGATGAAAGGCTGCAAAAGGCAGCCAGCAAATCCCTGGAAAATGAACGCACCTCCAGGATAATGACTGACCTTGTAAAACTACTCCAAGAGTGCATTTGCAGCCTTGGTCCTTATTTAAAGTTTTAAAATTCTCTGAGGGCCGGGCGCGGTGGCTCACGCCTGTAATCCTAGCACTCTGGGAGGCCGAGGCGGGCGGCTCCTGGGCGAACTCAGGAGTTCGAGACCAGCCTGAGCAAGAGCGAGACCCTGTCTCTACTAAAAATAGAGAGAAACTAATCGGATAACTAAAAATATATAGAAAAAATTAGCCGGGGCGTGGTGGCACATGCCTGTAATCCCAGCTACTCGGGAGGCTGAGGCAGTAGGATCACTTGAGCCCAGGAATTTGAGGTTGCTGTGAGCTAGGCTGACGCCACGGCACTCACTCTAGCCAGGGCAACAGAGTGAGACTCTGTCTCAAAAAAAAAAAAAAAAAAAATTCTCTGAGGAACTAAAATATTCCCACAACTTTTTAAATAAGTAAGTCACTGGAGCTTTAAAGACTAAATGAACCGTGAAGCTGGGAAAAACAAGAACAACTCTTAGTCTGTGCTAAAGAGCCAGGGAAGTGAATCTACCACCTGACATGGTTGAGTAACTGTCTAGAAAATAAACAACCAACAGGCATGAAGTAAGCTGAGGGGAAAGTTCATTGGGTTTGACAAATTCCATGTTTATAATAGAGAGATCCTTAATCAGTAACAACAGTTCTTTTCTTTTTCTCTTCGAAGATACTATTTTAACTATGGTATTATTAATACTATTTTAGCTCAGGTTTTTTCTTTTAAATCTGAAACCATAGGTAACTCTTGATTATCCTGGGTTTCCTTATTTTTCAACCTTGCTTCTCTTTCTTCCCCCTCCTGCTAGTCTTTTTGTCATTTTTCACTGCTAGACAATTGGCTAAATCCTGGATAAGAGATACATTTAGATAAGAAATTTCTGTTACTTTTTGACAGTTATGGGAAGGAAGATAAATGTCATGCAAAAATGGAACTGAGGACAAAATTAATTCTGATGACCTAGTGGAACAAAAAAATAATAAGAAAAATTAATATATAGACATTTAAAAAATAGAATTTCTGGTTTTTTTACTTTTAAGTCACTATGGGGTAAAAATTAATGTTGAGGTAGAAAAAGCACAGGACTAGGAGTCAAAAGATCTTGGTTTCAGTTCTGCCAGCTAACTTCACTGTGTGTCCTTGGGCCAGTCATTTCTCTTCTCAGTCAGAGGTTCCTCACGTAAATCTTAAAGTCTGAGGTTCAGTATGAAATTGCCTCAGAGAAATTCCTTTAGTGCATATCAATTTCTGATAATTAATACATACTTTCTAGAAGGGCTGTAAATGGAAATTTTCCTTTAAAAAAAAGGACTTCCTTAATAGTTTTCTTTCACTATTAACTTGCTTGCTATGTTTTTATATTTGGTAACTTTTAATTCAATTCATGTGAATTAATGGGGCTTGAAATTATATGATTTCACTGTATTGGACTAGTTAAAATAAGATTTTTGGAAGAAAAACCAAGTTTCAGCTCAGTGTACTCTCTATTATTTGAGTGCTGAGTAGATCCAAATGTTACGGGTTCATATTTTATTTGCTCTCTTGTCACTCTCACTGAGTAACGCAAAGTTGTCTTCAGGTACATGACTCATAGTCATATTTAACAAAATGGCATCACCTCGAATAGTATTACATGTCAACGTATGTTAGTGAATTAATGAGTGAATTTACATAAAGAGACAGCAATAAAAATTTAAGCCATTCTCACTGCTGATCCTGAGAAAGAGGCTGGGTGTGGTGGCTGACGCCTATAATCCTAGCACTCTGGGAGGCCGAGGCAGGAGGATCGCTCAAGGTCAGGAGTTCAAGACCAGCCTGAGCAAGAGTGAGACCCCCGTCTCTACTAAAAATAGAAAGAAATTAGCTGGACAACTGAAAATATATAGAAAAAATTAGCCGGGCATGGTGGTGCATGCCTGTAGTCCCAGCTACTCGGGAGGCTGAAGCAGAAGGATTGCTTGAGCCCAGGAGTTTGAGGTTGCTGTGAACTAGCCTATAGCCACTGCACTCTAGCCCAGGCAACAGAGCAAGACTCTGTCTCAAGAAAAAAAATTAAAAATACTGATACATAGTATGACAAACTTCATAATAAAGGAAGTAACAGAAGGGAAACCCCATAACTGCTTCCAGTTCTTCTCAGTCCTGGCCTCAGAGAGAAATTTAAATGTAAACCTACTTACCTTTTCCCGGGCCAACCATTTTTCCAGTACAAGAAGCCATACCCAGGCTAATCTTTGAGGATTGATGTCCTGCCCACATCTGAAAAAGATGAAAAGAAAATCTTTGTAAAAAAGAGTTTCTACTGACCTTTTCTATTTTGTGATCCAATATTTAGATTTCACTGCACATTGTTTTAAACCTCAACAGGCAAGATATTTTCTTAATGAGATATTTTCAAATGTATACCACAGTTCAATAAAACACTAGAACCAGAACAGAGCTAGCAGCTTTCATAAAAAATAATCTCAATCCCACCACCACTTCCCTGTCTAGTCTTATTTTTAAACAAAATAAAAATACAGAGAAAACCATAATAGTTAATGCTATCTAAAGTATAATCTTGAACATGGAAACCGAGTCAAATCGCCTTAAAGAAAAAAGGAACTTCATAAACATTTATTTTTAACTATATGCTAAAAACAGGGTTATAGGAATTCATAAACCTTTCTTTGAAGTTAGGAATTTAGACAATAACTGGCTAGTACTCAAATTTAAGGGAAAAAATAAAGGAAGGAAAGAATCACTTAAGTTTCTCCATTCTATATGTGCTAATACAATACTTAAATAGTGTAACATAAAAGTCAAAGTAAGGAAGAGCCAGGGAAAGACTAAAACAATATATATGACTCCCATACCACTGGTTGTTAATAGCAGTGCCAGGAAGAACTTCATTAAAAGAACTGTCACTGCCAGAGGACAAGGAGGGGTCATAGTGTAAATACAAAGAAGTAGCACCAAGGTGTGAGGGAGTTCTTTTGTGGTGATGGAATAGTTCTGCATCCTTATTATGGTGGGATTACATGAATGGGTACAATTGCACAGAACTACAAATGCACAAATGCAGATTAAAAAATGGTGAAAACCAAAAAAGGTATATAATGTTGTTAACAGTAATGTACCAACATCAATTTCCTGATTTTGATATTGTACTACAGCTATATGAGATGTCACAATTGGGGGAAGCTGGGAGAAGGATACACTGGACTCTTATTTTTGCAACTTCTGTGTGTGTCTATAATTATTTCAAAATAAAAAGTTTTGAGTACTTTCAGTCCTTTGCTACAACATCTTCAATCTCATAAAAAAGAAGAGAGGTTTGCTTCATTAGGGGAAAAGAAAATACATTTCAATGCAGTTCCACCATCTACATTAATGATGATAAACAAAAATTAGTGGGTTCAGGTGTACTTTGGTGGCCAGGCTTAAATCCAGTTGCCGATGATAATCTAAAGCCAATATTGACCAAGAAATGAGTATATATTATAGAGGTAAATTTTCCGAGCATGCGACATACACTCTGCCTCTGCTAATTCTTCATAGTGACCAGAGTCCGAATATTGAACCATGTATCTTCCGCCCTGCGACTGCCCGGATCCCTTACCTCAGCAGATCTGGACACATCACCAGTGCCTGAAGTATGTCTTCCACCCTCTTTGGGATATCCCCTTGTGCCTCGTGCAGCTGAGGTACACATGCCTGTGCCAGCTCCCATTCTCCTCTCCGGAGGCACTCACAGAAAAATCCGAAAAGCTGCTTCTGGGAAGCATCTTCCTCTTTTCCAAATGGATGATTCATTTTCCCAGCACAAAGTGCAGGGAGATAAAAAGAGATGAGTTATGCCGAACACATTCTCAATTTTCTCATTCTTGGAGTAACTCCTAGAAACAACACATACGAGAGTAAGAAGAAACGGAAGGAACTCTATTTCTACAAACCAGCAACAACTGGCCCAGCTGGGAAAGGCGGGACTTACTTTCCTAATTATAGTTTTAAGTTTAATTTGACACGTTACTGTCTCTTTCTGAGAACTGCCACTTTCTCCAAGGCGTGGATCCCATCTCTCTACGCGGATCCTGTATTTAATATAAATCGTCGTATTAGACCGGGGCGCAGGCCCGTAACTCCACTTCCGCATTCCCTTCTGAACTTTATGTCCAGTGCTACTTCAAATCCCCAGGTGGTCGCCTTCTCAAGGATGAGAAATTCAGCAGGAACCTCCCTACTTTGAGCCCTCTGTTAAAGCAGAGGACTGAGGATCAGGAGACGAGTCTGTGTCAGAACTGGAGAGCGGTGAGAGGGTGGGGCGCAGGGACGCTCCCTGCAGGGGTCGTGGACAGCGCCCCCGCCTTCTCTGGGGCGCCTTACACTGACCTGCTCCCGGCGTCCCAAGCAATAGAGCTTCCAGCGCAGCCATATTTGAGCCGAGTCAGGTGACAGATCTCACTCCAGACGGTGGTGGTGGTGGGGTGGTAGTGACGACGGAGAGCGCCACTCCTATTGGTTCAACGGTGGCAAGATGAAAATAAAGTGCCATATTTGTTTGAGTCACGTGACGCCACCTCGCCAGACTAGGGAAAGCTCGAAGAGAGTAATTCAGCTACCTGGCTGCGGACTACCTCTATCAATCATGACAGCCCTTCCTCTCGACACCTTCAGTTCTTCATTGGGGCGAGCAGGTGGCAGGAATAGCTATGCTCCTTGTTTTTTTTTTTATTTTTTATTTGTTTTGCTCTCTCTTTTCCCTAGCGTTTGAAGTCAACATTTACTGAGCGCCAGCCAGTGACAGTGCTTTGCCAGGCGCCGCGGATACCAGGAGCTAGGAGACCTGGGCCCTCCCACATTATTATTCTGTCTGCTTGGGCTCTCTTGTAATCCCAGAACTTTACTGTCTGAATTCCCACATTCTTCTGCTTCTCTCCATTCATTTATTTGTTCTTTCCCCGACAACTGTTAATTGAACAGTGTGCTAGGCCCTATTTTAGAAGTTGAATAACATGGCGGTTTCTCTCTTCAAGTGAGGGGTGCTGACCAATAATACAATGAACTAAATTAAAAGATGGAGGTATGCACAAGGAAAATGAGAACAAAGAATGAGCAAAGGCTTTTCGCAAATGTAATCTGAAACCGAATCTTAAAGTAACAGTTTACTAGGTTTCCTCATCAGAGCGACTTTTACACCAAACCTGTTTGTTCTCCCTCATGTTCTACAACTACGGACTCTCAGGTTTCCTCAATATGCGTGTTTTAAGTTGAGTAGTTTCATTCAGCATTTCTCAAACTACCACCACAGGGTGGCGAAAAAGCAAATTAAATAAAAAGCTCTCTTCCAAAAACTCTTCTACGATGGGTGGATTGTCATCCATTCCTCAGAAAACCCAACATGCCGTTCTGGTCCATTAAAATATTTTAAAATGTAGTGATACAAGAAAGAAAAGAAAAAATTCCAAGCAAGGTTTTCCCTTTCTTCACACTCTCCTTGGTGATATTCCTCTACTGGATTTTGATAATCACTATATTGAGAAACCGATTCGGATTCCATTATAATTATAAAATTATGATATGGAGTGTTAATTTAACTACAATTCCCAGGAAGCAGCGGGGCCAATCTGGGCCTCTATCTGCCTCTGATTGGATAGAACAGCCAGGGCGACGACCCAACCAGCGCTTCGATTGTTGTTCTGCGGCGCTTTCCGCGGGGAACTGGGTAAAGTGTGGGGGAAACTTTGAAAGTTGGATGCTGCATATCTGGTACTGGAAAGATTCAGGTGGGAGGAAGTTGTGAGGAAGTGGGGTGCACTCATTATTTCCTGTTCCTTCCGTGGGCCAGTAGGTATCGATATTGGGGGAGCGGAAAGTCTCTCATGGATGCTGGGCACGCCCCTCTAAGGCAGCAGGGATCTTCACTGGAACCCCTCCGCGGATCCGGGAGCTTTTGGCTTTCTTTTGGGAGTGTGCTTGGAAGATGCTCTTTGTTGGAAAAAGCTGTTTTTAGGGGACTCTGGGTGATGTTTTCTCCTCTTGATGCCCACCCTCTGCCTTTTCCTACTTTGGACAGTTTGGGGTCTAGGCAGGGGAGCCGGTCATTAGGGAAAGAAGAGGGGCTGTTCCACTTCCGATTGTGTTGTAGAGCCTTGAATCTGGAGTCCAATCCTTGGGTTGGAATGCAGGCCCCACCATTTGTCAGCTATTTCACTTTGTGCAAGTTTCTCAATTCAGTGCCTCAGTATCTTTATCTGTAAAACGAGGTAAAACATCCGAAGCGCTTGAAACAGTGTCTGGCACGTAATGAGTAAGGGCTCATTAAATATTAGCTATTACTGTTACTTCACAGTTTTCGTTGAACATCTGGCATGAGGATTTTTCTTTTCTTGGTGATGAGGGTGAGAGGGTTCATTCTCCAGGGTTGAATATCTCCCCTCACCTCCAAGCCACATGCGTGGCGCGCACACATACATACCAGGCAGGAATTTACTTACTTGCTCTAGTGGAAGAAACAAACTTACAAGCCATAATAATACGTTGATAAGATTATCGAACAGATATGTACAAAGTGCAATGAGAACATTGGAAAGGAAGAGACTCGACTCTGGAGAAGGCTTTGTGGAAGGAATTCAGGGAGGCAGGATGGCGCTTGTGTAACCTACTTATATACATATACTATGTGGCTGAAGAGCCGGTAATGTGAGACACAGCAAGTGATGTTTGCTGAATGAATTGATAATGGTAATTGCTAACTTTGAGCACTATGTGCCAGGCACTGCCCAAGTCCTTTAACCCGAGTCTCTGCAATACTATGAAGTAGATTTTAGAATCATCCTTGTTTTACAGATGGGGAAACTAAGGCCCTGGTAGGCAAAGTAATTTTGAAAGGAAGGCCAGGATCTGAGTCTTGCAGTCCGATATATGAGTGAGAATGAAGTGAAACCAATTTTTGAAGGTTTCCTATGCGACCCTAAGAAGTTTGGAATTTATCCTGTGATCTGCTAGTCCCATAGGAAGTGTTAAAAGATAAGAGTGACTATTTAGGAAGTTATTTCTGGGATGATTGTGACACTGATCTGACTTTTGCAGGCCAATTTGGGGTTTCTTCTTTTCTGCTCCCATTGCACATATATTAATAAATAGCAATTACAGTATATGGCATGACTACAGTTATTTGTGTATACATCTCTTGACTGTGAGCACTCATAGGGGAGGGAATATGCTTCGATTATTCTTGTACCCCAGAGTTCAGCAGAGTGTGTGTTTAACTGTCTGTGGAAGGAGCAAATTAAAGAACAAATGAATAGACAATAGGTTTTATTTTGGTAGAGTGGAGAGTGACCAGAAGTAGTATGCAATAGTCCAGGCAATTGATGGAAATTTCCCTATTAAGGCAGAGATAGCAGAATTGGTTACTGTTAAAGTCCCTGTAGTTTGGAATTTACAGAGTTTTTTTTGAAGTTTTTAATTTTTTTTATGGAATTGAATTTATCAGTCTAAATGGTGTCGTTGCCTAAAACTACCTGATCTGAAAAGACATAGGCAATGATATAGCAGATGTCACTTAGTTTTCTGCTGGGAGAAACAGAAATCAACACTAACAAAATCCCATTGAGAGAAATGAAGGGGATGTATTTTTTGTATATGTGTGTTTGTGTGTGTGTGTGTGTGTGTGTGTGTGTGTGTGTGTGTGAGTGAGAGAGAGAGAGAGAGAGAGAATGTTTTAATCTGATTCAGATAATTTAAGTGATAGAAATAGATATTTTAAATAGAAATTTGGACCATGATATTGGAAATAAACACGTATCTACATTCTCAGAATACATATATTTTTGTTCCAAAATGTTACTTCTTAATAATTATATTGCTTTATTCCTTGGAACAATGAAGAGTTCCTTCTTCTACTCTTTCCAGAGGATACTTTGACATCTCAGTGAGATACACAGCCTCTCCTTCACATGCATTATAAGGGAATCACAATGATTCTGTTCTAGCTCTCTGAAAACAAATATCTCATGAGCCTCATTTATCCCTAGTAAGGTAGAACAAGAGTGAAATTTAATTGCGTGTAGGAATGTAAGCAGCTAGTGTAATAAAGAACAATTTTGGTTTATAGATAATCCACAATAATAAAATTTCATTTGATTCAGAAGGTTCTGACTCCTAGGAAAAGGAAAGGTTAAATATGATTATGGACTTGCAGTAGAATGTAACGGTTAGAAGGTTAGATTTCAGAGTCAGACTGCTTGGGTTCAAATTTTGGATCCACAATTTCTATTTTCTGGTGGCAATGGACTAGCTAACCTTTGTAGGTTTTAGTTTCCCCACATGTAAAAGAGGAGCCAATAATCTAATTTCCTTGTAGGGCTGTTGAGAAGATTAAATGTGATAATTTAAGTAAAACGTGGAACAGTGCCTAGTGTATAGTAGGTGCTCAATAAATTTAGCTCTTATTGTTACAGTACAATGAAATAAAGACTTTTTAGGAGTTCTGTTTCTAAATATGCCTTGAAGGTTAATTACATATCTGAATAAAATTTATAAATGTATTGAAAATCTTAAAAGGCTATATAAATGTGAAGTGGTATTATATTCATTTAGTGAGTATCAAAGAATTGTATGAAATGCACATTCTGAGGGTGCCTGGTTTCTCTGTATGCATGTTTGACAAACAATTGTCTCTCCTATTAAAGCATTTAAAAAGATTATATAGCCTTCCTTTATTTTCTTAGTAATGTTTAAAAAACCATGTATTTCATTTTGCATGTGGAGAAGCTTGGAGATTTTTTTATTTTGTAGAAAGTTTTGGAAAGCCCATCC
>NW_012150840.1:8403705-8404385 GCF_000956105.1 Propithecus coquereli
ATATATTTTACTTATCTTTCCATTTTCTCTAAATTTTTTTGATTGACCAGATACTAGTATTTTTTTTTTTTTTTGAGACAGAGTTTCACTCTGTTGCCCGGGCTAGAGTGCAAGTATTTTTAATGTAGTTGAATTAATCAGTCTTCTCTTCATGATTAATATTTTTCATGTCCTATTTAAGAAGTTCTTCTATTCTCCAAGGTCATAAACATATTCACCTGATTTTTTCTTCCAAAATCTTTGTTTTACTTTAGACATTTAAGTCTTAATCCATCTATAGTTTAGTTTTGTCTTTGTGGTGAGATAAGGATTCAATTTCATTTTTTCCCCTCATGATTAACCACTTCACCCAGCACCAAATTTTGAATAATCTCTCCATTCTCCAGTAATTTGCAATGGCATCTTTTTCACATATCAGGTTTCTACATAAGTGTAGACCTATTTCTGGCTTCCTATTGAGGTGTTTGTTGGTCCCTGGATCTTTAGTTTTAAAAATTTATTTTAAAATTTTAATTGGATTGTTAACCACATAGATTTAACTACAATGTCATTCTATGATAAGTTTGAATATCTGGTAGGGCAGATTTTTGAAATTTTTTATTTCACTGATTCTGTAGATGAATTTGCAGAGAACTGACATGTTTGTAGTATTGAATTTTCCTATTCTATCCACAAATATA
>NW_012150840.1:8404435-8405832 GCF_000956105.1 Propithecus coquereli
TCTTCAAGAGTATGGTTCTCCACTCAGTACTTAGTATATAGCTCTGCAAACAAAGGTGTTAAAAAAAAATCTTTGTTGACTAAATTTGCTTAGGTGCTGTTTCTTTGAAGTAACGTACAAAGTGATAAATATTATGAAATAATATTATGAAACAATTTGGGGAAATTAAAAAATGATTATTATTTATAAATTGGAAAAGAAGATTTGAAATTTTATTAACATGGGCAAATTATGACTAAACTAAAGTGTGTTATTTTTACTTTTGTTATAGATACATTTTGGTCTAGGAAGTCATAGGTTGTTGGATTAGTTAATATTATTGCATAACAAATTATCCCAAAACTAAGTGGATTAAAACAACAAAAAACATTTATTATTTCTCAGTTTCTCTGTGAGTAGCTTAGCTTAGCAATGTTGGCAAGGAATGCAATTATCTGAAACTTGTTTGGGGCTGGAGGATCAGTTTCCAAGGGGCTGACTCACATGGCTGGCAAGTTGGTGCTGGTTGTGGGCAGGAGGCCACGGTTCCTCCCCAACTGGGCTCTCTGCAGACTGCTTGAGTCTCCTGACATGATGGCTGACTTCCCCCAGGGGGAATGGTCCCAAAGAAGGCAAGAGGGTGCCTTTGGTGACCTAGCTTTGGAAGTTACATACCGTTGCTTCTGCTGCATTCTCGTCATTAGAAGTGAGTTAAGTCTTGCCCACATTCAGGGAAAGGGAAATTAGGCTGTACCTTTTGAAGGAAGATGTGTCAAGGATCTGAGGATATTTTAAAACTTTGAAAACTGCTTATGGATGTGGTGACTTGACTTTGTTTACTAATACACTCCTGAGGACTTCTTGCCTGAAGGTTCTAGGGGCATGGATACTTTTAGCAAACTGCTCTAGAAAAACAGACTCTTTTCTTGCATTCTGGTAGTCATAATTTAACTGTAGATTTTTTTCCCTTGAAGATAGAGATCCTGTTTTAGATACTATACCTTATTATTTTTATTTCCTTTATTCTAAGGAGATTTAAAGGTGTATGTGAGATATGCCTAGTAGATGCCTATTAAATAGTTGGTAAATGAGTTAATTAAAAACAAACCCCTTCACCCTTGCTGTTGCAGTGTACTGCCACCAGGTGGTGCCAGAATCATAATGTCTTACATAATCTTTTTGGGCTCAAGTTGGACCAGCTCAAATAAGGTTTTTAACAACAGTGATCTATAGTTATAAACTTACTTATTTAAATAGCAAAAAATTTAACTTAAGATTAACTAGCAAAGGCTTTCTATTTTTTAAGTTTTAGAATAATTTTAAAAATTTTTACACTTAACTTTGTTAATTCTTTCTAATTCCAAGTGGAAGTTTCAGTCCTTTTATCTCCCTCTGCTTCTCTCTTATCAGGATACTTG
>NW_012150840.1:8407070-8409735 GCF_000956105.1 Propithecus coquereli
GAACTCCTGAGCTCAAACAATCCGCCCGCCTCGGCCTCCCAGAGAGCTAGGATTACAGGCGTGAGCCACTGCGCCCGGCCTCATTGTGCTTTTGATTTGCATTTGCCTGATGATTAGCAATGTTGAGAATTTTTTCATATACTGGTTGGCCATTTGTATGTCTTCTTTTGAGAGATGTATATTCAACTCATTTGCCTGTTTTTTAATGAGGTTATTTGAGAAACAAAGTTTTACACATATATTTTATGTAAAGTAAAGGAAATCTGTAGGTGTTAAATAAAATATATCCTACATGTATAAGTTATGAATTCTTATGAGCCTATGACCCAATACAAAAATCAGAACAATACCAAAACAATTGAAATTAACTGTGGGCTCCTTCCTGATCCTATCTTTGGCCTTTTTTTTTTTGGAGATGGAATCTCTCTCTGTTGCCCAGGCTACAGTGCAGTGGCATCATAGCTCACTGCATCTTGAAACTCCAGGGCTTAAGTGATCCTCCTGCCTTCGCCTCCCAAAGTGCTAGGATTACAGGCATGAGCCACCATGCCCAGCCTCTTTGGCCTTCTTTTGGGAGGTAAACTCCGTCCTGAATTTTTACCATTCTCTATAGTGTCCTACACCTATAGATTTCCTTTACTTCCATATACTTACATATGAGCTAGGACAACATTTTATTTTGTTTGGCTTATTTGTGAGCTTTTAAAATCATGTGTCTGATTAAATCATACCTCATATCTCTTCTATGAATTGCTTTTCTTACTTAATATTGTTTCTAAGATTTATCCTTGTTGTTGCAGGTAGCAACAGTATAATTCACTTTCACTGCTATATCATATTACATTGTGAAAATGCGCCACAACTTATTTATCTCTTTTGTGAGTGAATATTGGATTGTTTCCAATATGCCGCTAGTATGAACAAGTCCTGTGAAAATTCTTGTATATGTTTCCTGGATCACATGTGCAAATATTTCTTTAGGGCAGGGATTGACAAACAATTTCCCAGTGCTCAAATCTGGCTGCCTGATTTCGTAAATAAAGTTTTATTGTAACAGAGCTATATTCATTTGTTTATATCTTGTCTCTGGCTGTTTTTTGATACAAGGGCAGAGTTGAGTTAGTTGTGACAGAGACCAAGTGGTCTGCAAAGCCTAAAATATTTACTATGTGGCCCCTATCTAGGGTATCTACCTTGGAGTGATTTGGTGGTTATAGGGTACACACATGTGTAACTGCAGAATTAGGACAGATTGTGCCTGTTTGCACTCCTACCAGTGGTGCACAAGTTTATCTTGCTCCCTATCTTCTTGCATCTTTGTATTATAATACTTCTGCCCATCTTTGTGATCTTAGTTTTCATTTTTCTAATTACGAATGAGCTTGAACATCTTTTCATAGGTCATGTGGATATTTTTAAAACAACTTTATTAAGGTATAATTTAAATACCATACAATTCAACCATTTTAACTGTATAATTTAGTGATTTTAGTAAATTTATAGTTGTATAATCATCACTACAATTAAGTTTTATAACATTTCCATCAAACTAAGAAGTTCCCTTGTACCCATTTACAGTTAATCCCCACTTCTATCCTTAGCACTAGGCAACCATTAATCTACTTTCTGTCTCTATAAATTTGCTTTTTCTAAACAATTTCTTATAAATGAAATCATATAGTATGTAGTCTTTTGTGTTTAGTTTCTTTCACATAGCATGCTGTTTTTGAGGTACAGACATGTTGAGGCATGTATTAGTAGTTTGATTCTTTTTATTGCTGAATAGTATTCCATTATATGGATATAGCACATTTTAATTTTTTTTATTTTATTTTTTTTTTTGGATATAGCACATTTTGTTTATCCATTCATAAGTTGATAGACATTTGGAATGTTTCCAGTTTTTGTCTGTTATGAATAATGCTGCTGTGAACATTCATGAACATGACTATGTGGAAATATGTTTTTGTTTCTCTTGGGTAGAGTCCTAGGAGTGGAATAACTGGATCATATAATAGATGTATGTTTAACTTTTTAAGAATCTGCCAGACTTGTTTCCAAAGTGGCTATACCATTTTACATTTTCGCCGGTAATGCATGGTGGTTTGTTTCTCCATATCCTCACCCACAACACTGGGTATTGTTTATCTTTATGATTTTAGCTCTTCTAGAGGGTATGTAGTGATATTTCATTGTGGTTTTAATTTGCATTTCCCCGGTGACTAATGATATTGAGCACTTATTCATGTGTTTATTAGCCATTCCTATATTTTCTTTGCTGAAATGTCTATTTAAATATTTTGCCCATTTTTTTTACTTGGTTGTTTTCTTGTTATCAAGTTGTAAAAGTTCTTCATATATTCTGGACACAAGTCTTTTATCAGATATATGATTTGCAAATATTTTCTCCCAATCTGTGGCTTGCCTCTTTATTTTATTAATGGTAGCTTTTGAAGGGCAAAAGTTTTTAATGTTAATGCAGTCCATTTTTTATCAATTTTTTTCTATTATAGATTGTACTTTTGGTGTCATCTATAAGAACTTTTTGCCCAGCCAAGGGCATGACATTTTTTGCTATGTTTTCTTGAGAAGTTTTATATTTTTATTTAATAAATTTTACATTTAGGTCTATGATCTATTTTGAGTTAATTTTTGTGTATGCTTT
>NW_012150840.1:8412877-8417447 GCF_000956105.1 Propithecus coquereli
ACTGATTTTTTTCCTCACTCTGACCTAATATTAATTCAGAGAGGGTTGTTAAAATAGTCTTCTCTCTTAGGGAGTTGACAAATTTTCTTGTATTTTTATTATTTTTTGTTTTATATTAAATTTTGAACCTACTTTATTATGTTAAAATTAACATGTTCAGAATTACCATGTACTCCTGAAGTACTGAAACATGTACCTCTGCTATATATTAACAGTACTTGTCACCGTTACAGTTTTACTGTTTGTGTGTTTATTTAATGTACGTCTTCCTCATTGGAGAATAAATTTCAAATGGACAGGGATTATATTGTGTTTTTTTCTTATTATTAATAGATCTACAGTATTAGCACATGTAGAAGGTACTTAATAAATATTAGCTATATGAATGCATTCATTTTTATTTATTTTTAGCCTTATATAGTACTTGTTTATTATAGTGCTTTGGGTCTTACTGTCTCTCCTACATTCTGTATTTGATACTGGAATAAACCAAGCTTTAGGATCCTTTAATGTTATTGTTATTCCAGGGTACAGTATTTACTTTTGAGTGTTTTCATTTGTATGCTATTAAAAAAAAATTATCAAAGTAATAAATTTAAGAAATTTGATTTTTCTACTTATTTGATTTTTTAAATGAAAATCAGTGTTTTATTTTAGGAGTTTTTTTCTTATATGTTTTTAATGTTTTATATCTCTAATGTCTATATATTTATATCCATATATTTTATGATATAAATTATTCAACAAATCATTCCAAAGCTTAGTGACTAAAACAAATATGTATTATCTCACACAGTTTCTGTGAGTCAGTAACTTGGGAGCAGCTTAGTTGAGCATTTCTGTTTCTGGTCTCTCATGAGAGTACAGTCAAGATATTGGCTGGAGCTGTAGTCTTCTGAAAACTCGTCTGGAGCTGGGGAAGCTGCTTCCCAGATGGTTTCCCTATGTGGCTGGGAAGCTGTTCCAGGCTGTTCGCAGTTCTTTGCTATGTGAACCTCTCCCAGGACTGCTTGAACGTCTTTGTGACGTGACAGCCGACTCTCCCCAGAGTACATGATCCAAGAGTACAAGGTAGAAATGGCAATGTCTTTTATGACCCAGTCTTGGAAGTTACATACCATCATTTCTGCTGTATTCTGTTAGTCATGTAGGCAAACGTGATACAGTGGGAGGGGACTACAAAAGAGCATAAATACCAAAGGTGAGCATCTTTGAATCTATCTTAGAGGCTGGCTATCACTAATATAAATGTATGTATATATATATATATATATGTATACATGTTTTTGTGTATAATTTTTAAAAAAATTATTACTCTCCATTATCAGATACATTGTGGTAGGCAGAATTTCTAAAATGGCCTCCAAAAGATATTCTGCCATAACCCCTGGAACCTGTGAATATGGTGAGATACCACTCCCATGATTATGGTATGCCATATAGTGTAGTAGACTTTAAGATAGGGAGATTACTCAGATCTATTCACCTGATCCCTTAGAAGCAATGAACTTTCTCTGGCTCATAAGGGGAAGACAGAAAAATTCAAAACCTGAGGACTCAAGGTGCTGTCTTGAAGGTGGAGGGGCCATGTGGTAAGTAATGTAGCGGCCTCTAGGTGTAGTGAACGGCCCTGAGATGACAGAAAGAAAGGGATCTCAGATGTATAGCTGCAGAGAAGTAAATTTTGCCAACAACCTAAATGAGCTTAGAAGTTGATACCTACCCTCAACCTCCAGATAAGAGCCTAGTTCAGCTGACACTTTGATTTTTCAGCCTTGTAATACCTTGAACAAAGAATCTAGCCAAGCTTATCTGTATTTCTGACCTACAGAACTGTAAGATAATAAATGGGTGGCTTTTTTTTTTTTTTTTTGAGACAGAGTCTTGTTTTGTTTCCCGTGCTAGAGTGAGTGTTGTGGTCAGCCTAGCTCACAGCAACCTTAAACTTCTGGGCTCAAGTTATCCTCCTGCCTCAGCCTCCTGAGTAGCTGGGACTACAGGCGTGACCCAAATGGGTGTTGTTTTAAGCTGCTAAATTTGTAGTAACTTGTTACGTAGCAATAGAGAACAAATACAAGTATCAGGGGAAGTGTCTAATTAATTGAGTTGCATGATCTTTGTTTCTGGTTAAAAGGTCACAGCTAGGGTCCTAGACATCAGATAGATCTGATCTGGGCGTGGGGGAAGGGGTGTAAGGCCACTTGTTGAATAAACTTAGGCTAGGTCTGGAGATGATTGAAGGAGTAAGAATCAGTCTGGAAACACTGTCATTTTTATAGTCGCTCTTCCCTGAATTTAACCTCACAATTTCCTAATTTATTTACCATCAGTTTTGATTAATGTGAATGTCACTGAATCTGGGTATATTTACATATTCAGTTATAATAACCAGATGAAAAGTGGAACTAGAGAAGTACTACTCATGCCAAAAGCAAAGCAGCAGAGGAGAAATAAGAGACACCAACTCTGCTGAATGGCTAAAGGGAGTGAACTACAGGGCTTTGTTCCACTTCCTGAGAACAGCAAATTCCTTACTTATGGAATATATATAAGCAAATAATTCTGAATCTATTATAAATGAAAATTAGTAGTAAAGATATGTTTGAAGTTTAAACTTTAAAAGTTTATATTACGTGGAGATTAAACCAGTTGGTGGCCTTCTCATATGAGATAATGTAGATCAGAGTTTCTCAACCTTTTTTTCATTATCATCCCCTAGGAGCCTTTTGAACAATTTTTTCTTAACCACACCCTCCTTTATACCCCCTAGTGAAATTTTTTTACCACACGTATACCATATATCTGTTTTTGTACTATATATATGTCTGCACTTTATACTTAAAAAATGAAGTCCTCCCCCTCTTCCAAAACCAAGTTTCACCTTTGGGGTCAATATTACCCTTGCTAAGAATGCAGGAGATAGACACTATTGTGACTAGGTAAAATTAAAGGTATATTTAAAGAGATCATCAAAAAAGGTATTTTCATAGTGTAATCTAAAGATTTCAGGACTAGTGAACTGGTCCAAACTTAAGTCAACAAAAAGAGACATAACATCTGTATAGCTTAGTTCAAGAGTACCTCTAGGAGAGTAAAACTGCAACACTGCCAAATCTTTACAACACTAAGAGTGATGATTATACCCAGATCTTTGCTGTAAGTAATAGGAAATGACATATTAATAGCACATTTCTACATTATTTGTGTTTCCTGAGTCATTTCTATGCTTTGTTCATGATTCAAGGAGTCTAGGTATCTTCCTTGTGTGGGGCAATTTTGCTTTGGAGGTGACTTCCCTACTGTTTCAGACGGTAGAGGCAGGATGCTAGAGTTCCATTTTAGCATCCTCATTTTTCCTTGGAACAATTAATATTGTAGTTCTTTTTCTTTCTCATTGGCAGGATTAGATGTGGGCTCTATAATCACGGGAAATAATAAGGCAGGGGTTGTAAACTCAAATGCCTGTGAGCACCCAGGCATGTAATAGAAATGCACGAAACAGTGCAATGTAAGACATAAATGCTTTATTAGTCTATTCTGGCTGCTGACAACAGCAGAAAACATTTATTTTTCTTGATTACAGTCTGCAGGTAGACAGGACAACGAAGGTGGGTCTTATCTCCTTCAGGCTGCAGTTAGATTCAGTTTGGCCCCACAGACAGAACAGCAGCAGAAAGACTAGGGAGAGATTTCAAATGGGCATTCCTTGGATATAATCTGCTGACATGATTTATTTATCCTGCTCTGTGTTTTGAAAGGCAAGATAACCAGGTCTTTGTCCAAATACAGGAGTTTAGCATATGTGGTAGATTGGATCGTTGTTCCCAATTCTTCACTCATTCCCTAATTTAGAAATAAACATTCTTCTCCATGATGGTTTCCTAAGGTCTTTTTAATAGCATGTGTTCCGTAAATGCTGTAAAACGAATGATTATATCCCTTGATACTGTTTGATTTTTGTCAGTGGTGCAACTTGGGGTACTTGTCATTTCCAGGTCCCCTTGCTTTTTTCTGTTCTGTTCCCCACTTTCCTCTTTCTCTTTCCCTTCCTATTTACTTCCAAAACAGCAGCTATCAGTATGAAATAAGAGGGAGTAGTGGAGAGAATCCAAGGTATAAACTCTTCCACATGTTGATGTAAAGTAGTTTAAGAGCAAGGTTTCTTTCACAAGCCAAAGTACAACCTGGCCTTTATGAGATTCTTTGCTTTTTTGTTTTTGTTTTTGTTTTTTCGAGACAGGGTCTTGTTCTGTTGCCTGGGCTAGAGTCCAGTGATACCATCATAGCTCACAGCAACCTGAAACTCCTGGGCTCAAGTGATTCTCCTGCCTCAGCCTCCCACGTAGCTGGGACTACAGGTGCACGACACTCAGCCCTGCAAATTTTTTAATTTTTTTGTAGAGATAAAGTCTTGCTATATTGCTCAGGCTGGTCTCGAACTCCTGGCCTTAAGTGGTCCTACTGCTTTGGCCTCCTAAAGTGAGAGAGTCATTATTAGAATGAATTTTGTAGGTCTGAAGACTTACTCATATTTCTACATAATTATTGAGCAAATGGAGACAAGTAGTTA
>NW_012150840.1:8418617-8420272 GCF_000956105.1 Propithecus coquereli
ACATTTGTTCACTTTCAAGATCCATTTTTAACTTTTACTGACAGAAGTTTCCTTGCTCTGATACCTGATGACTAATTTGATCCATGTTTTCTTTGATAATGATAAAAGGTCCATTTTCCAAGTGTTGGGGGCTCTTTAAACTAGCATTCTCCAAACCAAGGTATGTAAGACAGTCCATTAAGTTGTGGGAAGAAAATATTAGAACTTTTATTGGTATTTCAATCTGACGAATGAAATTTACCTTATTAACATTTAATCTATGGATTTACACTGGCATCCTCACTTGGTCTGTGTGTCGGACCATCATGTATCGATTATGATCCATGAGGAAAGGATGCAGAGGGTGACAGAGGCCTCTTGCTTGTACCTTTATTCTCAACATTTTGGGATGAATTGTAAGTCTACATGTACCTAGTTAGGCATATTTATGAATTTAACTAAACCAAATCTCACAAAACAGACCAATGACATAAAAAGATTCCTGCAAAGAAACTGTAGGTTGAAGAGAGTACAAATAATGGGAGCGAAAGTGAACCACACACACATATAGGTCAGAACTGATAATTCTCGTATGGCTAATGAAGTAAAAATCAATGACAGAATAATCCTATCTGAGAAGACATCCAAAAAGCCTTGAAATTATAAAGAAGACAATTTAATACACGGAATTATATCCATTATTGTTAATGAAACTCTCTGTTACTTTGTCCCTCTAAATACTGGCTAATGATAGTAGGAAGCCATCATAATTAACAAACATACAGGACAGGAAGACAAACTTACAGAAGTTTTTCAGTGACATTTTAAAGTCATGTGATACATAATTCAATATCTAGAAAAATTTTACTAAAGTTAGTAATGGATATTTGAAAGCCTTTTTTTGGGTTTTCTTAACAGCAAAAGATCGAATATAATACATTTATTAGTAATGTTGGGGACAAATTTGTCCTTTCTGTCACAGTAAAATGGATGAAATAAAATGTAAGAAACAACATGGCAACAACTTAATTGGATTCTTTTGTGAACAAATGCTTTCAGAAGATGTATAGAAATCATTGAAGATGATTTGAAGCATCAAGAATTAGAACTAATTATTAAATGTGGGAGGATGCTGTATATTTAAAGCACAGATATGTCTAACATGGCCTAATTATCATAGTATCTATGTTTTGTTTCAATACTAAAATACACGAAGAACTAATTTTTCTGTGCCATTAAAATAAAGCTGTATTAGGGAAGATATATTCTCAAAAATAAATGACTTTGTGAATATAAAACAATGTATTAATATATGAAGGAATTTCCTGGGATAATGGTAATGTTTTAACTTTTTAGGAGTTTAGATTGCATATGTATATGCATTTGTTGTAATTTATGAAATGGTAGACTAAATGATTTGTGTATTTCATTGTATGTAAAATTTACTTCAAAAGAAAAAAGAATCATGTGTATGGTTCTTTCTTGGTTAATGATATGCATGTTGAACTGTCAGGGGAAAGTATATTGATGTCTTTGACTTACTTTTAAATGCATAAAAAAACCTAAGATGGATTGGTGAATGGATCAATCATATAATATGATATAGTAATAGTATAATGTAATAACTATAATAAAAGTTGTAAATGCAGAGCCTTGGTGGGGTATATGGATGATCC
>NW_012150840.1:8435700-8438340 GCF_000956105.1 Propithecus coquereli
GACTGTGATTATATCTTTAGACTGTTTAATAGCTAATAATAGTATAGTCTGGTGCTATCCCCTGGGGTATTCAGAGACTGCCTTGGGGAGAGGGGAATGCCATACAGTCGAAGTTCTGGATTCCCTTCTTCCGATTAATTCAGAAAAAGTCTGTTTATTTTTTTATCTGTTGGACTTCTGGTCACGATCCGATATAGTCTTAGATACCCAATGTTTACATATACCTTGAGAATGTGGATAAATAGATTAATCCAGTGACTCATCCCCACATTCTAAGTCTGTGGAAATTTTGGCAACTGTGAGAATTACAGCATACATGAATTAATGAATAGTATATTATTCCTGTTAGAGATAATTAGAAAAAGATGGAACTGTGGTTTAAGAATAAAAAAGAAAGGTAATATGGATAGTAAATAGTAATAGAGGTTTTGAAATAAAGCTTTGGGAGAAATAAAATAGATAAAGGACAATAAAGGTAGGTCTTAGAACTGCAAATTGAAGGGGGTCAATAAGTGTGTGAGAAAAACTGAGGGATCTGGGGGAATAAGTGACGGGAGCTAGGAACCTGGAAGGTGGGCACCTGGAGAGGCAGGATATAGGACTGGAATTTAGGAGGTAAAAGTGGAAATTCCTGAGTTGTAGTGAAATCAGAAAAGCTTTGAAAACTGGGAAGAAAGATGTAGTCCAGCAGGGGAGGAAGAGGAGGAAGATATTAATCAAATAACCACTAAAAAGTAAAATTATAACTAAGTATTCAAAGGAGAGGTACATGAATTGGTACTGTGTGGAAACAATAGCTGAGCTTAGATCTGAAGGGGATACAGTATTTGGTGTGCACGTTACCTCTCAGGGTGCCAAGTGCCACACAGGTGTGCTTTCTGTTTCCTACCAACTACAGTCATGGGCTTCATAACAAAGTTTCAGTCAACAACAGACCACGTATATGATGGTGGTCTTATAAAATTATAATACCATATTTTTACTGTACCTTTTCTATATTTAGATACACAAATATTTGCCACTGTGTTACAATTGTCTATAGTATTCAGTACAGTAACTTGCTGTCCAGGGTTACTAGGGTATGCTATATAGCCTAGGTGTGTAGTAGGCTCTACCATCTAAGTTTGTGTAAGTACGCTCTGATGTTTGCACAGTGATAAAATCACCTAACGATGCATTCCTCAGAACGTATCCCTGTCATTAAGCAACACATGATTGTATTTAGAGTGTCACTCTTTCTGAATCAGTGTATAAAGATGGAGGCATGGCAGGCATTGGTAGTGGCCAGTGTGATTTTGGCTGATTCTGAAGGTAGTACTAGTGTGGTCTTAAGATAAATGACCTATTTGCTAGTTGTTATAAATCTAGGGTCTTTGACCTAGAGAGAAACAAAGGGGAATAAATTCCCTCTTATCATTTTTCAAGATGGTTTCATGATTCTGAGTACATTTCCTCAGTCCAGTTCCAGCTGCCTTATCATTTATGAATCTAGGTGAATTAGTCAAGAGAAAGATCCTGAAAAGTTTCTAGGATAGAAAGTAGAAATTAGTCATAAGTACTTATTAGTGTAGCAAAACTTCGGAGTTTTCTGGAATCTGTAAGGAACCAATAGATTCACATTATTATATTTAGTAATACATATTGAATGAACAAACAAGAAAATAGTACATATGTACAAGAAGCCTTGAGAAGCCATAAACTTACATTTCAGCACATTTATGATACTATATTTCAACTAGGATTTTGGAAAACTTTTTACATTAAGCATATGTTTTGTTTCAAGTTGACATGTAGTTACTAATGAAAAATTTTACCTTTCTTTTTATACAAGAGCTGTGAAGTCACAGGAGGTACTAATATTTTTGAACAGAGTTTTTGCTCCTTAACTGACATACACCTTTTGATTCAGGAACTGATCAAGAATGAAGTCCATCTATTCATAAACACTTAACTCTTTCTAGGACAGCAATCTTTAAAATGCATTGTAGCTGTCAGTTCCAAAATACGGGATAGTCACCTGCAAGCTGAGATTTGATGGGAAAAGAACAACTAAAATGTGGCCTGAAACTTCTTTTAAAAGAGGAGCACTTCTAACCCTTTTCTGAGGCTTTCTACCAGAGTAAATTCTTTGTAGGATTTATAGCTAGCATTATCTGTCTGTCAGGAATGAGTGGCTCTGGGCATTGGGACATTGAGAGTAGATGTAGGGCTGTTGAATATAGGGAAGTTATGTTGGATGATAGAGAAGGGCAAGTTGGGAAATTGGCAGTGTTTTATCTTAGGACATCTTCACTTACAATTGATATGCAAATGATTCATCTGTAGAGGAGGAGATTTTAGAAGTAAAGCTTTAAATAGGTTTTCGGGGATATTATTTTGGGGTTTTATGGGCCAGGAATATAAAAGTAGCTTTTGACAGCATGGCCCTTTAGAATGAACTACCTCCATTTTGTAATTAGCAATTTTAGGTTGGAGGAGGAAGGCAGGTAATTTTTCCCCCAGCAGGTCCTTTGGAAATTTGTAGGGTGTGTGTGTGCAAGAATAAGTGGTTTTCATAATAATAAACAAGTGGGGTCCAGGGATGCTAGACATCCTGTGATGTGTGGATTGTTGAGACTGATAAGGTTGAGAGCCACTGCT
>NW_012150840.1:8438390-8439935 GCF_000956105.1 Propithecus coquereli
ATCTATAATAACACAGAAGTTGATGTCAGATGTGCAAAGAGTACTTCAGGATATTATTAATGTTAATTTTTGTAAAAGTCTGACCATTAAAGTATAGAATCTCTGTGGTATTCTGTAATGAGATGATGAGTAACCATAAAATCATTTAAATCACAGAGCTTCTCTGGTTATCTCATAGCAAAGATTATAAAAAAGTTGTTGAACTTAAAAGATGAGTGAAGCACTTTTTAAAGTGAAAAGACAAGATATATCAAATTTGCTGATCCTTTTTGTATGACAAGTGGCTATGCAATATGCTACATCGCAGAATTAAAATCAACCAACCAATCAATAGAACACTCTTATTCTTCAAAGTAAAGGTGATTTAACAATGAGTGAGAAAGTAACAGCTTTTTTTAAGGCAGAGATAAAAACACAGAGTGTTTTTAAAATCACTATTTGGTAACATTTCTTATCGTGTAATTTTTGTTGTCAAAGATATGTGTTATGAAAATTTTTCTATCTTACACTCTTAGAACTTGGAGCCAGGCACAGTGGTGTGCACCTGTAGTTCCAGCTACTCGGGCTTAGGCAAGAGGATTGCTTGAGCCCAGTAGTTCAAGTATATAGTGTTCTATGATTGTGCCTGTGAATAGCCACTATGTTGCAGCCTGGGCAACATAGCAAGACCCCATCTTTAAAAATAAAACAAATTTGGAACAATATTTTGTATACTCTGAAAAATCTTCCAGATAAAAAGTTTCAGTCAATGGGGTGAGAGGTTGAGGAAAGGGGAGATGTTGATTAAAGGATACAAAGTTTCAGTTAGACAGGAGGCATAAGTTTTAGTGGTTGATTGTACAGCTTGGTTACTATTGTTAATAATGTGTTGTATATTTCAAAATTGCTAAAAGAGTAGATTTTAAATGTTTTCACCACAAAAAATGATGAGTATGTGAGGTGATAGATATATTAATTAGCTTGATTTAATCATTCCACAATGTACTGTATACATATAGCAAAATATCACATTGTACTCCATGAATATATATAATTAATAGTTATCAGTTAAAAAGTAGTAAAACAAAACAAAAAAACCCTGCCACATATCAGGTAACACATGAATATCTTCGTAGAAATTCATCAAACTGTTCATATCTGATTTCTGTACTTTTCTGAAGGATAGCTATGCTTCAGTAAAAATAAATAAATGTGATTAAAAAAAAGAATCTCAATAGATTTTTAAACCACTTGTTAAAAATCCACTGGTTTAAAACCACTTGTTGAAATGCAACATCTTTTGATTAGTTTGCAAGAACAATTGATTGACATGAGAGAAGATGGAAATTTATTAGCCAAAATACAACAAAAAGTTTTGCATAATTAATGGAATATATTTAAAAATGAAAATAGTGATTTAGTTAAGTCCAATAAATGATGTATTTCTTTAATTTCAGTCCTCACATCTTTGCAATTATCCCTTTCTTGGCTATGTAGCCGTTACAATTAAGTACTGAAATAAGCAGAATTTAGGACTTGACATTTCAATCACTGAATTACAAAATA
>NW_012150840.1:8441285-8442848 GCF_000956105.1 Propithecus coquereli
GATATTGTTTTGAAAGGCCAATTTATAACAAATGCTAAACCATTTATTGAAGACCTTTAAATATTTTCAAAGTCCTACTATAAATGTCTTAATGAGGAAAAGGTATAGAACTCCAAATTGTGAATGTATAAGTGAATGAATCCTCCAGCCTTCTCAACCAGTTTCTCTTCTGAACTATGAAATACAGGGGATGATTTGAGTGACTATTTTATCAATTCCTCTAAGAATAGTGCATAACTAATACCAATCCATATGCATAGGGGAGAAGTTAATTCATTACTTACAATGGATGTCTTAGGGCTTTAGGACTTTATTCTTTCCCAGGAGCTCAGGTTAGTTGGACTGCGTATGTGATAAGCTCTTGAAAGGATTTTGCTTTGACTGATTTGGGATGTTTATACAAATAACTTTTTTTTTTTAGATTACAGGTCCACCAGGTTGTGGAAAAACTCAGTTTTGTATGATGATGAGCGTTTTGGCTACATTACCCACCAACATGGGAGGATTAGAAGGAGCTGTTGTGTATATTGACACAGAATCAGCATTTAGTGCTGAAAGGTAGGAGATTTTATTATATTCCATTATAATGTTTACTTTTGTAATTTATAGCATGGAACATTTACAAACAGTTTAACATTTACCTTTTTTTCTTTTAGAACACAGAATGCTAGATACTGTTTTAAAGGAATTTTTCTTTTACAATTGACACAGGAAGCAGTTTCTTTCTGTCTTTTTTCTCTCTTGGAAAACTTTCTTTACTTTGAAGGAACTTTTTGTCTTTTCTATTCCTTTCTTACTGGTATAAGTGGAAATCCCGGATAAGCTGTATTTTGCAGAAAGTCAGGAAGAAAGAAGTTGAAAAAATAAGGAAGAATTTAAGCAGAAAATGGGAAAGAGGGAAAACTAATAGGAAAAATGGCAAGTAAGCTGCTTTGTAAGTATAGATGTTCTCCTTACAACGGGGCTACGTCTTCATAAATTCATTGTGAGTAAAAAATATCTTAAGTCAAAAATTCATTTAATACTGCCAATAAACCCATTGTAAAGTCAAAAAATTATAATTTGAACCATTGTAAGTCAGGGACTGTGGGTAATTTCTAGTTGGAAGTAAAATATTAGTGAGTGGACACTCATAAGCAGGGGTGCTTATACATCTGAAGACTGAGTCAGTTCTGTCCTCAAGGTATGATATAGATATAGTCCTTTAAGGCTTTCTCTAACTATGTCACTATGTATCAGATCTCTTCCTTATTTCTCCCTAAAGACAGAAATCAAAGTATATTACCTGACCAGATAAATTTCAAATAGATTATTTTGCCTAGAGCTTATTACTTGCCTTGCTCTATAGCTCTTGGCTATGTATTCTTTCTGAGTATATGCCATTGTCAGCTCTTTGAGTTTGTGTTATATCTTTGTATCTTCAAAGCCAAACCAGTGGCTGATACATATTAACTGCTCAGAAAATGTTTCATCAATAAATGAATTGGCAAGTATTACTTCAGATGCTGAAATCCAGATACCGTTTCTTAATAAAAGGAATGAGGGTTCATTGGGGAAATGGCT
>NW_012150840.1:8444338-8446041 GCF_000956105.1 Propithecus coquereli
CAATGACTAGCCTTCAACTAACAAGCCAAATAGGTATTAAATAGCCAATTAGGTCAATAACAGCTAATGTATAAATATCTCTCACAAAGGTTCTGGGGAATTTGGTTAAAGAATTCAAGAATTAAGATTATTCTGATAACAGCAGTTCAATTTACTGTAATTGGATTCCTGCTTTCTATGCATCACATATATGACTGAATTTAGGATGTCTTCTTAAGGAGTAAACTATTACATGATTCTACTTTTACCAGTATTAAAGTTCAGAGCAGGTTAAAAACCCGTATCAGTGAATTGGGTGATATCAGCATAAATACAGTAATAGGTGACCAGTATTCTGCATTGTCCAAATTAATTTGTGGAGATTTTTGTTTCTTTGTCTTTGCATACAGCCTTATTCACTTTTTGGATCCTGCATATTTATTTACTTCTCCTTCATCTCTTTTTCTGCCTATGTGTATATTAGTACTTTCATCAGAGGCAGTTTGGAAAATGAAGAGGCAAAATTTTAGCCCTTTTGTTGGAATATTTTGCATAATTCATAAGGAGCTCTTATGAAGGTCATTTGAAAGTAACAATAGAAATTTATATTGCTTTTAGCTTTTTATTCCATTTCCCATAAGGTGTAAAAATGTGGTCATCTGGCTCCCACATGGAATGGATTTTTGAGGTTTGGTGATGGAGTCAGGTAGAATAAAAAATTCCAGTGCTCTTCAGTATAGATGCCGGACGTGGCCTTCTTACACTACCTTTTAGAGTTTGTCATGGTGGGTCATAGAATGGGGCTGGCTCTATAATGTCTGATCACATTTCATTTACTGTTGTTACAGGACTGCTTGACTCCTCTTTGGTATTATCAGGGAAGGTTTGTCAATCAGTTAGGAAATCATTCTGCTACAAGTAACTGAACACCTGAAATAAAAAGAGGTTTATTTTTCTCACATAACAAGACCTGAATAGGCAGTTGCTGGCACTGGCTCAGCTACTCAGTGATGACAGAGAGACCAAGGGCTGGTACATTTTTAGACATTGTATCCAGTCTTTGCTCAAGTCAGTGGGAAGGAAAAGGGCCAGCTATATCTTTTATCAGGAAAGTATACTTTTTTTAGAATATCTGCTTCCTCCCATCTGCAGATTTCCTTTTCATCCCCTGCAATCCTGAGCCACCCCCATATGTAAAGGAGGATGGGAAAGTGAGGGGAAAAGATCATTCTAACAATCATGATGAGTTGCCTGGCCGGGGGTGGTTAATATTGCTGCCTGAATAAATTAGGGCTCTTATGGCAAAGAAGAAGTGGAAATAAACATTGGGTTGGTAATTAACAATGTCTGCCACAGCCAGGATTGCTTCTGGATTTAGAGAAGAGGTAAAGCAGAGAAATATGAAACTCAAAAAGGAATATTTTTTAGCTCGGCATGTTTTAGGATTGTCTTCATTTTGTGCTTACAGAGCAAGCTGTCTGATCAGCACAAAGGAGAAAGTATTCGAAGATTAATACGAGGGAGGATTAGAGGATTTATGTAGAGAGAATTTAGGGGAAGTGATAAAAAGTAGAAATTATTTATTTCTTCCTGTGAATATTTAGATATCTTTTTATCAAGACAGAGAGAAAACAGGAGCAGTTAAGAAAGAAAACCTTAAGTTTAAATTCATTAAGGAAAAAAGAAGAAAATCCTACAGACTATGTACTTAAAAGCACTTGGAA
>NW_012150840.1:8449441-8473915 GCF_000956105.1 Propithecus coquereli
AATTTTTTGTCAGTTTTACCCATTGCAAATATCTTCTCCTGCTTTGTTATATGTCATCTTTATCGATGGTGTTCTTTGTTAAACAGAAATTTGTAATTTTGAAGTTGTTGCCTTGTGGTTTTGGTTTTTGGATCTTAATTGAGAAGTTTTTCCCCACCATTAGGTATCAAAGATACTGTCCTAGAGTTTTTTCTAATATATTTGTAGTTTTACCTTTCATATTTATATCTTTATCATATACCCACTAAGGATGCACTTATTTTAAATTTTGATATAAACTGCCACATCCACCTCCAGAAATGTTGTACACAATTATATTTCCAACCAACAGTGTTCTGAGAACCTTTATCAATACTCTGTTTTCAGTTTCTTTCTTTAATTTTTGTCATACTTAGGGGAAAAAAGTGGTATCTCGTTGTGGACTGCCATCTTTTCAGGTATTCACTGCCCATTGATATTTCTTTGGCGAATTACCTAGAAATACATTTTCTCAATTTTGCTTTTTTTTCTCATTGATTTATAGAAACACTTTGTGTGTTATTGCTATAAATATCTATCTTTCTCCTAGTCATTTATCTTTTAACTTTGGTTATTCTATCTTTCGTTATCTATGATTCAGGGCCCTTAAACGCTTCAGTTTAGGTGGATTATACTGATTGATATTTACTATATTAGAAATTTAATCTGGGAAATTTAAAAAATATTTAACTATTAAAATTCATTAAAAATATGATAAATCCATTACATGTTAACATATCATATCAGGCAGGGCTGTATCAGAGAAGTAGAACCAGTAGATATATATTAAGAGACTAATATCAAAGAATTGGCTTATGTGGTTGCGGGAGCTGTCTGAAATTCATAGGGCAGGCTATCAGGAAGGAAAAGCTAGAACTGTCAGGCTAGGGCTGAAGCTATATTCCACAGGGAGAATTTATTCTTTTTCAAGGAAGCCTCAGTTCTGCTCTTAATGCCTCTCAAGTGATTTAAGTCAGGCCCACCCAGATTATGTAGGCTAATCTCTTTTACTTAAAGTCAACTGTTTATGGACATTAATGACATCTGTAAAATTCTTTCACAGCAATGCATAGATTAGTGTTTGAATAACAGGAGACTATAGCCTAGCCAAGTTGACACATGAAACTGACCATTATACATATTTTTCATGGAAAATAAATGTAAAAAAATGAGAGTGGCATTGTTTTACATTTTTGCAAATCTCTTTAATGGATGACTTAATAAAAGACAGCTGGATTCTAATATCTGCTTCTGTGTTCAATCTGTTGCAGTATATTGTTTTGGTTGAAATATATCAAGATCTTGCCTCACACGGATATGTAGATGGAAAATCAAAGAATATTTTAATAGTCTTTTCAGATAGTTATGGATATTCTTCTTTGGTATTACACCAAGATTTGAGTGACAGTTGCTTAGAGGTTAGTTGTAATATAGAATCTGAAGCCATATTGATGAATTTTTTGTACTGTTACGTTAAAATTTATTGATCTTGCACTTTTTTTTCTATCTTTTATTTTTAATGGATATTACCCATGCATGATTTTGTAATATTATGAGTTTGTCATTTGGAAAATACTGGTTCACTGACTTACGGAGTTCTTCTAAATCTTGACACATTTCATTATTCTATATCAAAAAAATCTCATTCATTAGTATCCCCACTGATATGAACCAAAGTATTTAAGTATTGGGAATCAGTCAAGCTTTCCAAACTTCTGATTTTTCATTAAAACCTTGAATTTTATCATTTGCAAAAAATACCTTCCCTTGTTTTTCTTGAAATGTCAGGCTTATTTTGTTTATTGTTGAGAAAATATCTGCCAAATAAGTGTGCAAAGCCATAATTTGTCAGTCATTCTTTTAAGTGAAAATGGTCTTTCATGGAAAAAGTGACTTGTTTAGCTCACAACTGAAACAATTGTACAGGTGTTTTTCCTTGGGATAACTGTTGTACTTCAGAATGTAGCAGAAATACTTCTATTTTGTCAAGTAGACTATTGAAAAGATACCTGTGTTCCAATAAAACTTTATTCATAAAAACAGGCAATAGGCCAGGTTTGGCCCACGTTGCATAGTTTGACAACCCCTGCTTTATTTACCTTTTTGAGCAAATTTACAATATTAATAATAGCTGTTTTGAGGTCTTTATCTAAAATGCTATCATCTGTATAATCTTTGATTGTTCTTATTGATTGATTTTTCTCCTGGTTATGGAAATTTTCCCCCTCCTTTACATGTCTGGTAATATTTTTATTGGATGTTAGATATTGTGAATTTTATTATATATTGTTGGATGCTGGATTTTAATATATGTTTTCAAAGAGTGTTAGGTTTTGTTTGAAGGTACAGTTAAATACTAGTTTGATCCTTTGGAAGATTACTTTTATTTTTATTTATTTTTTATTTTTTTATTTTTGGGAGACAGAGTCTCACTCTGTCTCCCTGGCTCGAGTGCAGTGGTGTCATCATATTAATAGCTCACTGCAACCTCAAACTCCAGGGCTCAAGGGATCTTCCTGTCTGAGCCTCCTGAGTAGCTGGGACTACAGGCGTGCACCACCACACCTGGCTAATTTTTCTATTTTTGGTACAGACGGGGTCTCACTCCTGCTCAGGCTGGTCTCTAACTCCTGGGCTCAAGCAATCCTACCGCCTTGGCCTCTCAGAGTGCTAGGATTACAGGTGTGAGCCACTGTGCCCAGCCATTGAGGGTTACTTTTAAATTTCGTTATGGCAAATCCCAAGTACAGTCATGTATCATTGATGACAGGATATGTTGTGAGAAATGCATTGTTAGGCAGTTTTGTCATTGTGGATACATCGGAGAGCATACTTACCGAAACCTAGATGATATAGCCACTACACACGTAGGCTGTATGGTATAGCTTATTGCTCCTAGGGTACAAACCCATACAGCATGTAACTGTATTGAATACTGTAGGCAGTTGTAACAGAATGGTAAGTATTTGTGTGTCTAAACATAGGAAAAGTAGAGTAAAAATACATTATTATAATCTTATGGGACCACTGTTGTATATGCAATGTGTTGTTGACCGAAATAGCATTATGTGGTGCCTGACTGTAGTCTTTATTCTAAAATTAATTTAGCTCCACTACTAAGGTAAAACCCTTCTGAGAACTCCACCCAGTGTCCAGTGTATAATGAGGTCTCTTTACTCTTCACACTTGTGAAAACACGAATTATTCCCACCCTTTTGTGAGCACGAAGAATTGTTCAGTCTGATATTTTCTGCTGGTTCTTTCTTCAACCTCGGGTAGTTTCCTTTGACACACACGCAGATTAGTTCTTGAGTGGACCTTTGTGCAGATCTCCACAGTACCCCCTCTGTACCTTCTTTCTCTCTGGTACTCTGCCCCATAAATTCTTGCTACTTTGGCCTTCTCAGTCTCTGATCCCTATCTTCTCAACTCAGGTTGTCTACCAGGCTTCTGTTTGGTCTCCCTTTTTTCTGTTGCAGCTTGGGAACTGCCTCTGGCAGCAAGCTGGGGCGATCATAGGCTCACCTTATTTGTTTCCTTTCTCTCAAGGATCACAGTTTTGAGCTGTCTATTGTTTAGTGTCTGAAAATTGTTGTTTCATAGATTTTGTCTGCTTCTCTAGGTTATGATTGCAGTGCAATTCCTGTACCAGTTAATCCTTTGTGGACAGAAGTAGAAATCCCTTCTATTCATGCTCCTCAGACTTTAATTCCCAGCCCTATTCTGAAACTGATTTTTACGTTTTTCTCCAACCCAATATTAGCATTTGAAATGGTTGATCACTCCCTTTTTCTTGAAAAAAATTCTTCACTTGGCTTCTTGGAACCATTTTCTCTTGATTTTACACGCACCTCCTTGGTGACTTCCTCTCAGTCTTTTTTGCTGCATCCTCCTCATCTTTGTAATTTCTAAGCTTTGGAGAATCCCAGAACTCAGTCCTGGGACCTTTTTCCTCCTGTATCTATACTCAGTCCCTGATGTGATCTAGTCCCATGATCTTTCAAATCTTCTGTAGTCTGACAACTCCTGGGTTGATATCTGAGTTCTGAGCTTTCTCATGTACTCCAGATTCATGTCTATTTGCCTATTGATGTGGGTCATGGATGGGCTTGCATACCTGGATGTCTTGATGTGTCCAAAACTGCATTCTTGATTGCCTCATGAAAAAAATAAAACATATAAACATCAATAACCAAAACCTTGATCTGAATCTAGTCTTCTCCACTTCAATAAATGGTAACCCCATTCTTCCCAGTGCTCATCCAATCAGTCAAGAAATCATTTCAGCTGCTCTTTTGAACTATACGTTGGGTCCAGTAACTTGTAATCACTTGAGCTATTACTTCCCTAGGTCAGGTCACTACCAGTTCTTGTCTAGACTGCTGCACTAGCTGACCTCCTTCCTTTCACTCTTGCCACATCTATAGCCTCTTCTCCATTTGGCAGCTAGAGCAATCCTTCATAAAAAGAAGTCAGATCATATCAGTCCTGCTCCTAGGCTTCCCATTTTACTAAATAAAATCTAAATAAAGTAATACAGACCTAAAGGTCCTATGTGAGCTCAGCCTTGGCTAATTCTCTGACCTTATTTCCTATTATTCTCCCTCTTGCTCCCTGTGTTCCAGCCACAGAAACCTCTTTGCTGTTCCTCAAACACACCAGGTATCTTCCCATATCTGGACTTTTGCACTGCTTATAATTCCGTATTCCTGTGTGCTATTCCACTGGATATCCACATGGTTCATTTTCTCATCCCTTTAAGCCTTTGCTCAAATGTCACCTTATTTGTGAGGCTTTGTCAGACCACCCTACATAAAATAGCACTTGTCCCACCTGTCACGTTCTGTTCCCTCTGCTTCACTTTTCTTTAGAGCACTTATTACCTGATAAATAATGTATATTTATTTGTTTGTCTTCCTTAGTAGAGTGTAAACTCCATGAGGGAAGGGTTTTCCTTTTATTTTGGGTAGTTTTTGTTCATTGCTGTATCCTTAGCACCCAGAATGGTGCCTGGCATATAGTTGGTCCTCAATAAATAATTGTTAAATGAATGAATCTTAAGTGCATCTTTTGAAAGGAATACTTTTTATAAAAAGATATCCACTAGATGGCATTGTTTTCAAACTTTATGTAATTAATGTCTGGGAGCAAAAGATAGGCTCTTTTCTCTTTCTTGCCCTAAACAAAAAAGATCTTTGTGATGAAGATTGTTACAGAAGTTACTATGATTAATGTGAGGCATATGGAATATTACATTTATATTTGGTTTTTGATTTATATTTTTTTCAGATTTTTCTAAAATAAAAAACATTTGGAGAAACTTAGAAAATTATAGCATATTGGTGTGTAAGTAACTATTCCATACGGTTACTTAGCATGGTAACTGTGAACAAAGGTAGTTCATGTTCATTCATTGGCCACCACTCCTGCTGAGTGGTCCTATTGGAATGAGAAAGCAGCAATAAGTTCCAGAGTCTTTCACCACTCAAGCCCCTACCTGACATTCAGCCCAGTGCTGGAAGGCAGAAAATTGTGTCAGCTGTTCAGTTGTTGTTGCCAATGAGCTAGGTACTCTCAATAAGGTTCCAAATCAACTGGACACGCAAATTTTGAAAAACTTCTGTCTTTCTGGTAGATGTTGCCATACCTATCCTATTAAAAATTGGTGAGTTTCAAATGCCAGAGCTTTTTTGCTGACTTCTCTGACTAGCACTAAACTCAGCAAATAGTTGCCCTAATTAAAAAATTTACACACTTCCTCCAAATCCTCAGACTTTACCTGTTCCTCCTATGCCAGTGCCATCTCATTTCTTCCTCTTCCTCACTTACCTCATTTCCTTCTTCCATTTCAATCCCTGTCCTCTCTTACACACTTTTCCTGGATGATCCTTTGGCTCTTTTTGTTCTCACTCTTTACACCTCTTTTGGTACTATTACTTGCTCCTGAAGTATTTTTTCCTCTTCCTGTTCAACCTAATTATGTTTTTTTCTTTTCAAATTGCTCAAAAATATATTTTAAAAAAATTGTTGACAGGTTTCTTTTATTTCTCTCTTCTCTTTTCCTGTTTTAGGTTTTCCCCTTTCATTTCTGATTACAGCATATGTAAGCGACTCATTTTGTTTATCTCTTTAAAGTTCCCAGCCTCTTCTCAGAACTCTTTAACTATTTAGAAATGAAAACACTGTTCTTTTGTGCTTTTGAGTCTCTAAATGGAACATAAAATATAGGATGGTTTTTGTGTTTACAGCCTCTCCTCCCAGTCCCCTTTGGATGGTTAAGTACTAGGGCTGGTAAAGAGTCATTTTAAATGGGAGACAGTTACACTCGAAGAGTTATATTTTTAACATTTTAACCAGAAATATTTGAAATTTCTTGTACTGTTCTGCATATCTTATAATACTAATAATGTTAGTTGTCTCTGTTTCAATGTGTCACTCTCCTGTGCTTGGCCTACTCCATGTTAGATTTGTGTTTAGAAAATCATTTTTTGGTTACTAAGAAACTATTGGATAGCATTAATTTATTTAGATAATTAACTTTCAGGTTACTAAGAAACTATTGCATAGCACTTATTCGTATGAATTAAGTTTCAGTTGAGAAAGCATATTTTTCTGGGATGAGATGTGGAGACTTACTGATATCTGATTATTAGAACGATAATATGATATTTGTTCCAATGTACTTCTTTCAAGAAAATGAAAGCATTTTTCTTATTTACTAAACAGTCTTATAGTTTTTAGTCAAAATGTCATTTATGAAAAACATATTTAATTCCAGAAAGATAAATCTCAGAGACATTGTTTCTTGCTCAAAATCAGATGAGATCCAAAGCCCTAGCTGGTCTCATGCTCTGACTGCTAACCTGTGTTAGTGCTTAAAAAGGAGAGCTTACATTTTAAGCTTAAATATTAAGCCATTTTGCATATACCTTCTCTATTGATAAGGCTTATGAGTTTTCCAGGTAATTCATTAGAGGTTCAACAGTGTGGCTTTAAATATCATTGACTATTTTCGTTTGTGCTATTCCTCCTCCCCCCCACAGATTGGTTGAGATAGCAGAATCCCGTTTTCCCAGATATTTTAATACTGAAGAAAAATTACTTTTGACGAGTAGTAAAGTTCATCTTTATCGGGAACTTAGCTGTGATGAAGTCCTACAAAGGTATGCTGTTTTAGATTTTGATATTTTGGTAATGCTTTGAAGATTTATGTTTTATTTTTCATGTTTTCAGTGCCTGAGTAAAAAAAAAAATCCTTATATATTAGAATTATGGGAAACAAGTATTTCGGTATTCTTCTTTATTTGCTTTAGCCTTTTGGATGACATCTTTCTTTAAAAATGAAAAAAATATTAAATGAATAAAATGTTTTAGATTTAGTTAATTATTTAAGTTGTATATTAATTATCTATTGTTCCATTAACAAATTGTCTCAAAGTTAAGCAACTTAAAACAGCAAACATGTTATCTCATACAGTTTCTAAGGGTTAAGTATCTGGGAGTGGCTTACCTGGGTGTTTTTAGCCCAAGGTGACTCAAGAAGTTGTAGTCAAGCTGGTGGCCAGGATTGTAGTCATTTCAAGGCTTTCCTGGGGCTGGAGTATCTGCTTCTAAACTCACTCAAGTAGTTGTTGGAAGGCCTCTTGCTGGGTACTGACAGGAGGCCTTTGTTCCTCACCACGTGGACCTCTCCATAAATCACAACAGAACAACTTGCTTCCCCCAGAGTCATTGATCTGAGAGAGAGAGTGGGCAAGTGAAAGAGTATCCAAGATGTGAGCCATAGTCTTTTATAACCTACTCTCAGAAATGATGTACCATCATTTTGTCATATGCTATAGCCACACAGATCAGCTCTGGTACAGTGTGGGAGGTGTCTGCACAAGGATGTGAAATACCAGGAGGTGGGAGTAAATGGGGGCCATTTGAGGACTGGCTACCGCAAGTAGTTTTACTCTAAAACTGGAAGCTTTAGCATTATCATGGGAGAACCAACGAGATTCTGAATCTACACAAAAACATTTCGCTTTGTTTCCAGAAGAATGCAATATGTATAGAGGAGCTGAAAATAAGTATGTTTACTGAATTCTTACAGTCATTACTGTAACTTAGGGAAGAACAATTTGTTGTTTTTAATTTGATTAACCTTTTCAATACTCTATTTGTTATATCTTAGGTTCATCGACTATTTTATAAATTCTATTTTTGTAGGATTGAATCTTTGGAGGAAGAAATTATTTCAAAAGGAGTTAAACTTGTGATTATTGACTCTGTTGCTTCTGTGGTCAGAAAGGAGTTTGATACACAACTTCAAGGCAATTTGAAAGAAAGAAACAAATTCTTGGCAAGAGAAGCATCCTCACTAAAGTATTTGGCTGAGGAATTTTCAATCCCAGTAAGTTTTTCTTTTTTCTCTTTTTCCTTTTCCTTTCTTTTCTTTCTTTTATATTAAGTTTACTGACTTACAATGTCAAGTAACAAAATTAGAGGAAAATGTAAAACAGATGACTTTTTAAAGGTATTACCGTCTAATTGCTGTAACAAATATCATCATCATCTTAAATTAGTTCGTCTGCTGAGATTATTTTATTCTTTTCATAATTTGTGTCTGGAGCAGATTTAAATGTTATTTTAGAAGGTTCTTACAGTTACTCCTTTTCTTCCTCCTCATAGTTTACTCTTTGTGTATGTTTTATATCACATTTGTTACACTGTGATAAATATTAAGTAGTAAAACTTTATGAAATTGCCTAGATCATGTAATCCCAGCACATTGAAGACCAAGGCGGGAGGATTGCTTGAGGCCAGGAGTTTGAGACCAGCCTGGGTAACATAGGCAGATCCCATTTAAAAAAAAAAAAAAAATAGGGTGGGGTGGCACATGCCTATAGTCCCAGCAGCCTTTGAGCCTGGTAGTTGGAGGATGCAGTGAGTTGTGATTGTGCCATTGCACTACAGTCTGGGTGACAGAGTGAGACCCTGTTTCAAAAAATATATTGAAAAAAAAAAAAAGGAAATTGCCTAGGTCTTTCTCTATGCAATTTTTTTTTTTTTTTGAAACAGGGTCTCATTCTGTTGCCTTGGCTAGAGTGCAGTCATCATAGCTCACTGCAACCTTAAACTCCTGGGCTAAAGTGATCCTCCTGCCTCAGCCTCCTGAGTAGCTGGGACTACAAGCACGCACCACTGTGCCAGGCTGATTTTTCTTTTTTTTGTAGAGATGGGTCTCACTCTTGCTCAGGGTGGTCTTAAACTTCTAGCCTCAAGCAGTCCTCCCACCTTGGCCTCCCAAAGTGCTAGGATTATAGGCCTGTATCATCGTGCTGGGCCTATGCAATTTTTTTTTTACTGCAGTGAATTTTGTAAGTATTTTAAGTTTAGATATTGTGTTATTGTGTTCAATGCTGTTTTGTATACGGTAGGATTCGGTTTGCTTCAAACGGTGAGAGGGATTTTTCAATGATAGTAATGAAAGTGCCGTAAGAAAACCTTGAAAGATTATTGTTGGCATAGATTTCAGTAGTAAGCATTGTGATCAGGATATCTGAAGATGAGGGGATATTGCAAGAGCTTATGGTGTATTAGTTATAAGTCATAAGTGTGTACTGAGTTATACTCCGATCTGCAGTGTGCAGGAGAGTTCCACTTGTTCCATAGCCTCACCAATATTCAGGTTTTTCAATTTTAGTCATGCCTCATCTCAACAGAAAAAAAATTCCTTAAATTGAGATAAAATTGTGTTATGATTTTATAATTTTTATATTTGTTTTTGGAAAATTTAAATTATGAATCTTTGCAACATAAAAAATATGTATAAATAGTGTAAGCTACCAAATTTATTAAGCCAAGCAAGAAGTCGAGGGAGAAAATGTAGCATACAAAAAGTTCTATATATTTTAATGGTTTTTTAATCATAGTTTGGATTAAAGTCAAGTGCTGTAAAGTTTATCTTGGGTTATGCTCATATTTTAAATTTTATTATAGTTGGTTAAAATGATAAATTCAAATTCATATTTTCCCTGGTCAAGGAGAATAAAGGAATTTAAAAATATTTTATAGAGATGTTTGATTGAATGGAAATTCAAGTGTACAGTTGAGTATCCGTATCCATGGGTTCTGCACCCATGAATTAAACCAACCACAGATAGAAAATATTTGAAAAATTAGAAAAGGGTGGTTGTGTCTGTACTGAACATGTATAGATTTTTTCTTGTCATTATTCCGCAAACAATGCAGTATAATTACTATTTACATAGCATTTACATTGTAGAAGGTATTAAATTAATTTAGAGATGATTTAAAGCATACAGGAAGGTGCACATAAGTTATATGCAAATACTATGTTATTTTATGTAAGGGACTTGAGTATCCATGGATTTCGGTATCTATCAGGGATCCTGGAACCAATCCCCAAGGATATAGGGGGATGACTGTATATGCTTATTTTATTAATTCATACTGTTGCTTAACTTAATCCTATGCAAAATGTGAAAATTCACTTTTTTAAAAGTTGTGTTTGCTTTTAAATAGTAATTGTAGGCAAATGCTTTTCAGTTTTTTCTGAGGTGATTTATTTTCCTGAGTAAGAAAGGGGCTCTGCTCTCTTTGTTTTTATTTTATTTTATTTTATTTTTTGCTAGAAATACAAACTCAATTCATTCAAATTCAGGCTCATCCAGACCCTGGTCACAAACCCCAGCGAGGTGCATATGAGCACCAAGTCAGGGAGAGGGGGCAGGAGTGAATCTGAGGCCTGCTCTCTTTGTTTTTAATCAAACTCCAAAAAAAGAAAAAAAATGTACTTAGTATCCCCATTTCTCTGTATTTGCTTTTGTTTCTCTGTTTAGAGATAAATGCAGAATATACTGTGTACTTATATAGTAGGGTGGTATTAGGTTTTTTGTGACAAATAAGTATTGGTTTTAAAAGGCTTTTGAAAAATACTTCTGTTAGGAAATGTCAGAATTTTCCTAATCTAATTACTGCATTTAAATGGAAAATAATGAACTTTTAAGGTTTTATGTTATATTTTGAATAGATGGCTTCATATAGAATGAAATGTTTTAAAACAGTATGTTGGTGTCTGGTTCATTTTATTTTTCAAATTAGCAAACGTGTGCCTCCTTGCAGTTCCTCTTATGAAACACTCCTCCCTCAAGGGGTGTTTGCTGTTCCTCAGCCTGGAATATTCTTCCTCTAAATATGCATATAGTTATTCTTTCCTGTCACCTTATTAATGAGGAATTCCCTAACCATATAAGTATTAACCACACCCACCTCTCCCAGGTCTCTTACTATCCTTTGTTTCTCCAACATAGTTTTTACCGTCTAGTATGTTATATTTCTATGCGTTTATTGTTTATGTGACCCTTCTACTCCATAGAGTGGTTACAGGAACTTGGTTTACTTTGTTAATAGCTTTATTCTCAACACCAGAAACAGTACCTAACACACAATAGGCACTCAGTAAATATTTTTGAATGTATGAATTGCAGATACTGGCTTTTCTTCTTGTACTTGAGTTAATCTTATATCTGTTGGTACTAAACTTAAATGTAAATATTTGCTTTTAATCCTATATTGACCCTATCTTTCTTTAATATTGTTTGTTATTTTTAATAGTAATAACATATAATTTTAGGTGACAGAATGTCTTATGATGTAGGAGCTATACTCAGATTATACTGGTATCTTGTAGGAAGAAAAAGAATTCTTAAGATTCTTAAATTTGGAAAAGGTTTTAGAGATCTAGACAGTATCAGAGAGACAGGCAGTAGGAGAGGAGAGTCTATCTCAGTCTAGTAGGACTGATAGGGGAATGTTTGATGGCCTCTGAGGATTGTGTGGAAAGCCATGCATTTTAGATATACAGATGGAAAATAAACACATGAAAAGATATTCAAAATCATTAGTCATTGGGGAAATGTAAATTAAAATGACAATGAAATACCACTACACACCTATTAGAATGGCTCAAAAAACCCTTCTGGACCTTTCTCCCTCCTCGGTAGGCTCAAGACTCAGGGATGGTGCTACCACAAGCCCAGTAGCTTTAGGAATTAGGAAGAAGGATAAGAGAGCAGTCTGTTTAGAAGAACAGTGTTTTCTCAAACTAGTTTAAGGTATTGACCCCTTTTAAATGCAGATAATATTCTCATGAACCCCCATTGCTGTCTTCAGTTTTATTTTAATATCACAGAAATATATAGAATTATAAGATTAGCTAATAACTTTTTATATTGAATCATACTTATGAAACCATAAAACTGGATAGCATTTATGAGCAACGCAGTATTGTTCAAATTAATTATGCTAACTTATAGCATAGATGATAATTTGCCAAATTAAATATTGCTTATAATATACATATATTAATTTATCTCAGATAAGATTCTTTTGGAAAAAAATATATATCCCTATTGTAGTTCATGTGATGACTCAACTTTCCCACCTTTCTCTATTTGAACTAGTAAGTACTACAAAACCTTTTATTTAAGAAGGGTAACTTCATTTGACTCTCTGGTGGGCATGAATGTGTTTAAGTTTTAAGTCTGCCATTGTACTTTTCTACATTTGTCCCTGACAATGAGAGAGGTACTAATGGATATCACTTGATTGAAAGCAGACATATTAATATCTTATGAAAGTTATTAATATCTTATGGAAGTTTTTAATTATCAGATGGCTACACTAATATTTTGAGACTATCATTGAAATGAAAACATAAAATTAAAAAATTCTCACATTTTATAGACCTTTGAATATGTTTAGACTGCAATTTGAGAGACATAGTTGTCGAAGTCCGGTAGAATCATTTTTTCTGAAGTGTATGGAGGAGGTATAAAGGATACTCTGCTATTGAAATAGAAGATGCAGAACCTTTGTCTTTTTAAAGCATGTTCACACTAGTATTATGAAAATATACTTACTGTGTATGTCATATTTACATCCATTTGAATATTTTTATTTTTTAAACATAAATTGAATTTTTTATGCTTGCTGCTGAAACTCTTACCCTTTTTTTTAAGTTGGCCTTTGTAGTATGTTATTTTAGTTGTGTTCTTTTTATTTGTTTTCTTTTGTTTTCTAGTTTAGAGTTTTTTAAGTTGTTAGAATAAAAGAGAATGAAAATACATTACTTAGATAATAGGACTTTAACCTTTGGAAGATTCTTTGAAAGTGCTTTTTTTTTTTTTTTGAGACAGTCTTTGAAAGAGCCTTTAACCTGTATTTTTGAACAGGCAAATAAAGAGGCACAAAATGCCAAGTTCCAAATTTTTACTGTTTCAGAGAATTTAATAAATTAGTTTCAGTTGGTGGTATATGAGTAGTATTGAACTTTTTTGTTTCTTACCCCTCTATCTTCTTCTACCTCCTTCATTTCTTGATATTGTGCAGCTTTTTCCTAGTTTAAGGGGACTAGTACCAGTTAACACTATTTAGAGTAGTGGTTATCAAGAAAAATTTGGATATATTATTAAACACTCTAAGAAGGAAAACTTTATTTTCATTGAAAGTCGTTAAAATCCAAATTATTTTACTAATATGCAGTTATAACCAGTTTTTCTGTTGTTGCCATCTGTGTTCTTGATTACATGCCTTTGAGAATATGCATTGCTCTAACTTATTGCTTATAAAGATTTTTTTAAGTGTTAATATTTATTTTTATGGTTTAAAGCTATTTAGAAAAATGGATTAAAATATGCATATTTCTTATTTTGCTATTTTGAAAACATAAGGGTTTAAAAATCATTAACAATTTAGAAAAAGTTAGTTCTGTTTTTGTTTTAAGTGGGGGAAAATTAATAAGATTAAACTTTTTATTGTTATTTGACAAAAGCATAAAAATATGTTTTTTTTCCTCAGTTTAATGGTAGACTTCCTATAGTCCAGGATTTATCTTTTCTTCTACCATTAGCTGTCCTATCATGCATGCAAAGTTGGTTTAATTCTGTAGGATTATACCTTAACTTAGATACTAATAAATATTGAAAAAAATTAAGGTTTTGTTAATTATAAAATTGAAATATTGTTTATAACTTGTGAGATAATTTGTTATATGTTGGTTTGAATCTTAGACCTACTGTTTGCTAATTTTATGACCTTGAGTAAATTATTTATCCCAGCTCTAACTCTTAGTTTCCATGTTTGAAAAATGAGGATAATAATATCTGACTCATGGGGCTGTAAGGATTAAGTGAGATAATGTCTGTAATGTTCTTTACACAATATTTGGCACATTCAGTAAAAGGTGGTCTTTAATTATTAATTTTAGTAGTTACCTCATTCCAGAGCCTGAGATATTTTATCTCTCCCTTGTTAATATTTTTTACAAGGCTACAAGTGCCTCAAAAGGAAAAATCATGTCTTATTCAATATTGTATCCCTTCTGTTTTATTGATGGATGCTGTTACTGCCCGAATCCTTCTCTGTTTGGTTAATTCACACTTATTCTTCAGATCTTAGACTCTTTCCCTCTTTCCTTTTTAATTCTACCCTGAGCAGTTGTGTCCAATACTCTGTGCTAGGTACTCTGAGATCATAAAGATGAATACAACATAGTTTTTGCCCTTAAGGCTTCTATAAATAAGTTAACTGTAGAGACAAGTAGCTCTCTGTGGTATAATGGAGAATAAAATAAGTATCTTATCTACTGTTCTTTTTCTGTTTCTAGCAGATACTTTAGTAGCTCGGTACCTCCCTTGCTGTCCCTTACTTGGGACTGTAGATTGCATACAGAGAAATAAAAGGAGGTAGCACAGACCTTCATAGTCTCTAGGTAAGCCCTTTATCATGTCTAACCTTGACTCTTAATGTCCCATTCTTATTCAGAGAGTGCTCTTTTAGAGACAAAGGAATAGTGGTTAAACTGATAAAGCACGGACATAATTCTAAAGTTGTGTTGCTAAGAAAAGGTTAGAAATGAAAGCAAGTTGCAGCTCTTAGTCTTTAGTGTTACTTTACACATATTACACGGTGTCTCAACGTGTTGTAGAATTTTTTTTTTTTTAAATAGGCTTTATTTTTTAGAGTGATTTCAGGTTCACAGCAAAATTAAGCAGAAAGTACAAAGTTCCCCTGTACCTCCATGCACAACTTCCCCCACTATCAACATCCTGTACCAGAGTGGTACATTTGTTACAATTGATAAACCTACATTGATGCATCATAATCACTCAAAGTCCACCTTTCACATTAGGTCTCTCTCTTGGTGTTACCCATCCTGCGACTTTTGATAAATACAATGACATGAGGACAGATGCTGAATCCCACTCTGTTCTATGGCTGTGTGTGGTCCAAGCCCTTCTTCAGACCCACCACTTGCCAATCCTTTCTCAAACCAGGGTCTCCAACTCGCTCCTAAGTTCTTATCAAGCCCAGAATTTCAAGCAAAGCCTAAAACCTCTTCCACAACTCTACAACCTTTCTGCCTGCTGCCCTAGAGAGCAGAGGCTGAAATGGGTTGGAATCAAAGCCAGCAGGAGAGGAGAGGTACTACATATTGAAGCTACCATCTTCCAAGAGTCCCCTCCAAATTTTAATTCTGAAAAGAAATGCAAAAATTTCTAAATATTGATCAACAGAATCCAAGAGTGTATCAAAATAAAAATACACCATGGTCAAGTTGGGTTCATTCTAGGCATGCAAGGATGGTTCAATACCAGGAAACCTAGTCAAACAGTCAGAAGTAGAGATGACTGCCTTACCATTTATTGGTAGGTGCTGACATGAGAGAACAGTCCAAATGTAGATGCTGCAGACTGAGCTGTTAAGTTCGCTGTTTAATCAAGTAAAGACTAACTTCATGAGGAACAAGGTGCACCCATACAGAGATTATCATACAATTTGCCAATTTGTAGAATCCCTCGTTAGGAATGGGATCAGAAGTAGGGACTGAAGGAGAAACAGAAGGAAAGGAGGAAGTTCTCATGCAAAGAGGAGGTTCAGCCGGTGACAACTGGGTCAAGGGCCTGAGGAAGAAGGCAAGCAGCCAGCAGGGAGCCAACACATAAGAGCATGGCCAAGTGAATTGAGGAGCAGGGACATAAGCAGACAGATTTTCTTTTCAGTAATGTGTTCCTCTTAAGTTCTCCTCAAGTTTTAGCATGCATCTCTCAAAGTAGCCTTGAATTAGCAATGGTTTGGTGATTAGAAGTGTCTTCTTCTGTTAGTGCTGCTATAACAGAATACCTGAGACTGGGTAATTGATAAAGAACTGAAACTTACTCTCTCATAGTTCTGAAGGCCGGGAAGTCCAAGACCAAGGCACCAGCATCTGGTGTGGGCTTTCTTTCTGTGTCCTCACGTGTTGGAAGGCAGAAGGGCAAGAGAGGATGAATGTGGTGTCCCTGCATGGCAGAAGAGCTGAAGAGTGCAAACCCTCTCCCACAGATCCCTTTTATAGCAGGTTTAATCCATTCCAAACATCTCCCATTAGGCCCTACCTCCCAACACTGTTGCACTGGGGATGGTTTTCAATACAGGAATTTTGGGAGACACATTCAGACCACAGCAAAGAGGAACCTCTTTTTCCCCCTTGGAGCAAAGCTGCACAGGGACCCAAACTCAGCAGCTAGAAGGAGTAGTGTTACTGAAAGTTCAGCACTTGTCCCCGAGGCTGCATCAGAAGAACGAGGACAAGTGGTTTGAGGAGAAGGAAAGAGGAGTTTATTAATTTGCAGCAAATGAGGAGGCTGGCAGACTCCCATCTCAAGGTACCAGCGTCCTTCTGAGCAGAAGTACAGAGCTTTTAAAGGTTTTGATCAATCCCATCTTCAGCTAAAACAATCTCATGACCTCTGCCCAGATTAATCCCATCTCCTGTGGCATAAAGAACAAAGGACACTCCTCTGCCCCTCCTGACCACTGGGCCTGAGGCAGGGACGCAGGTCCTAGCTTTCCAAAAGGAGTGGGGGATGTTTTAAAGAGACATAAAACATTTTTGCTGTTTTTCTAAGCCATTTCTTCTGTTAGAGTAGCCTCAAGGTGAGTGAACATTCTGAATGGAGAAGAGAGAAAACACCAGAGAGATTTGTAAGATATCCAGAAATACTTGAGTAGGGGAAGGGATTCTCTCACAAACACCAGAAAAAGAGTCGGAGTATTCTTATTTGTATAGTAAAGGAAACGGTATCCCAGGAAAGCTGATAACAGCATGAGTAAACTGAGGAAACATATAGATATATTTATCTAATGTAATATACTTATATTATGCTTGCAGAAATCAATCAAATGTCATTTCTAGGTGACATGATAGTGAGTAATTCATTTTCTTTAGTTTTTTATTGTTCCCAATAAAAATTATGAATGACTTTTGAAATTTAAAAATGTAAAATTAATATTATTGGGGGAAGTCAACACAGCAAAGGCAAGAGCATTTAGGCAGATGCTGTTGTCCATTGATCATATGTGGCCAGCAGAGAAAGCTGGTGACTAGCACCCTGAGTCTTCAAGGGAAGCCCCAGACAGCCTGGCCTGCGGTTCTAATCTTAGGGGCCGAAACAAGAGTAGGAGACAAATTTAGAAAGCAAAGAAAGTAGGATGTCACTGGCAAAGAGAAAAAGAGTAGGGCTTGGGAAAAGTAGTGTAAACAGTTACGAGGAAGTGGCCATGTGCTCTGTGAGACCCCTGGACAGGGATATAAAGGGCCCTGCCCAGGAGGCTCCACACCTGCACACCTCCTCGCCACCTGCTCGCCTCTTCTCCACCTGCTCCTCTGACCTGCTCCACCCTCAACCTACCAGAACTAAGGGCTGCTGTGGTTGCTTTAGAGGCTGTTGCTCCAGCTGTGAGGGTTGTGGCTCCAGCTGCTGCGTGCCAGTCTGCTGCTGCAAGCCTGTGTGCTGTTGTGTGCCAGCCTGTTCCTGCTTCAGCTGTGGCAAAGGGAGCTTTGGTTCCTGTGGGGAATCCAAGGGGCACTGTGGCTCCTGTGGCTGCTCCCAGTCCAGCTGCTGCAAACCTTGCTGCTGCACCTCAGGCTGTGGATCATCCTGCTGCCAGACTAGCTGCTGCAAACCTTGCTGCTGCCAATCTAGCTGTTGCAAGCCCTGCTGCTCCCAGTCCAGCTTCTGTGTCCCCATTTGCTGCCAGTGCAAGATCCAGGGTTCTGAATCCAGGCCTTCCAGTTTCTCATGTTTGGTGAAACCATTTCTGTTTTTTGGTTTTATTCTTAATTAAGATTCGTGCAGATATTTCTTGTAGTTTCCCTGAATCTGCTCCCTTCTGCACATCCTCTCTGAGGCACCTGCAACCTTTCTCTATTTTTCATTCATGCACATGTCTCCTTCCCTGCATCAGCTCTTTGTCCTGGCCCTGTATTTATCCTTTCACTCAGGAGAAGTGTATTTCCTAGCCCTGGAGAAGCCCCTGCTTTGAAGTGGGTGTCTGACTGACTGCCACAGGTGGCCTCTGACTTGGGTGTGGATCATATTCTGCCTATTCTTGGGCTGACTGAGATGCAAGGCCTGACCGACAAGTCCAGATTGCTGTTTCTAAGTGTTCAGCTGAGAATTGTTTTAATCACCATCTCAACAACCATTGGTACCCTGGGCCCTCTTGGGCCACTTCCTATTCTCCTTTGACCCACCTCTCCAAGAAATTTCCTTCCTTCTTGTCGCCTCCATGTTCATGAACAGAAGCCATGTCTTGGGCAGCAGTGAGAAGGTAGATCCCTGCCACGTTGTAGAATTTTCTAACTGAAGATCTTGGTTATCGCATAGTGGCAGTCTTCAATTTTCCAGTGAGTACAGGACTGTAGAGAAATGAAGTGATTTATCTAAGACTGCTCAAGAAGTCATTTGGATAATTGAATAATGTCACTTGCCACTTCTTTCCTGGAATATTATTGCAGCATCTTAATGGGTCTGCATTTCTCTTTTCTGTATAGGTAGTAGCATATATAGGTATATACCATTGCTGTATAATTTTCCCAATCTCTGATCAGATCCTTTCTCTACTCATACTCATTGTATGGTGTCATATTATTTGTAGAATAAAACTACTAGACTGCAAGCACTTGTTTTATTCACAGTTATGTCCTTTGCAACTAGGACAGTGAATGGCACATAATAGGTGCTCTAATTAATATTTGTTGAATGATTAAGTCTAAATTCCTTATATGATATTCAAAGTTTTCTTTCTTCTGGCTCTAACCTACTCCTTCTACACTGTGTTTTTTCTTCTGTGTAGGCTGCTGATCTACCCCTACCTCCCTATGTCTTTCTACCTTGGATGTCCTCCTCTTTCATCTCTTCCTTTCTAAATTTTATTCTTCTTTCCTGTCTGAGCTCTAAAGTTCTGTCTTTCCCTGAGATTTTTGTACCACTGTTTTAGCCTCAATTAGTTCTACCTTCTTTTGTACACATGATCTTAACTTCTAATTGGAACTTTAATCTTTTTTTTACCTTACAGTATCATTTAAATATTGGTATGTCTATGTCTGAACTCCTTAGTTATATTATAAGACTTCCTGGAAACAGAACTATTAATATGCTCTTATACATCCCCCTTAGCTGCCTATATTGAATAGTATCCATATTGAATAGTGTCTTATATTGAGTAGGTGTCTAATATATATTTGTAGAATGATTGTATCACACATTTTCTAGTTATGTAATTTCTCAAATGCATATTGTCTACTTCAATTCTTGTAGGACTTAAAGGGAAAACATTCTAACATTCATTCTAAAAAGTGAAAAGATATTTGGAAAGTAAAGATTTGCTATCTCTATCCCCTCCCCTTTTCTTTTAAAATTGAATGCAGAGATTAGCTAATAATTTGAAAGCTTTGGACCTTTAATTTAGTATAATGTATGAACTTCTGTGAGACATCATTGACCTGTGATCATTAAGGTGGCAATTTAACATTAGTTTTCTATTATCTACTAATCCTCAATGTTTAATTAAATTCAGATGAACAGTTTGAAATACAATCTTGGCTGTATGAGAGGTTGGTCAAAGGATACATTCTTATGTTTTTCAAAGACAAAATCATTTCTCTAGTTGATATCATTATGTGTCCTTTGCATTTCTTCAGTGTATACACTGAGTTAGTATAGTTACTTCCAAGTATATTTGTTGGTAGTTTAATTGTACATTTTTAAAAATTTTGTCTTTTTTTTTTTAAATTCCTTTTGTTTTCCCTTGAGAAGAGCTTAATATTTTGGCTTCCTAAACTTCTTTTGGGAAGCATCCAGTCTCATCTTTTCTGTTTTTTTATCAGTTTTACTAAGTCAATAAATTTATTTCTCTGATAGCTTCTGATTTTAATAGAGTTTGAAGTCACAGGCAAAGTTTTAATCTTAAAACAGAAAAGATCCCTGAATAAGCTAAAGCAATTTTGAGCAAGAAGAACAAAGCTAGAGTCTTTATACTTTCTGATTTCAAAATATATTACAAGGCTACAGTAATCAAAACAATATGATACTGGCATAAAAACGGACATACAGACCAATGAAACAAAATAGAGAGCCCAGAAATAAACCCACGCATATGTGGTCAACTGATCTTTGACAAGGGTGCCAAGAATATACAACAGGAAAAGGATAGTCTCTTTAATAAATGGTGTTGGGAAAATTGGCTATTAACATAAAAAATAATGAAATTGGACCCTTATCTTACACCATACACAAAAATCAACTCAAAATAAACTAAAGACTTAAATGTAAGACCTGAAAACTTAGAACTGTTAAAAGAAAACATAGAGAAAAAGCTTCTTGATAGTTGCCTTGGCAATGATTTCTTAGATATGACACAAAAGCACAGGCACCAAAAGCAAAAATACACAAGTGGGATTACATTGAACTGAAAAGCTTCTGCACAGCAAAAGAAACAATCAACAAAATGAACAAGCAACCTATGAAATGGGAGAAAATATTTGGAAACCATAAATTTGATAAAGGGTTAATATTCAAAATATTAAGGAACTCCTACAACTCAACCGTGAAAAAACCTCCCCAAAACAAACAATTAAAAAATGGGGAAAGGAACTGAATAGACATTTCTTTTTTTTTTTTTTTTTGAGACAGAATCTCACTGTGTTGCCCGAGAGAGAGTGCCGTGGCGTCAGCCTACCTCACAGCAACCTCAAACTCCTGGGCTCAAGCAATCCTTCTGCCTCAGCCTTCCAAGTAGCTGGGACTACAGGCATGTGCCACCATGCCTGGCTAATTTTTTTCTATATATTTTTAGTTGTTCGATTAATTTCTTTCTATTTTTTTTTAGTAGAGACGGGGTCTCGCTCTTGCTCAGGCTGGTTTCGAACTCCCGAGCTCAAACAATTTGCCCACCTCGGCCTCCCAGAGTGATAGGATTACAGGCGTGAGCCACCGGGCCCAGCCTGAATAGACATTTCTTAAAAGAAGATATACATATGGTTAATAGGTATAGGAAGGATTCTCAGTATCACTCACTATCATCAGGGAAATGCAAATCAAAATCACAATGAGATATCACTCACACCTGTTAAAATGCCTATTATAAACACAAAACAAAAACCGAAAGATAATAAGTATTGACAAGGAGAAAAGAGAACCTTTGTTCCCTTGTTCACTGTTGGTGGGAGTGTAAATTTGTGCAGCTACCTACTATGGAAAACAGTATGGAGGTTCCTCAAAAAATTAAAAATAGAACTACCATATTATCCAGCAATCTTACTTCTGGGCACATATCCAAAGGAACTGAAATCAGGATCTTGAAGAGATATCTGCACTCCTATGGTCATTGTAATATTATTCCCAAAACCCAAGACATGGAAGCAACATAAATGTCCATCCGTGGATGAATGGATAAAGAAAATGTGATATATACATACAATGGAATATTATTCAACCTTAAAAAAAGAAGGAAATCCTACTATTTGTGACAACATGATGAACCTGGAGGACGTTATGCTAAATAAAATAAGCTGGATACAGAAGAACAAATACTATATGATCCCACTTATATGTGGAATCTAAAATAGTCAAACTCGTAGAAGTAAAGAGTAGAATGGTGGTTGCCAGTGGCTGGGGGGGACAGGGACACAAGGAAGTATTGGTCAAAGGGTACAAAGTTTCAGTTATGCAAGATGAATAAATCCTAGAGATCTACTGTACAACATAGTGCCTATAGTTAACAATACTGTATTCTATACTTAAAAATTTGCTGAGGGAGTAGATCTTATTTTGTGTTCTATCACACACACAAAGAGGGTGAGAGGAAACTTTTGGAGATAATAGATATGTTTATGACATTGATTATGGTGATGGTTTCACAGGTATATACTTACCTTCACACTCACCAAGTTGTATACCTTAAATATATACAGCTTTTTGTATGTCAAACAAACCCAAAACCCCAGAAAACAACTTAAATTATCTCAGTTAGAATGTTTCCCCTTTATTAAGTATAAGAATTGAAGTAGGCATTTAATTAACTTTGTAAGATTTAAAATATTTTTCCAAACATTTAAGAATCTATGTAAATATATAACACCTGCGGTTTAAAGGTTTTATCTGTTTTCCAATACAAGTAAGATAATTTACAACAGAGGATACTAAAAGTTATATATTTCTCATTTGAAGAGTTTATTCCTTCCCCCTTTTAGCCTTCTGTTTATCCTTGATATTGAAAGAGAATAATCTTATCAATTTCACATTTCCCTATTTGTTTTGATTCCTTAATGTTGATTCTATCTCTTCTGGAAAATGTCTTATTAAAAGTAAAACCCTTAAATCAGATGATAGCTCTTTAATCCTAAGGCTACTTTGATGGTCATAGGAGAGAATAATGTTTATGGTTAGACAGGGAGCAAAGGTTCTTGTTGTTCTTACTACTAATAATTTGAACCTAAGCTCCTTGTAAAATTAAATTTCGATCATAAATATTTGAGCTTTGAAGTCCCTTCTAAGATCCGGGACCTGATTTAGTATCTCAGAGTTTGTGTTAATAGTTTTACTGGAAAAAATAAGTAGACATTGATATTTTTCTAGTTTATTTAAATAGTCTACAGGTTTGAAATGGTGGTAATAATAAATAGTTGCACCTTATGGAGTACCTACTTTTTTCTCAGGAATTGTGGTGAGCATTTCAAACATTTTCCATTTAGTACTCCGAATAACTTTGTGAGGTAGTTTATGTTATTCTCTTTTTATAACTGAAGAAATTGAGGGTTATATGAGTTATATAACTTCCCAGAATCACACAGCTAGTAAGTATAAGGGTTAGAGTTTCAACCCAGATCTGTCTAATTCCAGTGCACATGTTCTTATTCATAATGGAACACTGCCTCCTAATGCAGTCCTCAAAATTATTCTGTTCCCTTGCCTCTTATTGTAGCACTGAAAGCTGTCAACACTCATTCTTTCTTCTAAGCCTTTTCATATGGAAAGTCTCGTACTTTGCTTTATGCTTTGATTGCTGTTTGAAAGTGTAGCTGCAGAGGTACTTCTATATTAGTACTATCAGTATTTTAAATAAGAGAAATAACTTGAGTACTTGTAGCTTTGATTGCTTTTTTGCCTACATATAAATCATACATGTATGTGTAGAGTATAATTAATGCCTTTTATGTGCTAGTGAATATTCTAAAGACTTGTAGTGTTTCTGTACAATATTCTCAAAGCAGAATTTGCAAACTATAGCTTATGTGCTGTGATGAGGTATGTTGTTTTAGGAAAATAATTCCTAAACACTTGTACTTTGGACCTCTCTTGGGGAACACTGAAATATAGACAGCCTTCTAAGATTCTGCTTTGAGGTTTCACGAAGACTCAAAACATGCTGTGACTGGACAGGAGGCATTTTAGTTTTGTTGCATTGCCAGATGTATCCAGTAAAATTGGTTGTTCGTGAATTTAATTAAAAGTTCCTAGGAACTTAAAACTTAAGGTAGTTTTTATAGGCATCATGACTCAAAGGATCTTTTGTATATGCATTTGAGGGAGGGCCAGTTCTGATCTAAACTCAAATAAAGCTATACCCATAGTTATGAGGACTAAAGGGCAGTATTTTAAAGAAATGTTGAAATTATTGTGAAGTTTTTTAATGCTCCTAACTTGAAGTCACTAAAGTTACTTTTATTTCTTAGACTGTATTGTAATTAATTTACTTTTTGTTATTCTGTATGATCTTTGGCTTAATTTATTGAATTGCCCAATACCATGGGATTGGCCTGCCCTATAGCCGTGGATAGTTCTCTGTCCAACAATAACCTTTTCCTTTTACTTTGCTCTTCTGGTCTTTGGGAATCACACTTTGAATATTAAGCATTTCGTAGAAGCAGCATGATTCAGTATAAAGTGCCTAGAATTTCAAGTCAGAAGATAGGAGTTAGTGCACCAAATGCATTACAACTAGCTATGTAATCCAGGACCAGTTAGTTCTCCTCTCTGAGCCTCAGTATCCTTATCTGTAGAATGGGGATAAAGGTTCCTACCTCATAAAGCTTAATATTATTACTACTAATATTATTAATAG
>NW_012150840.1:8473975-8495040 GCF_000956105.1 Propithecus coquereli
TTTTTTGAAACAGAATCTTGCTCTGTCGCCTTGGCTAGAATGCAGTGGTGTGATCATAGCTCACTGCAACCCCAAACTCCTGGGCCCAAGCAGTCCTCTTGCCTCAGTCTCCTGAGTAGCTGGGACTACAGGCGCGTGCAACTGCACCGGGCTAATTTTTCTATTCTTAGTAGAGACAGGGTCTCGCTCTTAATCAGGCTCGTCTTGAACTCCTGAGCTCAAATGATTCACCCACCTCTGCCTCCCAGAGTGCTAGGATTACAGGTGTGAGCCACTGCGTCTGGCTCTACATATAATAATTTTATAGGGAGATATATATTTATATCTGTCTATATCTATGAAAGGTCTTTGTGAATTCTGAAGCGCCACGTGATTATTAGTTCATAGTTCTATAACCAACCAAATCTGATTTAGTGGCTGTTTTCAGCTTTAGTTATTTGAACGATGAATCAGAGTTTTCTAAACTCAGATAACACATTTAACTCAATTTCTGTTTAGCTAAAATAAAAGTTCTGAAATGTTTTCTAACTAGTGTTAAGATTTGTTTTGAGGCCAGGCATGGTGGCTCACACTTGTAATCCTAGCACTCTGGGAGGCTGAGGCGGGAGGATTGCTTGAGGTCAGGGATTTGAGACCAGCCTGAGCAAGAGCAAGACCCAGTCTTGTGGGGAGTTAGCTACGCTCCCAGCAAAAAATCGTTAGGTAGGGGTCGTCGCAAAGGATAAGAAAATAATAGAAATAAAAGAATACACAGAGAAGAAGGTATAGTTTTATAGATTTATAAAGATAAAAGGCAAAAAGCGGGAGTACTCAAGGATCCCTACGATATCCCTGTGAATCGTAAGGCCAGGAGTGAAGTTTTACATGGATATTTATAGGTACAGAGATCAGTTGTCAGGGTAACGGATTTACATAATAACAGGTAGTTCATTTTAGGTTACAAGTATTTGAAAAGGCTTCTATAGATCTCTTAACTAACTCTGGTTACAAAAACTTTCAAGGACAAACTTATAAGTTCTAAGATAAAGCTATTACTTAACAGAAGGGTTAAACAGAGATATGGTGGCTCCATATTTCTTTATCTAGTTATTACAGATAGAGACAGGTCATCAGAAGTCAAGCAGGAACTGTCCCTTGGGCTAATTGTTTTTAGCTGCAGGTTATCTGTCTCTTGGGCAGACATTCTTTGATCAGCTCTCATCCTGTGGTTCCATGCAGACCTCGCTTTGTCCTTCAAAGGAGGTGAGAATCACGGGGAGACCGCAGTGTCACCTTGGAAAGCAGCTGCTACTGACCTTTGAGATGCCCTCCTGAGGTGGAGCAGCTTTTGATACACAAACTAACATGTTCACATATTCTTTCAGGGCAGAGCCCTGCAAAACTCCTGAGACCATTTCTGTCTCTAATATAGTAGTATTAATTTATGGAGTGACACAGTCTCTACTAAAAACGGAAAAAATTAGCCAGACTACTAAAAATAGAAAAAATTAGCTGGGCTTGGTGGCACATGCCTATAGTCCCAGCTACTCGGGAGGCTGAGACAGAAGGATTGCTTGAGCCCAGGAGTTTGAGGTTGCTGTGAGGTATGATGACGCCATGGCACTCTAGCCTGGGCAACAGAGTGAGACTCTGTCTCAAACAAACAAACAAAAAACACCAAAAAACAAAACAAAACCCCCCAAAACCCCACACATACACACAAAAACAAAAACTTGTAGTGGCTTAGCACAAATTAAGACAGTGGTACCAAACAAAATTAGTAATCATTATATTCTTCACTGCCACAAGCCATCTTGGCTTAAGAATGTCCTTAATGAATCAGTTAAAATTACTAATTTCATTAAATCTTGCAGCTCCAGCACATGTTTTATTACTGTTCTATCTGGCAATGTGGGAAATACTTATAAGGCAGTTCATTCTGTGAAGTATGATGGTTTTGAAGAGCTGCACTTTTGCAGTTGTTTGAGTTGTGTGCTAAACTAGCTGCTTTTTTCATGGAATACCTTCTTTATTTGAAAAAATGGCTGGTAGACAAACTATGGTTATTCAGACCGATATTTGGCAGGAATTTTCCCCAAAATAAACAGAATAAAATTTAAGTTTTCAAGCAAAAATGAAAATTTGGAAAACTTCCAAATACTTAAAGACTTTTCTGATGAGATTGAGGATATTTGAAATGTGTTAATATTGGGAAGATCTGTATAAACATTTTCCACATGACCAATGCATTGTATTATAAAATTATTCGTGAGTAAAAGTCTATTCAAAGTGCAAGGTAGAACAATGGATTTTAATGTGGTGAGCATAAAAAGTTTACTGATGTAGTTTCAGAATCATATCACTTTTTGAGTTTTATGTGCTTTTAGTGAAGAATATATATAGTTATCTGAAAAAGCCATTAACATTTTCTTTTTCCAACTATGTATCTGTGTGAGGCCAGATTATGTTCAGATACTTCAACCAAAGCAATACATTGTAACACATTATAGAAGTAGATATGAGAATGTACCTCTTACTGTATTGGCAGAGATGTAAAACAGTGCCACTCTTTTCAGTATTTTTTGAAAATATAGTTATATTTCATAAAAATGTAAGTTAATGTACAATGAGGTTATTATTGTTATCTTAAAATAAATTAATAAATAAGTGTTTAAGCACTTACTTCATTTTAATTTCCAGTATGGTAAATACCAATATGTAAACCACATATATAAAATCTCTTTGGGAAAGTCAGTAATTTTTAAGAGTATAAAGAGGTCTGTAGTGGATTGAGTGTCCCCCAAAAAGATATGTTCTAGTCCTAACCGTTGGTACCTGTGAATGTGACCTTATTGAGAAAGGGTTTGGCAGATGTACTGAAGTTGAGACAAGGCCATACTGGATTAGGGTTGGCCCTAAATCCAATGACTGGTGTTTTTGTAAGAGGAAGAAGAAGGAGATTGAATATAGAGACACAGAAGACACACATGGAGAAGAATGCCATGCAAAGACAGAGGGAGAGATTAGAGTGATGCAGCTACAAGCCAAGGAATGCCAAGGATTTCCAGGAGCCACCATAAGCTATAATAGGAAGAGTCAAGGAAGGATTCTTCCCTAGAGCCCTCAGAGGAAAGATGGCCCTACCAGTACCTTGATTTCAGACTTCGAGAGTCCACAACTGTGAGAGAGTATATTTCTATTGATTTAAACTACGTAGTTTGTGGTACTTTATTATGGCAGCCCTAGAAAACTAATATAGGATCTGGAGAACAAAAAGTTTAGGTATCTCTAACCTAGGCTATTATAATTAGCTATCCATCTCTCTTTTCTTCCTGATTTTGTCCTATCAGTATGTGATGCTCACTGCTGTCAGGTTACTTATCCTAAAACAATTCTTATGCTTCTCTTATTAGAAAATTTCAGTGGTTCTTTATTACCTAGTCAATAAAGTTCAGATTCTAAGTTTGCATTCAAAGCCATTTATAATCTGGCCCTAACATACTTTTCCAACCTATGTCACACATTTCCCTAAGATAAACCCTTTGGAATATTTGAGTATGCAAGCATGCACTCATTCACTCATGTATTGATTGAACAGACTGAAATACCTGTCCTCATCGCATTTTATTCTAATACTGCGAGGTCTAATGCGGTAATCACTAGCCACAGGTGTTTATTCATTTTAAATTAAAAAAAAATATAAAACTAAAATTTCGGTTCTTTATTCTCTCTCTCTTTTTTTTTTGAGAGAGAGTCTTGCTCTGTCACCTGGGCTAGAGTGCCATGTCATCAGCCTAGCTCACAGCAACCTCAACCTCCTGGACTCAAGCAATCCTCCTGCCTCAGCCTCCCGAGTAGCCAGGACTACAAGCGTGTTCCACCATGCCCCGGCTAATATTTTCTATTTTTAGTAGAGACGGGATCGCACTCTTGCTCAGGCTGGTCTCAAACTCCTGACCTCAAGCAATCCTTCCGCCTGGGCCTCCCAGAGCAGTTCTTCAGTCTCAGTGGCTACATCCCAATTGCTGAGTAGCCACCTGTTACTAATGGTTACTGTATTAGACAGTACAGATATAGAACATGTCCTCATTATTGAAAGTTCTTTTAGATAGTGCGAATCTTATAAATAGTCTATTCTCCTTCCTCCCAAAACACCTTGTATTTTCTTTCCCCTTCAGCCCTCTTAATATGCCCCGCCCACATTGGCTCTTTCCATTCCTCCCCCATCTCTTTCCTCCAATTCCGTGGCATGCTTTCCTTCTTGTTATTTATCAAAATCACCCTTTGTGTGTGACTCAAATGCTAAATTTCTCTACCTGGATACAATCCTTATTTCTATTTTGATAACTCTAATTTTTGTGTGTGATATGTTTGAATCAACATGTATTTGTCATCTGGCATACAGGAGGGATAGTTATGGTGGATAGTTATGGTGTCTCTCCTACTCAGCTCATTGAGGGTAGAAATTTTGTTTAATTGCCTGAAACATCCTAACCATCACATTATAAATAAGAGAAAAGAAAAACAAACAAATAAACTAAAACAGGGATAGATGAAGCTAATATTTGGTGAATATATTTATCTTAGAATCTTAATTTATACTAAATAATCCTCCCAGGTACCTCTGCAAGATGGTTAGGATGTCTTAAGAATAAGAATTTTATTTCTATAGTTTTTTTATTTATTTGTTTATCTCTAGTTTCAGAACCCATCCAAGGTACGTCTTCTTGGGATATCCCATAAACTCTTCAAATTCATTATGCCTGAGATTGAACTTCAAAGGATGTGAGTGGCTCCTATCAGCCAAAGATGAGAAAATTTGAGTCTTTAAAAAAAAAAAAAAAGACACAATTGACAATTGATTGAAATACATTAATATATTTAATACATGAAAATGATATATATCATAATGATAAAAGAAAAAATATCCAACATCTTAACCAGGAACCGTTGAAGAAACTATGGCACTATTTCCTTAGTCTGAAAATTGGCAATTTAAGGGGAAGAATTAAGCATTTATCCAATTTTCCATATTAATAGTATTTCAGGGAAATCAACTATTAGGTCATTAAATATGAAATATTCCAATTTAGAATCAAAAGTGTAGTTTATTATGTCTCAAACAAGAAGCAGTGCAATTAATCAACAAATGCGCCTAAACTGTTGACACAGTTTTGCCATCTTAATGGTAGCTTGTTTACGACAGCAGCGAAGAAGCCTGGAGAGTGAGTGGTGATGAAATTGCAAAAGGTGTTTTCCACAACTTGTTGAGAATTGAATATTTTTCCTTGCAAGAAGTGGTCCAAAACCTGGAAGAAGTGGTAGTCAGTTGGTACAAGGTCTGGTGAATACTTTGGATGACAGAGAGTTTCCAAGTCCAGTTTCTGTAGTTTGAGCAGCATTGTTTGTGCAACATGTGGTCGAGTGTTGTCTTGCAAGAGGATTGGCCTGTCTCTATCGACCAATCTTGGCCGTATAATTTCAAGCATCCTCATCATTTTGTCCAAATGGTTGCAGTAGACATCTGTTGTAATTGACTGACCAGGTTTTATGACACTGTAGTAGATAATACTAGCACTGGATCACCAAACAGACACCATCAGCTTTTTTGGATGTATATTCGGTTTTGGACTGTGTTATGGCACTTCATCTTTATCCAACCATTGTGCCAAATCCTGTGATTGTCAAAAAGAATCCATTTTTCATCACATGTAACAATACAGTATAGAAATGTTTCGCCTTTATGTCGTGACAGCAAAGGAAAGTGAGCTTCGAGACATTTCCCTGCTTATGCTTGTTTAATTCATGCAATACCCATCTATCCAGCTTCTTTAACTTGCCCATTTATTTCAAATGGTCCCATAATTGTTGGAATAGTAATGTCAAACCTTGCTGCTAATTCACGCATAGGTTGAGATGGATTCACTTCCACTACAGCTTTCAGTTCATCATTATTCACCATGGTCTCAGGTCACCCATGTGGCTCATTTTCAAGATTAAAATCACCAGAATGGAACTACTCAAACCATCGATGCACTGTGCCTTCATTAGCCACATCCTTCTCTAACACTTTGTTGATATTTTGAGCTGTGTGTGCTGCATTGGTTCCACGACAGAACTCATATTCAAAAATAATACAAATTTTTGACTTATCTATGGTTTCTCAAAAATTGCTTTAAAAAAATTTGAAAGATAATCACAAACCAAAACATGTGTTTGAAAGACTGAGGATGTATCTTCACAATAAAAATAAAACACAAAGTGTCAAAGTGAAACGCCAGAGATATCAACTGTTAAACTTAGTACTTAAGGAAATCGGACATTTCGTACTTAATAACCCTTTACAGAAGAATTACAGCTAATAAATTTGGAAGGAATGATAGAAGATCATTTTGAAACTCCTAAAAAAATTATTGATTTAGACAATAATCATCAATGGATGAATATCGAATGACAGGTTACATATAGTAATGAGTGTTCTAGTCCTTTGTTTACATTATGCCCCTTTACTTAAATATGCACCTAAAATAGTAGAATGTCCTTCAGTTTGAGTTTGCTTATGATGAGATTCAGGATGTCTTCTTTTTGACACAGATGGCACAGATATGTGTTCTTTTCAGAGTATCATATCAGAAGGTACATGGTGTTGATTTGTCCCATTTCTGGTGATGTCTACTGCTCTAATCACTTTGTTTAGGAGGCACCTGCCTGGTTTTTCCATTATAAAGTTACTGTTTTCCCCTTTGGGATCTTGGGAAGAGTTAAGTTAAGACTATGTAAATATCCTGTAACTCCTCAAATTTTCGCTATTTTAGCATCCATTGATGCTTCTTGCCTGAATTAGTTATTACTATGATGGTTGTCAAATGGCAATTTTATAATTCTGCCATTTCGTATACATTTAGTAATTGATTTTGTGCTTAGGAAGAGATTTCTTTTTCCTTCATTTATTATCTATTTATTTTTATAAGTATGAACTCATGGATTTGTAAAAATTCAATGGGCTATTATGTATCATTAGTTATTTTGATTCTGAAATTGTGCCAGAATTGGCTGAGAGCCCTTTCAAGCTGGCGTCTATGTCCTTCTGACATATCATTATCTTTCTTTGAGCTCTTTCTTACTTTCTGACATAAAGTGATGTTCCATGCTTAGTTTGTACTGTACTTTTCCAGCCATAAGAACAAGAATCAGTTCTTGTTCCTTTTAGTAGAGAATAGTAGTTAGAAACCAAAATCTGGGCACTTGGTGTGCTCGTTGATTCTAGGTCCTCTTAGTAGACAGGACTAGGAAAAAAAAGTATGTGTCTATGTGTGTATGCATATGTATCTATTTCTACATCTATATGTCTGTGTATTTACCTATTTCTATCTATGTAAAATCATGAATTCATACTGATACTTCCAATTCTAATCCAGCACCACTGGGTTCATTCTGTTCTTCCTCCTTTCCACATTTGTAACTTCCTTCCCCAATGGTGAGAAACCTGGCTCCCATTGTTCATAGTACATTTTACCTATTTACTCAGTTGTAGAATCCGCAAAAAGGAGTTTCAGAATTGATAACTTTTTCCTCAGGGAGAAAACTCCTACCATTTAGAATTTACAATTTGTTTGGAGTTGAAAAAAAAAAAATTTGGCCCAAGGGAATATAGTTCAAAGACTAGGTTCAAAAGTTACTTTGGTTTGCCCTCTACCTGCCCTACCTCAGTGTGATTATGTTATACATTTGAAATACAGTTCTGTTACTACACTAGTCTCTTATTCATTGTTTTGATTTCAGAGGTTTCAGTTACCTTAGGTGAGCTGTGGTCTGAAAATATTAATGGAAATTCCGGAAATAAACAATTCATAAGTTAAATTTTGTGTGTTCTGAGTAGCAGGGTTGAAGTCTCGTGCCATCCTGTTCTCTGCTGCCCAGGGCATGAATAATCCCTTTGTCCCGTGTACCCACGTCATATATGCTGCCTGTCTGTTAGTCATTTAGTAGCCATCTGGGTTATCAGATTGCAAAAACATGGTACTGTATATAGAGTTTTGTACTATCTGCAGTTTTAGGCATCCACTGGGGGTCTTGGAACATATGCCCCTTGGGTAAGGAGGGACTACTGTATACCATTTTAGGGTTTTTCCCCTTACCCTGGTTGATTTTATATATGAATTTATTTTTTATACTGTTTTAAATGTCAGAATTATACTCAAAGAAGTGTCATATACTACCTCCAACCCCCTCCTTCTATCCTATTTCCACCTGCTCATCATTTCATACTGTTCTACCTACCTTTAGTATATAACCAATCTCATAAGTTTCTGGTTTATCCTTCCTGTGTTTCTTTTTGCTCAAAAGCAGATATATGCAGATTTTACTCCCCCTTATTTCTTACAAAGGCAATGTAGTCATAGATACACTTTAAAAAATATTATTGAGATATAATTCATATACCACTATATTGCAACCATTGTCACTAATTCTAGAACATTTTCATCACTCCAAAAAAGAAAGCCCGTACCCATTAGCAATCAATCTCCATTCCCTCCTCCTCCCAGCATCTGTAATCTACTGTCTGTCTCTCTGCATTTTCCTATTATGGATGTTTCATATAAATGGAATTGTACAGTATGTAGTTATTCTTTTGTACTTTGCTTTTTTTTGCTTAACATTATAACCTGCAAATAACTCTGTATCAGTTCATAGACATCTTTCTCATTCTTTTTTATAGTTGCATAGAAGTCCATCGTGTGGATATACCATAGTTTGTTAGTTTATTTAACCACTCTTTGTTATGTGGACATTTAAGTTGCTTTCTAATATTTGGCAATTATAAACAAGGCTGCAATGAATGACCCTGTGCATATGTGTGTTTGTATTGTTGGAAATGTATCTTCATGGTAATTCCTAGAAGTAGGATTGCTTGGTCAAAAATAAACTCGATGAAGTTTGATTAGTAATTGACAAATTTTCCATAAGGGTTTTACCAATTTGCATTTCCCACCAGCAATATATAAGCGTGCCAACAGAGTATGTTGTTATGCTTGTTGGTTTTGCCTATCTGCTAACTGAAAAATGGTATCTCAGTATACTTTTCTTAATGAGTGAGGTTTAACATCTTATGTTTAAAGCCCGTTTTTATATCTTTTTGTGTAAATTGTTTATTTTTTGCACAGTTTTCTTTCGGGTTTTTGATTGTCATTCCTTTAATTTTTAAGAGTTTAAAAAATTTATTAGTGATATTGGCCCTTTACTTGTGATGTATTTTGTAAAGATTTCCTGTTAGTTTTCTTTTGACTTTCTGTACTTTTTTTTGCCATGTTTAAAATTTTTTTTCCATGTAGTAAAATATATCCATATTTTCCTTTCTTATATCCAGATTTTGAGCCATAGTTAGGAAACCTTTCACCACACTGAGGTTAGAGAGGAAGACATTCATGTTTTCTGCAAGTATGCATATATGGTCAATCCTCATTGTTTGTAGATTTGATGCTTGTGAATCTGCCTCCATGTTAGAATTTATTTGTAACCCTCAAAATAATACTGTTGGTCCTTTCATGGTCGTTTGTAGACATGCACAGAGTGGTGAAAAATTTGAGTCACCTAGTGTGCATGGTCTCAGCTGAGGTTGAACAAGGTGATGATCTGCCTTGTTTCAGCTCTTGTATTATAAAACAAGTATTCTTTTCATATTTTTGTGCTTTTTTGTTGGTGATTTTGCTGTTTAAAATGGCTCCCAAGCAGAGTGCTGAAGTGCTGTCCACTATTCTTTTTTTTTTTGAGACAGATTCTCATTGTATTGCCCGGGCTAGAGTGCCATGGCATCATCCTAGCTCACAGCAACGTCACACTCCTGGGCTCAAGTGATCCTTCTGTTTCAGCCTCCCAAGTAGCTGGGACTATAGGCATGCGCCACCATGCCCGGCTAATTTTTTCTATATATTTTTAGATGTCCAGCAAATTTCTTTCTATTTTTAGTAGAGACGGGGTCTCGCTCTTGCTCAGACTGGTCTGGAACTCCTGAGCTCAAACGATCCGCCTGCCTCGGCCTCCCAGAGTGCTAGGATTACAGGCATGAGCCACCACTCCCGGCCTTAATTTTATATCTTGCTACCTTATTAAAGTCTTTTATTGATTCAGTTATTTTTTCCACTCATTCTCTAGGGTATTCCAGATACCCTATTATATCATCTGAAAACAGAGGTAGTTTTTCTTCTTTTTCAATTCTTAAGCCTCTTGCCTATTTCATTGGCTAATACCTTCAGTTCAATGTTGAATAGTAGTGGAGATAGTGAGTATCCTTGTCTTGCTTCTGATCGTAATGGGAATATTCCTAGTGTTTCTTCATTAAGGAAGATGCTGGCTTTTGGGCTAAGGTATATTTTATTATGTTAATAAATGATGATTTAATTTCGATATAGTAACACTGCTAGAGTAATTCCATTGTAGTGCTGAGAAGGGCTTGGTGTCTAAGAAGTAGGAGGATATGAAGTTGAAATGGATAGAGGAAGGAAGCAAATAAGAAGGGAAAAGGCTTTGGAATTATCAGAAAAACTGCTCAGTGTAAAAGAGGATACTGTTTTTAATGATACCAAATTTCAGTATTCACTTAGTTAATCTAAAACTGAGGGTTTACTTGTTTGTAGAATAAGGTAGTAGAAATAATTCTAGAACTATTGTACCCACTCTGCCTCTCCCATGGTCCTGGACTTTCCTAGCAACTTGGGTGAATAAAGAGTAATGGTCATTTACAAGGTTTTAACCTTGAAAATTGATCTTTGTCTCATTTCTGAACTTTTAGTTTTTCCAGAAATTAAGTGCTATTTGCAGTGCTTCCCACAGCAATAGTAAATGTTTGTTGAATGCCTTATATTAGCATTATTGGTGAATGCCTTGTATTAGGATATATAAATATCTACATACATATATGTATGTGTGTGTGTATATATATATATATCATATATGATTTTACCCCCTACTGGTGCAGGAGTAGTCTGGCTTCAAGTGAGATTCAATCTAGAGGCCCAAATGATTTAATCAAACCTTAGTTTTCTTCCTTTTGAACTTTCTTTTTCCCTCAGTGTTACCCTCATTCTCAGGGTTTACTTTTGGCAAATAGCTTTTGGCCTATATTGTCTCTTTGCAAGGTTATAGAAAAAACTAAACTGCTTTTCCTATTTTCTATTCTCTACTCTCACACAGTCACTCAATACTTATGACACCATATGTGTGGGAGATTTTCCCCACACACCAAGCAATTCTATGGCAGATTCTCCAGCGGACATCAGTTGGGTGTCTTCTAATTTAGTTCAATTCTAACTCTATCTACTTGGAGATAGTATCAGATCCCACAGGCTCAGGGTTCAGTCCCACAAGACTGCCTCCCACTTCAGATATCAATCGCAAGCACAGGTTATGACCTGTGCTTCTGACTGACTTGCTATACATTAGGCTTCACATGACCCCCTCTTTGGGTGTGATTAATTTGCTAGAGCAGCTCATAAAACTCAGGGAAACACTTTACTTGTGTTTACCTAGTTATTACAAAGGATATTTTAAAGGATATAGATGAGCAGCCAGGTGGAAGAGATGCATGAGGCAAGGCATGTGGGAAGGGGTATAGGGGCTCCCCAAACCCAGTCCTTTTGGGTTTTCATGGAAGCTTCATTATGTAGGCATAATTGATTACATCATTGGCCATTGGTGATCAACTTGACCTTGAACCCCTTTCTCCGCCTTTACCCTTCAATCATGCTTTGGTCTTTCTGGTGACCAGCTCACATCCTGAAGCTACCTATGCGCCCCCACCAGTTATCTCATTAGCATACAAATGACACTCTTATCACTCCAGAGAGTCCAAGGGTTTTAGGAGCTGCACGTCAGGAAACTGGGACAAGACCAAATATTTATTTCACAATATCATGCTCTCAGTAGCTCCTGTACAAGTCCTTGGTATTCATTCTGATCACACTAGCCTTCGTCCTATGTGCACCATGGCTGGGGGGTTTGTTGCTCCTGCTGGACCAGGATGGCACACTCTGCCCCTATTTTGGGGTATGCCATCCTTCCCAAAACACATGGTCTGAGAATGTGGAGGGGTAGTTTTCCAAAAGAAGTGTGGTATATTTATCAGAAGAAGGGGGGATTAGGTGCCAGTCAGAAAGAAACAACTATTTACTGCAATACCTGAGTAAGGTTTATTGGAAAGACCTGAGTCTTTGAATTGAGTTGAATTAGTGAACACGTATAATAAATTGTGGTATTTTGGAGAAGGGAAAGAGCCTGAATGAATTCTTTCCAAATAGGCCCTTTATTTTTTCTGAAGTACTGGCAATAGCTTACTATTTTTTTCAGAACTGATTCCTCTAGCTTTATTGGCTTTTATCATCTTTGCTGTAGGGAAATGACGTCAGGTAAGTAGTGAGTGTGAAGGAAAATAAGCATAAGTGCCTTGTTTGCCTGCAGCTTTAGTTCCGTCTACTAGACTTACTGCCAAAGACACATAAAAAGCCTTGCTCCAGCTTTTCTCTTGACTTTAGGGGGAAAAATGTATCATTCTTACATAATGCATAGAGTAAATATCAAATTATATACTTGTACCACAGGAGCTTGATTCTCTTTGTTAGTATTGTCTAAAGTTATAACATATAAAAAGTCTCTGTCTTTACTTTCTAAGCCTACCAGTACAAAAACATAATATTTCCTTTTGGAGCCTGAAGCTTTTTTCCTCCATAGCTCTTATTTAAGGAGAATATGTAATTTAGATGTTTGAATAGGAATAGAGGAAGTAGCCAGACACTTTTCAGTAGTTCAGTTAAAATACATGTGTTTAAAAGTAAATCTTTGGAAGAAAGATTGGAAAATCCTGGATAAAGTCATATACCACGTACCACAAAGGCATGCCCTGCTTAGTAAAAGTGGGAGGAAGCAGTAGCAGTACATATTCTACAGGGGTGTCCGAGATTCTTATGTAGAAGTTTCTTTGGAAATCTTGTTCCCATCTAGGTAGTTGCAGGCTCAAAGAAATTCTAGTCTTGCCAGAAATTTCTGTTTGCTAGCTTTTGTGTTGAGTTAATGCCATCATATTCTGTTGCCTCAACCAGCTTCCTCCACTGGTCCCTGTTAGTATCCATTTTGTTCAGGGTGGGTTGTATGTATCTCATGGGCTTCTCCCATCCATCTTGTAATTTATTCTTCTCTACTTGGGGACATTGAAACGGATAAGGCCCTCTTTTGGGTCCTCCAAGGGCCCCAGTCCTTTTCTTACCAGGCAAGCTACATACTCTTGTAGTCCTTTTTTGGCCCTTTGGCCACTGTAACAAGTAGGTAATTAACTACATAAATCTCTATTTTCAGGTGCTTTCAGTTTCTGCAGCTCAACAAGCAGCCAAATTGGGACCAAACTGCCAGTATGTCCTTCTTGCAGATGTCTTCACCTCTCAATCTGTATGACCAATTCTCTTGAAGTACCCACTTAGTTAATGATGCCATCCCCAGACTCCCAAGTTTGCCTTCCCCTAATTCTCTCCCTCGAAGAGTTGGTTGAATGTACCAATGAGTTTGTTACTTCTTGGCAAAACTTGGGGGAGATGTCTGGACCTGATTGTTGGTGTTCTCACTCAGATTTGGGCATTTACTGCTTCTTGCTCTCAGCCGTGGGCCCTAGTCACTGATTTTGGGACAATAGGACAAATGCAAATTAACATCATGTTAGATTATGATCAGTTAAGTTTAGGAAACATTATTGCAGGTAGAGGAAAACATAATCGGATTTTTACTTTATAGTATTTAAATTATCATTTGAGTAAAAAATTCTTGATGGAATTGTACCTTTAATTATTCCAGAATTGAAGTAACACAATTTATCTACTTTAGGGTAAGAAACAAAATTAGTATATGTCTGACTATGTAGGCTGTAGAGTGTCAACATCAGTTACTTCTGACAACTTAGTTGAAGATGTTAAAAGACATGGGTTTGGGTCAGCAAGATGGCTGACTAGAGATGCCCGACATTCATACCCTGCCTCCCTCCCCACAGGAAAGGACCAAGGCAATGCATAAGTAGCTAAGTTTGACTGGAATGTTGAAGGGAGAGTGCTGGAGTACAGTGGGGGAGTGGAGAGGTACCTGTGGTGATCTGAAATCCAGGAGAGCAGCATGGAGGCACTTGATCTCTGCAGCCCCATTTCCCCTGCCCACACTGGATCTGCCTGGAGTCACGCTCCAGGAGTCACACTCCAGGCAGATCCAGTGTTGACTTCCTGTTGTGGGGAAAAGGTAAGCAGAAGATTTGTACCAGCCCCCATTGCCACCGTAAATACCTATAGTCCTTACAGCAGGAGGATCCCACAATTCTCATAAGTCCTGAGCCCAGTTTGGAGAGCTGCCAGGAATTCACACAGTTGTATTGCTCTGGATTAGGAACACACGGTGTGTTCCTGCCCCCACCCCACCCCACTGTGAGTCCAGCTGATACAGCATGGCATAATCTTGAGACTGGAGCCACCTCTGGAATGTGCCCTGCTCTGGGGGCCAGTAGTCACTACACCTCTCCAGCGCTGGGGCTCCATCTTTATTACACCAAGCCCACATGCATGGCTGAATGCCACAACCCCAGCTGCACAGAGCCTGGGCCCAGGATTGGCTATGACTCTGGTTCTACACAGCAGGGGAACCAACCCTCACTACTGTACTTCTAGGAACAATCTGGCAGTCCTGCTCAGAGTAAACCTGCCCTTGAACCAGCCAAACTGCTGCACATCTTTCCGTAAGCAGGAGAGGCCCCTGAGCCTCTGAGTACCTCATGCACCCCTGGGTCAATGGAATGGCTATGTGCCCATGCTCAGGAACTGAGAAATATAATAGCCCCACAGTGCCCCTGTACCCTGCAGACATGTCCCTGGCCTGTACCCCCAATAAGGGCCTGAGAGACAGTACCGTAGGCCACCCCTGGTGGGCACATCCTTAGGCCAGCCAAGCAGCTGGGAGCCTACTTCCTGGACCTAAGAAACAGCACTGTGGGCCACCCTTGGTGGAGAAGCCCTGGGCCTGCCAAACAGCCATGTATCTGCATACTAGGCCTGAGAAATAGCACTGTGGGCTGCCCTTGGCAGCCACAGCCCCACACTGGCTGTGCAACTCTATACTGTGTCCCAGGCCTATGAAATAGCCCTGTGGGCCACCCCTACAGAAATGTCCCTAAGCCAGCTGAGCAGCAATGTAGTATGTCATGGGCCTGAGAAACAGTCTTGTGTTCATGCCTGGCAGACACACCCTCAGGCCAGTAAGCAGGCTTGCACCCACATTCTGGGCCAGAGAAGCAGCCCTGTATACTGCCCCTGGCAGAAATGTCCCCAGGCTGTCCAAGCAGCTAGATGCCCGTTTCCTGAGCCAGAGAAAACAGCCCTGTGGGCCACCCTCAGCAGACACTTTCTAAGACTAGCTGAGAAGCCATGTGACCACATTCTGGGCCTGAGAAACAGCCTGATGGGTCACCCCTGGCAGTCATGGGCCCAGGCTGGCTGAGCGACCCATGTTCCTGGCCAGAGTAATACCTCCGTGGCCCCAACCCCAGTGAGCCAGACCCCAAGTTGGCTGACTCACCATGGGCACACTCCCCACCTCAACCTGAGAAACAGCTTGGTGAGCCCACCCCTGGCAAAGCTGCATCACTTTTGCCACAAATTGTCTTAGCCTAGACCACTCAGAAACTCCCAAACACCACCCGTGTGGATTACAGCTGAAGAAACTACATGGAGATTATTCTACTGCATCCACCTAGAACTAAGGCCAACACACCCTACTGAACTGACACCCCAAGACCCATTCACAGGAATAAGTCTTTCCCTATGAATGCTAGTCCATAAAATTGAAAGAGGCAGATTTCCCACCAGATACATAGAAATCAATATGGGGGCACACCAAACATGAAAAAGCAAGGAAACATGACACCTCCAAAGAAAAGCAAAAATTCTCTAGTAACAGACCCCAATAATAAGGAAATATATGAAATGCCAGGAAAAGAATTTAAAATAATAATCTTAAGGAAACTCAGATACAAGAGAATACAGATAGACAATTCAGTGAAATCTGGAAAACAATTCATGATTCAAGTGATAAATTCAAGAAAGAGATATCATAAAAAAGAACCAAAAAGAAATCCTAGAGCTGAAGAATTAAATGAATGAAATAAACATACAATCAAGAGCTGCATCCACAGATGAGACCAAACAGAAGAAAGAATTTCTGAACTTGAAGACAGGCCTTTTGAAATACCGCAGGCAGACCAAAAAAAAAAAAAAAAGAAAAAGAAAAAAAGAAAGAAGAAAGCCTACAGGATTTATAGGACACCATTAAGTAACAAATATTCCATATTATGAGCAATCCAGAAGGAGAAGAGCAGGGTGAGGAAAACATATGTGATGAAATAATAACAGAAAACTTATCAAGTCTTGGGAGAGAGATGGACATTAAGGTCCAAAAAGCTCAAATAACTCCAAATAGCTTCAACTCAAATAGGTCCTCTCTGAGGCATGTTATAATCAGATTGTCAAAATTAAAGACAAAGAAGAATTTTAAAAGTAGAAAGAAAAAAAGCATCAAGTCACATATAGGGGAATCCCCATTAGAAAAACAGTGCATTTCTCAGCAGAAACCTTACAGGCCAGCAGAGAATGGGATGATATATGCAAAGTACTGAAAGAAAAAAAAAACAACAAAAAAAATAGCAGTCAAGAATATCATACCCAGCAAAGCTATTCTTCAGAAATGAAGGAGAAATAAAATCTTTCATAGACAAGCAAAAACTAAGGGAATTCATCACTACTAGACTGACCTTATAGGAAATGCTCAAGAGAATCTTATATCTGGAAGTGAAAAGAAAGCAATCAATAAAATGACAGGAGTAAGTTTTCACCTATCAATAATAACATTGAATGTAAATGGATTAAATTCCCATTTTAAAAGAGATAGACTGGCTGAAAGGATAAAAAACTGAGACTCAATTATATGCTGCCTATAAGAAACTCACCTTACCTATGAAGACACACATAGACTGAAAGTGAAGGGATTGGAAAAAATTATTTCATGCAAATGGAAACAAAAAGCAAGCAGGAGTAGCTATGCTTATTTCAGACAAAACAGACTTCAAGTGAAAAGCTGAAAAAGAGATAAACAAAGATATAATAATAAAGGGATCAATTTAGCAAGAGAATATAACAATTGTAAATATATACACAGCCAAGACTGGAGCACCCAGATATATTAAGTAAATATTATTAGATCTAAAGGGAGAGAGGCCCCAATGCAGTAATAGCTGGAGACTTTCACACCTCACTCTCAGCACTGGACAGATCATCTAGACAGAAAATCAACAAAGAAACATCTGGTTTAACCTGCGCCATAGGTCAAATGAACTTAACAGACATGTACAGGACATTTCACCCAGCAGCTGCAGAGTACATATTCTTTTCATCAGTATATGGAGCATTCTCCAGGATTTACCATATGTTAGGACAGAAAGCAAGTCTCAAAAAATTTTTAAAAGTCAAAATTAGGCCGGGCGCGGTGGCTCACGCCTGTAATCCCAGCACTCTGGGAGGCCGAGGCGGGCGGATTGTTTGAGCTCAGGAGTTTGAAACCAACCTGAGCAAAAGCGAGACCCCATCTCTACTAAAAATAGAAAGAAATTAATTGGACAACTAAAAATATATAGAAAAAATTAGCCGGGCATGGTGGCGCATGCCTGTAGTCCCAGCTGCTCGGGAGGCTGAGGCAGGAGGATCGCTTGAGCCCAGGAGTTTGAGGTTGCTGTGAGCTAGGCTGACGCCACGGCACTCTAGCCCAGGCAAAAGAGTGAGACTGTCTCAAAAAAAAAAAAAAAAAAAGTCAAAATTATATCAAGTATCTGACTACAATGGAATAAAACTAAACATCAATAACAAGAGAACATTTTAAACTATACAAATACATGGAAATTAAACAACATGCTGCTGAATGACCAGTGGGCGAAGGAAGAAATTAAGAATGAAATTTTAAAATTTCTTGAAACAAATGAAGATAGAGACATATCATACCAAAAACTATGGGTCATAGCAAAATCAGTATTAAGAGGAAAGTTTATAGCCTACATAAAAAACTAGAAAGATTTCAAATGAGCAACCTAACAGCGCACCTCAAGCAACTAGAAAAGCAAGAACAAATTAAACCCAAAATTAGTAGAAGGATAGAAATTAAGATCAGAGCAGAAATAAATGAAACTGAAACTAAAAAAATACAAAAGATTAACAAAACAAAGTTTATTTTTTTGAAAAGATAAACAAAATTGTAAACCATTAGCTAGATTGACTAAGAAAAAGAGAAGACCCAAATAAAATCATAAATGAAAAAGGAGATGTCACAATGGATACCACAGAAATTCAAAGGAGCATTAGAGATTACCATGAACAACTGAATGTCAATAAATTAAAAAACCTGGAGGAAATGGATAAATTCCTGGACACATACAACCTACCAAAATTGAACCAAGAAGAAATAGAAAACCTGAACAGACCAATAACAAGTAATGAGATTGAGTCAGTAATTAAAAGTATTCCAACAAAGAAAAGTTCAGAACTGGATGGCTTCATTGCTGAATTCTACCAAACATTTAAAGAATTATGAGAAAAAAATAGAATAAAGAATTAATACCAATTCTTCTCAAACTATTCCAAAAGAATTGAAGCAGGAGGAATTCTTCTTAACTCATTCTAAGAGGCCAGAATAACCCTGATACCACAAACCAGACCAGGACAGAAGAAAATAGAGAAAACTACAGCCAGTATCTCTGATAAACATAGACACAAAATCCTCAACAAAATATTTATACTAGCAAGCCAAATCCACCAACACATTAAGAAGATAATACACCATGATCGAGTGGGATTTATCCCATGAATGCAAGAATAGTTCAACATATGCAAATCAATAAATGTCATACATCACATCAGCAGAATGAAGAAAAAAACCACATGATCATCTCAAAACATGCAGATAAAAGATAAAATTCAACATCCCTTCATGGTAAAAACACTTAATAAATTAGATATAGAAGGAAAATACCTCAACATAATAAAGGCCATATATGACAAACAGCAGTTAACATTTCCTCTAAGACTTGCACAAGACAAGGATGCCTACTCTAACCACTCTTATTCAACATAATGCTGGAAGTCCTAGCCAGAGCAATTAGGCAAGAGAAAGAAAGAAAGGGCATCCAAACTAGAAAGGAAGAAGTCTAATTGTCCCTGTTTGCAGATGATGTGATCTTATAGATAGAAAAACCTACAGACTCTACCAAGAAACTCTTGGAACTAATAGATTAATTCAGTAAAGTTGTAGGATACAAAATTAATATACAAAAATCAGCATTTCTATATACAAACAGCAAACTAGCTAAAAATAAAGATGGCAACCCCATTTATAATAACTACAAAAATAAAATACCTAGGAATAAATTTAACCAAGGAGGTGAAACACCTCTACAAGGAAAGATATAAAGCACTGATGAAAGAAATTGAAGAGGATACAAACAAATGGGAAGACATTCCATGCTCATAGATCTGAAGAATTGATATGTTAAAATGACAATACTACCCAAAGCAGTCTACAGATTCAATGCAATTCTTATCAAAATACCAATGACCTTCTTCAGTGAAATTTTAAAAAATTCCAAAATGTTTTTAGAATGGAACCACAAAAGATACCAAATAGCCAAAGCAATCCTGAGGGGAAAAACAAGCACACATAAAAAACAAACCTGGAGGTGTCACACTACCAGACCTCAAAATATACTACAAAGCTGTGGTAACCAGAACAGTATGGTACTGGCATAAAAAGACACATAGACTAATAGAACAGAGTATAGAATCCAGAAATTAAATCCACATATCCACAGCCAACTGATTTTTGACAAAGGTGCCAAGGATCCTCATTGCGGGAAGGATAGTCTCCTCAGTAAAGGGTGATGGGAAAAATGGATATCCATATGCAGAAGAATGAAACTAGATCTCCACTTCTTATCCTATACAAAAATTAACTAAAAATGGATCAAAGACCTGAATGTGAGACCCAAAGTGATAAAATAATTAGAAGAAAACATAGGGGAAATACTTCAGGATATTGATCTGGGCAAAGATTTTATGGTCAAGACATTCAGAGCACAACAACAAATGCAAAAATAGACAAATGGGATTATATCAAACTAAAAAGCTTCTGGCCAGCAAAGGAAACAATCAACAGAGTGAAAAGACAATTTAAAGAATGGGAGAAAATATTTGTAAACTACTTACCTAATGGGATTTATACCCAGAATATACAAAGAACTCAAATACCTCAACAGCAAATAAACAATCTCGTGCAAACAGGCAAATGACCTGAACAGACAGTTCTCAAAAGAAGACATACAAATGGCCAACATCTCTAATCATCAGGGAAATGCAAATCAAAACTACAATGTAATATCATCCCACCTCAATTAGAATGGCTATTATCAAAAAGACCAAAAACAAACAAACAAACAAAAACCCCAGACACAACAAATGCTAGTGAGTATGCAGAGAAAAGATAACTCTTATATACTGTTGGTGGGGATATAAACTAGTATAGCCACTATGGAAAACAGTATGAATGTTCCTCAGAAAGTACAAATAGAATTACCATATGATCTAGCAATCCCACTACTAGGAATTTATCCAAAGGAAAAGAAATCACTATATTGACGAGACATCTGCACCTCCGTGTTTATTGCAGCACTATTCACAATAGCTAAGCTATGGAATCAACTTAGGTGTCCAACAACAGACAAATGGATAAAGGAATTGTGGTATACATACACAATGGAATACTGTAGGATTTCAGCCATTAAAAAGAATGAAATCCTGTCATTCTTGGCAACATGGATGGAACTGAAGGACATTATGATAAGTGAAATAAACCAGGAACAGAAAATTAAACACTGCATGTTTTCACTCATATATGGAAGTCAAAAAAAGTTGATTTCATAGAAGTAAAAAGTTGTTGAATAGAAGATAGTAGAGGCTTAGAAGGGAATAGGCAGAGAT
>NW_012150840.1:8497432-8537354 GCF_000956105.1 Propithecus coquereli
TTCTGTAGGGACATGTATTTTCATTTCTTTCGGTTGTATACCCAGGAGTGGCATTGAGGGATTGTATGGCAACTCTGTGTTTAATGTTTTGAGACACTGCCAAACTGTTTTTCAAAGGGGCTTCATGAAGATTTCACAATCCCACCAACAATGAATTAGAGTTCCAATTTCTTCACTTTCTCAGTAAAGCTCGTCATTGTCATTTTTTTTCTTTTAATTACAATCATCCTAGTAGTGGGTGTGAAATGGTTATCTCGTGGTTTTTATTTGTGTTTCTCTAGTGGCTAATGATGTTGAGAATATTTTCAAGTGTTTATTGACCATTTGTGTATCTTCTTTGGAGAAATATCTATTTAAATCTTTTGCTTATTTTTAATTGGGTTCTTTGTCTTTTTATTATTGTGTTGTAAGAGCTCATTTTATATTTTGGACACAAGTCTCTTAATAAATATTTGATTTGCAAATATTTTCTTCCATTCTGTCCTTTTACTTTCTTGATAGTGTTCTTTGAAGCAGAAATATGTTTTATATACATATAAATACAATGTTTATAACATGATGAAATAAGGTGGTTTAGAAGTGTTGCAATGTGTGCTTAGTTGTATTGGGTAGGTTGCCATGAAGGGGTAACAGTATTATCTTTTATTGAAACTCAAAGCTGTAGCCTAAGTCAGTATGTGATACAATTATAGGAAGCCAAAAAAGAACAGAAACTACTTCAAGAGTGGTACATAATGTCCTCTAGCATAGTGGTTCCTAACCTTTTTGGCACCAGGGACTGGTTTCATGGAAGACAAGTTTTTCACGGGTGGTGGGGGTGAGGGAGGAGAGGCAGAGCTCAGGCGTTGATGCCAGTGATGAGGAGCGGCTGTAAATACAGATGAAGCTTGGCTCACTCACCCGAGCACCTCCCCCTCCTGCTGTGAGGCCTGGTTCCTAAGTTTCATGGAAGACAATCTTTCTATGGGGGTTAGGGGGTGCAGATCTCAGGTAGTGATACGAAATGCTAGGGTTTGGGATACTAAGAAATGAATAGTTATTTCCTTTTGTGGCTCAGACAAGATATCCTATTAGAGACATAGCTAAAAACAAAACAAAACAAAAAACAATAAAGGACCAACTGGTTCTAGCAAAGATAGTTCTACTTTTGTCAAGTCACCACAGAGAAATGTTCTCACAATTGATCAACACCATAGTGCTGCAAGCTGTTATCTTTCCTGTTCTTTAAGTATATTGAGAGTAACACATTGGCAACAAAACTCATATTTAGTTGTACAGAGGGAGGTAGGTGGGGAAAATGGAGTGTGTCTTTGGCACAATGTGAATGGAGATGTTACCCCACTAGTAATTGAGCAGGTGGGTGGCTTTGATGAACATGGAATGACCTACTGAGATGACTGTGGCCACTTGCCCATATTGTTGGCTGGTCTCTCCCAATATTTTTTTTTCGAGAGTATTCTTAGGCCCCTTATCACAGCTTCGGCTTGATATTGAAATGCAGTGGTAATAATGAGGTATCTTTGAAGTTGAGGTAGATTAAGAAATGATCATATCTGGCAAGTTATAGGCACAGATAAAGTTTTTTTTTTTCCTTTTTTGTGTTAGGGGCTTGAAATAGAGCACTAATAGCCTTCTAAGAAAGATGTCCACCTTCTCAAGGTTTTTGCATGGACTGGCATATCAAAATCAATATGGATTCTTGACCAAGGCTTTCAGCTGGATTATGTGAAAATGTGTGGGTTTTATAAAGTAGCCTGGCATGTGCTCCAGTGCTTTTAAATTTTTAAAATTGTTAAAATTGTTATTTTTTTCTACAACATAAGAACGAATTCCAGACTACAGATAACATTTATGTGAACAGTTCCCCAAACTTTGCTTCCTCCAGTATAACTATTAATATTAAACCTTTTGGAATAACAATGCAGTTTTCCCTTAAGAAAGATCCTTTATATGGATGTCTTATGACTGGCTTAAATTCTTCAGGCACTTTCTCTCTTGACTCCCCTCCAGATCCAGAAAGATATCTCAGATCTTCTTAATCTTGTGCTTTGAAAGCAGAATGAAGAGAAGTTTTCTAACACTAATACTTTTGGGGGAGGTCACACAAAGTAGCTGTAACTGTTAGTTTTGCTCCTTCAAACTGATGGGACAAATTTGTAAGCATAAGCGTATTGCGTAATGGTGACATAATTGAGAGCGTAGGCTTATCCTTTAGAACACAGCTCCCAAGAGACTTGTGTTCAGTACGTACGTAAAGATATGTTAAGGTGGTTGTGAAACTCCATGCCATCAAATAGCAGGAACTTCTCAATTTGTGTGTAGTTTGCTTTGTAAATGATGCTGTCCGTGAGTAGAAAACAGTTTCTGTCTCAATGTCATATTGACATCTGTGGTTAAGAATAGATCAAATACTATTAAATTAAGCTTTCATATGTGATAATGTAGTCACCCAGACTGAGTTCTTAGCACTCTATGACTCTTGAGGAAATGGTCTCATTTGATAATTTCAGTGCCCCCTGAGATTTTTATCTAATGTGTGATGAAGTGATATAGTGACTGTTATATTGATTTGCAATCGAGAGATAATTGGTAAACTGCGATCTGGGGATAGGAGGAGGTCTGTTATGTAAGAAAAATAATGATCAAAAGAGCGGTATTTGTTGTTGATCAGCTCTGACTATGAAACATTTAAGGCATTTGGGCTCTAATTTAAGAGATTAGTTGAAAAATAATGATTTGACATTTAGCACTCCACTAGGTACTGGGAAATTAGAGCAAGTAAGACGTAATTCCTTATCTTGAGGTACTTAAATTTGGTAGGGGAGACATATATAGACAGATACTTTTTTGTTGTTATATTAGATAAGTGCTTTACTTTCTTTTTTCCCCCTCCAATGTGGAAACACACACAAAAGGAAGCAAAAAGAGGGATTACCAAATCTATTTTAGGTACAAGTGTGTGCTATGTGTCATCTTATTCCAGGATGTAAGCTTTAAAAAGTGTAAGCCAAATTGTGTGTGCTTTTGTATAGATCCTTGCATAAATTAGATAGTGTATATAAAATTGACAATGTAAGAGAAATACTAAATTCCTGTTTAAAAAGAAAGCTTCAACATCTGTGGCAAAAACTATTTTTTTTTTTTAAAAAAGGTAGGAATTAAATAAGTGCATAATTCAGAATAGTGATGACCATTGGGAGGGAGGCAGGAAGATGAGATTTGATAGGGGCCCATGTGTAGCTTCACTGGGATTGTGTTTATTCAGCTTGGGCTGCTATAACAAATTACCATAGATTGAGTAGTTTAAACAGCAAATATATATTTCTCATCGTTTTGGAGGCTAGAAGTCTGAGATCAGGGTGCCAGCATGGTAAAGTTCTTGGTGAGTGCCCTCTTCCTGGTTCTGTCCTCATGTGCCTGTTCCCAACATGGGGACTCACTTCAAGACCTAATCTAAGCCTAATTACCTCCCAGAAGGCCGTATGCCCAAATACCATTACATTGGGGATTAGGATTTCAACGTATGAATTTTGGGGGGACACATTTAGTCCACAGGAGACTGGAAATATTTTAATACATAAATTGAGTGATGAATTTGTAAGTAGATGTTCTATAATTAGGCTTCATAACCTACGTAATATATATTCTTTTGTATCTATTAAATGTTACATAATTTTAAAAAATCAAGATATTTTAGTAATTAAACATTTCCTAATCTGAATTTCTTAAAAGCTTTTGCTTAAGTTTTGGGACAAAAAACTGAACTCACCCAGCCAGCCAAACTTGTCTCTCTATCTTTCTACTTTATTCATCCATTCTTCTATTTTTTACTTTAATTTTTGAAACAGAATAACAATAATGTGGAAGTCTTTTCACATGGCCTGTCTTGTTTCTCTGCCCTGTAAGGTTCCCTATACTCTGTGCAGAACTCAGCTTATAAGTCAAAGGATTCTGTCTGGGTTGGTTAGCCACATATATAAGTATTCATTACTTCAGTGTGTGTGTATATATCTGTATTTAATGATGTTTTTACTTGTCTTAAAAGATTTTTGTAGGGTTTCCCTATTTGCTGGGTAGTTTTAGAATTGAGGGTCATCAGTAGGGAAAAAACCAGAAAAATACTATTTCCTCTTTCATCTATGTCCTATGTTATACAAATGTTCACTGAAAATAGCACCGGTTTTCTGGGAAAGGTCTTGACTGAGACTTTTCTCACCCTCAATGTTTCCTTCTTACAATGTGGTCATGTGCTTGCTCAAGCCTGGCTTATGAACCGTGTAGAATATTTATGGGGTTTTGTTTTTTAAGCCCTACACTGTGCACATGATGCAGTATTTAATTTGGAATGAGCTCTGAGTTTAGTCACACGTGCTTCTTGTGGTGTTTATCTTGGAATCCACAAGTAGTGGGGAAGTATTTTTGCATTTTATACATCTGGACATTGTTCATGGTCTGTCTGTGACTTGGGAATTCTATGTGGGGCAAAATCCAAAGAACAGTATTAAAAATAACATGGAGTTATAATGACATCTGAGTCAAAGCCCTTGAGAATACCCTCCTGATCCCAGCAGAGTTTGCTTTTGAGGTGGTGAACTTTTTCAATTGTGTGGTTCACTGTGTTGGCCTGAGGAGAATGCTGGGATTATAAGGTTACCTGACACCCTTGCATGTAGGCTAATGGGCTTCCAGACATTCTGAAAGTCTACAGCAGATTTGGCTTTTTAAGGACAGGATTTTGCCTTGATTTTGCATGGGGTAAGAAAAGTCAAGTGAATTCTGCTCACTGCTTCTGTGCCTCTGCCACCCTCGTTTCACAAGCATTGTAAGGGACCTATGACGGTCTCACCATTCACTTTCTTGATTCTGCCTCCTTCCATCCAGCTTAGAGCTAAAAGTTGACCCTGAGAACACCTTAGGCTCTGTGTCAGGGCTAGAGAGTTTAGTAACTTTATCCTTCCCCTCATTTCACATGAGAAGCTGTTGTTTTAACCAAGATTGGACATGGTATAGCACAGTACCTCCTCCTTTTGGCTGGGGGTCTGCTAGAATGGAAAGAGTGGGAAGGTATGTGCAGAACCATGCTGCTCTTTGAATGAGTTTGCATATGGACAGTATTGCTTTTTGGCCCCAGCCTAGTTTTCTTTCATTCGCATGTCTCATCTTTTATGCAGCTGCAGAGAACAGGCTGGGAAAGCAGAATGAAAGCTTCAAACAGATTTGCACTTGAATAAAAGAAAGTGATTTCTCTTATTCAGGGTACTGACCATTTTGGGTAGAAGGCTGTTTGCTTTTTTACTTTCTGGTTAAGGACTGTTTGCTTTTCTCTCTTTAAATGTAATAAAGGGAGAAAAAGCTAATAAAGTAGTTGGACCTGCTGGTTGTAATTCATAGAGAATTTTTAAATGTGTTTAATAAGTTCTTTCATATGATTATAACACAAATAAATAATTGGAGGGGAAAGGTTAAAATCCTGTTGAGGTTTAAGAATCAGTTCAATATGAGGCAGTGTGCTTGGATAAGATAACTAGGAGCTGTTTCTCTTTACTGGTTTCTTTAGCCTTTCCTTTGGGATTTTTCCCCCTTTACTTTCGTAATACATTTTGCAACTTTCGGTTTAAAAAACATCCATCAAAGTTTGAACTTTTAGTGAATAAACACATCTTATGCCCTATGATGGGAATCACAACATAGAGAATAGTTTGACTTCAGCTGGAGAGAGGTTAATGGTAGGAACCCCAAGGATTGATACCAAGATCATGCTTGTTTAGTGTTTTAATGACTCCAAGAGGAAATGGTGAAATCTGCTGATGACACCAACTTGTTTCTGCTGATCCAAACAGGGATTTCTGGGAAGCTTCTTCAGAGTATTTGGAATAGTGAAGGAATTGGGCAATGGGATGGTAGACACACTGAACTTAAAGTGAAGGTTTATGTGAAGTAGCAAGAGTAATGTCAAAGCCTTCCAAGTCCTCTGAGAGGAGGACTGTGGAGTCTCTATAAAGGACTTGGCTTTGATTCCTACCATGAAAGGAAGACTTAGGACAAAGAACATTTTGATATATAGAAAATGAAAAGTATTATGGCAATAGTTGCAATTATAAAGTGCAGCAATTTAAAAATATGATATCTGAGTTCTTTATTAATGCCAGCAGTAATATATCATTTTTCTTTTCTTTTTTTGTTTTTTGATCTTATAGCCCAGCAAGCTAAGAAACAGCAGTAATATATTAATATCTAAATAGGTGCCCCTCCCCCTAAAATGGTCATGGAGTATTATGTGCTCGTTTTATTCATGTTCCTTTTTTGGTACATTCTTTTGACAGTTTTCTGTGGTGTCTAGTCTTGGAGGTTGTCTAGATTTTTGAAACAGCCAACTGTCAGTTTGAGCCAAGTGTGATGAATAAGATGGTAGTCAAAGTAAACAATAGATTTAAAATATAACTGAAATATAAAGTAGTAAAACTAGTTTTATTGCTTCCAAAACTGATTCTGAAGGAAATTACTAATGAGAAATTGCAAAAATATTTGTATAATAGTATTAGCTTAAGTTCTTAGTTGATATAACTCATAAACATCACTCATTTAGGTATGTAAGTTATAGAGGCTTATGAAAATATTTGTTTCATTATATTATAGACACACCATGTTATAAATGACTATCTCTTTTTAAATTTTTTCTTTATGTCCTCCAAGAGTACTCTTAGGGAGAAAGCAGGTGGTTGTATAGTAACTGGAGATTCCCTTAATGCATTGATATTTTCTGGCTAAAGCCTACATCCATGTAATGAAAAAGACCCTGTGGGTTAAAAAATAAGAGAGGCACTGTCATAGGAGCCATGGGCCGATCATCTACATCCATCTATCCATCATCCATCCATCTATTTTAAAAGAACAGTGAATCACAGCCCTTTCTCTCAAGATGCTTGGTTTTATTTGCATAGTGATATATCCACGTGAAACAAATAAATAGCAGTCAATTGCACCAATGTGAGTAGAGTATGTCAATGGTTTTCAAGCTTTATCTATGGAACCTACATTTTGATTAAGTGGGGTGAGTTCAGAATGGTGCTGAATCCTTGCCTTCTCTCCTCCTCCTCAATGAGAATCCCTGGAGTAACTTTTTTTTTTTTTTATTTCAGCATATTATGGGGGTACAGATGTTTAGGTTACGTATGTTGCCCTTGCCCCCTCCCTCCCTCCATCTTTTTTTTTTTTTAAAGAAACAAGGTCTTGCTCTTTCCCCTAGGCTGGTGTGCAGTGGCATGATCATAGCTCGTTACAGCCTCAAACTCCTGAGCTCAATTGATCCTCCTGCCTCAGCCTCCTGAGTAGCTGGGACTATCGGCACATGCCACCATGCCTGGCTAAATTTTTAATTTTTTGTAGAGACGAGGTCTCGCTGTGTTGCCCAGGTTTGTCTCAAACTCAAAATAATTATTAATCATGCTTCTGTCATCAGAACTATATAGGACAAGTTCTATGTCATGCTTTATTTCAATACATTCTAACAATGTTCTATCTTTTAGGCTTTTCGGGGTATATCTATTTTTAGAAAATATTGTTTTATGCAGAGAACTTGTTAAAATACCTGGGCTCTACTGTGGAGACTCTGATTTGATATGTCTGATCTAGAATTTGAAATCTTTGTTTTTAACAAGTGTCCCTGATGATTCTGAAATAGCCAGTCTGGAGCCTTGCATTTAGAACCATGGAATGTATTTTATTCTTGGTCTACCCATATCCACTTTACTGAAAAAGGAAGTCCTCTGCTTTTAAATAGAAGTTCTCCTGACTTTTGTCTCATTTTAAGCGTTTAAATAGAGGGAACTGTGAAGGCAAAAGTCTATGACAAACTTAAATACAGGCGAATTTGAATCTTTACAATGACTTTCAAAACAGGGAAGATAGGATTGGCAAATGGAAATTTTTTATATTGTTTTAATATTCTCAGAAGAGTGAGAAAGAAGTGAAGTCAGTCTCTGTAGCTGCTTCTGCAAATAAACTCTTTTCTGACTCTCTAGATAACTTAATTCTCTATACCAATGGTACAGTGACATAGCAAGACCTCATCTCGTAAAAAATATATATTATTATTTCAAACCAACTGATAGTAATACAGAGCTTGGTATCAGGATAAAAATTGGGTTCTGGAGCCAGATATCTGGTCACTTACTAGCTGTGTAAACTTGGGCAAAGTATTTAATGATCCCTCTGTGCCTCACTTTCCTTATCTGTAAAATGGAGATGATACTAATGGCTCCTGCCCCAAAGGGCTATTGTAAAGATTAAATGAGATATTGGATGAAAAGAACTTAGAATACTATTTGGCACAAGGTAAGCCCTCAATAAAAGTTTATTATTATTGTTACTGTCCCTCTAATGTATAGACGTAAACATTTTGGTCCCTATTGTGATGCTTGTTTTATAATGAATTCAGGCCTACTTAAGAAGAAAGTGAAAAGAAAGCAGGCCAAATGGTCGCTCAGATAATAGCAGCATGTGAGTGGAGCTAGGTATAGTGTGTGTGTGTGTGTGTGTGTGTGTGTGTGTGTGTATGTGTGTGTGTAGGTAGATATTTATATCTAAGTATATTGTATAAAGATATATAATGGGAAACCATACCATATACACTCTCTTTCATTGCTTTGGAGTAGGACTTCAAAGTGACAAATTCTAAATTTGCTACACTTCTCATTGCTGCAGTACTCTGGGATAAAACCAACAAAAATGATGTGATTTGAACAGACACAGTAGATGGCGCTTTAGACTTAGTTTTTAAAGAAAACAGACCTAGAAGGAAAAAGAGAACCAAAGCACATTTTAATGGCTCTTTTTCACCACTCAGACAATTTCATCTTAAGAGTACGTGCCTCTAAGAAGTAAGGAATTTTTTTTTTTGACAGAGCTGGAGAATAATTTTAGCAAAAATAAATCTCCCAGCTGCTATGTTTGTGCCAGGTTTGTCACTTGGAAAGAATTAGTTGTGTTTTAAGCCACAAATATATAAGGAAGTTATTTTCTTTCAAAACATTGCCTTATTTATGTGTGTGTGGGTTTTTTTTTTTTTTTTTTTTTGCTGTCTTTGTCTCTGTATTTTAATATTTCTGCTCCTAGCTTTTTTTGGGCCCTTTATTGTTATTTTATAAAAATGTTGTTGTAAAGTTAATTTGAATTACATCAATATGACAATAATGTAGTCTTATGTTAAAATTCAGCTATATTCATCCCAACATGCCTTAAAATATATGCTCTACGTTAAAGCATAACATAGTATTTTTGATACTACTATAGTGTGCTTTACATACTTCATCTTATTTAATCTTAGTACTAATTGTGTGAGGATTATTTTCCCTGTTCTAGGTAAATAAACTTTGCCAAGCTCACATAGTTTAGTAGCTGCTGCAAGAGTTTAATCAATGCATTAAAGTTGTATTTTTTTAAGCACCTACTATGTGCCAGGCATGCTAAGCACTTGTGCATATTATAGTGGCCAAAGCTGACCTGAGCCCTCCCCTTAAGGACCTCATAGTTATTAGATACTTGATAGAATTTCTCTGAAATCTGTGGATTTGGGTCAGGAAGATGCAAAGATGAATTTTAGAGTCATTGTGATTCTTAGATAGGCCAGGAAGCCCTTTCAACAAAAAGAATGAAAGAATCATACCTACCTTGAATGTATTACTATATTAAAATATTTTTTTAGGTGTACTTATTGTAGCCAAGGGAAAAGCCCTCCTTCTCCTTCCTTCCATCTCCCTCCACCTCTAACTGTTAAATAATGAAATCAACAACAACAACAAAGCATAAACTAAACTGTCTTCTAGATAAGAATTAAGAAGAGTAAGGAAAATCCGGCTATACTAGAATGTCAAAATTTTCCACTGATTAAATAATATTAAAATATCTAAAGCAAGAAGGTGTTAGTAGTGGGCGTCTGAGAGATTAATGTAGCTTGTACACAGTCTAAGGCCATGGTAACTTCTAGACGACTTTTCTGATGCCATTTGATGTACAACCAGCCTAGTGATACCCCAGATTGCCAAGTACCCCTTTCATTTTGGGGCATTTAACATTTTTATTCAATTGATTTTTCTTCAAAAAGTTTCACTTTATTATTTTCACATATGATCCCAAGCTCCTGTGATATTGAAGGATATGTGATTGATGAGGAAACAAAGAACAAGTTTTAAATTGAGGTCCATGACTGGGCTTTAGTAAGTCTATGGAACTCCTGAAATTGTGCAAAATTGTATGTGTATGTACTTAGGAGAGTTATTCCGGGAAAAAAGTCCATAGCTTTCACAAGATTATCGATGAGTTTCATGACCCTTAAAAGGTTAAGAACAGTTGTAATTAGGACTTTACCCAAAGGGGTCTTCAAGATTCACTCCAGTTCAGGATCATGGAAAGAGAACTCTCTTCCCAAATAGGCATCTTGGAGAAGGAGGGGCTCTTTTGGTTCCTTTTTTTGAGAGATGGGGTCTGACTCTGTCACACAGGCTCGAGTGCAGTGGCATTACCATAGCTCACTGTTGGTTCCTTTTAAGGACTGTAGTCTTGAGCTTCTGAGTGAATTTGAGATTTGAAAGTATGTGTTTACAATAGAATTTTGGAACTCTCAGCTCTCAGTAGGATATCCTGTTATGAACTGAGGGATACCTTTTGGGGAATTTGAAAATATTTCTTTCTAATTCAACCTTTAATCAGGTGAATGGTTATTTTTAGAAAATGAAGTAGAAAGGAGTTGGATGGGGAAAAAAGTTGTTATGTCTTCTCAGTGGAATAAACACCTGAAGAAATTGATTCCTAAACTGGAATTTATAAATTTTATATTTCATTACTGACTGAAAGAGTTCCTGAATTTTATATTGCATCACTGGTTAAAGGAGTTCCTTTAGATCAGACAAAAGTCTTTGATATGAGCAATTTGATAGTACACATTGATATTGTGCTTTTTTGGGGGGGCACAAGTTTAAGGGTGGAAGGGATGGGTATACTTCTTTTGTCTTCCTTATCACCTGCTATATCCTAACCTTTGCATATACTCTGGATATTTGGATAGTTATAACTTAAACTTGCAGCTATGTATTTATGATTAAAGCTGCTAACTATGGTTTTATATGGAGGAATCAAGAAGTAAAATTAGATTTCTTAGTTTGATGTATTTAAGTCCCCTACTTTTATCTAATATTTTTTGATTAAACAGTAATCTTTTAATACTAGCCCTGTCACACACAGTACCTACCAAATAGGGTTGTGGTGAACATTAGACTAAATAATAAATGTAAAGTATTTAGTGTAGTGTCTGGAACTTAATAAGTGCTTACTAAGTACTAACTATTGCTGTTATCACTATCATCATCATTATTAATAACATCTATATTACATATTTCCATGACTGAATGTACAGTGTAAAGCATAAATAGTAAAATCACTCAAAGACAAGGAGGAATGAGATAGTCAACTTGATTAGCCTCTTGTTTACAGGAGCAGATTATTCTAGGGGTTAGGAGACAGTTTCCTGCAAGGCATGTTTAGCTTTTATTGAAAGATTAATAGCAATATAAATAGCTCTCTGGATGTGAGAAGAAGATAATAATGGCATCAAATCAATTACAAACTTCATGAGTGCAGGGACTCTTGTCTGTTTTTTTTTTGCTTTGTGTCCTTAGCTCTCATTTTAGTGTCTGGCCCAGGAAAGGTGTTCCATTAAATATTTGTCATCCTCTGTGTTTTATTCTTTGTCTCTCTTTAGCTTCCAAAAATAGTTGCTGTTTTCATATTCACACTTTCTTAGTAGAAAGGCATATCAGTAATGTGTCTCTCCTAGAGTTATTGGTTAAAATGCAGGTCTTTCTTGGAAGGGAGCTGTTTTGTTTGAAGCAAATGACTTGGGAGACAACTTAAGAACATTCAGACTTAAGGTGTTTTTTTGTTGAAAGACAAATATTTGGTCTGAAAAATCAAAAAACTTATCTTCATTCATGTGTAAGTCAGGAAATTCCTAATATTTAACACTTAATTTGCTTTGTGTATTGATGTATATATGATAATGGAAAAATCTGCTGCATAAAAGGCACTGTTTTCAATAAGATATTTAAGAAACATTCTTTACTCTCCTATTTTAGAGGAAAACTTTACATAGCCCATTTTCCTCTGTGTCTTCTTGACTCAGCAAAACATTTACAACCATAGGAAACATGACGTTTTTCAGAAATGAATACTGATAAAAAAGAAGTGTGACTACTGTGACAAAATTAGGTAAACAGTTCTATCTATTAAAGAAAAGATTTCTCTTTTGGAGTTGTATATAGATTAAGTATGAAACTGAATATACAGTTATAGGTTAGTATTCCTATTACATACTTGACTCTGGATGTACACAGCCTCGGAACAACTTGTTGAGTCTACAGAAATATGTATAGTTATGGCTTTATATTTTTTTTTTGAGACAGAGTCTCACTCTGTTGCCCGGGCTAGAGTGCCATGGCATCAGCCTAGCTCACAGCAACCTCAAACTCATGGGCTCAAGTGATCGTCCTGCCTCAGCCTCCCGAGTAGCTGGGACTATAGGCATGTGGTACCATACCCGGACAATTTTTTTTCTATATATATATATATATTTTAGTTGTCCGATTAATTGCTTTCTATTTTTAGTAGAGACAGGGTCTAGCTCTTGCTCAGGCTGGTTTAGAACTCCTGAGCTCAAACAATCTGCCTGCCTCGACCTCCCAGAGTGCTAGGATTACAGGCGTGAGCCACCGCGCCCGGCCTATGGCTTTATTTTTAAATGGACTCTAGTGAGGCTTGGTTGGATCTGGGAATCACCCAAGATTGAATTCAGATTAGGGAACATTTGAACTTCTCTGGTCATTGAAATGCTATCTCCCTTATTTCCTGCAAATGTACGATGAACTCTGGATATCTTCTGAGGCAGAGTAGAAATAGTGCAGATCTCTTGCAACAGGAATTGGGGTCTGGAGATAAATAGTTCTTAGCAGCACTGTTGTAGTATTTTTGTTTTGGTAGCAAATTTGCTTACAATATATAGGCATACCTCAGTTATTGTAGGTTTGATTCCAGACCACCTCAATAAAGCGAGTATCACAATAAAGCGAGTCACAAATATTTTGGTTTCCCAGTGCATATAAAAGTTATGTTGATACCGTACTGTAACCTGTTAAGTGTACAATACCTTAATAGACTTATAAAAATGTACATACCTTAATTTAAAAATACTTTATTGCTAAAAAATGCTAACAATCACTTGAGCCTTCACCAAGTTGCAGTCATTTTGCTGGTGGAGGGTCTTGCCTTGATATGGATGGCTGCTGACTGATCAGGGTGGTGGTTGCTGAATATTGAGATGGCTGTGGCAATTTCTTAGAATAAGACAACAATAAAGCTTGCCACATTGATTGACTCTTCCTTTCACAAAAGATTTCTCATGCTGTTTGATAACTTTTTTTTTTGAGACAGAGTCTTGCTTACTGCAACCTCAAACTCCTGGGCTCAAGATTCTCCTGCTTCAGCCTGATGAGTAGCTGGGACTATAGGTGTGCACCGCCACACCTGGCTAATTTTTCTATTTTTTGTAGAGACAGGGTCTTGCTCTTAAGCAATCCTCCCACCTCACCTCCTAGAGTGCTAGGATTAAAGGCGTGAGCCACCACCCTGGCCTGTTTGATAGCATTTTACCCACAGTAGAACTTCTTTCAAAATTGGAGTCAGTCCTCTCAAACCCTGACACTACCTCTATCAACTGAGTTTATGCAATATTCTAAATTCTTTGTTGTCATTTCAACAGTGTTCACAGCATCTTCACCAGGAGTAGTTTCCATTCAAGAAACCACTTTTTTTGTTCTTCCATAAGAAGCAACTCCTCATCCCTCATTTGTTCAAGTTTTAACATGAGATTGCAGCAATTCAGTCACATCTTCAGGCTCCACTTCTAATTCTAGTTCTCTTTTTATTTCCACCACATCTACAGTTACTTCCTTCACTGAAGTCTTGAACCCCTCAAAGTCATCCAGGAGGGTTGGAATCAACTGCTTCTAAACTCCTGTTAATGTTGATATTTTGACCTCCTCCCAAGAATCAGGAATATTCTTCTTTTTCTTTTTTTTCATTCTCCAGGAATATTCTTAATGGTATCTAGAATGGTGTATCTTTTCCAGAAGGTTTTCAATTTACTTTGCCCAAATCCACAGAGGAATCACTATCTATGGCAGCTATAGCCTTACAAAATATATTTCTTAAAAAAGAAGATTTCAAAATTGAAATTATTCCTTGACCCACAGGTTGCAGAATGGATGTTGTGTTAGTAGTCATGAAAGCAACATTAATTTTCTTGTCCATCTCCATCAGAGCTCTTGGGTGACCAGATGCATTGTCAATGAGTAGTAGTGTTTTGAATGGAATCTTTCTTTTCCTGAGTAGTAGGTCTCAACAGTGGGCCTAAAATGTTCAGTAAATCATGCTATAAACAAATGTGCTGTCATCCAGGCTTTATTTTTCCATTTCTAGAGTACAGGCAGAGCAGATTTCACATAATTCTTAAGGGCTCTGGGACTTTTGGAATGGTAAATGAACATTGGCTTCAACTTAAAGTCACCAGCTGCATTAGCTCCTACAAAGAGAGTCAGCCTATTTTTTGAAGCGTGGAAGCCAGGCATTGACTTCTCTTCTTTAGCTCCGAAAGACTGAGATAGCATCTTCTTCCAATATAAAGTTGTTTTGTCTACATGGAAAATATGTTTTTTTTCCCTTTTCTTTCTTTTTTTTTTTTTTTCTTCAGGTATACATAACCAGAAGAGAATATCTGTTGTTTAGTGTGGCCACCTTCATCAAGGATCTTAGCTAGATCTTCTGGTTAACTTGCTACATCTTTTATATTAGTACTTACTACTTCACCTTGCATTTTTATGTTATGGTGGTGGCTTCTTTCCTTAAATCTGATGAACCAACCTCTGCTAGCTTCCAACTTTTCTTCTACAGCTTCCTCACCTTCCTCAGCCTTCATAGAATTGAAAAGCGCTAGGGACTTGCTGTGGATTAGGCTTTGGCTCCAGACCTCTAAAACTCTCCCTATCAGCAATAAGGCTGTTTCACTTTCTTATTACTCCTGTGTTCACTGAGTAGCACACTGAATTTCCTTCAAGAACTTTTCCTTTTTATTCACAACTTGGCTATCTGTTTGGAGAAAGAGGCTTGGCTTTTATGCCTATCGTGGGTTTTGACATGCCTTCCTCACTAAGCTTAATCGTTTCTAGCTTTTGATTTAAAGTGAGTGATGTATGCCTCTTCTGTTTACTTGAACACTTATAGGCCATCATAGGATTATGAATTGGCCTAATATCAATATTGTATCTCGGGGGAAAAGGGAAGCCTGAGGAAAGGGAGAGAGACAGGGGAATGGCCAGGTGGTGGAGCAGTGAGAACACACACGGCATACATTAAGTTTGCCGTCTTATGTGGATGTGGTTTAAAAGGCTTGAACAGAAAGAAGTAACAACATGGTTAAAAGTTTTGAAATTGGAAAGTTGGAACATGTCTTTTCTTGATCATATGATCCCAAGAGTCACAAAAGAGTAGGCAGAAGGATTACTACTTTATCAATAGGCAAATGTTCAAGTTTATCTGAATATAGAATATTAAATTATGTCTTAATCATACCACATGTTTTTGTAACTTATGTAAATCATAATTGACTTTATACTATTCTGTTGTTTTGTGAGGTGATGTGATGTGGCTGCAAAGTTGTTATAGTTAACCCTGAAGGTACTTCATTCTTATTTGCAAAATAAACCACATTTTTTCCCCTGCCTTATTAAACCGACGGAACCATTTTCTAGCATATGGAAACATTTCTGTACCTCATGTTCTTTTGTGAAAGTAACCCCATGTGACTCACAAATGTTGAAAAAGCAGTAGATATTTCCAAATGCTATTAGAATTGTCAAACTAATATATCCTATAGGTAATGAAAAAAAAAAAAAGATCTTCACCAGGGTAAACAAAGACCTGAATGGGGTCTAGTCACTGTTTCCAGTAAAGATTAGTTGCTCTTACTACTCTAATTCCAGAATTTCTTTAATTATTTTGTTTATGTTAACACAAAAGAATCAAGAGCCATCTCTTCAGGTAATCAATTGTTGCACAAACCATTTGTAGAAAATTCTTCCTGACTTCATTTATAGAGAGAAAATGGTAACTGTAAGTTAAAAATAGTTGTCCAAACTTTTGAAATATAATAATCTATTTTTAAGCATTATTGTCAATAGCAGAGTACACACCATTGTGAGATTTTCAGCAGCAGTAAAATCTGTGCATGGAAGAGTAAATGAAGTATTTTTGCAGTGTTAATGAATGGACAGATATATGGGAAGAAGTAATATTAAACTTGTCATACATTCTGACAGTGTACATGAACAGAGCCAGAGTGCTTATAAAGATAGTAACATATCATTGCAATAAGTTGTGCATCGTGTGATCTACATGTGTTCCGAAATGACATATTGGAATTTGACCTTGTCCAAAAATATCTTTTGAGGAAGGACAGATGGTATAGTTGCTGTCTTCAAGGGAAAAAAAATAAGTGACATCACAACCTTACATTAAACTTAATGAGGTAAGGTAGTCCTCTGAAAAATTGGCTAGGAGTGGAAGGAGGAGTTGGAAGGGGAGAGGGAAGAAGAGAGAAAGAAGCTTTTTAAGAAGTAGAAATAGTTGAAAATATTAGGGTATCTAAAATTGTCAGGAACACTGCATGTAAGAGATTATGGGCAGAGTGCAACTTCAGGGCTCTCTCTGAGAATTTTAAAAGCAAAAGCCAAAAGTTTTTTTTTTTTTTTTTTAACACTTACTACTTGTGAATCAGATATTCTTTGGCATCTTAAACTAAATGCCTGTGTTTACATCAGCCATTTTGTGGGACTTCATTAATTCAACACATATTCTAATCCTTTCTAGAATAGAATGCTATGCTAAGCATTGCATAAAGAGCAAGATGAATAAGATATTGCTTCTGTCCCAGAGAACTTATTATCTACTAAGGGATAGAATGTAAATATTGAAACATCTATAGAACAAAGTAGAATTAACTGTCCAAGAGGCTATGTGGATGAGACAAATCTAATCCATTTGTTAACATGAATGCTTCACGGAGGGGCACATGAACTAGACATTGTAGTATGTGTAGAATTCGGACACATTAAGATGGGATTGGGGTAAGAGTTAGGCTTTTGGTGAAGAAAATAGCACAAGCAAAGATGGAGCAGAGGCATAGATGTGGGGCATATTTGCGAACAGGGAGTAGTTGAGTTAGGGTGAAGTATAGGTTTTATGGAAGAGAGTAGTGGGAGATAAAATGGCAAGTAAATCTTAGAGACCAGGTCATGGAAACTTTTAAAAGTGAGAATGAAGATTTTGAACTTTATTCTCTAGGTAGTGAAGACTCCATGAAGGCTTTTTAGCAGGGGCAGGATAGGTGCTAGGGAGTTGTGCTTTTGGATGATTCATGGAAAGGACATAGTGGAGTGGGGAGAGATTAGAACCAAAAATTGAAATTAAGGGGTCATTGCAGAGGCCCTGACCAGAGATAATAAGGGCTGACATGAAGTGTGGCAGATGGAAACAAAGCAAAGCATTTGGCAGATAGAGTTAGCAGAACTGAGCCGTGATTCTATGTGGGAAGTAAGGGAAAAGAGAATTGGAGCAAGATTTGCATCTGGGTAACTGTGGCAGTGGTGGTACCATTAGCAGAAAGAAGAAAATTAGGAGGAACTGGTTTGGGGAATTAAGAAGATGTATTAAGTGCTTGAAGTGAATGTGTAGGGAGGGGCATATAAGATTTGCCAGGAGGAGAAAGAAACAGGAAGAGAAGATTGAAGACAAAGCCTTGAGAAATACATATGTTTTGGAGTTTGATAGAAGAAAAGAAGTTGGCAAGAATGGTCAAAGAGAGGAGGAAGAAATCAGTACAGCATACTATTAAGAAGTCCCTCTAAAGCTATGGGACCCAGTTTTACTGCAACTGCTGCAGTTTCCGTTGTCCCTGCAGATTCTTCTGTACTCTGCTGGGAAGTCAGTTACGGTAGCCTTCTGACTTCAGTTTATTTCACTGTTCTTTCTGTCTAATCATCACAGAAGCTGTTAGGACTGATAATCAACAGAATGGTATGAGGAATCAGAAGCTTACATTCTCAGTGCCAAGGTTATATATATACACCATTCCTGAGCTCACTTGATAGGTGAGATTCTTTGTGCTTAATTCCCCACCCAGGATAGACTCAGTGAGTCTGTTGCCTCTTTTCCTGTGTCTTATGATTGAAGGAAATTATAATAGACATTTTGTAGTATAGATGCTGGCTCTCCTGTTTGCTCTCTAGATCAGCATGTGACATCAAAATCAAGAGATGAAGGAATTTTAGTGAAAGAATAGTCAGCAGTGTCATATGCTCCACTCTTCAGAACAGGAGATAGATGATGATTAAGTAAAGACACTACTAGGTGTGGTGGTTTTGAGGTCACTGATGGAGTTTGAGAAGATAGTTTTGGTACTATGATGTGGGTAGAAGAATCCAGGATGTTAAAGAATAAGTACGTTATAAAGAATGAACTTAACTAACATAGACTATTCTTTAAAGAATTTAGGAGATGCATGGGAGGAGAGAGATAAAATGTTAGCTATAGCATCACAAGGCTGAAAGGAAGACTTTTTTCTTATCTTTTTTTAAATGGGGAAATGAGTGTATTTGTAGGCAGAGGTAAAGGAGCCTTTGGAGTAGGAAGGAGAGAAGGTACCGGGGAGTGGGGGTTAATTATTGACTGGTATATTTTAGAGGTGTGTGGAAAGAATGAAATCAAGTGTATAGGTTGATAGGAATCTTTAGAGATCAGAGGAGTAAGAGACAGAAGATGGGTGGAGGTACAGGGAGCTTCCCGGGGGGAGAGGACAGATGCTGAGGGAGGATATACCATAAAACCGTGAATATCTCATTAAAGAAGATAAGGCTATTGGCTAAGAATGAGGAGAAAGGGGAGAGGAGAAAAAATATGGAGTAGTTGCAGTAGGAAATAGTTAAAATGAAATAAGTTGGTGAGCTTCAGTGAGGACTTGGTTGAAGACAGATAGTTAATTTTATTTATTACCTTTCTCTAGTAAAATTCATGTTTTTTGCTTAAAAGTACAGAAGACAGTTCCATGAAAGGCAGCATTCAGAAATGTGAAGAATTTTGTTGTCAGCTAATTCATGCTTATGTACATATCTTGGATACAGAAATACAAATGATCATAGTACTATTACTACCTATGGCTGGATCACAAAAAAAGAATGTACGCTTAGGATTTAAAGGTACTTTCAAATGTTACAAGAAAACAGAATTTCATCAGGGAGTTGTTCTAGGAATGTAGCTTGGGATTTTGCCTACATTCTGTCACTCAATGGCATGGTTTTATATGACACTATTTGACTCTTCTTATTTCTGATTTCTTCTGTTTCATATGAAAGATACTTCTCTAGTTTTAGAAATATACTAAATCAAGAAATAGCCTAGCGTGTATAAGACGTTTGACTCAATCTAAGAAGACTTTTAATTTTCAGATATTGTAGTGATAAAATGAAACATTACGTGTAGAACTTGCTGATAGTTCAGAAAAGTGAAACATGTTAAATTCGATGTATCTAAAATTAATTATATTTAATAAACTTGACAGACGTTTTAGAGCAATGCAGAATTAACCATCCAAGAGGACTGTGTAGACAAGACAGATGTAATCCTTTTGTTAACATAAATGCTTCCTGAAGGAGGGACATGAGAACTGGGTGTTGTAGTACTTACAGAGTATAGACAGATTAAGATGGGTTTGGGGTAGGAATTAGGTTTTTGGCAAAGAAAATTGCATGGGCAAAGATGGAGCAGAGGTGGAGATGTGGGGACATATTTGGGAGCCCTCTTTCCTTAGTCACTTTTCTTAAACAGACTTTAGGTAAACTGCTTGATACTGTGGAAGGTACTCAGTCCAGATAACATCTTGTTTTGTTTTGTTTTACTTTAAGTTGGTTGTCTGTTTTTTGGTTTTCACCTATTACTTTTAAACTCAGAAGAAAATAAAGAACAGAGACACCAGATTCTTTAAATTTGAGCAGCCAATATTTGCATTCAGTTTAACTGAATGTTAAATATTTTTAAATGTTTTTAAGTACCTGCTGTATATAAGATGATGGTGAACAATATACATTTCATGCCCTCAAAAAGTACATAATCTGTTAAGAGAAATTTCACTTAGGAAATTTGATTTCAGTAAATTATGCTTTAAAATTCAATATATTAAGCAATATAAATAGCAAACCAAGTCAGGCATAATATTTTATATTCCTATTGTAACTTTAGACCTACATTGTCCAATATGTTAACCACTAACCACATATGGCTGTTAAAATGAATGAATGAAAATTAAAAATTTAGTTGCATTAGCTACATTTTAAGTGCCAGGAGCCACATGTCACTAGTGGCTATCATATTAAACAGCATAAATGTTGAACATTGCCATTATTGCAGAAAGCTCTGTTGTGTAGTGCTGCTCTAGAGTTATAGAACATATTTTAATTGTTTTGGTCAGGTAATTGGCTTATTATTTATCTTTTCAACAAACCTTCATTAAATGCCTACCATGTGCTAGGTGTTATGGTAGAGCCAGGTGATAAAGTCCCAGTTCCTGCCCACAAGAACCTTCAATCTTGGGGAATCAAGATAAGTGGACAGGTGAATAAAATAAGATGTGATAATTGCCACTATAGGAGGAGAAATCCAGGATGCTGAGAAATACATAAGGAAAGGTACCGAAGCAAAACTCAAGGTTTGTCTTTGTGGAAAGGTGAGTAGGTGTTGGCTTAGTTAAACTGGGAAGAAAGCATGATCCAGGCAGTGTAAAACTCATGGAAGTGAAAGAACATGGCACATTCAAAGGACTGAAAGATGTTCACTGTGACTGGAGCTCAGATATTCTCTAAGGTCTCTTAATTCAGAGTCATTTTAATGACATGTTTAAACTATTTAAAAAACAGACTCCTTCCTTTTTCAAAACTGGAGAGACAAAGGTCCCCCTGCTCCTTCCTACTCTTTGGTGAGCTTATATTTATAATAATATCCGTGGGTTCCACAGTCAGAGGAGAACTAGAAAAGGTGAACAGGAAAGAAATTTGAGAAAAGAAGGACCAAAGAGATGAAGATGGCCAGAGGAAGTTTCAGAAAAATAAAACAGGTACCATTTGATGGGGAATGACAATACCATTTATAACACTCAGAATTCTTGTCTCTAATCAATAGTTCACATCAACCATTTCAAAAGTTAATGTCCCCAAATGGTTGACTTGATGTATGAAGTATATTATGAGAGGGTATTTTTTGATTAGAGATTTAAAAATTGAATTTCTGTCTGGTTCATTTCATGAGAAATTATAATAGGCTTTGCTGTATTGTGTTTTCATGAGTCTGTACCCTTATAGTGTATGTAACCTGGAAGAAATTTAAATGCTATTATTCTGTTTTTATAGGACAAAATATAGTCACTGTCAGATTAAGACTTAAGGTTACATGAAGAGTCAGAGATAGAGTAGGATCAGGAAACAAAAGAAATGTATCTTCACTCAACCCTCACCAGTTCCAGAGACTATTATATGTATTATACAGAATACATTGCACATAATAAATCTCTCACATTTTGTAAATATTTAGCTGTTGTTGATTTATTTCTGCCCCACTGGCAGCCATCATGTCTCTGGTCTACATTGTGAATGTCTGTTTACATGTCTGTGTCGACATCATCTGCTCTGGAGTGGAACCTTTATGGAAGGTAGGGATCATGTCTGTTTATTTTGCATAATAGTTAACATAGAGCTCTGTCTATGAAGCTTTATTTTTATTTGATGATGATGATGATGATGATTTTCTTTATGAATTTCTTTCCTGTCTTCAGATTGACTGCATCTTCTGATCATTATTAATTCAGTGGAAATGAGAGGTGGAGTTAACTGTTGAATGCTTAGCCAGCCTGGGCAGCAGACTTTCTCACATAGCTATATGAGGTCTTATGCCACCACAAAGAGGCACCCTCTTGTAAAAAGATGAAAAATACAGAGAAGCCACCCACGTTGGTTTTCATGAAGGAAAAGATTGGTGTATTGTCTTACCACCAAGTGCTTGTCAAATAAACTTGGTATGAAGTCAAGACTGAATACAGTAAACAGAAAACTCAGATAAAAGCTACAGTAAAAAAAAAATTCCTCTTTATTTTTATCCCTATTCTTATTTGGGACAGGCTTCTGGAATAGCATTGGAGGGTAGAATGTAAATTTGATGAGATGGAACTATAGCGAAGTGAATAAGGTCTCAATACTTTTTGAAGATGCTGTAGTTGTAAACAATTTTTACTAGTGTATCCTCCCTTCAAAGCATTCATCTTTTTAAACTTGTATCACTAAATTACAAAATTGGGCATCCAAAGTCATTCATGTGGATATAACTATTAAGTTTAGTTTTCTTTATTAGAATGTTCCAGATACTAAAAAGAAACTTCCTAGACTGACAAGGTAGCTTTTTAATATTTCCTTGAAAACCTTTCTTTTCTCCCTCACCTTGCCTATTCTTCCCTTTCTCTAGATCTATCATGAATTTTTCTATTATATTTCAAGGACTCTTTAGGAGTTTCTTGCTACATCTTTTATTGTTATCACATTACTTTTTTTGGTATTAACCCATTATAAATGATACTACTTCTTATATTATTTGATTTCTGTATACATTCTTCATTTTTATGTTTTATTCTATAACTTATTAAGGTTTATACACGTAAAATAGGAATCAACTGCCAATGTTATTAGTCCTGAAGTTTAGATTATGGCTTTTGGATTTTGAGAATGTTTCTGTTCCTTTGGTTGATACTTTCTTTGGGAATTTATGTTAGCTTCAAAAATAATGATAACCCAGGGATAAATATGCTGATACGTCTCTAAATGTTATTAGATGACTTGATTAAAGTTTATGAAACAGTCAAAATTTATCATACCATGTCTTCTTTCTAGCATATATATTTTGACAATGAAAGCTTTTCTTTATTTATTACATTATTTGCCTATTCCAGCCAAGAATAAGATATTCTTTGTAAAAGTACTTTATAAACTTTATAGAAATATGTAAATATAAAGTTAATTCTATGTTAAATGTATAAATATACTACTTGACAATATAAATACTATTGCTATTGAACAGATGAAGAATCAAGTGTAGAGAAGTTAAATTGCTTTGTTCAAAATCATACAGCTTAGTATTTGCTGAGACTCAAATTTAGACATGGTTTGATTCCACTTGATCTTTTATAACATTATTTCATTTCTTCCCTTAAAAAAATTCAAGTCCTTTATTATTGTTTTCTTTAAGTCACCTTTGTTTTCTTAGCCATCAATAAAGGCTCTTATTTTCAGCTCAACACTTCAGCAAAGCTTATAGTTTTTGTCTTTCATTTTAGAAAAATAGGTTTTTGTTCCATGACCTGTTCTGGGTTTTAGGAATTTGATAGCATCAGAATTAGTGTAGATATAGCAATATACTCATAATGCATCTAGGATAAAATAGATTTAAGAGAAATATATTTGCAAGAACACTGGCTGGAGCTTAGACTTACTAACCAACAATTTCCAGACTATGAGAGGAATTTCCTTCTTTAGATATAGTTCTGATGGGAAAATTTTCTGAGGCCTGTACTTGTTTAACATCTGATACAGAAGAACAAAATCAGTCATAAAGAAAGTAGGAGAGGTTTTCATTCATATCCATTGTGTATCTCTGTCTCAGACACAGATTGTATGCTGATGATCAGAATGCCGACACAGCTTGCTTTCTTATTTTTCAAAGACCACGATGTACACATAGCTTACATATTATTCTTGGAAAGTTGTACATTTTTGTATGACTGACATAAAGACAGTTAGGCCTTGGCTAGATACTTCAGTTCTCTTAAAACATATAGCTATCCTGTCAGAAGCAAACATCTTGGAAACAGTATAGTATAGTTGAAGGAAACAATCCTACCAACTGACTTGCTTAAGCAAATTATTTCCCCCATCCTGTTTTAGATATTTTTTTCTAGAAATCCACTTTTTTTCTAGAAATACATATACAACATTTATGTGTGTGTGTGTGTCTGTCATCATCAGTGCACAAGTAATAGATACGTTCATTGTGAAAAAATTTAGGAAATTCAGATAGAAAGGAAACGAAATCATGAACTATAACAGAAAAGTGTCAACATTTTGGTGTATAGCCTTTGTGCTTTTATGGTACATGTATGTACACACACACATAGACTCACATACATATATACAGAAATAGTAAAATGGGTTCATATTGATAAAAAATGAGATTGTAGAGCTAAGGAAACAAATTGAGACCTAGAACACCACCATTGCAAAACTAATAAGTGATATAAGTAAGGAGTAGAATAGAAGTGACTAAAAATATAATGGTTTGGAGCAAAAGCTTGAAATAATCACGATAAACACAGGAGTAAAAGACAAAGAGGAAAGCAATTTGGCTAACAGTGATATAAAACAAAGACCAGTTAACAGAAAGATTGCTATCAATAGTGTCTGTGAGGAAGAGGACCCAACAAACCAAACTAAAAAAAAAATTTATAGAAGTGATAAAGCAAAACTTCACTGAAATGAAGAACTGAATTTGTAGATCAAAAAGATACATTGAGGCCGGGCACGGTGGCTCACGCCTGTAATCCTAGCACTCTGGGAGGCCGAGGCGGGCGGATTGTTTGAGCTAAGGAGTTCGAAACCAGCCTGAGCAAGAGCGAGACCCCGTCTCTACTAAAAATAGAAAGAAATTAATTGGACAACTAAAAATATATAGAAAAAATTAGCTGGGCATGGTGGCGCATGCCTGTAGTCCCAGCTACTCGGGAGGCTGAGGCAGGAGGATTGCTTGAGCCCAGGAGTGTGAGGTTGCTGTGAGCTAGGCTGACGCCACGGCACTCTAGCCTGGGCAACACAGTGAGACTCTGTCTCAAAAAAAAAAAACACAAATAAGTTTATTTCTGTCCATGCATCTATTTGTATATGTGAATTGTCTGGAATAATGTTCACTAAATGTTAATACTGAATATTTCTCAATGGTGAGATTTTGGATGATTTGTTGCATTTTTCTTTGTATATTTTGTATTATTTGAATTTTTATAATGAGAATGTATTAAAGCAATACAATGAATTTATTACTCTGAAAAATGAATTTATACTTGTACAATTTTGTATCCTCATTTCTTTTTAAATTTATTATGACCCTTTTCCTCTTGCCATCATTTTTAATAGCTGCACAGTATTTTATGGATGTGTTATGTTTCTTCTTCCATTCCTGATCTCAGTTTCTTCATCTGTAATGACAGAGCTGGACTAGATTAGTGAGTTGCAGTCTTTCTCTTTAAGCTGTGGAATCCTGCCAATAAATAAACAATTTATAACTCTTGGCTTAGGCATCTCATGTAGAATATAGTTTCAAAGCTGTGCAAATTAGGTAATTTCTGAGGTTCATTCCATTTTACCACCAACAACTAGTTTTTTTTCTTAGGATTTTGTGTGTGTGTGTGTGTGTGTGTGTGACTGCTTTCCATATGTTGAAAAAAAAAATCAGTAATAACCATAGTCTTAAGAATCAGAATTTTAAAGTAAAAGATGCCTTTTAAAACCATCTAGTATATTTCTCTAAATTTTATGCTTAAGGAAAGCAAACTGAAGTTGTTTAACTAACATCATACAGCCAACTGAAATGAATGAGACTTGAGCTCAGATCTTCTAACTTCTTATGCTGTTCTTTCCCTTACAGTACACATAAGTACATTTTTAAAAAATGATGGGCAGAGAAGATGACAATTTTATCTTAACCCATTTCACACTGAAACTAACATATACATGTCAAGAAATATACTTAATTTATAATATATTTATTTTCTTTTTCAAGAAAAGAGATCAACAAGGCAACCATTATTTCTAAATCCTCAGAGTTAGAAAGGAAAGTGAGTGGGATTCTGGCGAGAAAGAAAGCATTTACTTGTCAAAGATTTGGAATTTACTGTGGTTACTAAGATTAAAATAAAACTAAAACTTGACTTGGCAGAGGATTAAAAACAAAGCAGCTCCAAAGTGTGTATACATCATGGAGAAGATGCCATTATTCCTTCAGGCATCCAAGGGGGAAGGGAATATTGTTTCTTTGTGTTGCCGGAGCTGATTTATTTAGTTATGATTTCAACATGCCTGCAAGGCAAACCCCAGAAAACATTGCACAACTACATTAACCAGAACAAATGGTGCTTTTTTTTTTTCTATACCTCCCCCTAAGGTTTTTTAAACAGCAGTGGGTGTTTTTTTTCTTTTTTTTTTTTTTCAAATTGTTTAAACGGCTCTGATTATGTTTGACTATTGGGTGTGGTAAGATTTAGAATGTTAAGTGGTAGTACAGGTTCCTGAACAAGAAAGAGAATTAGAGGTGATGTGACTTGATTATTGGAATGTGTAGAAGAATGTAAAGTCGTGAGAGGTACTGTGGTCTACCACAGTAGTAATAGATAGCTCTTAGTAATAGATCTTCTTGTTAAAAAGCCTTGTTATTATTGGGAATTTATTTTGGAAACTACCAAAGAAGATATTTGACAGAAAAGTAAAGCAGACCACCTGTCTCATATTTCCTTTCCACACAGGCACTTTGAAGAGATATTTTAAATATTGTCAAGTCTCAGTGATTCTGGCATAGATTAGCATTATCACTATTCTCACAAACTTGAATTAAACTCACATGGCATTGCACTAGGTGCAGCAGAGAGAAAATTAGCAAACAAGATCCTTATCCTTTTGGAGTTTAGTAAGAGTTGTTATCCTAGCAAGTAGTTCAACAAATCCCAAACTCATTTTTCTTTACACACTCCAAACATCCTCCCTCCCTTTCTGTATTTTTTGTCTTTGTTAATGGCCTCCCCATCCTCGCAGCTGGAAACCTCACATTCATCTTGAGTCCTTATGTTACCTTGGTCTCCGCTAGCAATCTGTCAACAAGGCCTGTCTCTTCTATCTCCAAAATTGCTTTGAATATGTTCATTCTCTCTTCTCCATTCTTATAGCCGTTGTCCCATTTAGGCCTTTTCATCTTTCATTTCAATTCTTTGGAGAGCTGCATATCTACTTTCAGTCGTTCCATTTTCTAATCCATCCTCCATACTGCTGTCAAATCTCTTTCTTTAAAGACAGATCTAATCCTATCATTCTCCTGCTGAAAAACCTTTGATGGGTCCCCATTAATGTATGAGGGATAAAGTCTAAACTTAGCTTGTCATGCCAGGGTTTCCTAGTCTGGCCCCTTATTTTCACCTCATCTTCTGCCATAATTTTCCCCCCAACTCCCACTCCCTGTTACCAAATACACATATACATTTACTCTTGTTCCACCAGCTTCTTCGTAGTTCCCTGAGCTTTCTCTCTACTTGTGCTTTTGATCATGCCATTCCTTGCCCCATACACACAGGATACTCTTCCCTGACTGATAAACTGCTTATATGGAAGAATTGAGGAAGGCAGGATTTCCAAAGAATACTCTTGACAAAACAGGACAAAAGAAACAAACTATATGCACAGAACCAAGCAATTAGGGCAACCACCATTGAAGCAGAGTTCAGATTAGTACCTATAGACTACTTCCTCTTGGGCAAACCAGGAGGCAGGACTTGATTCCTTAAGGTACTGGAGCCACAACAGTGATAAAACTGGTTTGTAGTAGTATTGAATGAATGCCTACTTCCTATGAATACAGATAGCGAAGAGCTAGCTCTTTTTTTATAGCTGGGGGATAAAGGAAAATAGCCACAGTAGATTTCTGGTATACTAGTTAATTTCAAGAATTAAGAGAAAACTCATTACTCTCAACTACCTACTATTCCTACCTTATCTCACTTTCTAAGGGAGTAAAGAATGGAACCCTCAAGATTAAGAGTCTTCACATTGATGTATTTTAAAAATTACCAGGATTCAGCCAGAGATGGTGGGTTTAAGGAGTAGGCTGAGTGAAGGAAAATAGCAGCTTTTTTCCTCGAGTTAATGAGGAAGTAGAGGTCTTTCTCATGCTTATACCTAGTCATGCTTCTCCCTAACCTTGGCATATTCCTGCTCAACTTTTGTCCTTTTCATCTACTCTGATTCTTTTTAACAGTTAGTTTTTATTTATAAGTAATAGTAATGTATTATTTTCAAAACATTTGGAATATCTGTAAAGGCTACTTTGACATTCCCCTCATCACGATCATCCCCAATCCCAGTTGCCTACCCACCAACACCAGAAAATGATGACTATATTCAGTCTGATTTTCTATCCCTTCAGTCCTTTTTCTATCAATGACTTAGAGATAGATGTATGGATCGATAAATAGGCTTATGACATATAGTATTGCTGTGTGTATGTGTGCATGTAAGCGTGCGTTTTCCTCACAGAAACAGCATTGTACATACTCTGCCTCTCATTCTGCAAACTTGCTTTTTTGATTCTACAGTAGATCTGGGAGATCTTTTCCTGTTAGTACATACATCTTTTCCTGTTCCTGTTAGTACATTTTTTTCAACTTCCAACACATAGTATCATCTTTAGGGCTAGCTTAACTCTTTCCTTTTCTCATAGTAACCTGATATGGACAGTTAGAAGGAAAAAGAAAAAAAAATGTAGTAAGCAAGTATTGGTTCTGATGCCAATTAACTGTGAAGAGGGTTGCAAGTGTTAGCTTGGGGAAAAATGTTATCCTTAAAAATTAGATTATCTTAGAAAAACTGTTTAAAGGACAGCACTGACATTAACATCCTCTTGATGGAAATGAAATGTAACCAGGACTCTTTGCAGTATGTATACATCTGGTTTTCCCTTTTCTATATGCCTAAATCCTCCCTCCTCAGTTGCTTCTGTTTAGCACTTAATTTAAATTCCCAAATTAATTCAATAAGCAAATTTGAAATCTGTAAAATGAAGGAGTTAGGTGATCTTTTAGAGCTTTTACATCTCTAGGGTTCTATTAAGTTATTGAAATAATTTATTGTAGAGAATATATTCTGATGGAAACTTTTCTGTGCTTTAGGTTGTACTTAATTATGAATATAGATAACTTAATATTGAAATAGATAAAATTTGTACTACTTGTCACTCTTCCTTGAAGAATATTTATAATGATCATTTAATGTTAAAAGTAAATCTCTCAAAGAACTTGATAACTGTCAAATATTATTATTGCCACCAAACTATAGGCTTAATTAGATTATACCACTAGTATTGCATTTCTTTTTCTTTCTTTTTTTCTTTTTTAACTATATGAAGCTAAGAAATGTAGGGCTGAGTCAAAGTGAACGTGCAGTTCTGAGAAAGTAGTTGTAAGATGGTTGCACTTATTATATACTTTTGAGTATTCAAAGATTTAAGAGGTACCATCACATATCAAGAGCAAAAGGTTGGGAGTCAGGAATTGGGGAATTAGTCCCTGCTCATCACTGTCTTACTTTGTGATTGCAGGTTATTCCTTGCTCTTAAATTTTCCCAGCTGTAACATGTAGTAGATTATTTCTGACTTGCAACCTACCCAGGGATGTTTTGTGAAATAATAAAGATAACCACTGCTAGTTATTTTGTGCTGCTCGGTAAAGATTCTATATAAATTAATAGTGGTGGTGGCGTAGTTATTGTATTATTTAAGAAAGTTCTTGAAAGGAAGAGAAGTACCCAGAGTAGGTCACTTAAAATTTTTGTTTATTAATTTTCTTAGGCCTGCAAAAAGTGTTCTATGTTAGGTAGAACAATGCTGAAAATTTAGATAAAAGCAAAGGTTTGTAATTTTGTAGGAGCCAATCCATGGTTGTTATAGTTCTCTCCAACTCTAATGTTCTGAGTCATTTGCTGCCTTTTATAAAAGTTAATGGCCCACCTTTTAGTGTTTTTTTTTCTTTAGGTATATTTGGATTTTTATGTTTGTTCAAATATTCTCCATGAGTTCTGTTATTTAAATGACCTTGAAATAGAAAGTCACATATAAAATTTGCCACTTTAGTTGAATTTTAACACTTTCTATAGAGTTATCCTGTCATATTCTCTTTCTAAATTCTACTTCTCACCTTCTTGGATTGGTTGCTTTTTGTTATAAAAAAATGTAAGAGACTCTTATCTTCCATGAAAAATACTTGCTGTTCTTTTAATTGATGCAGAACACTGGTAAACTTTCTTTTTAGAGGAAAATAATTGTAGACAAAAGGAGATAATTTATTTGAGAGAAGAGTTTAAAGAAATTCATTCTTTTCTCATTGTACTTCTTTTCAAATTGCTGTCACCCTAGGTGGTATGAGGATTCTTTGAAAGTTTAGTGTACAACTGGTGAACAAAACTGACACTTTAATTGCTTTAAGTCCAGTGCTGTTTGCTGCGTATGTTCTGTGTCTGTGAATTATTCTGTTATGATGTGAAAAATAATGGATTACAATTTTTAAACTATATATTTCACAATCAAAGTATTTATAAACACATATGAAACTTATTCTAAGTATAACCTATACTGAAATGAGATGGTCATGTTTATAACTCAGTAGGTAAACTACCCTGGAATGTTTCAGACCAGGCTTAGCTGAGGCAAGACATTTTGAACTGATATTGTAAGGAAGGGTCTGTTTCCTTATTCAGTGGTTTCATATGAACTTAAAAAGATGACTTGTGTTTGGTTAGTTCCAAATTTAAATTTGTTGCACTTCTTATGCTAGTAGAAATGTTTTCTTTCTATTTGAAAATTTAATAGAGTTGGTCTTGGAATATGGTTACTTTTTTGATTCCTCTTGAACTTAACAATTCAAATCAGTTAAGTAACCAAGAAGAGCAATTAAAGATGAATACCATTGACTTGCTTTGCATCTCTCTTGTTTTTCTTTTCCTTATCTGCAAACTTAAACTGAATTGCAGCTTTGTACTTAAAAATAAATTATTATTGAAATAAAGATAGTTTAATAGCATTATATAGAAAATGGTGCACACCATGTGGTAGATGGACAGGCTTGAAGCTCTGACTCAGGTGGGGCAAAGGCAATATATGTAACCTAATCATTTGTACCTTTGTAATATGCTGAAATAAAAAAAATAATGTTCTGATCTGAGATTATCTATATTATAAATAAATGCAAATATAACAAAAAAAGAAAATATGGAAAATGGAAAGAGAGAAATGGACTGTAAAAGGTAGGATTCGAGCTGAGTCTTGAAGAATACGTAGTTCTTGGTGTTTTCTAGACTTCCCTTTGAATATTTTTTGTTCTATGTGACTGTATATGTCATATGAGTAGGTCATCCTGCCTTGGTGGAAAGAGTGGATATTTATTCTCTAACTACAATGTAATCTTAATATGTGGCCTTGGATGAATCACATCATTCTGCTATGCCTTAAGTTCTCCATCTGTAAAATAATAATGGCTATATAATTTGAGATTTCTTTAATTCAGTGGAGGCAAACCTTTTAAAGTATAGAGATGGCTTTCACTGTGAATGAATTTAAGATAGAAGATAGCATTGTCACAATAGTGCATTCATCTACCTTTAAGAATGGTACCATATTTCTTTTCTTGGCACAAAAACAAGGATTAGGCTTCTAAGGTCTTTTGAGTGCCTTATACATGTTCTAGCTGGCATTAATCTTAACCATCTTGTAATCAGCAACTGGTTTATTCATGAGACCCCTATAATTAACCAGTAGTACTTCTCAGTCTTGTCTTTTAGGAAGATTTATAGTATACCTCAGGTGGTATCAGATAGCATGCAGAAGACTGAATAGCTAGCTTTCTTAATTTAGAAAAATTATGTCTCCTTGATACTAATATTGTTAAGATATAATTTAAAAAAATCATTTTTCTTTTTCATTTGACATGATTGACAGCTATACTATCTGAACAACCTAAAGAAACTTAAGTTTCTTGGGTGTGGTTTTAGAGTCTTAGGAAAGCTGGGAAGAAACTAAACTTTAGAGGGGACAGGCTTATGGTGTATTCAGGAGTTTTAAGCAAGAAAGAATTATTAGGCCAGGTGCCTTTCATGTCTGTATCTGTCAGAGTGAAAAACTGTAGAGGCAAGAGTTTGTCTTAGTAAAATTGGTATTTACTGAGGGCAAAATGACTTTTTAATACAGGCAAAAGTCCAAACACTTCATAGGTAATCAATATCAAAAGGGGTAAATTTATTTTCTCATTGGTTATCAAGTTGATATACACTCCTCTTGCTGTGTTCTGGTTAAGCTATAATTATCAGAGAAATCTTGTTAAACAAGATTTTCTGAAATGAAGCCTATTAATTACATCAGATTTTTTTTGTTTTCTGTGGCCCTATTGTCATAGCATGAATTGAGAGCTGCTTGAGCAACATACTCATTTGAAATACTTTTTACCTCAAATTTTGCATGCAACCTATGCCTTCTAATGGAGAGGGCAAAGTGAGAGGCAACACTAAATTTCTAAGCCTAACTCTTTTCCTAAAAATCCCTCAATGATCAAATTGCCTCGTGTGAGTAGGTCTCACAAGGATAGGGATTGGTTAGTTTCAGGACATCTTATCTAAACATTCTTCTAGGGTCAGGTCTATGTTGGCTAGACCTATAGAAATCAAAATTATCAACACAGTGATGACAATGTAATTAGCCATATCTATCAGCAGCTTATAATCAATGATATCTAAGGCTGCTGAAAGGTCCACCTTAGTAAAAATTCTAGTTCTGTCCTTGACTCTCCTCAATGACCCTAAGGATTTTGGACTAAAGTCTGTAAGCAGACTTGACTCTAACCTGGAATCTGCTCTGTATTTCTAGGTAAATAGTGTGCAAAGTTAGGAAACTAGATCAAAATAAGACTTATATTACACCTAGAATAAATTGTAATAGAGTGAAAAATCAGCAGTAAGAAGTTTTAGTGAATAGGACCCTCAAAGGAAGCTTAAACAAGTGTTTGCTGCCATCAGACTTTTTAAAAAAAATGTTGTCTAAACTGTTACTGTGGATTTTATGTAAATTGTTCATGCTAAACATTTGCGTTATGTATTCCTATTCCTTTGTACTTACCATTTGATGAAGTTTTCAAACTGTGTTTTGCTGGAGGGGAAAAAAAACCCCAAACCCAAACTGCATAGGACAAATTGAATTACAAACCTGGTGTGGTCCTTTAACTCAATTACATCTAATTTGTGTTATTTTAGTCATCCTGGGTGGCAGCTGTTCTATGTAAATGCCCACAAACATTTTCAATGTAAGAATTTGTCCTGATTACAACTCTTTAAGATTGGTAGTAGTCTATTTATATTTTAAGTGGCAAAGTTATAGATTAATTTGGTATATTCGGAACATTTTAAAAATTAAAAATTTAGTTGGTTTGTTTTTTGAATAGACTTTTTTAAAATGAGCATCTAATGTTTATTTAAAATGTTATAACGTCACCTCGTTTTCTTATTTCTTACGTTTCTACTTAAGTTTCTTCTAAAAATAGCCTCTTAATTACTTTATTTAGGCAATTATGAATTTGAGGGCAGGGCAATATGGAATTTTAGATTTTGATGTGCCCAAATAAATATTTTGACATTCTAATCCAAAATTTGAGAGGATCTGGATTCAGGATTATTCAGTTCATTTTACTTCACATGGAGGTTTGAGTTAGAATTGAGTTAGGATTGAGTGTGAAATTCAGCAGAATTGAAGACCTTGAAACCCAAGAAAGTCATAAAGAAGCTGACAAAATCACTTATATGAATGGTGTCTGACAATTGATACTAACTCATCCTTCAGTCATCTTCTAATTATTATTTTTATTTTATTTTCTGGGGATTCATCTTTTGAACAAAATATTCAGTTTAATTCACTGAGTATTACTAACTTGGATAAGAAAAGGACACTTACATGTCATCTTAATATTTGAAGTGAAATCTGCAGAATACAAATGCAGAAGAGAGAAGGACCTTGACCAGTTTTCCAAGGTGGACAAATGGGACAATGCTAAATTTTAGGGAATTACAATGAAGAGATACCATCCAACAGAAACAGAAATAGAAGAGAAATCTTACTACCTCAAAAATGATCTATGATCTATGACTATGTTTAGAAAGCCTTTGCTTGTATACTAAATTCAGTAATTTTCAATTAGTAACTGGATATCTGCTATGGACTAGGTATTGTTCTAGGTATTGAGATTTCAAAAATGAGTAAGCTAAAGGTCCCTACTTAGGAAGAACTTACAATGTAGTTGGAATGACAAACATGTAAATAATAATTTATAGCACCATATGGCACCACAGTTATTTAATCAGTTATTGGATGACCCATAGACTTAGGAATATAAATTGTTCAAATTTGTGGTGTCTATCCGCTGTGCACACTTTTTCCCTACTCATTCTCTTTTTAAGGAAGAAAGTAACAATTTGATCACCAATTGTAATAAGTGCTTTCTTAGACATTATATAATTTTTATTAGTTGTGAACCATACCAAGTTCAATAACATGTTAAAAAACTTTCATCATCCTATATTCCTCTTTTGTATCTCACACCATCTACCTGTGTTTTATATGTTCAAGCTTTTTATTTTTGGTTCCTTTTCTGACTTTCTGACCTTATTTGTTGTCCCTTTTGCCAGCTTCACATCTGTATTAGTTATTTATTGCTATAACAAATTGCCCTAAAACTTAGTAGCTTAAAACAACAAACATATATTATCTAATAGTTTCTGTGGGCCAGTAATAACCATATCTGTCTTATTCACATGTGGATGATAAACGTTCAGACATTCAAAAAATATTGTCAAATGCTGCATAAATGGATTCTATTATTTAAACTGAGGTTCTTATCACTTCACACCTAAATGGCTCCACCATCTTCTTTGCTGGCTTCCAATCTTTACCCCCATGCTGTTTTTAAAACCATCCTTTCGAAAGAAATTTATGCTGTTGTTTCCCTTACCAATAATCATTTGTGACTCTCACTGGCCTAATCTTCCAAGTTTTTATTGGTCTCCTTGGCATTCAAAGCCTTCTTTAATCCAATCTCACCCTATTTATTTGACCATATTCCTTAACAAACACAACTTTACTTAAAGTGGTTGTTTACACCCTAGACCAAACCCCATCCCTATCCCCAATACCGTGTTCAGTTTTACTTTCTTCCCTTAATTAATGCTTTATTCCCTCACCTGTAATGCTTACCCTTCTTGTCTTCAAATCTTGCTGTTTTTCTCTCTCTGCTTAAATCTCATTATATTCCTTCCCACCTCTTTCATAAAGTCAATTTGGACTTTGCTGGCCTAGCTTTTAATCTTTGAATTCTGGTTGTACTAATTCTCAATATCCAGCAGTACATTTCTTTGTTTTAATTAGTTTAATGGGTTAATTTCTCTTTCCAACTAGATTTCCAATTTTCTGAGAAGAAAATTCTTTGCTTTCCTGTGTCTCTATTATAGTATGCTGAGTACATGTTGGTTGGTTGAAAAATTAGAAATCTTGATTCAGCCATAAAAAATTCCTTTTTGTGATGCTGCTGAATGGATTTTAACTGCCAGAAACATTTATGAGGATGAGCTGGGACTTCAGGACAGTTTGGAACTACATTTCATCATTTTCCTGAAGAAACATTGCTGTATGAAGAGATTAATTAAAAAAAAGATTCCCTCTGGCCAACTATCAGAATTGGCTTTTAGCCTTGAACTATCAAAGCAAAAGTTTCAGAGTTGCCTAGAGCAGTACAAGTATTAAGTAGCAAGCAATTCAAGGTCTCTGATACCTAGCTTGTTGGAGCTATGGGTCTGGCCAAGCCCTTTGGCATAGATAAGTGAGACAAGGAATTTACTTTTATCTTCTCTCTGTGGAAAGTTTTATGGATTTGATTCACAAAGAAAGGACAATAATTGAAATTTTGTGTCAGCTTCTTCTCATTATTCATCAAGAAAAGTTGAAGTCAGGTAATAATGTTAGTCAAAATATAAGTACACATACAGCCAAAAAATAGTATAGTGGCCAATCGTGTTCCATAATATTCTTAGTATGTTTTATACCTGCCCTGGAGAGTGAGGCCTGAGAGCCAGTGGGAAGTAAAGCTCTAGTGCTTTTGGTACCTTTAAACTTAGTTCTCTGCTTTTGCTAAGATACAGTCTATTAGCATTATTAATTTCTACCAATATTGCCTTGTATCTTCTTATTTTTTTGTTCTCCCTCTTTCTTTGCCTTTCTCTTCCTTTTCCTGATTATCCTCCTTCAGCCATAGGTAGAATGTTTGCTCATACTTAGAGTATAACAGGAACATTTGACTTTTCTTTATAGCTATCTAAAATTCTATTTTAGTTTGTGTTTTAGGATTATTTATAATATCAGTCTGTGATTTCAGTTATTATTTGCACATTTTTGGTTTCCCTGTGGCTAAATTTCTGGTGTTTATACAAAAAAGTTTTTTCTGCCCTGTTATTTGTGTGTGTAGGTGTTTTAGCCAAGATTCCTGTCTTTAGTACTGGAATATTTGAATTAGAATAATGAAGGAAGTGGAAAAGTCTAAAGCTCCTGATTCTTACCTTTTATCCTTATAGGTAATGACTTGTGGATACATTTCTTTGAGAAGATAAAGCATATCAGTTGTGAATTTACCTGGTTACTGCCTCTATATCATCTCAAGTAATACCTCCTACCTCTATTTCTTCCTCTAGATTGGCTTCCTCATAAAACCAATGTGGTGATACTAGCTCTGTTACATCTTTTAGTTTTCTTCTTTACTCATCCCACACTTCCCATACATAGCCCACTTCCCTTCCGAGTGGACAGCCCCCTGGTATGATTAAAGGTAAAAGAGGTAAAGAAGTGAGAGGAGAGAAAGAGTGAGGGAGGTGCAGAGGCAGACATGCGAAGGTGTCAGAAACAAGTCTGAGGGTAGCCCTCAAAGGACTCTACTGCCTTGTCTAACCGCTGCCCTATTCTGCCTTGTTCCCATTGCCATCATTTTAATATTTCTAAAAGGAGTTTAAAATGAGAATTAAACAAATTTATTTGAATTTTAGCCCTCAACACTCAAATAAAACTGCTTTTCTGAAAATCTCCAATGATGTCCTTAAGACCAACTTTCATGGTTTTTACTTGGTCTCCATCTTCCTTGATCACTCTGCTGCATCTTATACAAATTTAAACATTCCCTTCTTGAAAAAAAGAAGACTTATTGAATAAAAACTTTTGCCACATGAAACTTTGTCTAATCAGCTTCATTTGAAAGTGTACATTTCATTTGATGGCATTTGCAAATTGTTCCCTCCCCCAACTCGCCACCAGAACTTACAATGTGAAAATGCTTCCATATGCTGAAAGCTAGTCTACTTATTTTGCTGAAGAAGACGAAGGAAATAGTGTATTTTACTGGCTAGCTGTCTTATAAACATGAAGCTACGATGTGGGCAGATTTGGCAATGGAAGCCCCTCAGAGTTCATTGTAAACAACTCTGCAACCCTGAGGCCTCACTACTGTTCAAGATGAATGTGGAGAGTTGTTTTTGCCCCACAAAAGTGAAGTTTTAAAAATGCAATTGTGATTTGTATGTGGTTTAAAAATATTTTAAACGCAGTTAAAATATAGTATTAAACTCATTTCTAACAGATTTGAACATTTTAAGTAAATAAATACTTTTGCTTTCAGATTTTTTTGTGTATCTCAAGACATTTTAATAGCCACTACTCTGGTCTGGGCCCGCAACACCTCATGCCTAGGTTATAGTAATAATTTTCTCCCTGAGTTCCCTAACATTAGTCATTCTCTCTTTTAACTCTGTGCTACCTGGTACTACTAGGATAATCTTGCTTAAATAACATTATACCTTTTCCTATCAACTGATATCATTTACCTTAATCTCACCAGTATTTCTCTCAAAACCTGATTTATAATTTCCTTTAAGGAGTCTTTGTGTTAATCCCATCTGGCTCTGTTTTTCCACAGTACTTTTGAATCAAGCTCCTATTCTATTATTTTTAGGGTGATTTATTGAAAATTTTTTTTTTTTATTCTTGTATGTCTGTTCTTTTCTTCCTAAGAAAGAACACTGGATATCAGTGTGATAAAAACACTATTTTCTATTTCTTTTGACTGGAGTCTAGTATACTTTTGAGCACATAAGATGTTAAATATATACTGTGTTACTACATGTTTTCAAGCTTAATATGGTGACTGTTTTTCTAAATCACATAAATTATCAAACAGAAGAGCTCGGTGATGGTACTAGCACAATGCTGAATATACATAGTAGAGACTATAAAATAAATCCTACTGAAGTCTGTACTTAGTCTTCTTTAAAAACTTATTGCTTAGCTTTTAGAATTAATGGTTTTATCTTTTAAATAGAGAAATAATTCTGGGGTTCATGTAGTTATAAATAAAAATTCCTTTATTTCATTTCTATCACTGTAACATCTTAGACCAAAAACATATTGTAAAGAAAAACTTTGGAAAAGAAGATAGAGGACTGACACTACTTGATTTTAAGACTTATAAAGCTAGTGCAATTAAGGCAGGGTATTGGCATAAAGATAGAGAAATAGATAAACGGAACAGGATGGAGAGTCCAGAAACAGATATATACACACATGGGCAACTGAGTTTTGACAAAGATATAAAGGCAATTCACTGGAGAAAGGCCTATCTTTTAAACAGATGGTACTAAAACAATTGGATATCTATGTAAAGAAAATGATCCATATCATATACCATATAAAAAAAACTCAAAATGGATCATAGACTAAAATGTAAAACCTAAAACTACAAAAGTCCTTAAAGAATACATAGGGAGAAAATTGTTGTTACCTTGAGATAGGCAAATATTTCATATATATGCCTTCAAAAGCACAATCAGTATAAGAACAAATTGATAAATTGAATATCATCAAAATTTGAAATTTGTGTTCTTCAAAAGAGAATGAAAAGACAAGCCACAGACTGGGAAATAATATTTGCAAAGCATATATATGATAAAGGACTCATACCCAGAATATATAAATAACTCTCAAAACTCAGTAAGAAAATAGATAATCCAACCAAAAAAGCAGACAAAAGATTTGAACAGATGTATTACCAAAGAAGATATACAAATAAGTATGTGAAAAGAAGCTCAGTGTCATTCATTATTAGGGAAACGTAGATTAAAACTACAGTGAGATACTACACCAAATAACACTCCATATCCCATAAATATGTACAATTATTATATGTCAACCAAAAAGAAAAAGAAAAAAAATAAAATTAAGAAGACTGTACAGTGTTGGGGAATATGTAGAGGAACTGAAACTCTTATACCCTGCTGTTTAGAATGTAAAATGGTACAACCATTTTGAAAAACAGTTTGGCAGTTTCTTAAAGTGTTAAACATATACCTGCCATATGATCCAGCCACTTAGCTTTTTACCCAAGAGAATTGAAAGCATATGTCCATGTAAAGACTTATACATGAATATCATAGCAGCCTTATTTTTAATAGCCAAAAACTGGAAGTCACCCACATGTCCATCGACAAGTGAATAGATAAACTATAGTATATCCATACATTGGAATACTATTCAGCAATACAAAGGAATTACTTATTGTTACATATAACAACATGAATGGTTCTCAAAATAATTATGCTGAGTGAAAGAAGCCAGTCAAAAAAAGAGTACATACTATATGACTTCACTTGTATAATATTCTAGAAAATGAAAAATAATTATGTACTGATAGCAGATCAGTGCTTGCCTAGGGATGGGGAGCAGAGGAGGAAGAAAGGAGTACAAAGAAATGCAAGGAAACTTTTGGGGATTAAAGATGTTTCACAGGCCGGGCGCGGTGGCTCA
>NW_012150840.1:8540819-8542347 GCF_000956105.1 Propithecus coquereli
AGAGATAATTCATCCTGTTAGTTTTTATTTCCCACACTTCTAAGCACATTAAAACTTAGCCTATAATAAAAATTAAATATATTCATTAAGTTAAAAGTTCTTACGTATTCTGTAGGTTAAGGAGATGATTTAAAACATACAGAGATAGACATATCAGATTAATTAACTCTCAATAATTAAAGATGTCAAAGAGTGCCATGGTAACAATAGCAGCAATATGTTTTGTTTTATTGAGTCTTTAAGAAAATTAGATACTACGAAGCATAATATAATATGGAGCATGCACAGAACACTGTGAATCCTGTACTAATTAACATGTGATTTCTTTTCATCATTCCTCTGAGGAAACCCTTTGCAATAATGTTTGACCTCTTTTCCAAACACAGAGTTCCAAAATAGCATTTCCATCTGACCTGGTATTTTAGTGGGCAGTGAAATTAGCATGAAAGATCTCTGACTTTTAAAAATATGTTTCTCAAGATTGGAAATATCTTAGATTGTCAAGAAAAGGTCTCTTATTATCCTTTTATTATCACATAAGCATACTTATAAGAAAGTGACTCCTCCAAAGTTTTAATGGCAAGTACAAGTAAGAAGTTTTCCATTTGAAGTCATCATCTTTCAGCATCTTTTAGAGGCTCTGATTTCTCTATAGACTATCACTTATTTGTAAAGGTCCACAGTAAAATTGAACTTATTTAGACTATTAAATCAGTAGGCTTTCATAAACTCTTAGAACATTATTTCCTTTCATAACTTTCCTATTATCTGGGGCAATTATTAATCTCAATTGGTTATTTATCTCTGAAGACCTATTTTAACTCTACATTTATCTGAACTTACTGAATAACTCCTCATTACTCAGCACATACTTTAGTGAAGAGATTCTTAAGAGTAACGGCTGACATTCTCCATATTGTGGTTTGTCTGTGTGTATGTGCCTGTGGATAGCTTGGCAATCTCTTCCTTAGTCAAATAACAGCCAGTGTGGTTCAGCCAAAGTTTAGAGGAATGAAATAACTGAAGCGGGAGTTTTTTTGTATAATGCTGAGTGATACTATCCTTGGCTCTTTCTCATTGAATTGCTCAGGTAATAGGTAGTGTTTCATTGCTATCGTAGGTATTACAAACAGAACAAAACAAAGCAAACAAACAATAAAAACCCAACAACAACCAACAAACAGGAAATACTAGGTAATTCAGATTATCTACTTTTTTGCCGAAGTATGAAACCAAGAACTCTTTATGTAACTCAAAAATGTATGGTTAAGTCAGAATCTGATTTAGAGAATGAAAAACATCTTGTCTACTTTTTTCCAAGACCAGGTTTAATAGGAAACTGGTGATGTACTAATTTTTTCACAGACATGGCTTGAGAATATTTTATATGCTCACTGATTTTTTTAAAAATAGAGTTCTTTGGGGCTTATTTCTACTACAGCAGGAAGAGGCACTGTGATTCACTAAATTGTGTGAATTAAAGGCATGATCAAGGAACAGGCCATTGAAAATGATGGCCCTGCAATAT
>NW_012150840.1:8543660-8546664 GCF_000956105.1 Propithecus coquereli
CACTCTAGCTCCGGCAACACAGTGAGACTCTGTTCTCCAAAAAAAAAAAAAAAAAGATGTTTCACTATCTTGATTGTGATGATAGTTTTGCGGGTGTATACGTAATTCAAAGCTTATCAAGTTGTACACTTTAAATATGTACAGCCTTTTATAGTTCAATAAAACTATAACTCAATTTAAAAAGAAAAAATACTATAAAGAGGTGTTAAGCATACAGTTCACCAGCAAAAACATTATTGAATGTATATATGAGCATATTATAAACATATAATTTATATATTTGTAAACATAAATATAACAGTTAACATAGACATTATTGAAGAGTCTCCATCTTTGGTTTTATAGAGTTGCTAGAATGTTATCAAAGGAGAAGACCATTTCATAAAGGAAATTATTATACCCTGGCCATCCAACACTTTACTCTTTCATTCTATGTAGAGAATCTGTACCAGCTACAGTTATAATTTTTAAAAAAGGACTATGGTAGACCATCTCAATCTTTATCTAAATATCAATATTTTCCTTCTTTCACTTTCTTCGATAAAGCCTTATATTTTGCTTCTTCTCAGTATGTTCTCTTAAACCAAATTATTACTAACTGGGGAGTTGATTTGTAGAAACCATGTAATACTGTTACTACTCTATTGGTTAAGGAACTAATTTACAAAATAATTCGGCGAAGGAAATTCTTGCATTTTATCACAAGTGAGGACTTAGAACCAAGCAATATAGTGGTTAAAATAGTGGTCTGAGCCAAGGAGAATGTTAGGATTTTCCTTGTATTTTCTATATTGTGCTTTGTTTATCCATTATGGAAGTAAGCTCAGACCTCATTGATCGCTTTATATAAAAAGAAAAAGAAAGAAAAAAAAAGAGCAAGAAAGAATGATATGTAGGTCTCCTTATGTCACTATCGGTCTGGGTAAAAACAAATAATGAATTTATGCTGAAGTACAGTGACACCACTTGGATAGCTCTGTATTAACATGTAACAATGTACAAGAGGTATACAAATCTGTTAGCATATTCTCACTGCAAAATATCACCAAGTTTAGGAAGTAGCAGACACTAGGAATGTTTTTTATTTTCTGTACATAATGATGTTTAAGAGATACTTAAACTTGATTTAAAAGTTCTGCCATGATTTGTCTAAGATGAGTCTTCATAGCTAATAGTCCTTAGTTTTTTTTTTTTAAATCTCAATTATAGTAATAAGCACACCAGACTAGTCATTTGATTTTTTTTTTTTTTTTTTTGGTATTTTGGGGGGAAGTTGTGACCCACTGGCAATTTAGGTTTGAAATAACAATGACAAACAAGAAGACTGTGCTGAAAATTGTTAGGCATATCTCTTGAGGGAAAACTACATTGGTGGGTGAAAAACAACCTAGGTCTATAGTTATATAATTTAGGTGAGTAAAAAAAATTAGACAGCTAGGTTTTTATTAAAGATTTAGTTTGGGGGCGTGGTGGTGTGTACTGGTAGTCCCAGCTACTTGGGAGGCTGAGGCAGGAGGATTGCTTGAGCCCAGGAGTTTGAAGTCACAGTGAACTATGAAGACACCACTACACTTTAGCCCAGGCGATAGAGGAAGACATTGTCTCAAAAATAAATCAAAATTAAAAAGTAAATAAAAAAAATAATTTAGTTTGGTTCTTAGAAATTTGGCAATCCCTGATGAGTAATTTAGTAATAATTTATTTATCTTTGTGAATTAATTCTGCAAAATAATGCCAGTATTGATTATTGTAAATAAGATACCTTCTTATCCTAACCCTCCTAACCCTTCAAAGGTCCCTCATTACCTATGGTTCAAGTCATTCCTCCTTGGATTTAATATTCAAGACCTTTCAAAATTCATCACTGAGCTATTTTTTAACCCTTTGTGTCAACTGCTCTTCAGTGTGAATTGCCAGTTTCTGTGATTTTTCTACTACTTTGCCTGTTGTCTATCTTTGTTCAGTCTGGACTCTGCCTTTCTTATCTCTCTACCTACCCTTCTAAGCCCTACAATGCTTCAGGTGCCACATAAATCACATCAACATCAAACCTTTCCTGACATTCTATTCATACATATTATCAATGCCTCCCTTTGTGCTGAGTTGTCAATGCCAGTGATCACCAAGGTAAGGGTACGGGGAAAGATGCCCAGGATGTGGTGTGGTGCAGGAAGAAAAAGGAGAGCTGTGTGAATATTTTTATCTCATTCTATACAAATTTTATTTTTGTGTGTGTGTTTTGTAATACACATGATGAATTGGTACCCAAAGGCATAAAATAATTAAAATACATATGTTGGGGGGGGTGCATGCCCAAAATGTTTTACTAATGGAATATACACCAAAAAGTTAGGAGACCACTGATCTATGCTATTAATCCTGTATCTCTGATCATCAGGTTTTTTTCGTCATTTGTAAAGTTAGTTCTGGGATTAGATTAGATAATTCTAAGGTCCTTTTTAGCTTAAATGTTCATTGAGTTAAAAAAAATTTATTTTGAAACAATTTTAAGCATACAGAAAAATTACAAGTATAGTATGATAAGCTCCCATAAGCTGTTCACATAGTTTTATCCACTGTTAACATTTTGCCTTATTTCCTCTTTGTCTTTTAAATACACACACATATGTATACATATTACTATACTTTTGTTCTGAACTGTTTGCTAGTAAATTGCAGAGGTTGTGACCATTTACCCTAAATACTTTAGCATATGTCCCTTAAGAACAAAGACATTCTCTTACATAACCGTTGTAATTGATCAAATTCAATATAATTTAATATATAGTCCATATTCGAAATTGCCTATTGTCCAAATATGACCTGTATGGAAGTTTTTTTCCTAAGGCTTGAGGGGTTCGAATTTTGTTCCCATGTCTCTTTAGTTTCCTTTAATACAATGGTTTCTTAGCTTTTCTTTGTCTTTCATGACACTGACATTTTTGAAGAGTATAGGCTTTTAGTTTTTTATAATGCCTCATCTGGGTTTGTACAACTATTTCCA
>NW_012150840.1:8548624-8549205 GCF_000956105.1 Propithecus coquereli
GTGCCCTGTGGGACCCAGTGTCTTATTTTAATAGAGGTAACAGAATTATATGTGGTGGTTCCCTGGTCTATCCACCAACTGGTTGCTTTACTATAGATAAATCACTAAAGTTCTCTGAACCTTTGAAAAATGAAAGTCTTAGACTAGATGATATCCAGAGTTTCAATTCTCAAATTCTATGATGCCACTATTCTATGTTATCTTTGATGGACATAATTCAGAATACAATAGAAATTTCTGACACATTTTCTAAAAGAAAGATATTTTTAAAATATTGTGTGAGTTAATGGTTTTTGACCTTTCATTTTCATATGGAAATGAGATACTTAAAAAATGAACAATGACTTTTTCATCTTGTGGGGAGGGGCAGTAAGTTGGTGGACAACCCCACTATAGGCCACAATTGTAGAGAGAACTTTCATTTGGAATTTCCTGTATTATGCCAGTACCTTAGCCTTGAGGATACGATGTCTTTCTTTGAAATCATCTGCTTTGCTTGCATTTACATGCTCAGCCCTGGAATTTTCCCAATTTTAGGCAATTATACACCCCTGCTATGAAAGGTCCTTAAGCGTTTGAAC
>NW_012150840.1:8558125-8559983 GCF_000956105.1 Propithecus coquereli
ATTCCTGTGGGCTGATCTTTTCTTAACCATTATTCAAGACTGTTCAAAATTGATACTCTAAGCTGATCATTTCATTGCTATTAAACTCTAGATCACGTTCCCAAGTTTCCAAGAATTTGCTGAATTGTGTTTCTCTATTATCTGTTTCTTTGGGATACTTCCATTTTTTCTTTCTTTTCCTGTAAAAATTGATTTCCTAGGCTTTATAAGTGATTGATAATGTGAGAGTACTACAAAGACTTTTCTTAGACTTTGGTAGGCTCACATTTATTGTCAAGGGCTTCCTAAAATATATAACCAATATACTTTCTACATTTCTTTTAGTAAAAAATTCTAAACTTAAATATTTTATTTCATTAAGGTTAAGATTTGTCCTGTTAAGATTTTTTTTATCTTTTAAATTACTTGTTTGTTACATTATTAAGAATCAGATGGCTTCCTCGATTGAGTTTGTTCATTTCTCCAGTGGGTAACTTTTACCTGACCTTTAGGTCTAATATTGTTTGGTTTGTTTCCTGAAGGAAGCTCTGGAACGTTTTCGAAAAAATAAGCCTCTTGAAGAAAGAGCTTATTATCCCTGAAAAGGATGAGACCAGAAATGGGAAAAATAAATATCAAATATCACCCTTGAAATGTAGATTTCAGTTTTTTAAAAGTCCTTCTCCTCTATTTCTGATAATCATTCTTTGGAGTCTGTCCCTCTGCTTCTCTGTGATAAATTCTCACCAAAAAAATCCTCTTCTATTTGTACGAGAGTTACACTTCATCATAAGTTGAGGAGAATTTGTATTAAAGAATGGGAGTTATTTTTATAATATAATCAAATTGGTTATTTTATCAAAAAATTGGTTTTTATGTAGATTTTGAGTCCAGCAAACTTGCTTTGCTTGCTTATTTAAAATGGTTTGTAAATTTTCTTGTATTTTCCAAGGAATCATATTATATGTAGTGGCAGTTTTTCTTCTTCCTATCCAAACCTCATACTTCTTTATTCTTGAATAGAAATGGTAATAATGGGACCTTGTTTTTTCCCTGAATTAAAGAGATTCCTAATATATAATTTTTCTCTTAGAAAGTTTCCTTTTGTTGCTAGATTGGTGGAAGTTTTTTTCTTAAGTGATGAATCAATATAGAATCAATAATCATTGATTATTCACACAATAGTATTTTATATATCCACTCTGTTATTAATGGATTTGGGGTCACTTTCAGATTTTTGGCTAGTATAAATAGGGCTCTGTGGACATTTTGGTGAACATATTTATATGTTCTCTTCAAACTAGGTGTTTAATTATTGGGATATAAGGTATACATATACTTTATGATATGCATATGCTGTAGTGATGTTGCCAAACAATTAAGTTGTTGAACCAATTTACATTCTTACTAGCAGTGTTTGAGTACAAGTTACTGTACATTCTTGTTGGGGCTTGATATTTAGCTATTTCATTTTAGCTATTCTAGTGGGTATGTTGAGTGTCATAATATGCTGTTAATCTACCTTTCCTTGATGATTAAGTACATAAACACCTTTTTCATATGCTTATTGGCCATTTTTATAATTTATAATTTCTTTTGTGAAGCGCCTATACAAGTTTTTGTCCTTTTGGTTTGTCTGCCCTTTTCTTGTTGATTTGTATAAGTTCTTTGTATATTATAAATACTAGTCCTTTGTTGGATTTATGTACTATAAATAGCTTCCCTTAAGGGTAGATTTTTTTTTTATTGGTTATTCAGTGTTTAATAGTTATTCAAATTTTCTATTTCCTTTTGAAATCATTTTAATAACTTTTTTCTAGAAAGTTGTTGATTTATCTAAAATTTCAAATCTACTGATATGAAGTTGTTTATTCAATCT
>NW_012150840.1:8560033-8561852 GCF_000956105.1 Propithecus coquereli
CTTTACTGTGTGGTGTAAAGATAGTGTTGAAATGTCTGAAAGGCCTGCAGATACTCCTATGGGAGAAAGTTATAAGAAAAAGAGGAAGCATTTATGTTTGTCTATAGACAGAAAAGCCAAGCTGTTAGAGAAACTGGACAATGGTGTAAGTGTGAAATTTCTTACGGAAGAGTATGATGTTGGAATGACCAACATATATAACCTGAACAAACAGAAGGATAAACCGTTAAAGTTCTATGCTGAAAGGGATGAAAGAGGTTAGTGCAAAATAGAAAAACACTGCAAAAAGCTAAAAATGAAGATCTTGATCCTGTATTGAAAAAGTGGACCCATACGTGTTGCAGTGAACACGTGCCAGTATATGGTATGCTGATTGTGAAACAGCCAAAGATCTGTCGTGATGGACTAAAAATTGGAGGGAATTTGAACATTCAACAGGCTGATTGCAGAAATTTAAGAAAAGACACAGCATTAAAGTTTTAAAGATTTGTGGTGATAAAACATCTGCTGATCATGAAACAGCATGAAATTCATTGATTCTTTAGCGAGTTTTGAAGGTCATTGCTGATGAAAATCTGATGCCAGAACAAGTCTATAATGCTGATGAAACATCACTCTTTTGGCATTATTGTCCCCAAAAGACACTGACTATAGCTGATGAGTCAGCCCTTATAGGCCCTTACAGAAATGAAGGACACCAAGGACAGAATAACTGTGTTTGTATGTGCTAATGCAGCAGGCACACGTAAGTGTAAACTTGCTGTGATAGACAAAAGCTTGTGTTCTCATTGTTTTCAAGGAGTGAATTTTTTACCAGTCCACTATTATGCTAACAAAAAGGCATAGATCACCAAGGACATCTTTTCTGATCAGTTTCACAAACATTTTGTACCGGTGGCTTGTGCTGACTGCAGGCAAGCAGGACTGGATGATGACTGCAAGATTTTGCTATTCCCTGACAACTGTTCTGCTTATTCTCCAGCTGAAATTCTCATAAAAAAATAATGTTTACACCACGTACTTCCCCCCAAATATGACTTCATTAATTCAGCCATGTGCCCAGGGTATTCTTAAATCAATGAAGAATAAAGGTAAAAACACTTTCTTAAACAGCATAGTAACAGCTGTGAACAGAGGTATGGGTGTGGAATATTTTCAGAAATTTAGCATGAAGGATGCTGTATATGCTGTTGTCAATGCTTGTAACACAGTGACTAAAGACACAGTTGTGCTTGCCTGGCACAACCTGTAGCTTGCAACTCTCTTCAGTTATGATAATAAAAACAAGGTATTAACTTTGAAGGATTCCATGTGTCAAGTGAGGAAAAAAATGGTCTGACCTCCTTTACATATGCAAAAATATAACTTCAGAGTCTGTCAGTAAGCTGGAAGAAATGGATTTCAAAGATGTTTTTAACATCAATAATGAGGCTGCAGTTCTTTCTTCATTGACCAATGGTGAAATACGTGAAATGGTTCTGAATTAAGGTGATCGTGATAATAGTGATGATGAAGATGACATTGTTTTACACTGCAGGAAAAAAAATGCCTACAGACAACATGGTGAAAATGTGTAATGGGCTTATTGAAGGACGAGAGCAGTGTGCATTCATAACAGAACAAAAAATCATGTCAGTTTATAAAATCAAAGAGAGACTTCTAAGACAAAAATCATCGTTAATGAGGCAGAAGACTTTGGAGGAAACATTTTAAAAGCCATTCAGCAGGATGCCTCCTCATCCCTAGAGGACCTACTTTCTGGTCCCTCAACTGCTTCTGAAGTTTCTTCTCACCTAACCAAAAAAAAAAAAGGCCAGGC
>NW_012150840.1:8561902-8564299 GCF_000956105.1 Propithecus coquereli
TAAAAATCCTGATTTTAACTCTGTATATTAACTATTGTATGTATTCATAGAAAAATCACACCTTTATGTACTTCAATATTAACGTTGTTTTGAAACTGAATTCTGAGGTATAATTTAGTTTTTCAGGGTGTTCTTCAGTTAATGTCAGAGTTTTCTATATTTTCTTCCTTTTCTTTTTTGGACTTTTAATTTCCACGTTGCTCTTTGAAAGGAAAGATAAAATATTTTGTAAGGGGTTTAAAAATAAACACTATCCTTCTTAGGAGGGAACAAAAAAAATACACACTAACAACTCTTTTCTCAGGAAAAAAGCCACTCTTGCTCTCTTGGCTCAGTGTGTTTTTAGCCAGTTTTAATTTTAATGTACATCATTGCTAGGTAGACAAGAATGATCTTGAAAAAGAAAGCTTTTGAAATATTAAGCCAATGAAGGCATTGCCCGCAGGATAAGTAAATAGTCGAACATATTCACTGGTTACCTGGCCAAGTTTTATCTTTAATTTATTTTAATATAAGATGGTTACTGTCTTTCATCTTAAAAGTACACCCTATTAACAGTAGCTTATAAATCATTATCAAACCCAAGTATGGTGGGTTAGTAGTATGTAGTTTTACAATTAGGAATATAAAATGAGAAGTCAGTGCTTCTTTCTGTGACTGTAGGCAAGCAGGGTTTACTGCAGGAAGGGATCCCTGCTGGTTGATCTTCAAGTCTTATCTAAACATGTCTACAACTGTTGCTACTACCATTTTCTTTCTCTGGTTTTCCAAGATTCATTGGCAAAATGTTAGCTCCTGCCTACTAATCTTCCAATCTCCAATTCATGATCTTCTCTGACATTTCCCATAGTCATCTCAAGATTGCAGAGAAATGGAAGAGATATTTGTATAGCCATGTTCAAAGTGGCATTATTCACAGTAACTGAAAGGTGGAATTAACCCAAATGTCATCAACAGATGAATGGGTAAACAAAATGTGGTATCTAAATATAATGGAACACTATTCAGCCTTAAAAAGGAAGGAAATTCTGACACATAATATTAATACAACATGGATAAACCTTGAGGACATTATACTAAGTGAAATAAGGCAGTCACAAAGAGAGAAATAGTATGTGATTCCATTTATATGAGGAATCTAGAGTAGTGAACAACTTTTAGAGAAAATTGGTATCATACAAAGGAATGCGGACTTCAGAGACAACTAAGAATACCTAACAAATTTTTGATGCAAAATAACATTTTCCCCTCCAAATACTATCGGTGGCCAAGTCCTGCTGATTATATATTAATCATCTTTTTTTATATGCTTTCTCTGCATTACAAGTGCAATTTATTCATTCAAGGAATACTTAATTATATTGTATTTTAGAAAGTGTCAGCACCATGAGGAAAAGAAAAAGTAGGATAGGGTGGGGATTTGGGAGTGTTGGAGGCGGGCAGAAGGCTGCAGTTTAAAAAATGGTGGTCTGTTAAATCTAAGACCTTAAACCATGAAACTACTAAAAGAAAACATTAGGGAAACACTTCAAGACATTGGTCTTGGTGAGGACTTCTTGAGTAATATCCCCAAAGCATAGGCAATGAAAGCAAAATTGGACAAATGGGATCACATCAAGCTGAAAAGCTTCTGCACAGCAAAGAAAACAATCAGCAAAGTGAAGAGACAACCCACAGAATGGGAGAAAATATTTGCAAACTACCCATCTGACAAGGAATTAATAACTAGAATATATGAAGAGCTCTAACAACTCGATAGGACAAAATCAAATAATCTGATTAAAAAATGGGCAAAGGATCTGAATAGACATTTCTCAAAAAGAGACATACAAATGGCCAACAGCTATATGAAAAAATGCTGAACATCATTAGTCATCAGAGAAATGCAAGTCAAAACTACAATGAGATATCATCTCACCCCAGTTAAAATGGCTTTTATCAAAAAGACAGGCAGTAACAAATGCTGGCAAGGAAGTGGAGAAAGGGGAACCATCATACACTGTTGATGGGAATGTAAATTAGTGTAACTACTGTAGAAAACAGTATGGAGGTTCCTCAAAAAACTAAAAATAGAACTACCGTATGATCTAGCAATCCCACTACTGGGTATATATTCAAAGGAGGATAATTCAGTCTATCAAAAAGATATTGCATTCCCATGTTTATTGCAGAACTGTTCACAATAGCTAAGATATAGAATCAGCCTTCTCTATTTCTCTAGTCTCATCTCTATTCTCTTTCTGTCTTCTGCTTCTGCCTTACCGAATTATTTTCTGAGCCTCATACTATCTCATGCCTCCTCTCTTTCTGGAATTGTGTTTGCTATTATTTGTTTATCTCTCTGTCTCATAAGCTTCTTGAGGGCAAATATTATTTCTATTTCATCTCTGTATTCCC
>NW_012150840.1:8564349-8566116 GCF_000956105.1 Propithecus coquereli
TCTGCTTTGCTTGCATTTACATGCTCAGCCCTGGAATTTTCCCAATTTTAGGCAATTATACACCCCTGCTATGAAAGGTCCTTAAGCGTTTGAACCTGATCCCTATTCTCTAGGGGAAAATACAAATTATTCTTTCTTTTCAAATGGTAGCCAGATATAGTGATTTGACTTTTAATTCCATGTAATCAATTTTGCCAATGTTCTTAACAGGACAATCAAAAAACAAAAGCAAATACGAACAAACTAACAAAATCCTACACGTCCAGTGGCTATTTACTGAGTCATTAGGGAACATAATATTCCACTATTTTTTTAATCCTGAATTTTGCTTATTTTTGCCATATACCTAGTTCTTTACTTGCTAGGGAGATGTCTTCCATTGTAAAAAAAAAAAAAATCTGCCCCACACAGATTATTTACTGCCTAAGAACTAAAAAAAAAAAAAAAAAAAAATCTGCTCCACACAGATTATTTACTGCCTAAGAACTAAACAGGAGAGCTTTTATTTGAATTTGTTTACTGAAGAGTCATAGTATGTTTTATCTGTAAGTATTCTTGGATTTTTTTGAACTAAAAGCATACAAATATGTATAGTTTGTGGTAAGTAGGTGACAGAGCAAAAAGCAAAACTGGAAAGGTGTGATCCTACAGCTGCATGTCAAGCTACTCTCCTTTTTGATTATAGACTATTGCTGTGTTGAGATTTTTAGCATTTGTTTCTTTTTAGAGAGGGCGGAAAGGTGAAGCCTTACTAGTAACCATTTCCGGGTAGTTAATGGTAGACCATACACTAATTGGAGAAGAAAAGTAGTATAGATTAAGTCAAAATTCAGATAGGGAAAGCACTTGGGAATAGGAGCCTGGCACTAAAACCTGGCAAACCTATTCTTGATGTCTTTTTTTCCGCTTTGCCTCTGCAGCTTGGGCAGGATCCCTTGAGATGGAGCTTCAGGCAGAAAGATGGTGGAGGAAAGAGAGAGAGGGCAGATCACAGCGCATAAGGCAATAGCATCTTTAGGTTCTCTCTTTTTCTTGTTCCCTACAACTGGTGAATATGAAGTGAATCCTCAGTAAGATTTCAGATTAGATGATTTAAAAGATGGTAATTAAGTACTCAGAAGGAAAAATTATCTTTAGGAGCCAATCTGAGTTTATGAAAAAAATGTTATGGTAGATTAACCTGATTTCATTTGTCTTTGGAAGACCATCAGACTATTGATCACACCATACAAGTGTCTGTATTTTATGAGTTTTTTGACATGGTCCGTCGTGATACCACTGTGAGCAAAATGGATAAAGAAAGAAGGGATGTTAAGCATATAAGGGGTCATAATAGCCATCTCCTAATATTTGATGGGCATCCATATGCAAGAGAGGTTAGAATGAGACTATGAAGCTCCAGAAGGCAAAATGACAACCAGTTGTTAAATGTTATATGGAGATATATTTGGCTCCACATAAAGAATAGCTCTCTGGTCCTTAGAGCCATCCAAAATATGAAATGGACTGTGCTGGGAATTAGGTAGTGAATTTTCCAGGGTGTTGCTAAACTACCTTTTGTGCATGTAGTAACAAAAGAAATTTATTCATAAGATAGGAAGTCAAACAAATTGATTTCTAAAATTCAGTTTAACTCTTTTTGGTGGTGTGTTGCCTACTTGTTTATAACCAATTTACTCCCTGTCATTTGGCTAAGAAGCAGAGACTGTCTTTGACCATAAATTGATAAACAGGATGCATCTATATATGTTATTATCAAAACTTATA
>NW_012150840.1:8566218-8569738 GCF_000956105.1 Propithecus coquereli
AATGGAGGCATACACTTGGGATAGCCAATCCCTGTTCTAGACTCTGAACCATTTAGATTGATCTCCTATTGGGCAAAGAATTGGCTGTACCTAAAATGGATTGGTAATCATCCATAAAATATATAGGAGTTTATATCCTGGCTCTTCTCACTTTATTATAAGTACACATATATCCTCACAATATCCTTAAGAGATTGGCTTTACTTTCTCAGATTACAGAAGTAAGAGTACAGACTGATTTGTTTAATATCATATAAGTATTGTAAGAGGTGGCAGAGCCAGTATGGAGTTTCATATTTTCTGACTCAATAAGTCACATGGTCCTCAAATCACCTTTATAATAAGGCTACATCTCTTTAACCGGGATAAAAGTAATTTAAAACTCTTAGGACCAAGATGAGGAGAGCTGAGATGAAAGGTCAGATGAGAAGCCTTAGAGAAGTGACTGTTTTGGAAACAGAGTTGATCCTCAAAGTCGCTGGAAGTGGTGCATGATAAAAGCAGTCTGCTAAAACTTTGGTAACTAACTTGATTTGCTCTACTGAGAAGCAACTGGGTGAGAGATTATGTTTGGTGCTGGGAGTCTAATGTAGTATTATAGGCAAAAATGACCTGTGCTTGGACTTTGTTAGTGTGCAGAGATTGAAGAAGGTGGATTAAGCTACATTTTGAAGAAAAAATACACATAATTTGGCCAAAGTTACATTATTCTAATAGGCTTAAAATGTTGATCTTCCCAATTTTACTCAGGATTGAGTCACCCTCTGGACTAATAACATGTTGTTTACACTTATATTATAATAGTCATTATGGTCAAACTTCTTTCGTTCTTTCATTGTTTATTTTAGAGATAGGTGTCTCCCTATGTTGCCTAGGCTGGACTCGAACTCCTGGGCTCAAGCAATTCTCCTACCTCAGTCTCCTGAGTAGTTGGGACTACAGGTGTGTGCCACTGTGCCTGGCTCAAACTTCATTATTTTTATGCACATTGTCTGCCTGTCGTAGTAGATTTTAAGCACTTTGAGAACTGATCTTTTTTCATACTTCTCAGTACTAAATTAGGGTCTTCATAAATGTTTGGTGAACTGAAACAAATTATCTTATTCTATTTTATTCTCAAAATTAATAAATTATCAGTTTGTGACTGCTTATTTCTAGGCTCCCTCAATCTATTTGTTTATTTCTATGCTTATTTCCACTTCTTTCCCCACACTAATTCAAATACCTGCCACTTGTTTTGTGAACAATTGAATAGTCTCAATTTTGTTTTGTTTTGTTTTCCTCTAGTCCTTCAACCTTCTAATCCAACCTGCACAATACATCTAGCTTACTCTTCTTCAACTGTTGCTATTATCATTTCACTCTTTTTCAGTGGCTTGCCATAGTCCACTGATTTAAGTGATATTGAAAGTTCTTTATATCTAATTGGAACCTTTCTTCCCACAGCGTTAAGGAGAGTTGTAAGGAGTTGAGTAGCTGCTATAAGAATTGCTTAGAGATGTGGTTAACTTGCTATGAGATTATAAAGATTCTAAAACATAGAGGAAAATAAGAAGTGACTTGAAAATAATGCAAATAATATATAATCAACTGATTGACAATGTGATTTAGTCCACAGATTCTATAGAAATTCAGAGAAAAAGATCACTGAGGCCTCGGGTCATCAGACAGAGCTTCGTTGGAGAAATTAATAGTTATTTGGGGGTCCTGTATCATTTATTCACTTTATTTATTTAGACCAAATCTCTCCCTATTTTTCAGATACAAATATCTAAGATTGTAGAGTAATGGGTTCCATTTTGTTAGTATAAAAATATTTCCTATGGCAGAAGAATTCAGATGCTTATAAATATTCTTATGCAAATGTCATTACTTTTAATGTTATTGGGTCTCTTTCCATTATTTTGAAAATGCATACACCTGAGCTGTTTCTTCTGATCAGTTTATACTGTGGATATTTTGGAGTCATATTGGAATAATTTGGGAAAAGTAGAATTTGGCAGACATTATAGCATTTAAGTATCTATCATAAAATTTAAGTTTTATACAGGGAAACGTATTAAGTTCAATTTGTAGTAAATGGAGCTTGTCAATTATGTAGTAATATAGGTTAAGAAAGTGCTATATTTATGTGTTTTCTGTATGTTTAGCTGCTTGGTTTTTCTATTCCTAATTCAAAGAAATTTGTATTTCTTTGTATTTGAGATGATCTTTTTGATGAAAGAAATGTAGAGAGTCATACAAAATAGTAAAAGATATCAGATGTTTTGAAATAATAGTTCTAATTTTCCAGGGACTTATAAAAATGGAGAAAGTAAATTTTTACTATGAATTTTTAATGATTGAATTGGTTACTTCTCTGATGACTGTTTTAATTAATTAATTCTGCAAGGCAACTCATTTGCATTAATATGGCATGTCTAACACCTTACCTACCAGTATTCAACTCATATCTAATTCTCAGTCTGTAAAGAGGGGTATATATGAATCCACACTTATTAGTTTTTACTTAAACTTTATTTACTTTTACATTCTTGAACAAAATGAATACTTTTTTTTTTTTTTTATGAATGAGTTAATTTCCTAACTCCCATACCCATTCCAGTTTCTAAGAGCCATCTGATTTACAGGCTCTCAAAAATCTTTTCCCTTCCAGTTTTAATTTAATTAATTAGCCTCTTTCTAATTTGGAACCTCAGTTTGAGAACACATGTGTTTGATTTGGCATTAGCTTGGGTATCTTACTTTAAATGAGATCATAAAGCTTTGATTTTAGATGATCACGGAAGTGTTCGCCGAGCAGCATCTTCGTAGCTTTGAGGAAACAGGAAAACAACCTTTCCACTAAGATTATGATTCTCTATGACAGTCACTTTTACTATAGTTAGGTGCTGGCCTACCAATTCCAGTTTAAACAACTAGACTCTGAACTCGTTTTTGTTCTGATTAAAAAGTTTATTTATATGTTCGGGAATACAGAGGCACAACCTGTTAACAGCTGTAAATTTGGTTGATTAAGCTATGTGTAGACAAATTTACTAGGGGGAACTGTTCCCTAAAAATTCCAGTTCACTTACATACGAAGTTAGTCTGGCTATTTCTCACCAGTTTCCATCATTTCCTGCCAAGAATAATAAACATTTTCTTGCAAAGCATTGACACTAAAGGTTAGAAGTGTTCAGTGTTTTATCAATCACACTGAGCTGTCATGAATCTCAATAAACAAACAGAGATATCTATGTAGATGCTTGGAGAAGCAGTTAGACCCTAGAGAGATCATTTCTTTCAGACAGTATTCCAGACCTTTTCAAAGTAGGTGAATGTCAATTATGAAGCGACATTTATTGTAATGGAAATTATGGATGCTTGGGTCTACATTTTCACTTACAGAGTTCAGGGAAGCTTGAGCTTTTAGTGGATAATTATAGGCTGGAGCCAGAAAGTATGTTTTCTTAATTTGGTATAACTGTAGATGCTATTATAATATAAATGTTATAATAAAGATGGGTTTAGTAATTTA
>NW_012150840.1:8569788-8571537 GCF_000956105.1 Propithecus coquereli
TCACTTCTCAACCTTTTGGCTAAGATCAAGTATGGAGTTTTCATATTATATCTAGAGTGAAAATTAGAGTTAATTCAATCTTATTTTGCATTTCCTGTAGGCTATCATCCTGAAATTAGGGGTATAACAAAGAATGGACTGGGATCCTTGCCATTCTGTAGTTCTCAGTGAAAACTTTATCTTCTAATATAGGGCTAGAGAGTGTCATAGTATTAATAAATAAAAGAATGTGCTTAGAAGTCAGACTTCACGGGTTTAAAGACCTGCTCTATAATTTACCAGTTTGTTATTTAGCCTCTTAATAGCCTCATCTGTAAAGCAGAATTAACAGCATGATCTCCTGTCACTCTCTATTTCCTTATCTTTTCCCCTTTTCTTCATTGAACTTTTCACTTCTGAGACGTTATGTGTTTTTGTTCATTTAGTCATAATAATGTAAAATTCTAGGGGACATATACTTTTTCTGGTTTACTCATATATTTCTAGCATCTAGTATAGGGTCTGCTACATAATAGCTCCCAATAATTCTGTTCCTTCTCCTTGGGAACATTCTTCCTACGTATATCCAGTAGGTCATCACCATGCTTCATTTAGTTCCCTGCTCAAACATCACCTCTTTAGAGAGGCCTTGTTAGATAACTTCTTCTATAAAATAGCACTCTTTAGTTTTCTCTATTTTATCCTGCTTTATTTTTCTTCTTAATACTTAACACTACTGACAGTATGTATGTATTTGCTTTCTTGCGTATTTTCTGTCTTTTCCACTAGAATATTAGATCTATGAGTGCAAGGATTTTGTTTTGTTCACTTCTTTATCCCCAGTTTCTTACCAGACATATTAGGCCTTGTCAAATGAATAAATGAATAAAATTGTTGCATATATGGATGAATAAGTAAAGGATTTACTTTATAGGGTTGCTATGAATTTGAAATGAAAATTCAAGTGTTGTACTTCCACAGTGACCGATATAAGTAGACGCTTAATAAATGTTAGCCATATGATAATGTCACTCAGAATTTCTAATTCTTACAACAAATTTGCAAGAGTAGTATTTTTATTACTATTTTATAGATGAGAAAACTGAGGCTCAAGATTTAGTTAGATTTAGATTTAGTCTGGCTTGTAAGGGGTATTTCTGGGATTTAAACTTTAACTTGCTTAGTTCCTCAACTATAGCTCTTTTTACTCTGCTACATTGCTCTCAAAGAAATCAAAGGAGGCTTCATGGAGAAGGTAGCATTTGAACTGGCTTTGCAAGATGAGTGGGAGTTTGCTTGGCACATAGTGGAGGGAAATGGGTTCTAAGCAGAGGGAACACCATGGGCAATGACATGAATTATGGTTGTGCAGGTGGGAAAGAATCTGTCTCTGGCACACATGCTATAGACCTGAGTTCTCCAAAATGGTAGCCGCATGTGGCCATTTAAATTAATTAAGGTTAAAGTAAAATTTGTTCTTCAGATACACTAGTTGTATTACAGGTGCTCAGTAGCCACAGGTAGCCAGTGGCTACCATACTGGACAGTACTGATATGGAATATATTGATACATCATTGCAGGGAGTTCTATTGCACAGCATTGTTATAGTTGACACAAGACTGGATAACAAGGACTCTAGCAAATTGTTTACATAGATGAGAATAGTGAATGGAAAAGAGCCTAAAATTTACCAAACTGCAAATGCTTTAAAATATGGGGTGGTAGGGTGATTATTGGAAAATCTAAACTAATCAAGCTTTAAAATGCCA
>NW_012150840.1:8572120-8573264 GCF_000956105.1 Propithecus coquereli
AGTATTTAATAATATTATGTGATAATTTATTTACCCAATGCTCTATTGATGGGCATTTGAATTATTTCCAGTCTTTTGAGTAACAAGCAAAACTGCAATAATGTTAAATTCATTAAGTGGAATTTCTAGTCTTATAAAGTCCTGGGCTGCTACATTATTAAGTTCTATGTTTATTGTTCTGTTTTTAATGTTTTAAGTCTTTTAAAAACTGATGTATAATTCACATGCAATAAAATTCACCATTTTAAGGTGTACAATTCAGTGGTTTTTACTTTGTTCAGAGTTGTGCAACCATTACCACTATCTAACTCCATAACATTTTCATCATCCCAAAAGGAAACCCTATACTCATTAGTAGTTGCTCTGTATTCCTGTCTTCCCCTAACCCCTAGCAACCACTAATCCATTTTCTGTCTCTATCTATTTGCCAATTCCAGACATTTCTTATAAATGAAGTCATACAAAATGTGGTCTTTTGTGTCTGGCTTCTTTTACTTAGTATAATGTTTTCAAGGTTCTATGCTGTGACGTGTACCCATACTTCATTCCTTTTATAGTTATGTAATATTCCATTGTATGGATATACCATATTTTAGTTGATGGATATTTGGCTCATTTCTACTTTTTGACTATTAGGAGTCACACTGCTATGAATACTTAAACGTCAAATTTTTGTTTGGACATATGCTTTCAATTCTCTTGAGTCTATACCAGGGAGTAGAATTGCTGGGCTATATAGTAACTCTATATTTAGCTATTTGAGGAACTGCCAAACTATTTTTCTTAGCAGCTGCACCTTTTTATATTCCCACTGGCAGTGTGTGAGGGTTCCAATTTCTCCACATCTTCATCAATCCTTGTTATTTTCCTTAATTTTTTTTTTTTTTTTAATTATAGCTTCTTGGCTGGGCGTGGTGGCTCACGCCTGTAATTCTAGCACTCTGGGAGGCTGAGGTAGGAGGATTGCTTGAGCTTAGGAGTTTGAAACCTGCCTAAGCAAGAGAGAGACCCCATCTCTACTAAAAATAGAAAAATTAGCCAGGTGTGGTGGAGCACGCCTGTGTCCCAGCTACTCAGGAGGCTGAGGCAGAAGGATCGCTTGAGCCCAGGAGTTTGAGGTTGCTGTGAGCTATGATGATGCTAC
>NW_012150840.1:8573314-8604747 GCF_000956105.1 Propithecus coquereli
ATATAAAAGAGAGATAATACCAGAATCCTTATAGAGTTGTTAGGCACATTAAATCATGGCTTTTTGTAATGCCTTTTACACATGGAGGACAATAACTGTTAGCTGTTGGTATTGTTATAATTATATGTCAAATGCCTGACAGTTGTTTCTACTTTGTTTTGTGTGTCTTTTTTCCTGTTTTTTCTATGCCCTATTTGTGTTATGTTTAATTTTGTAAGTCACTTTAAAATCTTTTTGATTTTGGTTGCAATGCAAATTTTAAGTGCAGCAGTTTTATTGTTTCTGCTCCTATGGCTATGTAACAAATTACCTTAAAACTTGGTGACATAAAACGATCAGTTATTCCCAGCTACTCAGGAGGCTGAGGTGGGAGGATCACTTGAGGCCAATAGTTTGAGACCAGCCTAGGCAACATAGCAAGACTCTGTCTCTAAAAATAAAAAAAAAGTTAGCCTGGTATCATGGCATGTGCCTATACTCCCGGCTACTTGGGAAGCTGAGGTGGAGGATTGCTTTTAGCCCAGAAGTTTGAGGCTGCAGTGAGCCATGATTGCACTCCAGCATGGATAACAGAGTAAGACCCTGTCTCCAAAAAAAGCCAGAACAAAACAATCATTTATTATGGTCACAGATTCTGTGGGTCAGGATTTGGGACAGGGTACAGCATGGATGGCTTCTCTTAGTTCCACAGTGTCTGAGGCTAGAAAACTCAAAGGCTAGGAGCTGTAATTATTCATTCATTCATGTCTGGCAATTGCTGCTGACTGTTAACCCCAGTTCTTCTCCACATGGGTCTCTCTATGTGATCTCTCCAAATGGACTAGTTTGGGCTTCCTAAAAAGTAGGGGTGTCTGGGCTCTTCAGAGCAAGCATTTCAAAAAGAGAAAGATAGGCAGATGCTGTATCCTTTCTATGACATAGCCTTGGAAGACACAGAACATCATTTCATTGTTGGTCAGAATAATCATGAATCTACCTAGGTTCAAGGGGAGAAAAATAGACTCTACCATTTGATGGAAAGTGGCAAGATTCTAGAAGAGCATGTGGTACCAGAAATATGGCTGAAGCCATTTTTGGAAATACAATCTACCACAATCATATTACTTTATTTAATAATCACTTATATAACATTTAATCTATATGTTGGGTACTAGTCTAAGTACTTCACAAATATTAATTCATTTGATCCATAACAGTCTTATTTTATGGATGAGGAAATTGGATCAGAATATTGGGTTAACTAGAATACAGCTTTCTCTGACCTCAATGGACAACAAAGAATTTACTGTGATATTTGTATAGTATTATAGACAAAACTTGTATAGTATTATAAAACATTTAAAAATATTTCAAATGCAAATTTATATTTCCTGTACAAATCATGTCAGAATGGATTTAAGAGAGGTGTAGTTTCTATTAAGTAATTCTTAAATGAGTGCAAAGGTCAGGCCTCTAAGATTCCATCTTACATATTCTTGTAGCTGGGATGTGGTAACTAAGTCAGAATTTCGTTATGAAGCAGTACCCAAATGAAGACATAAGTTATGAATAATATTTTATGTGATAATAATGTTGGACTGACTTACCAAACTTGATAAATTGATTCTGCATCCTTTTATGAAAATAAATATAATATCTTTGTCTTGGTGTGATAATCTTACCTAATGGCTATCTTTTCCTTTGTTGGTATTGAAATCAGAACTGTTTATTGATAAGGTTAGTAATTTGGGTTATTTTAAAATCTTTATTATTATTAAGATATTTTATCAGGGACAAAGATTGCTTTTTTCCTCCATCTCTTTCTTTTCTTTCTTTCTTTTTTTGATTAACAGTTCATGGAGAAACATAACTTTGCATGAATGATTGTTAGACATATTTCAAGCCCTGTTTCTCTTTTTTTCTTTTGCATTTGTTGATTCTGCTTTGGAGATTTATCAGTCTCTGACCAAGTTGCTTAGAGGCTTTTCAATCTTCTTTGTCTCTTACAACCCAGTAGTGCTATTTTAAGGGTGGGCCAAAGTGACTTTTACCCTGGTACATTTGTGACACAGTTGCACTATATCTCCTAGTCTCTACATATGAATGTATAGCAAGTACAAGGTACACAGATAAGAAAAGGGTGTTCTTGTTGGATTGTCAAAACTCAAATGGAGTGTCTAGCATCCTTTTTGAATATTTAAATGATATTTTTCTTTCTAGTTGGAAAATTTGGGGGGTATTCTTTAAAAACTATATTTAATTGGGAGTACATGGAGAAATTTACATGATCAAAACTTGCCAAATCTGAGACTCATTTTATTTATTTAAATTTAGTGATCTAAGATAGAGACCCGTAGTACTCTAAATGTGAATGAACTGATTACATTGACTGGAATACATAATTTAGAGGGATGTGTTATTTCTTTTCGACTTGGAAATATTGTTAAGAATGTAATGCAAAAGAAAAAAAAAAGAAGCATGTGGATTTGGTACTATCTTGTCTACTGCTCACTCATTTATTTGAAAATGCCAAACCCTAACCTACAGACCATATGGTGCGGCGGGGGACATGCTTCATTTATTTGAGAAGTAGTGTGATGGAATGGTGAAGAGCAGGGGCTCTGGAGTTAGACTGACTGGATTTATAACCCAGCCCCCCTGCCATTAGTATAATCTTGGACTAGTTACTTTATCACTCTGTGACTCAGTTTGCTTGTGTGTAAAATGGCTGAGTTATCTCAGTGGTATAAATAGCATCTACGTCATAGTGTTATGAAAATTAAATGATTAAATATATGTAAAGTGCTTAAGACAATGTTTAGCACATTGTAAACTCTTAAATATGAACTCTTATTCATTAATCCAGTCTTTCACTCACTCATTAAAGACACAATTTTTCGAATACCTGCTATGATGGGGATACAAAGATGAATACTCTGGAGTTATGAGTAGTAATAATGAGGGAAAGTAGAGGTATATTATAGTCATTACGACATAGAGAAGGAGTGATATATGTTAGAAAGCAGATATGCCAAAGTGCTATGAAAAGAAGAAAATGGGGGGTTGTTTTTGTTTTTGTGTTTTTGAGGCAAAGTCTCCCTCTGTAATCCCTAGAGTGCGGTGGCATCATCATAACTCACTGCAACCTCAAACTCCTGGGCTCAGGGGATCCTCCTGCCTCAGCCTCCCAAGTAGGTGGGACTTCAGGTGTGCACCACCATACCTGGCTAACTCTGTTTTTTGTAAAGACTAAGGTCTCGCTCTTGCTCAGGCTGGTCTTGAACTCTTGACCTCAAGCAATCCTCCTGCCTCGGCCTCCCAGAGTGCTAGGATTACAGGCGTGAGCCACCATGCCTGGCCAAAGATGGAGTTTTTGATAGCCTTAAACAATTATTTCACTTTTCTCTGACACCATTTGTTCATCTAAACATGCCTTATCATTTATGGACCTTTTAAAATTCTTTAGCAGGAAATAACCTCTCCTTTCTTGGCATCCCTATATCATTTTATCTTACAGCAGTTATCATTTTCTAGCTTGTTAAATAATTATTCCTATCTCATCCACTTTACTTGAAGACTTAAACATTTCTGTATCACTGACACCCACTCAACACTTGCAAATGCTGCATAAACATTTACTGAGCAACTCAAACAGCAAAACTGATTAAAATGCTTAGATATCAACCTCTGCCTCCATCTTCTTAAGGGCTTTTTAAAGGCATTAATAGGTAGAAAAATAGGCAGTTCGAGGGTGAAATAAACAAGATACATGTATAGCTCACCGACTGACTAATCAGAATAATTATCTGGGATTCTCTGGGATTAAAAAGCCCCAGTTTGTAGCATTTTCTATTTTCCTTGATATGAATACTCCCACCCTGACCTGTCAGGCCCTTCACATGACATCGCTGCATATGGAGTTGGCAAGAGATGTGCAGTGGAACACCATTATGTAGTATTCCCATCAATTAGATACAATAGACATAAGTAACCCTAAGAGCAAAGATAATAGTAATATGTAGTAACATAATTAACAAACAATGAGGTTTGAGTATTTTTTATCTTTGTTTTAATAAAATTTAATTGTGTATTTATAAACTTTAACTTTTAATGATGGCTTTGTTAAACAACTGGCTTAGAAAATTCCTGAAAATTTGACAATCAGCCCTTATGAACCAGTACAAGCTGACTCACATATCTTTTTTATCCAGGCCCTGCTGTTTACTGACTGTGTGACTTCAGCTAGTAATTTCACTGCTAGAATCTATGCTAAGGAAATTATCTGCAAATCATAAAAAGCACAAAGACGTTCATCATAGCATTATTAATAATAGCAAAAAGTTGGAAGGAACCTAATTGTTTAAAGTCAATTGTGGTTAAGTAAATTAATTGGAATGTTTTCTAGAATTAAGAGTGACTTCTTTGAAGGCTTTATAACACGGGAAAATGCTATAAGGTTAAATGAAAAAGAAAAAAGAAAGAATGCTAAATATCTAATTTATGTATAATTATTAAAATTTAAGAAAATATAAATATGCTAATGAGGAAATGTCAGTGTTTGGAGACGGTAAGGACATGGCTTTGTTCCTTATCCTTTTCTTCATCTTCTAAATTTCCTATAATAAGCATATTTTATGTATATAATGAAAATATAATAGCATTTTTGTCACAAAGCCAAATTCTAATTAATAGTTATAATTTTTGTTGAATTAAAAGGTATTATCAAAATAAATCTATTTTAGAAATTGAATATTTTCCTCTAACAACTAATAGAACATATACAGATTGAATTTACTTTTTACAGATAAATACTGAATTCATGTTTGCCTTCAGATTTTATATACTAGATTTTCATGGACAATTTTGAATTTTTATAAAAATATCCTACATTAAAAAATAATTTTAACTACAGAATTACCTATTTTAAAAACTGCTTAGATAATTAAACAGCATGTCACTTTAAGAAAATTGAAGGTATATTTTTCTAAAATTGAGTCTGGGTCTTGTGTGTTTCCACATTCCTGTCTAACCTATGCATTTTAAAATTTCATTTGACCATTTATAGCTCATCTTACTTCGTGAGAAATTTCTCAGGCTTTTTCAAATTATCTTCAAGTATAAGCAGATAATCTAATTTCACACATTTCCAGAAAATATTTTTAACTATTTTTCCTGTCCCTTTTTAGTCAATAACTGGTTAACTTTAGTAGACAATTTAGACAAGGTAAGCTTCTGTGTAATTTTCTCCCTAAAGATTAAGAACTGATGAAACAAATCACTGAAGTCATACCTTGTAGAGGAAAATGCTTTTTTTAATGACTTTCTTAAAGTACTAATTTAAATGTCAAAGCAAGTTCTATTAAGGTTTTACCCTTATTCCAAGGTTGTAATATCTCTTATCACTTTATTTATTTGGTGTGGATGGGTTTCAACAAGGATTTGGTTTTTAAAGTAATACTCTATATTTTTATGGAGGAGAAATTGAAGCATTCCATGATCTCTTGAACTCAGTGATCTTTCCCTCCTAGGAACTCCTAGTACTTCTTTTTGTTTCTTTGTGTTTTTGTCATGTACTATTGTTAACCTTTTGAATTATTCAGCTTTTTATGTGTCTGGATTGTCTCTTTAAAACACCATAAACTCCTTGAGGTCAGAGACTTGTGTGTGTCATGGATTATACAGAATGGGTAAATCAGCTTTGGGGTAAATAAGCTGAGGTCAAAGTATGATTCTTCAGCTTTCCAGCTATGAGACTTTGAATAATTATTCTTTGGGCCTCAGACCCATCTCAGAAATGAATATAATAATCCCTATTTTGTAGAGTTGCTGAGAGGATTAAAGATAAAATATATAATGTTCCTGGCAGGTAATAAGCATTCAATAAATGGTTAGTTATTACACATTTAGTAATAATTGAGTAGATGACTGCTTCAGGGAAAATTTAAATGGCTGATTACTGAAGTAGCCATTAAACACATACAAAAAATAAAGTAAAATAAAAATAAGTCTCGGTCGGCCGGGTGCGGTGGCTCACGCCTGTAATCCTAGCTCTCTGGGAGGCCAAGGCGGGCAGATTGTTTGAGCTCAGGAGTTCGAAACCAGCCTGAGCAAGAGCGAGACCCCGTCTCTACTAAAAATAGAAAGAAATTAATTGGACAACTAAAAATATATAGAAAAATTAACCGGGCATGGTGGCACATGCCTGTAGTCCCAGCTACTTGGGAGGCTGAGGCAGTAGGATCACTTGAGCCCAGGAGTTTGAGGTTGCTGTGAGCTAGGCTGATGCCACGGCACTCACTCTAGCCAGGGCAACAGAGTGAGACTCTGTCTCAAAAAAAGAAAAAAAAAAAAATAAGTCTCAGTCAAAACAGTTTAGAGAAATTGCCACATTATAAAGGAGACTTTTAAGAAAACTGAAAAGGAGCGAATAAAGAGATAGAAGCAAACCTACAGAGTACTGCCTCAGTGGAGAAAAGAGTTTCAGAATGTTAGAATGAATGATTGACAGTGGCAAATTCTATAGAGAATTCAAATAGGAAGAAGGTTGTGAATTGGTCATCTTTATTATTTACTAATTTCTATTGGTATTCTTTTTATGATCATTATTGGCAAACATAGGACTGAATATAAGACATACTAGGAAGGAAAATGATTTCGTTGGTACAGTTGACCCTTGAACAACAATGGGTTTGAATTGTGTGGGTCCACTTATACTCAAATTTTTTTCAATCAAACATAGATAAAAAATACAGTATTCCTGCTGGACTATTAAGAATACTGTATTGAAAATACAGTATTCCTGCCAAATACTATTAATTAGAATTTAGTTTTGTGACAAACTTTCTTGGGAGGCTGAGGCAGTAGGATTGCTTGTGCCCAGGAGTTGGAGACCAGCCTGGACAACATAGTGAGACTGGTCTCAGGAGGAACAAAAGGCAGTTCAGACTAACTTGTTAAACACAACATTTCCTTTACACACAATGTGCATGTGCAAAAAACCCCCACAAAACATTAACAACAACAAAAGAAAATACAGTATTCCTGGGATATGAAACCCGGGTATAGGGGAGGGTTGACTGTGGGACTTGAGTTTGAGGGAATTTTGATATACAAAGGGGTCCTGGAACCAATCCCCTGCATATATCGAGGGACACTGTAATTGTATCAATTAGGATTAGGATGGGCTGGGCGTGGTGGCTCATGCCTGTAATCCCAGCACTTTGGGAGGCCCAAGGAGTTCCAGGCTGCAGTGAGCTATGATCACGCCACCACACTACTATATGGGCGACAGAGTGAGACTCTGTCTCTTAAAAAAAAAAATAAGATGACTGCATATAACAAAAAAGGAGACATCTATTTTATTTGTACCTTGGCCTTAGCATGTTGTCATATTGTTCAAGATGGCTGCTAGAGCTTCAGCTGTTGCATCAGTATTACAGGTAGCAGGAAGGAGAGAAGACCAAGAGTGTGCTCCTTCCCTTTAAGGACATTTCTGGGAAGTTACACATAGCACTTTCTCTTTGGCAAAATTTAATCACATGGCCACAACTAACTGCAAGAATGACAACCAGGACATAATTGTCTTTTGGCTGGACATCAATGTACCCAGATAAGTATTGGGGTTCTTGTTGCTAGGAAGAAGGGGAAAGTGGGCAGTGGGGGGCAATTGGTCATCTGTGCTGCAGTAACCACTTTTATTTTAAATGTTGTAATATTTATTAGGTAATTGATAATGTGTTGGCATTTTTTTCATTCTAGAAAATACATAGAAAATTCAAGTTTCTTGAGATCATTCATGGAATATATTTTAGTTACCAGTCCAGATCTAAATAAGGTCATGAGCATGGTCCCAGTCTTATGGGGTTCTTTTTCTTTTTGAATGTTTGAACTGTCCTGTATTTTTAAAAAATCACTTAAAATTATTTTTAAAATTACACTAGAAATATACTTCCTTTTAGAAAAAATTAGGAAATATAGAGGACTAGAAAGTAGAAAAAAATTGCCTAAATTGAACTGTCCATCATTAACATTTTTGGTGAACACCTATTCAGATGTTTTCTGTTACTGTGTAAAAATTCATTGTATGTAACGTATAGAGTTTCAGTTTGGGATGATGAAAAAGTTCTGGAGATGGACGGTGGCGATGGTTGCACAACAATGTGAATGTATAGAATGCTACTGAACTATACATTTAAAAATGGTTAAAATGGTAAATTTTATGTATATTTTACTGCATCAGATAATACTCAACATATTATTTTATAATCTTCTTTTTATATTCAACAATGAAAAGAGAACAGTTTTCCGTGTAAATAAATATATTTTTGCAGCATGATTTTTGTGGCTGAATATTTATTTTATTTTTTGGATGTGCCACCTTTTATTGAGGGGAATGTTGAAACAAATAAACAGGAGTGTTAGCCCTTTCCTTTTTAAGTGGATTCACAGAGAGCTTTGTGATGCATGGCAGAGGACCTGGGGAAATAACCAGATGGTGGAAACTAAAACCCCCCCTGGGTCCTTACACTGTGTCTGCCTTGTTGAAATGACTCTCTAAATAAACTGCTTTACTATTCTGATGTCGACATGGCAGCTTTGCTTTTTCTTTTCACATATAATTTTTTTTATTTGTCTACGGGATGTTTATTCCAGACTAGTGGTTCTCTTGGATTCCTTCCCAACTAAGTTAATGTCATATTAGAGGAATCAGGGCAAAAGAGAAGCATAGATGGAGAACATCACACCCTGGGAAATGGTTGCTTCACACAGGGATCAGATGCTAGTGGTGGCAGGCATGTCTGGCATTTTGGCATTGCTAGACCACTCTCAGGAAGGTTCCTTTTTGATTGGAGGTTTGGCTCTCCTCAGAGATGCTGCTTACCCCACAGCCAGGATGCTCATCATTTTTGCACACCTTCATTGTCACAGAATTATTGTCCTCCCTGCCACTTTTAGACCGTGATTCTTTTCAACTCCTAAAAATACTCAGCCTCTTTGAAGATGCTTTTGGTACCTCGCTAAACTAACTGTTCTTTCTTTTCTGTGCTGTCATTGACAGTTTTCCCCCCAACTCCCCTGCACTTTACTCTGTCTTCTTTATAGGCATACCTTGGAGATACTGTGTGTTTGGTGCCAGACCACCATGATAAAGTGAATATTGCAATAAAGCAAATATTGCCATAAAGCGAGTCACACAAATATTTTGGTTTCCCAGTGTGTATGAAAGTTATATTTACACTATACTGTAGTCTACTGGATGTACAGTAGCATTATGTCTAAAACAATGTATATACCTTAATTTAAAAATATTTATTGCTAAAAAGTGCTAATGATCATCTGATTCTTCAGTGAGTCATAATCTTTTTGCTGGTGGAGAGTCTTACCTCTGTGTTGATGCTGGTCAGAGTGGTTGTTGTTCAAGGTTGGGATGGCTCTGGAAATTTCTTTCTTTCTTTCTATTATTTATTTATTTATTTTGAGGTAAAGTCTCACTCTGTTGTCCAGGCTAGAGTGCAGTGGCATCATAATAGCTCACTGCAACCTCAAATTCCTGGGCACAAGCAATCCTCCTGCCTCAGCCTCCTGAGTAGCTGGAACCACATGTGCATGCCACCATGCCTGGCTAATTTTTAATATTTTTCTAGAGGCAGGATCTCACTGTGTTGCCCAGGCTGGTCTTTAACTCCTGGGTTCAAGCAATCCTCCTGCCTCAGCCTCTCAAAGTGCTTGGATTACAGGTATAAGCCACCTTGCCTAGCTGCAGTTTCTTAAAATAAACAACAATGAAGTTTGTTGATTGACTCTTGAATCAGTTAAATCTTCCTTTCATGAAAGAATTCTCTGTAGCATGAGATGCTATTTGAGAGCATTTTACCCGCAGTAGCACTTCTTTCAAAATTGTAGTCAGTCCTCTCAAACCCGGCTGCTGCTTTATCAACTAAGTTTATGCAGTATTCTAAATCGTTTGTTTTCATTTCAGCAGTGTTCACAATGTCTTTATCAGGAGTAGTATCCGTCTTAAGAAACCACTTTCTCTGCTCATCCATAGAAGCAAGACCTCATCCAATCAAGTTTTATTATGTGATAGCAGCAATTCAGTCACATCATCAGGTTCTACTTCTAATTCTAGTTCTGTTGCTATTTCTAACACATCTGTAGTTACTTCTTCTGAAATTTTGAACTCCTCAAAGTCATCCATGAGTGCTGGAATCAACTTCTTCCAAATGTCTGTTAATGTTGATATTTTGACTTCTTCCCATGAATCGTGAATGTTCTGATGACATCTAAAATGGTGAATCCTTTCCAGAAGGTTTTCAATTTACTTTGCTCAGATCCATCAGAGGAGTCACTATCTATGGTAGCTATAGCCTTACAAAATGTATTTTTTAAATAAGAAGACTTAAAAGTTGAAATTACTCCTTGACCCATAGGCTGCAGAGTGGATGTTGTTTTAGCGGGCATGAAAATAACATTAATCTCCTTGTCCATCTCCATCAGAGCTCTTGGGTGACCAGTTGCATTGTCAATGAGCAGTAATATTTTGAATGGAATCTTTTTTTTCTGAGTAGTAGGTTTCAACAGTGGGCCACAAATATTCAGTGTAAAGAGATGTGCTATCATCTAGGCTTTGTTGTTCCATTTCTGGAGCATAGGCAGAGTAGATTTTGCATAATTCTTAAGGACCCTAGGATTTTTGGAATGGTAAATGTACATTGGCTTCAACTTAAAGTCAGTAGCTACATTAGCTCCTACTAAGAGAGTCAGCCTATCTTTGAAGCTCAGAAGCCAGGCATTAACTTTTCCTCTCTAGCTCTGAAAGTCCAAGATGGCATCTTCTTCCAATGTAAGGCTGTTTTATCTACATGGAAAATATATTATTTAATGTGGCTGCCTTCATTAATGATCTTAGCTAGATCTTCTAGATATCTTGCAGCAGCTTTTATATCAGCACTTGCTGCATTACCTTGCACTTTTATGTTATGGAGGTGGCTTCTTAAACCTTGTGAACCAACCTCTGCTAGCTTCCAACTTTTCTTCTACAGCTTCTTCATCTCTCTCAGCCTTCGTAGAATTAAAAAGTGTTAGAGCCTTGCTCTGGATTAGACTTTGGCTTGAGGGAATATGTTGTGGCTGGTTTGGTTTTCTATGCAGAACACTAAAACTCTATCAGCAATAAGGCTGTTTCACCTTCTTATTTATGTGTTCATTGGAGTAGTACACTTAATTTCCTTGAAGCTCTTTTCTTTTACATTCACATCTTGGCTAACTGTTTGGTCTAAGAGGCGTAGCTTTCAGCCTATCTTGGCTTTCACATGCTTTCCTCACTAAACTTAATTGTTTCTAACTTTTGATTTAAAGTGAGAAATGTGAGTCTTCCTTTCCCTTTAACACTTACAGGTCATTGTAGGGTTATTACTTGGCCTAATTTCAATATTGTCATGTCTCAGGGAATAAGGAGGCTGGAGGAGAGGGAGAGAGACGGGGGAATGGCCAGTTGATGGAACAATCAGAACATACACACCATTTATTGATTAAGTTTGCTGTCTTACATGGTGTGGTTGATGGTGCCTCAAAATAATTATAATAGTAACATCAAAGATCAGTGATCACAGATCACTATAACAGAAAAAATGATGATGAAAAAGTTTGACATCTTGTGAGAATTACCAAAATGTGACACAGAATCAAAAAATAAACACATGTTGTTGGAAAAATGGTGCTGGCAGACTAGCTGGACACACGGTTGCCACGAACCTTCCATTTGTAAAAAAATGCAGTATCTGAAAAACATAATAAAGCAGAGTGCAATAAAACAAGGTATGTCTTTACTTGTACATCCATTTTTTCTCATTTTTCTTCCAATACCCTTGACTTTTCATTTTTTTTAAACTGTAACTTTGATACCTTTTTATTTTATGCTAATTTTCTATCCACTTTTACCTCTCTTCTGAAATTCAGATGTTTATCTCTCCGGTTATAATTTCTCTTTCTTTCCAGCTTACATACTAAATCTTTATCCTTATGGAGACTTGCAATTTTTATGGAACAAGTTCCTCATTATCTTTCTCTTCAGTTTAAATTCCATGGGCTATAACTCTAATGTCTCTCTTGTTAGCTAATTAAGCACTTGTGCACCATCATCATTCATACCCACCTGGTACGTTCCCAACCATCAGTGACTTGGCTTTTTCTGTGATTGCTCTGGAGCTGCTGAGTTCATTTGGAGAAAATTATAGAGTGAAGCAGAGTAATGCCACTGTAAATTCATGGGCACCCACCTCATCTGGCCTCTCAGCATTACCCTGAATAAGAACAATAAATAATAATATTGTTTTATTTCCTAAATAACTCCTTAGCTATTCTTCACGCCAACGTACTTCACATGGGACAACTTCTTCCAGTTTCAGCTCATGCCCATTGCCTCATGCAGATCTTTTCTGGAGCACCTCACATATAGTAGTTCTCACAGAACACTCTCAATCCCATTACCCTGCTTAATTTCCCTTATTACAATATCACAATGTGAAATTATCTTATTTATTTTTCATTTTAAATGTTCTCCTACAAAAACTTAAGTATCACATGAACAGGAAACTTACCTTTCAGTTTTTACTGCTGTAACCCAGTGCCTAGAATAGTATCCAACACGTAGAAGGCACTGAATAATATTGGTTTGTGAATGAATGACAATTTCAATTACTCCCCACTCTTCTCAAACATCTCACATATCAATTCTGTCTTGGTACTCAGCAAATGACTACTTCTAAGTCAATGGGAAAAACAGAAATCTTCAGATGGAAAATTCCCTCCTCATCTGCCATCAAAACTGTAAACTTCACGTTTTTTTAAATTTTTTCCCTTCATCCCTTCTGTTTTTTTTTTTTTTTGAGACAGAGTCTCACTCTTTTGCCCGGGCTAGAGTGCCATGGTGTCAGCCTAGCTCACAGCAACCTCAAACTCCTGGGCTCAAGCAATCCTTCTGCCTCAGCCTCCCGAGTAGCTGAGACTACAGGCATGCGCCACCATGCTGGCTAATTTTTTCTATATGCATTTTTAGTTGTCCAGCTAATTTCTTTCTATTTTTAGTAGAGATGGGATCTCGCTCTCGTTCAGGCTGGTCTCGAACTCCTGACCTCGAGAGATCCTCCCGCCTCGGCCTCCTGGAGTGCTAGGATTATAGGTGTGAGCCACCGTGCCCGGCCCATCCCTTCTGTTTTAAAAGAAAAGGTTTTTGTTTTTTTCCTAAAGCTTTGGGTCCCATCCTTGTCCACTTTAGAGGGATTTTGATTTTTCTCTGATTCTTTCTCTGTCCTAAATCCGTTATGAGTGTGGACTTTGCAATCAGGCATACTTAGATTCAAATTTGAGGTCTGTTACTATAAAATTTTGGACAAATCATATAATATTTCTCAGCGTCAGTTTCTTCATGTGTTAGTTGAAAATAATACCTATGCCATAGGGTTGTTATGAAGATTAAAGAGATAATATCTTTAAAGTGCTAAGCACTGTGGGTCATACATAATAAGCACTCAAAAGAAAGGTCCTTATGTTATTTTTACCTCCCTTTCTACTGGCTCCTAACATTATTAAATGTCTCTCATCTTGAAAAATTGTTCTACTTGAACTACGTATTTAGCAGTCTACCTCTGTGTTCCCAATCACAGCTATTCTTCACTTTTTACCTTCTATTCATTTTGGAACCCACATCAGGCTGGCTTCCCAAGCATTTAAAATTTTATGTCTAATCTCAATACTTTCCCACTCCTCCCTCTCCAAGTCTGTTCTGCCTCCAGTGACTTCATCGCCCATAGTTCAAGTCAGAAACCTGGTGGAGGCCCTTGTCTCCTTCTTTTGCCCTCCTTACATTCCATCATCAGAGTTCTAATAATTCTACCTCTTAAATAGTTCCTAAATTTTTGTACTTGCATTTGTCTTTGGATGCCACCATTCCAAAGTCCAAGGCACTATCATCTCTCACAGGATTGTGACAATAACCTTCAACCATTCACCCCTTTGCCACACTATTCCACACTCCACACTGTAGCTAGAGTGCTCTTCTAAAAAATGCAAAGCTGATATTGTTATTCCCCTTTCTAAATATTCCAGTGACTTCTTTTTATTCTTAGAGCAGAGCTCTTCTTGATCAGGCCCTGACTCTTCAGCTTTACGTTGTACCACTGGTCCCCTGTCCATGCTCTATTGAATTTAATTTCTTCCTGTTTTATTCAGCTTTCTCTTGACTCTGAGCTTTTTCATATTCTGTTCCTCTGCTTCTTTCATGATCCCTCTTTGTGTAATTCCTACGTAGCCTCTGGTTTTGACCTAAACTTTACTTCCTTAAGTGACCTTCCCTTAGGCTAGGTGTCCCTCTGGTCTATTCCATATTACTTTGTCATCATAGTGTTTGGTACACTTTACAGTTCCTTGTCTCCTCCCAAGATCCCGGAAGGCAGATGTTATATCCTTTTTGTTCTCTAGTGCAGTGCCTGGCCTATACTACTCAGTAAAATTTTGTTGAATGTTGTTGTTAAATAATTAATTCGGGCAGGAGAAAAACCATCCTATATAACAACATATGTTAGGACTTAGGGCTACATATGGTATTCTTCCTGTATTTAGCTTTGAATATTTCCTTAAACATAAGTAAATGTGGAAAATAATAATGCTGCTTTTCAACACATGTTCTTATTTCTTTTTCTTTTTTTCCTGCACTTTGGTGATGACATTTATTGGAAGTATTAGAGAAAAATAAAAATGACATTTAGCTTAAAAAGTTGTGAGTTATCTACAAATTAACTCATTTCAGAAGTGGAAGAATCCTTGGGTCATTTCTTAATATCAAAATGTATGCAGATTTCTCTTTTGAATGTCTTATACATTTAAAGAGGCAATTGTACAAAATCTCCTTCAGGAGAAAGCCATTGTTTCAGCCAACTCTCAATGGAGGGCAACCAGGACGACACCATCTCCCTGGACAAATAGCATTGGAATGTTCCGTTTCGTTGATTTATATATCTCTTAATATGTTCCTTCATCAATTTCTATAGTAGTCACAGTTTCTTCCACATTTCCCAATATGATATTTAAATGTTGATCATAAGCATGTAATCTGCCTCGAAGTTCTCGGTCATTTCTCATTTTCACATAAATTTGCTCATCCAGACTGAGCCTGAAAAGATCAAGGGGCTCCTCTATGGTGTTGGTAGTTTGTTGCGGGTCCACATTGTCCACCATGTTTCAAACCTTGCTGTTCTTATTTCTTTATCTTCACACATTCCCTTGTTTTTATATCTTTTAATATTTGTTTTTATTTTGTACAAACACTAGATCTTTTTTTTTTCCTACTTGGATGCTTTTGAGTATAAAGTGCCTCTTAATATCAGCACTTTTGCCAATTTTCATTCAGTCTTCCAGCTGTATTTGGATGACATTTACATGGATCATTTTGTGCAGTTTTTCATCTATAAGTTGTGATAAATCATACAATTTGCAATTCAGTGCATCCTAAAAGATAATGAAACCCACTGAGTTGTCTGGTTCTCCAACTAGCTAAATAGAAAGCACTAGGAGGGCAGAGGTATGTGGCTTACACTGTTTTGGCCACTTTACGGCCCCTCCCATCAGTGCATGGAGATTGCTCAAGGGGAAACTGTTGATGGATTAATGATCCTTTTCTTCCCAGTCACCACTGAGCTGAAGTAGGTTATGGGGCTGAATCATCCCCAGGGAAAAATGAATGTTCTGGGAAGAGCTGGATGAATATAACCTGCTAGTTAAGTTGCATTTTCTTCAAGTTTATTAATGAAAGATTCTGGAAGGCAGTTGATATTAATAGTAATTGTGTTTGTGTTGTTTCTAAGAAAGAAGTCTTTTTTTTTTTTTAATAAATCTGAGATACAAATGAATCACTATACATTAGTTTTCCTTGTCTTTCTTATGTGACCACTATTTGTTAATGTAGTTTGGAGGAGATTTTGTTCATATTTTGTGTGCCTTGGATCAGAAAAACAGTTAGAAATATTCCTAATCTTGAAATTACTGGCTTTCATACCAGTGGAAGATAGGATTTGTCTAAACTCTTATTTGACCCAGAACAGAGTATACTTTTGTTTTTAGATCAGTAAGGATTATTGCCTTCTTAAGCCTACAACAAGAATGTCGAAAAGATAGTTTATTTATATAACCTCATTTGAAATAAAATTGACATCAAATAGAGTTAATTAAATAATAGATATCTCTTGTACACAGTTTCAGGCAGATACAGATATCACTCTTAGCAAAAAAAGTAAATCTCTTGTTTTAAAGTTCCCCAGAGGAAGGTTGTATGGACTGGGTAATGAAGTTCCCAAAGCAAAAGTCGGGTAGGACTGGGGTCCCCAAGTCACCTGCAGTCTGCAGCCTGTTAGGGACCAGGCCACAGAGCTCTGCCACCCCACACCCCTCCAATGGAGAAAATTGTCTTCCATGAAACTGTTCGGTGGTGCCAGAAAGGTTGGGGACCGCTGCTTTAGGGCAAAATAGTAAGCCATTCCATTTTTTCAAATTTTTTTTTTTCTGGTAATTGTCTATACCCAGAGAACCTGGAGGATTCATCTGAAGAGCTTGGGATGTCTGATGTTGCAGGTTAGGCAAATGTATCATGACGCCTCTTGGATTTCAAGCAGAAGTAAGAGGAGGTTAAGACTGAAGGGAATTAATTTTGGGCTTCCAAAATTAAATATATTCTAAATCCGTATTGGGAAAAGATCTGCTTTCTGGTTGCAAGATGATCTCTGGTTCTTTCAGACTCTGATTAATTTAATTTACCCAGTTTTTTTATCTTATATAAATTAATCTGTACAGATTTGATTGTTATATCTCTTATTTTCAGAGTCTGACTTTTTTCTTTTCTTCTCTTTTTAAAAATAACTTAAGGTACTTGTTTGGAAGATTGGCAGGATGTCAGTTTTACAGTGTTCAAAAATGAGCTGTTTTGCTTTATGTATAAGCTCAAATACTCTGTGAAAACATCAACTAATACAAGGAAAATTAATTCAGATCTTTAAAAAGTGAAGAATTATTTTCTCACAAATTAACATATCCTGGATTACGTTCTTGAGTGAGATGTGAAAATAAGAAAATATAACATTAATCTCACCATTATTAAGTACTAATACACAAGGAAATGCTCTCCTTATTACTATTTTACAACTTTAACACTCCAGAAAGTTGATTCTAGTTGCCATTTATAACCCTTTTCTATTGGGAAAATATATCCACAGTTCGACAGGGAATAGCAATCAGAGCAGTTTCTCCATTTCATCACTTGTGTTCAATACATCCTCTAAATGCTGCTCTGTTGTCATATGTTAGTAATTATCTGGCATTTGAAATTTGTAGCTATTATGAATCAAACATCTAGGGAAAATAAGAAGTCAACTATTGCTATCATTATACATTCAATAGTTAATACATAGAAATTATATGTATTACAGACATGAGAGCCTTTAAAATGAAGATTTAATTGAAAATACTGTACACCAGTCCTTAATAACTTAAATGCAAATTCTGGCATCTATCCAAAAATTAAGTTTCAGTTAAGTACAGTTGTTTCATCTTACAAAATCATTTTCCCACCAAGAAATCTTGGCAGCCATATTGATTACTTTTCATGAAAGAGGCGGATGGGACTATGAAGAGGCCTGAAATCTATTTTTTTATACTAACTTTCCAATTCCTCATTTTTAAAAAAATGTCAGAAGCCAGGCCTAGAAATCAAGCATGCTGATTTTTTTCTTTGGTTTTCTAATCATGAGTCTAGTTCTTCTAGTTGTCTCTTACCTATTGAGAAGTTATAATGTGTGGTGATGGCATCTTAAGTGGAGGTTACAGAAGGAGAAGTTGGGTATGATCTAGATGGCAGTTTATGGGCTTAGCTTCAAAGACCATTTTCACCTGGAAAATAAATAAGAAGGGCCAACAGACATTTTCCTCTGATTGGTGGTTTATCTGTTCCTTGTGTTCCATCTTGACCACCATTGGTCTCTCAGTAATCTCTAAAACCTCTCCTGCCTATGTTAGAATTCATTTGTTTTTTTTTTTCTGAAGAGATCGAAGCTTTTATGGGCATTACTTATTTGTAGCCTCACAATATTCTAGGGAGCTAAGTAGAAGTTATGTGTCTCCATCTTTGTTTTTAAAGCCAAGTGAGGAACAGATAAATCTCTTTGCCTAGGTTACAAAATGAGGCAGTGGTAGAGGCAGAAATAGACTCCTTAGTCAGAAACATCTCCTAATTCTGGCCCTTATGTCTAAGATGCGGTAGACTGTTTGGCCTTTCTCTAAACAGGCTTTTGACATTTAGGGTGTGTGGAAAGTATGTGCTCCCGTCAGAGTTTTGCTGTGTAGTTATTCTTTGCCTGTTAAAGTAATGACTGGAGGACTGAAGAAAATAGAAAGAACATCCAAGTCTTATTTCAGCCTCTGCATTTAGTACATGTGAGCTTTGGTTAGAGTGCTTTTATTTCCTGAGAATTACTTTTGTCTTTATACTTGACTTAGAAAGAATTTTTCTTCAGGGCACTGCTGATATTGAGAATTTGGGGGGACATTTTTTTCTTGAAGTTTTATGTATGAAAACTAAACTTTTGAAATAATATATATTCCAATACTAGACCAAATTGAAAGAGAGGATTTGGGGAGATAACTACAAAATTCTACATTTTAAAATGTAGTGTTTAGTGCCCTTTTTTTAACCTCAAGTCACTGTAAAATGTATTAAATTTAAAAATTGACTTAATTCATTAAGCTATACTGTTATAAAGTTTTTAAAAACTAACTTGTTTACCTTATAATAAATATTTTTAAAGTAACTTTTCAAGTAAGTATATTCTGTTTTGGATATTTATCACTTCGTGGTTATTTCATTTGATAATTTTAGTTGTTTTGCTTTTTTTTTTTTTTAGTATCCATAATGCATATTGGAATTTTTAACACAAGACAGGAATTGTTTTTCTTCTTTCTTTTCTTAAAGGGCTGCCTCTCAAATTAACCTGCATGCCTAAACCTGTGCTATAATTCAAAGGGAACAGTTGAACTATTGTGTACAATCTTCTTACAAAGCACAGGTTAACAGCACTGTCCTGCCAATGTCTTAAACATTGCAATTTTTGTAAAATCTTTCATGTGCCTCCAGCATTTCCAATTTGTGAACGAGTCTTCACTATATTTATCCCGTTGTGTTCTTCCACGTTTGTTTTGCAGTGTAATAACACTTGACAGTTGTAAATTTTTCCATATGCTCCGTCTTGTAGAGATAAACAATGTGTGTGCTGTACATTTCTCTGAGCTTTGAAGACTTACTTTTGAAATAAACAATTCCATAGAATTTTACAGTAGGTTTTGGAAAGTCATTCACACAAGCATATTTTTCAGCAAGGAGAAGGTAGTTGAATTTTCATCCTTTTAATATAAACTGGTTAACTGAACTTTTCCAAGGGACTAAGTCAAACTTAACTGCTTTTAGTTTTTCAAAGATTTACCAAGGCGATACAGATTTGTGTTTGAAAGTCTTTCAAAGTACTAGTTAACATCATAAATGACTATTTTGTGGAATAAGTTCTCTAATTCTCTGAGTAGTTTGCTTTGGCTAGAGGGATTAGTGAAATAGCTTTGGATTTGTTTCTAATTTCCTCTTTTATCTTTTACAAATTAAAAAGTTGGTATTGGCATGTAATGATGACATCTAAAGCATTTATATTGTGGTAGCTGTTTGTCTCATAGAAAGAATCTTTATGATTCAATTATAAGTAGCCATTCTTTTATTTTTGGTTCCCTTAACAAATGAAGTTTTTCTGACCAGTTTTATTTGTGAAAATCAGTGCAGATATCTTTATTCTTAGCTTGATGTCTTTTTTCTCCCCAAATATCTATTGCCCACATTCTGCACTGCCCCCCACCACCGCCGCCCCACAAGATGCAAAGGTGCTTTATTATTTGATTGCTTCAAGGCTTTAGTACAGATATATTTCATAAGTTTTCCATTGTTAACTACAAACATGGCTATGTAAAATATACAAATTGTATTATAATATCTGCAGGTTTATTTTTGTTGTTTCTTTAACACACAAAATTTACCACATTTATGCAAGAGATTTTAACTTAGAAAACTCAAAATTGGTATGTAAATCTGGTGGTATTAGCAACAATGTGTGGGATGTGGTTCATGGCCAATGATGTGCTGGAGCCAGCTCCTACCAGCTCCCAAGATCTAATGATTAAATTTTTAGAAGTTTTGTGGGCTAGTTATCAGTAAAAATTAAACTATATAAAAGTACATTTATTTATTTATTTATTTATTTTTTTGAGACAGAGTCTTACTCTGTTGCCTGGGCTAGAGTGCCGTGGCATCATCCTAGCTCACAGCAACCTCAAACTCCTGGGCTCAAGCGATCCTTCTGCCTCAGCCTCCCGAGTAGCTGGGACTACAGGCTTGCACCACCATGCCTGGCTAATTTTTTTTCTATTTTTAGTTGCCTAGCTATTTTTTTTCTAGTTTTTTAGTAGAGATGGGGTCTTGCTCTTGCTCAGGCTGGTCTCAAACTCCTGAGCTCAAATGATCCGCCTGCCTCGGCCGCCCAGAGTGCTAGGATTACAGGCATGAGCCACCATGCCCGACTGAAAGTACAATTATTTAAAAACAAAAATAAGAAGTACTCGAAACTTAATACTTCATAACTATTTTTTACTACATTTTATTATTATCTATGCTCTTGAGGTTATTTGTATCTCTTGTCATCTGTATTGGAAATACTTTATAGTGGTATATAATTACTGTCCGTCTCTTCACAACTGTGTGTTCACTGACACCATGTTGACAGCTTCAAATCAGCCATGATAGAACTATTAATATCATGGAACTCAGCAAACACAACAAATCAGGGCTTGATTTATTGTTTTGTTAATTGTCTAGACTTAAAATGATGGAGAAAATGTTAATAAAGCATATTAAACTTAGAAGTGTGTCATGCCTATAACCATTATGCTATGAATAACAAAAAACTTGAGAAAATATTCTTTTAGTACAGTGTTTCAAAACTGTTATCCAATTCACTGAAGAAGTGGTTCACATCGTGGACAAATGAATGAGTGAAGCTCTGACATAAGTCTGTGTTCACTTTCTTTTTATTCATTAACTAGAACAAAATCTTCAGCCTTCTATAGAATTGTAAGTATGATATGTTGCTTCCAGTATATCAGACATCAAATGCTACATACATCAAGAAACTTTTTATAGTTCTCTTTTGAAAACCATGCTGCTCACAACATGTGTCTTTTCCAATCATATTTGACCCCAGATTTCCTGTTTGCTCTAAAGGTTGCTATTAAAGGGTATGACAAATTCGATTATAAAGTATTCAATTATTCACATCCCTTTGACCACAAATTACCTTACAAAACTTTTGTGGTAAAAGAAATATCATAATAAGGGATCTGTGAAATCATAGCTTTCCTTTTCTTGGGGGAATAATCGTATTGTTTACCCACTGTTGGTAGGTAGTTTAGATTGGTTAATTTAAGTATCAAAGAGGAAAATAGCTGTATTCAACAGAAGTTGTTTTCCGTAATCTTGTGGATAGCTTGATGGTTCGTGATAGCATAGTTATCCTATATCTATGAGTATGAATATTATTTGGTTAAAGTGTGGCTTCTAAGACTTGAAAGACCAGAAGGTATTGAAATGTGCTTAGCACTGTATCACACACATGCTCCTTATAATAGGATAATCTGGTCAAGCCCTTGCCTTCAACGAACTTGTTAAACCTGCTTTAATTGATGTTTCCCAAACTTTAGTCAGTTGAATATCATCCTTTTTATTTTTGTCATACCTATGTGCTTCTTATACTTTTATTTACTTAGTAATTTTTTAAATTGACTTTTTCTTTTAAAGTTAGCTTTATCCTAAGTGATAGTACTCATGAAATCTTAGGTTTAAGGTGACAGTTATGTTTTTTTCTAATACCTATTAAAATATTGTCTAACAATCATAATTTTAAAAAGTTTTTCCTTGTACCACCAATGCTATGTGTACCATCTCTAGGAAATATTGTGCTAGCGATGGTAATAACTGGGCATTAGGCTAAATAGTTTTGTTGATTCCTCACATCAATGTTATGAGTTAAGCACTGATATCTCTATTTAATAAATGAGAAAACTGAGAATTCAGAGAAGTTAAGTAACTTCTGCAAGGTCATAAGGCAAACTAAAACTTACCTGACCAAGATCCATACTAACCCTTGTTCCTCGCAGCAGCATTGGTATCACCTGGGAGCTTGCTGGAAATGCAAAATCTCTGGACCCACTCCAGACCTTCTGAATCAGAATCTGCATTTTAACAAGCTCCTCCAGGTGATTCTCATGTACATTAAAGTTTGAGAAGCACAGAACTAGAATTTTGGGCGTTCTGCCTCCCGTAAGAGAAAATGGATGACTTGATCGTTGGTTGGGCTGGTCTCCTTTTCTCTATGCAGTGTTATTTGCTTCATGCTGTGCTGTTCTGAGCTACAACTATTTTTGAGAAATTTGGTGTTGATGGGAAGGTAGGAGATAATATTCTCAATCATTTTGATTATTTTTCTCTCCTAAAGTCATCATTTGTCCACTTGCCTTAATTGGGGTACCAAGACTAGGCTGAGGGTCAACATTTTCACTCGTCTATCCTTGTTTCCTTCCTCGGCAGCCACAGAGCAAGTTCTTGTCCTTTGGAATGACCTGGTTGTGCTTTTCCTGCCTGTCTCAAACCTATAAGCCCTGAGAACTGTTCGCAAGTCTACAGCTAATTCTCAATTCTTCCAGGATGGTTTTAATAGTATGTATGCCATCCTGACTCTTGGCTTCTTTCCTTCTCTCTCCAGTTCTTGCCACTCAGCTATTTTACTGCTTGCTTTTCTTTCTGCTAAGATGTGCCTACCTCTGCATCCGTGAGGCCTGTTTCCGTCCTACCATGCATGCTTCTGCTTCTCACTTTTGCTCTTGCTCTCATAATTGTAGGTTTCATATAAGCAGCAGCCTTAAGAGACCTCATAAAGACAATCTGGAAATGGTGAAGGTGTTGGGAATTTGATGGTTGGATCTGGGATTATCAGTATGTCTATGACTGATGAATGTAGCTGGCTTTAGATTCTGAAGTATTCCAGTGCGTCTTCAGTCTTTGTGGTTTCTTCATAGAGTTTCCCTTTGAATCCTATGCCTGCAGGGTTTCTAAACACTGCCCCTGTTTGTACAGTTACAGGCCCTTTTTCTTGATATTTATGTAGTTGTTTATTCAATCGCCAAGATGATTGGTTATTTGAGATGAGTAGAAGTTGGGCCTATTCATGAGACTAGAGCTTGCTTTCTTGCTCACTGGTGGCCAGATACAGGTCATAATTGTATTTCGTTTTCTTAACTTTGAATAGCATTAAAGGGGAGTTAACTCATTTGAATTATAGGAGGTACTGAAAGAAAACTATATTATGCATTACATTTTGCAAAGCAAGAAACAAAGAGAAATAATTGTTTCTTAACCATAGTAATTTCAGACTCAAAGATTTGTTTATTAACCAACTATAGACACACCTCTCCCGAACCCAGATTTTATTTTTATGGTCTTCAATTTTGCAATCATTTAGAATTGAGGTTTTTTTCCTTTTGCCACATTTTTTTGTACACACCCTTCTTCCCTCCCCTCTGCCATACTTTTGTTTCCTTGAGAAAAGGAGAGTCCCTCTTAAAGTGTAGAATAAACATTTCTTTGTGAAGTGTGACTTATTTATGCTTCAGGGGTTGTCAATGTATACACAATAGAGAAGGCGATGGAGGCTCCTAGGCATGCCAAGTCAGCACTTTCTGCCTGTTGGGGCCAAAGAGCACGTTAAATAGGCTGAAAAATTTTAACAAGTCAGAACATTTTACAATTTCCATATTTATCAAACATGTCAGGGATTGGGATCACAAAGCCTTCCAGGGATTAACTGCCTCTTGGACTTGAACTGTTTTATTAAGATGGAGGAAGCCAAGTTCTCAACACCCCATGATTTGCTCTAATAACCACAAGAGTCAGAATGTAGGTGATCCTTGCTGAATTAAAGGTAATCTTAAGGCTAAAATGCTCTTTGAATGGAAAAAAAAAAATCTTCTCTCAACAGATGAAGTATGTGTGAATCTTTCTAACAGAGCTTAGGAGTTCGAAGTTTATTTACCTAGAGCTTCAGTTTCATTAATTCTCTGGTTGGTGGTTCTTGACCTTTGACACTGAAAGACTTAAACTATGAAGCCTAAATAGAAGGCGTTCAGAAACATGAAGATATTCTGAAAGACGGGTGGTGATTGGTTTTTTGGGGCTTGGCAAAACATTGTAGAGTTATTATTTGTTTTCAAATGTTTGGGGTTTGGCAGATCATAAAATGCAGTTTGCCAAGCACTCTCCTTTGAATTTTAATACAGGAATATCTTGGGTGGAATTTAATTGGTGATTCATTTGCATTATACTGATCAGAATGCTGTTTTGGAAAAGATATTTGATGACTGAGAAATATTAGGAGGTTTACAAATAGGCTTTTAATACCAACTTTTTCTTAGATGGGGAGAAAAATGGAATTCAAGCTCCAAATATTTTCAGTAAGATTTGGGATTTGGAATCTTTAACTAAGTAGTAATTTCCAAGTTTGTCTGTATCACTTTCTCCACAAAAGCAAACCAGACTCTACTTCTCTGGCTTGATCTGCAAATCTTTAGAAAACTTGCAGAGCTCGTCTGCAACTTTGAGCCAATATTTAACTTGAAAATTAATGTTAAAACAGTGTTTTCAACATGTAAGTAGAGAGAGTAGCCCTCTTCTGGAGAAACAAGTTGGAATTAAAAAAAAACAAACAAAAAAAACTAAGGAGACTAAGCATAAGGTGGATCTTTGGTTCAAAAGCCAAAATGTTAGAGATGGCAAAACCCCTGAGAGGACGAAAGTTATATAAAGTGCCATGAGGTAGCTTTTCCATTGCAGTTTGCACAAAAGGTTGTAAAAGAAGGAAGCGTGCTGAGACTTTACAAATGAGGATGAAGCCATAAGCTTTTTAAAGAACAGGGAAAGGACCTGGCTAAATATGGCACTCAACTGCTTACTGCTCATCAGGTTGCAACAAAGCATGATGATTAAAAACAGGTTTCTTCTTGTCTACTGTCAGCTTCCTATCTTTTGTAACTGGCCCAGAAAAAGCAGTGGCAGCAACTCAAATGATTACTGACTGTCTTCCTCGAGAAAACAACAGTGCAAACAAGCATCCAGCATTTTAAACAAATTGAGGTGGATATTTTCACGTTCAAATTATTCTGAAATCAAAGGGCAGGAAGTGTAAGTGTTGGGAAATTCTAGTTCTGAATTCTATTAACCAGTGTAAGGAGTAGGATGGGGTGATAGAGACTCTTTTATTTGCTTCAAATGGTGGGGTGAAGGAGGATGTAAGCATATCACTGGCCCAGTGTTGAGGGGTTTCTTCTCTTAATATGTTCTTCAAACTGTTTAAAATGCCAAAAAGGAAGATCTGTTTGGAGTCACTGACCTTACCTTGGCGCTGACTTAGCTGGTCAGAGTATTAGGTGGTCTACAGAGATCCACACTTGTTTAGGTCTAAAAATTTTTTATTTAGACTAACTTTCCATGTATTTCTTTAAGTTACTAAGTATTCCTTTCAGCATAAGAAAAATTCATGTTTTCTTCTTCTTAAACTTTGGTCCTGATTACCTTAGAATAGACAACTCAAAAAAGATACCATTTCTTTTCTCATTCTTCTCTTTTTCTCTCCCTCTCTCTCTCTCCCCCTCACCCCTTCTTTCTCTGCCTCTCTTGTCCCTTTCTTACTGGTTATAACCTAATTAGAGGATGCTTATCAATGACCAGTGGGAAGGAACATTGTCAGGTTTACTTTTTGCGTAACTGTAATCTGTGTTGCAGCAGGCAGGATTTTTGTGAGGTTGAAAGCAAAGTGTGGATCCCATGAGTCTGATGCTTTTCTTTTTAGAAAATTGAAATCTTGCTACGTTATTGAGAGTGTACCTTAGGTTTGGATAATAAAGAATATAGGTAAACATTTTAAGGGCAGCTCTTGTTTTATACTTCTTTTCTCCCACAGTGCCTTTTACAATTGTTACTGATTTTAAGTTGGTTAATTCTTGAATGTGAGGGTAGATAATTTAATTCTGTATCTTAATATATAATCCAGAAGTGGTGAATGATACTTTCTGCCAAAAATCCATTAACCTTACAGGAAACAAAACTCAATGAGGACTATATTTAATAGAAGTAAAAAGTAACTTAATTTAGTTTTTATGAACTGTTTTTTTAGAGAAAGGCATAAAATATTCTACACATCTGCATTTGAAATTAAAATCAAGAAGCAGAGCATTCTCATGAGTAAGTATACGAAACAATAATTTAAAAATACCTGAGCTCTGTATTTATTACTGTTCTATAGTAGATATTATTGACCTGGGAGAGGCCAGGGTGTCTATGGGGTAGGAGAAAAGGGAGCAAGACATGCAAGCCCTCAGAGATGATGATTTAACTGCTTAATGGCACTTTAAAAAAAAAAAGTTGATAGGGTTTTCTTAGGGTTTAAAATGATTAGATTTAAAAATATATAAGTATTTGAATCCTTTCTTCAAGTCAGGAAGCAGAGGCTTTCCTCTTTTCTTCTCTCAGATGCAGCAGCAGCCCTGGCTGCTCCTATGGAGATTGCAGAATATGTCGTTTCATTCTAGAGATGGTTCTGTGAAATAGCTAATTCATCTTGTAGCCTTTTAGAACATTGCTCTAAAAAACTTTCAAAGCCATTTTCAAATGTTGTGGTTTTCAGTGTAAAATGGGACTAATTATTGACACTACTCTATAAATCAGAAAATTATGTTGAGGTCCAGTTTAAGTTCATTGGATGAAGAATCTTCTGTTCTAGTATAGTGTTTATGATAAGTGTACTTTTTAAAAAGTTAAAAAAATAATAGGATTTGGGTTTTTTGAAAAAGTTCTAATATTTCCTATGTTTCCACAATATTAAGAGACTGTTTAACATAATATGCTCACTAAAGGAGACTTTTATTATAATATATATCTACATAAATAAGGTTAATTTATTTATATCTACATAAATAGGATTTCTACTTAGAAGTAAGCCTCTGAAGGGTCTATTTTTGTTTTTTGAACATTTTAAATTTTTATTCTTTAAGACCAGAAAGTGAAAGAAAGAATAGCAGGCAGACAGCTCTCCAAGAAATAGAGGGAACAAGTAGAAGGCAAATTAAAGTTATGAGAAGTGTGGTCTTATCACTGAGGAAGCCAAGGGGTTACATAGAGGGAGAAGAGAAAATTTTATTAGTCTCTACTTGTCAGGGGAAGTAAATCCCTCTACCTGACCCTCATTTGTGCAAAATGTGTTAAGCATTTTACAAATATTATCTCCCTTCATCAACACTATGAGGGTGGGTATTGTTATGCCTTGAGCTTGTGTTTCAGGGAATGTCTACAATTGAGTCTGCTTCTTTAACTGGGCTTCGCTGTATGAGGAGAATGCAGATAACAGGAAAGAAAGCTAGACATTTTTCATGGATGCTTCTTTTTTTATTTTTTGAGGTTTTATTTTGGAGTGAAGGAAGAGGAACCTGTCCTCTTTAAAGAATGAAATATTTTTAACTGAAACCTTATCTGCAGTGTTGAGTGTGTCAACAAGTTCTAAATTGTGAAGAAGTCTTATCAGAAGAAAGGCTGCTTTAAAAATGATATGGAAATATTTGTTGGGTATTCACTCCTCCAACGCCTAGATGAAGTATATGAGGGAGTAACTGAATTTTACAATATTTACATAGCTACATAGTGAGCAATCAAAACATTCTTTAGGTATTAAGTGGTTAGATTGGTCTGCCTAAAGCTTATATGACAAAAATGAGTCCAGGAATCAGTAACTCGCGTACTTTGTTAGCTGTTAGAGACCCTGTGGCAGGCCAGCACTTAAGGTGCCAGAACACATCAGAGTGGGTAGAGATTGCACTGATACTTGTCTCAGAAAACGTATCCAACTAAGGGCTCCAGCTCCTCCGCTAACACCCAAGGCCTCTCCACCTGTCCTTTGCATTTGCTCGTTGCCCTGTCCTTTACCTTCTAGATTACAAACAGCTCCTGATTCCACCAGACTCTAGGGCTCCTTGGAATTGTTATTAAGACTTTGAGACTTTAAGAATTTCCAAAGAATACTTCAAAATATTAAATATCTCTTGGGTTTGCCCTTGCATACCTATTACCATAGCTGAGATAGCAATCCAGGTCTTCATTACTCTCATAGTCTCTTCACAGCCTTTTTGCTTCTTCCTTCACTACTCACTCTCTTACGTACTTCTCCAGATTGATCTTTCTAAAACATTTCTCTTGTGTCATTCCTCTGCTCAAGAAGGCCTTGAGCATCAAGCCTAAAGCTTGTCCTTCGAGGGCCTCTGTAATGTGGCTTCTCCCTACCTGGCACTTTTATTTCCCACTCTAACATGAAGCTTTCTTTGCAGTCCAGTGGTCTGTATTTCAACCTGTATATCTCTGGTTGTATTTTTTCACAGGTCTAGAATATCCTTATTTTTTAATTTATTGAAATCTTTCTAATCTTCAAGTCCTATTTTTTGTTATAAAGTATTCCCTAATTCAGTCTACCTGGTGTTTCCTTTCTCTGTACTTCCCTTAAAACAAGTCTTGTTTTTATGAAAGTTATTTTTCCCCAACTAGATTATAAACTTATCACAGAAACCATGATGGTAAAGCAAGTTCCCTTCAAAAGCTTATTTATTTTTCTTCTCCAGCTCTGTCTTCTTCCCCATCACTCTCTCCTCGATAATTAACATCATTTCACTGTATATTCTTTCTTTCCCATCATCTTTCTTTTCTCTTCTTCTGACTTGTCAGTATACCAGCATACCTTAGAGTGTATCATTTTTTGGTCTACAACAAAAAATTTCTTTTTTTCTTATAATATTACATAATTTAATGTAAAACATTTTTGAATCCTATACAAAAATATAAAGAAATAAGAAGTAACCTGAAGTCCCATCGCCATGAGCAGTCTACCATGGAAATTTTGGTGACTCTTTTCAGGCATTTCTGTTCTCACACATACACACACGCGCGTGCACACACACACACATTCTCTCTCATGCTCACACACATTGATATGAGTGCCATACTGTTTTTTCATGGATATCTTTTTAAAAATGCAAATTTTTTTAGAGAAGGAAGTTTACCTCCTCTTTACTCCTTCCCCTCCTCCTGTCATCTCTTTAGGCATCCTTGTTAACAAGCTTTATGTCTAAGCATTCACTAAGCCCATTTAATCACGTACAAATACATTATATATAATAGTATAAATAGGGAAGAGGAATGTATTTTGCCAAAACGGGATCACCTTATGTACACTTATTTGGATCTTGCTTTTTTCACTTAACTATACATTAAGAAAATCCTTCCAAGAGAATGCTTTATGTCTAAATCCAGAAGAAATATTAACAAGGGAATTGAATTAATAAGGGAAAAAGTTGACCAGATGTGAAATAGGTATATATCAATAGCTTTTCTCAGTATCATTAAACAACCAGCTAAAAAAAGAAAGAGTAATTGTTCCATTCACAGCAGTGTCAAAAATCTTTAAAATGCTTATGAATAAAAGGGAAAGATTTCTAGAAGCCCAATTCTCTAAATAGCTGCATAGAATGGGCCAGGCATGGTGGCTCACGCTTGTGATCCCAGCACTTTGGGAGACCAAGGCAGGAGGATCGCTTGGGGCCAGGAGTTTAAGACCAGCCTGGGTAACATAGTGAGACCTCATCTCTACCAAAAAAAAAAAAAAAGAACAAATGAATAAATTAGCTGGACATAATGGCACTTCCCTGTAGTCCTAGCTACTTTGGAAGCTGAGGTAGGAGGATGACTTGAGCCTGGGAGTTCAAGGTTATAGTGAGTTACGATTGTGCCACTGTACTCTAGCCTAGGCGACAGAGTGAGACACTGTCTCCAGAAAAACAAACAAAAACTGGATAAAATCATGTTAAAGTTTACATAGAAAAATTAATAGTTGAAAAGAACCAAGAAATTTATGAAAAAGATTACCTACTTTTTAAATTTAAATAAAATATGTATTTTATGTATGATAAAATATGTAATGGTTTCACTGTCTACTAAATTCTTCTACAACATGACTTTAAATGGCTGCAGAGTATTTTGACATATGAATACAGTATCATTTATTTCACTAATTTATTTTTGAAATGTATGTTGCTTGTTTTCAATATTCGTTTGCTATTATATATGCCATAGGGAACATCCTTATGGATAAATTTTTGTATACAACCCTGGTTGTTTCTATGAAATAAAAACCTAGAAGTGAAATTGCTAGGTAAATTTTCACATTTTTAAGACCTTTGCCATAAGAGTTCCCATTATTGCACTTTGCTAATTAGTAGATTGTTAATCTAATTCCTAATGGAATCTCTGTTTACTAGACAGGCTGAATATGTTTTTCATGTTTATGTGACATTTATATACTTTTCTTCTTTGGTAATGCAGTGTTTTTAGGAAAAATATAAAGGGGTCAACTTACTAGCTTTCAAAACTAAGAAAACTCCCTTGAGGTTTAAGGCATTTTGACCTGTAAATGGCACACAAACAGGTAGGCATATTACACCTAATAACCAAACTACAGACTCCAATTTTGTTGAATGTGACAGAAAGATCTGGTTTCTCTTCATCTCAATCTGCTTTGGCCTCTAGGGCAATTAGGACATTAACTATCACATCTTAAGGAAATAAGTTATAATCAACATTTTGACTTCTGGAGCATTCTATACCAGATATCTCTTAAATTAAAATTTCTTCTTAGATTTAGTTTGGGTAACACCATCAAAGTGTATTTCTTCGACTTCTGCTATTAATAGTAATAATAACTAATATTTAATATATCCAACTATACTATGTGTCAGACACCATGCAGTATACCTGAGATGAAATATTTAAATATTTTTCTCTTTTTGCTGATAAGGACACTTACCCTTAAGAACAGTTAACTAACTTGCCAAGCCATCAAGTGAGAGGACAGAGCCCTGGAGTTGGCCTTGTCACCACAAACTATAATCACTCCCTCTATTTAGTCTTTTCTTTCCTTACCCCTAACTCTTGCTTCATCAATTTCAGTCATTTCTGGATCTCTTTACTCTTTTTCTCTCTTGATATCTTCCTTTGACCTGTCTCACTGCCATGACTTCTTATTATACCAAACTGTGTCTTATTCTGCCTCTTTGTTCTGTGTGTTCTCACCCATTAGTTTTTCAGGTAGCCATATTTGTATTTAACCTATGTAAACTTGATCTTCATCTGCAGAAAAAGGGAATAAGATCTACTCATTCAGTTAGAAAGAATGGTAATT
>NW_012150840.1:8605382-8636265 GCF_000956105.1 Propithecus coquereli
CTATCATTGTGCCAAGAGTAAAGAAAAATTTAAATGATGAAAATAAAACCTGCCATCCTATCAACTTCAAGTTCTCTATTACCTTTTAGTTCTTGTTAAATAAATTGCTTTTCAGTTGTATTTTTCTTTTACATTTATATAAGTGCTTTTAATTGATGGAGAAAAGAATATGTGAAAATCTGGCACAGAATTAATCAAATTTTTGCCTAACTTATATTATGGCCTATGATACTCAATTTTATCTATAGTGTTTTTAGCAAAAGCTTCTTTATTAACAACATTTGGTTTGGGTAGAATGACTTTCAAGGAGTATAATCTGTCAGTTTATTCATAGATGGTTTACCAATTTTCTGACTTTTCTGTGCCCTTTTTGGTTGCATACCTTTGACCCTTTTATTTGACCTTTCCAGTAGAGGGCAGCCATAGGTGGAAAAAACATTTACTTCATCAATTGACTTTCAATTTAATTGTGGAATAGGCAATACATGCACTTTTTTTCTTTTTCAAGTCTTTCTGCTATGATATTTCCAATCTCCTAGCTCCCTCTCCAGACACTATTACCAATCTCAGAAGTATAATCTGTGCACAAACAAGCGTGTATGGGCATATCTATTTTTCATTTACACAGTTGCATATCATACATATTCTTTTGAACCTTGCTTTTTTCACTTATAAAGCTGATTCATTTTTTTTTAATGTTGCATAGAATACCATTGTATCTTATTTGGTATCATTTCTTTAACCACCTGTTATTGGTGGACATTGAGGTCCTTCTCTGTTTTGGTTGTTCATAAATAATACTGTATATATATACTTTTAAAGTGTTAGTGTACATATGTGAGATTATCCGTAAAATGAATTCTGCAATGTGGAATTTCTAGTCAAAGAACTGTGTGCGTTTAAAATTTTGATAGATTGTGTGAAATTGCCTGCAAAAGAAGTGGAACCAATTTATACTTCCACCAATAATATAGAGGTATATTCTTTCCCCAACACTTGCCAACTGAAGATATTTCAAATGCCAGCATTTCATATCACACAACAGACATAAAAGACACCATTTAGTGAAAAATACTTTGTTCTATCCCAAACAAAATCATTGGTTATCCCTCTAAGCCTCTAGCCTCTTATCTCTTTTTTCTCACATGGCCAATATCCTCTTCCAGCAAGCTTAAACCCCCAAATCCGTCTCTTCCCCTGACTTTCTTTTGTCTTCTACGTCAGTTGTCCATGTTCGCAATTTGATTCCACTTCTGCAGTTAGTACCTCCTTTCCATTTCCACTGCCATTGCCCTACCTCAGGCCCTTATAATATCTTTTGGATTATTATAAAGCCAACTAATCTTCATTTTAAAATTTCTCCCTACTGTAATTCCTTCTCCCAAGTGACGCAGTTTTCTTCACAAGATCTGATTATGTAAATGCTTTGCTTTTTAATTATTCCCCATCCAACCCTAGATTTTTTACCTCAATCTTCAAGACACAGTGGACTGGCCTTATCTTTCCTTTCCAATTTTATTTCTCACTACTCTCTCTCTCTTTCTCTCTTACTGTCTCTCTTTTCTCTTTTCCTGTCTCTAGTATCTGCCCTCTCCCCTGTCTTCTCTCTCTGTGTCTGCTATCCCATGCAAGCATAGCTATAGTTAGTCTGGATTTTTCATCATTTCCTGGATAGCTCTCTATTTCCCTGCTCAATTCCTTTACTTTCGCTGTTTTTTGCATCTGCCTGTAATGTTCCCTTCTGCGTTTCTGCTAGGTGAAATTCTGTCTATCTTTTTAAAGCTTAGGTTATATACCATCCCTTCCATAACATCCTGTTTCGCTAGCCAAAAGTAGTCTTTTTTCTTCTATGTGCTGTATCATATAATCTATTTTGAGATATTATTAGTATTAAATATATGGTATTATGCATTTTAGTTGTAAACATCTTATTTCACTCAGGAGATTGCAAACACTTTGAGAGAAGGGACAATATCATATCCATCTTGGTATACTAATCTATCTCACCCATAATATGTGTTTCTAGTAAACTAGATTATAAATGCTGAATTTAGAAATCTTTATTTTATAGTGATTTTATAGTTTTCTTCATTGTTACTGTTTTTTGAATGTTTTAAAAGGCTTAAAAGTTTTGCACATGCAGAGAATAATAGCTGAATTAAAACTTGAAATATCTTTCAGAATTAGTGCCCAAAAGGCAGTGGGATGTCAGAGGAAGAACATCTTGGAAGTCATGCATATCTAGACAAGCATCCCAGTGCCTCGACCTCTCTTTAGCTGTGATTGCGTAAAACCCTGAACCTGTTCTCTTGTCTTTAAAATGGAGTGATTGGACTAGGTCAGTGTTTCTTAACCTATTTCTGTCACAAAGCATATGTTAGGTTATATGTGTGAACATGTTCCCATCAACATACTTAGATTTTGATGGAAGACAAAATAATTAGAATGGTTTAATTTTAATTGGATTTTGTAGTTGCCACAACTATTTCTGGTATACCTGGCACACCTCAGAATGCAGCATAGAAAAGATAGGCTGCAGGTTATATGTGAGCCTCTCTCTTGCTTCCCAGTAAGCTGTAACTCCTTTCTCAGAATGCAAGTGGGTAAGAGTGAGATTGTTACAGGAGTAACTTTGAATGTAACCTAAATTATACAAACATTAGTCAAAACATTCACAGTATTTTAATTATTTGTAGGAACAAATTATATCTTACAATTGATTTTGATACCTGATTGTATCAAGTAGTTATGAACTGCTAAATGACAAGATCTTGAAATTCTCTTCCAACTCTCCAGTTCTGATTGTTAATTCTCCTTTCCATAGTATAGTTGGGAATGAGAAGACATTGAAAATTTTCAGCAGTTGTTTGTGACCTGGGCTTTTGGTAACATAAGAATAAGGGGAAAAATGCTTTCAGTTAAAGTAATTGAACATCTAATGAGTATTTCCTATTAGGGTTAAAATATCGCAAGTGAAAGGTAATTTGGTTTTATATGAGGATCCATTTCATCAAATTTATTGTAATCTATCTAATGGCTTCAGTCACATTAGCATTAACCAGTAGCCAGATTAAGAAAGAATTTGTGGGCAAGAGCATGGAAAGTGCATAGTATTTTATTCAATACGTGATTGAGAGGTTAAGGAATTCAGCACAAAAGAGGATTGATTACCCTGAGGGGAGATGAACTTCCAATATACCCATCATTTGACTGCTGGTCTCACTGTGGGAATGAGTCTTAGAGAAAAAGAAAGATGCTCCAGGCAGCCATATGCCCTTTGGTATTATATGAGTTGTCTTTAGAAAGCAGTAAACTGTTGGAACTAACTGATGAGCATACATGTGCACAGAGGGAAGTAAAACTCAGTGGAAATAAAACAGGAGAGAGGGAGAGGAGGGGAAAGGCGAAAACCTACCTAACGGGTGTAGTGAACACTATTTGGGTGATAGGCACAGTTCTGGCAGTGACTCAAGCATTACAAAAGTGATCCATGTAACCAAAAAAATTTGTACCCCCTTAATATTTTGAAATAAAAAAAAATTTTAAAAGACTACCAGCCCAGAAAAAGAAAAGAAAATATAGCTATTATGATGTATTCAAAGAAATTTTCAGTATGGTTCTCTGAGAATGAACAGGATTATCAGTGGAAGCACCATACCACAATAATAACAAATTTATTCAATAAAAAAAAAAAACGGGAAACTGTCAGGACCTGTCACTTCTTGGATAATACAAATGATGGGGCCATTCTGCATCTATGATTTTTTTTTTTATGGTAGCCTATTTTATTTACATAAAAATCTAGGATTATCTCATTTGAATTTAATCAAGCTAATTCTAATGAATTTTCTGTGGGGAACATAGCTTATGAAAGACAAAAGGCAGGATGAATGATCTTAGTGGCCCCCAAATTATTTGAAACTTTCATTTTTGGTATTCCTTCATGGCTGCTACAATAAATTCCTGTCTTTGTCTTTCCTCATTCCCAAGGTTGACAGTTTGAAATATGTAGGTGTTAGATGAGGAATGAGACAATTTCTTTAATTTTCATATTTGTACCACTTCATTTGAAAAAAAAAAACTTTACTAGGTATAATTTATATGCAGTAAAATTCATACTTCAGTGTCCAGATCAATGACTTTTGACAAATGTATACATCCTTGTAGCCATCACTATAATCAGATATAAAACATTTCCATCTTCCCAGAAAATTTTCTTGTCCCCAGTGCTGGCAAGCACCACCTGTCCCCAGGCAATAATTGATCTGATTTCTATCACAGTAGATTAGTTTTGTCTGTTATAGAATTTCATAGAAATGGAATCTTTTGTTTAGCATAATAATTTTGAAATTCATCCATTGTTGTTTCATGTATCAGTTCATTCCTTTTTATTGCTGAGTAGTATACCATTGTACAAATATGCTATAATTTATTATATCTTATCTGCTGATAAACATTGTGGTTGTTTTCATTTTAGGATTATGAATATAAGTATTTATACTTTGTGTATAAATGTTTTTATGGACATGTGTTTTCATTTCTTTTGGATGAATAGGAATAAAATTGCTGAGTCATATGGTAAATGTACAGTTAATTTTGTTAGAAACTACCAAACTGTTTTCCAAAGGGGTTATGCCAATTTATAGTTCCACCAGCAGTTAATGAGAGTTCTGCCTCTTGTCAGATCAGCAGCAGCATTAGATTCCCATAGGAGCATGAAAACTGCTGTAAACTGAGTATATGAGGGATCTAGCTTGCACACTTCTTAAGAGAATCTAATGCCTGATGATCTGAGGTGGAGCTGAGGCAGTGATGCTAGCACTGGGGAGTGGGTACAAATGCAGATTGTCACTAGCAGAGAGGTTTGACTGCACAATAAATGTAATGTGCTTGAATCATCTCAAAATCATCCCTACCCCTTCCCCGTCTGTGGAAAAATTGTCTTCCATGAAACCAGTCCCTGGTGCCAAAAGGGTTGGGGACCGCTGCTATAGAACTCCAGAATTTATTCCTCCTATCTAGTTACAATTTTGTATCCCTGAACTAATCTCTCTCTAAGCCCCCTCATTCTTCTCAGCTTCTAGTAACCATTATTCTACTCTCTACTTTTATGAGATCAACTTTTTTAGCTTCCCCATATGAACGAGAACATGTGGTATTTATCTTTCTCTGCCTGACTTATTTCATTTAACATAATGTCCTCCAGGCTCATCCATGTTGCCACGAATGACAGGATTTCGTTCTTTTTAATGGCTGCAATCCTGAAGTGTATCCCATTGTGTAGTCCATAATTCCTTTATCCATTCATCTGCTGATGGACACTTAGGTTGATTTCATATCTTGGGCATTGTGAAAGTGCTGCAATAAACATGGAAGTGCAGATATCTCTTAACATACTGATTTTCTTTCCTGTTAGTATATACCCAGTAGTGGGATTGCCAGATGATGTGGTAGTTCTATTTTCAGCTTTGTAAAGAACCTCCTCTCTGTGTTCCATAATGAATGTAGAAATCTATATTCCCACCAACAGTGTATAAGAGTTCCTTTTTCTATGCATTCTCATCAGCATTTGTTATTTTTTGTCCTTTTAATGATAGCCATCTAACTGCAGTAAGATGATATCTCATTGTAGTTTTGATTTGCATTTCCCTGATGATTAATGATGTTGAACGTTTTATCGTATACTTGACCATTTGTAAATCTTTTGAGAATTATCTATTCAGATCTTTTGCCAATTTTTTAATTGTATTATTTATTTTTTGGCTGTTGAGTTGAATTCCTTGTAGATTTCGGATTTAAATCCCTCATTAAATGAATAGTTTACAAATGTTTTCTTCCATTCTTCAGGTTGTCTCTTCACTCTTAATTGCTTACTGTGCTGAAGCTTTTTAGTTTTATATAATCCCGTTTATTTTTGTTTATGTTGCCTGTGCTTTTGAGGTCTTAATCATAAAATCTTTGCCCAGACCAATATCCTGAAAGATTTCTCCTATATTTTTTTTCTGGTAGTTTTTTTCATAGTTTTCCATTTTACGTTTAAGTCTTTAATCTATTTTGAGTTGATTTTTGTGTATGGTGTGAAATAGGGGTCTAGTTTTCTTTTTCTGCATGTAGATATTCAGTTTTCCCTGCACCATTTGTTGAAGAGACTGTCTTTTCACCAATGAATGAATGTTCCTGGTTCCTTTGTTGAAAATTAGTTGGTTATAAATACTTGGGTTAAATTGTGAGTTCTCTGTTCTGTTCCATTGGTCTATGTGTCTCTTTTTATGCTAGAACCGTTCTGTTTTGGTTAATATGGCTTTGCAGTGTACTTTGAAGTCAGGCAGTATGATGCCTCCAGCCTTGTTTTTTGTTTCCTCATGATTGCTTTGGGTATGTGGGATTTTTTGTGGTTCTGTACAAATTTGAAGATTTTTTTTTTCTAATTCTTTGAAGAATGTCATTGGTATTTTGATAGGGATTGCATTGAGTCAGTAGATTGCTTTGGGTAATATGATCATTTTAATAATATTTATGCTTCCAATTCATGAACATGGATGTTTTCCCATTTTTTGTGTGTCCTCTTCATTTTCTTTCATCAGTCCTTTACAGTTTTCATTATAGAGGTCTTTCACCTTCTTGGTTAAATTTATTCATAGATATTGCTTAGCTATTATAAATGAGATTGCTTTCTTGATTTCTTTTTCAGCTAGTCTGTTATTGGTGTATAGAGATGCTACTGATTTTTGTATGTTGATTTTGTATCCTGCAACTTTACTGAGTTTGTCTATCAGTTCTAAGAGTTTTTGGTGGAGTCTTTAGGTGTTTTTATATATAAGATCATATCTTCTGTGAACTGGGACAATTTGCCTTCTCCTTTCCAATTTGGAGGCCTTTTATTTCTTTCTCTTGCTTCATTGCTCTGGTTTAGGACTTCTAGTACTACATTGAATAAGAGTGATGAAAGTGGGCATCTTTGTCTTGTTTTAGTTCTTAGAGGGAGAGCTTTCAACTTTTCCTTTTAAGGTTTGATGTTGGCTGTGGGTTTGTCATATATGGCCTTTATTATGTTAGGCACATTACTTCTGTACCTAATTTTTTGATAATTTTTATCATGAAGGGATGTTGAATTTTATCAAATGCTTTGAGATGATCATATGATTTTTGTCCTTCATTCGGTTATGTATTATACTTATTGATTTGTGTGCGTTGAACCATCCTTGCATCCCTAGGCTAAATCCCACTTGATCATGGTGTATGGTGTATAATTTTTGATATGCTTTTGGATTTAAGTTACTAGTCTTTTTTTAGGATTTTTCTACCTATATTCATCAGGGATATTGACCTGTAGTTTTCTGTTTTTTTGTTGTGTTCTTGTCTGGTTTAGGTATTAGGGTAATGCTGGCCTCATAGAATGAGTTTAGAAGAATTCCATCCTCTTCCATTTTTTTGGAATAGTGTGAGGAGAATTGGTATTCTTTTTAGAGTTCTTCTTTAAAGGTTCAGTAGAATCTAGCAGTGAAGCCACCAGGTCCTGAGCTTTTCTTTGTTGGAAGACTTTTTATTCCTATATAATTTCATTGCTTATTATTGGTCTGTTCAGGTTTTCCATTTATTCCTGGTTCAATCTTGATAGTTTGTATGTGTCTGGAAATTTATCCATTTCCCCTAGGTTTTCCAATTTGTTGGCATATAGTTGTTCCTGATAGTCTTTAATGATCCTTTGTATTTCTGTGGTATTAGTTGTAATGTTGTCTTCTTCATTTTTATTTATTTGGGTCTTCTCTCTTTTTTTAGTTAGTCTAACTAACTAATGATCTGTTGATTTTGTTTATCTTTTTAAAAACCCAACTTTTTGTTTCATTTAGTCTCTAATTTGTTTATTTCTGTTCTGTTCTTTACTATTTATTTCCTTTTACTAATTTAGGTTTTGGTTTGTCCTTTTTTAGTTTCTTGAGATGCATTGTTATTTATTTGAACTTTTTCTACTTTTTTGATGTAGCTGTCTTTTGCTATAAACTTCCCTCATAGTACTGCTTTTTCTGTATCTCCATAGGTTTTGGTATGTTGTGTTTCTCTTTTCATTTGTTTCAAGAAATTTTTAAATTTTCTTCTTAAAGATTTCTTCCTTGACCCATTGTTCATTTGGAAACATGTTGTTTGTCCATATATTGTACATTATTCAAAGTTCCTATTAATACTGATTTCTAGTTATATTCCATTGTGGTCAGAAGAGATACTTGTATGATTTTATTGTTTGAAAATTTGTTGAGGCTTATTTTGTGGCCTAGCATATGGTAGATCCTGGAGAATATTCTATGTTTTCATGAGAGGAATGTACATTCTGCTGTTGTTGAATGAAATGTTCTATACATGTCTGTTAGTTCCATTTGATCTATAGTGCAGTTTAAATCCAATGTTTCTTCATTGATTTACTATGTAGGTGATCTATCCAATGCTGAGAGTGTGTAAAGAGTGTGTAAGTGACTTGATGCTTTTTTCTTGCGTTAGAATTCTCTCTTTTTCTTAGACTCTTGACAGTTTGACTATAATATGCCTTGGAGAGGACTTTTTAGGGTTGAAACCATTTGAGAATCTTAGAGCTTCCTTAATCCAGATGTCCATATGTCTCCTAAGACTTGGGAAGTTTTCAGTTATTATTTTATTAAACAGATTTTTAATGCTTTTTCCTATCTCCTCTTCTTCTGGGACTCCCATAATGTGAGTATTTGTTCACTCAATGTGTCCCCTAAGTCCTATAGGCTTTCTTTGTTCTTTTAAATTATGTTTTCTTTTCTTTCTTTTTTCTTTTTTTGTCTAACTGGGTTGTTTCAAAAGACTTGTCTTGAAATCCAAAAATTCCTTCTTCTGTTTGATTTAATCTGTTGGTAAAACTCTCTATAGTATTTTTTATTTCATTCATTGAATTCTTCAACTCCAAAGTTTTCTGTTCTACTCTTTTTAGTGATATCTATTTCTTTGTTGAATTTCTCATTCAGCTCATAAATTATTTTTCTGGTTTTGTTGAATTGTCTATGTATTCTCTTGTATCTCACTGAGTTTAAGATTGTTATTTTGTATTTTCAGGCAATTTATAAATTTCCATTTTGGGGGGTCGGTGACTGGGGAATTATTGTATTTCTTTGGTAGTGTCATGTTTCATTTCTTTTTTCATGTTTCTTGTATTGCTGCATTTGTATCTGTACATCTGGTAGAATAGTCACCTTTTACAGTTTTGTCGAGTGGCTTTTATGGGGAAAGATCTTCACCTGGAGGAGATGTGTTTTGTTTTGTTTTATTAATTAATTAATATAGAGATGAAGTCTTGCTCTGTTGCCCAGGCCGTATTGCACTGGCATGATCATAGCTTACTGCAGCTTTGAATTCTTAGGCTCAAGCGACCCTCCTGCCTCAGACTCCTGAGTAGCTGAGATTGTATGTGGGCACTACTGTGCTCAATTCAGGTATGTTCTAGTGAATCAGTTGGGTAGGGTGTGTTGGCTTTGTTTTGAGTAGGTGCCGTGGTATACCCTTTGTACAGTTTCTTCAGCTGAATGTTGGTGATGTCTGTGAGTGCCTCGTTGCTTAGGCTACAGAGTTTTGTGCAGCTGATCTGCCTATATCAGGCTCTGCTCCTCTGAGTGGAGGGCTCCAGGCTGGTGTCTCTTCCAGGGAAACCTGGGGCTGGTCTACCAGCAGCTTGGCTTGGGCACTGCTCCCCTGGGACAGGGTCCTAGACTGGTTTGTACTCCAGGAAAAGTATGGGGCTGGTTGGCCTGTGACTTTCCTTGGGCACTGCTTCCCTGGGGATAGGGCACCAGGCTGTTCCTCACTCAGAGGAAACATGGGGCTGGTTGGTCTGAAGCTTGGCTTAGGCACTTCTCTTCAGGGGGCAAGGTGCTGGGATGGTCTGTGCTCTGGGGAAGCATGGGGCTGGTCAGCCTGCAGCTGGCTTGGGTGCTGCTCCCCTGCAGGTGGGGTGCCATGATGGTTCACGCACCAGGGAAGTAGTGGCTCTGCTTGGGCACTTGTGGGCAGACCACCAGGGTCACAGCTGTTTTGCTGGACATAGGCTCTGAGCAGCCAGGGTTAGGGTGCTGCAGTTCTTGGGATAGGGAAGATGGAGCACCTCCTGTGAAGCTTGTTCCCAGGGTTATGGAGCTATAGCATCTCAGCTTGGGAATGGTGTGCTGCTGCATGTGAGTGTGGTAAAATGGCAGTGGAGCATCAGATTGGGGAGTTGGAGTGGCTACTGGCTCTTGGAGCAAGACACGCTCTAGCAGTGGCTATGGCTTTAAGGTAGCACCTTATAGCAGCAGCTTGGGCCACAGGGGAGAAGGGGATACAACATGGGCTGCTTCTCTAGGGCAGTGCAGCTATGTGAATGCCTGCCAGCTCCTGAAACTGAGCTCTCGGCCTGTGAGAACTACAGGATTCTCCAGCAGATGCCAATGACTGTGGCATTAATGAGGCCTGCTGGAGGCCACCTGCTTACCTTCTCCCCTCTCACCCCGCCCCCCCCCGCATAGGGAAGTCCTTCCTGGTTCCACACTGATCCCAGATGAGGAGACACAGTGGCAGCAGCAGGGAGACTCACTCCTTTTTCTATGCAGCCATCCTAAATCTTCACGTTCCACAGGGTCTCCACGAGTCCCCTGCTGTATTTTTGCATTCTTCCTCAGGTACACTAGTTGAAATATAGCTTTTGTCCTTTTTTTTGTCGGGAGTGAGCAACAGGCACCTCTTGTCAACTATCTTGCTGACACCATCCTTCTAATTTATGTATTTTGAGAGAAGTATTAAATAGATTGTAGGGTTAAACAGTTTCTACAAATGCCTTTTGTTCCATGGTCCACCATTCAGTTTGTAACTTATTGTCTTCTAGATAGAGAACATGTGTTATGCTTTTCTACTCCTCATTGGGCCTAGCATAGGACTGAGTGTACGATAGACAGTAAATCTTTTAGCAAATCCTATTTTTCCTTTAGCTTTTATTATGAAATTAGAAATGTTTTTGTACATCAAAGAACCCCAATAGATTGGGAAGAAAGTGTTTCAACAAGGAATTGGGAGTGGGGATGCTAGATTTCCCTACACAAACAAGATATGACCCCTGCCCTCAAGGATCTTACTATTTGATATGGAAGATAAAAGGTATTCACAAACAACTGATAAAGTTAACATATTTAAAGTGACATAATAGAATGAAGTATTTTTGAAGTTGAAAGGAAAAAGAAGAAAGCCACTCTGGGAGGATCAGAAAAGACTCCGTGGGAAGAGTGGCATTTGAATGGTCTCTCAGAGAATGGGTCTGATTTCAACAGTTAGAAATGAAAGGGAACGCATTCCAGGTAAAGGAAAGGTATGATCAAAGAAACAAAGGTGAGAAAGTATGGGAACAGTTCTTAGATTGGTGGTAACTCCTTTTTTAAAAAAAATAACAGCTTTTTAATAACACTTTCAATTACAATTTAGTGGTTTTTAGTATATTTACAGAGTTATGCAACTGTCACCAATATTCAGTTTTAGAACATTTTTAGCACTCTAAAAAGAACCCTGTACCCATTAGTAGTCCCTCCCCATTTCTCCTTCCCTCCAGACCCTGGCAGTAACTAATCTATTTTCCGTCCCTATGGATTTGCCTATTCTGGACATTTCATATAAATGGAATCATACAACACGTGGTCTTTGGGGACTAGCTTTTTTTCCCTTTGAATGATGTTTATCCATGTTTTAGTATAGAGTAGTACTTTATTACTTTTCACTGGCAAATAATATTTTACCATATGGGTATACCACATCCATTTGTTTATATATTCATCAATTGATAGGTAGGCATTTGGTTTATTTCTATATTTTGATTATTATGAACAATGCTCCTATGAATATTTGTGTAAAAGTTTTTGTATGGAAATGTTTTCAGTTCTCTTGGGTGTATAACTTCTGGGTCATATGGTAATTCTATGTTAAATTTTTTGAGGAACTGTCAAATTGTTTTCCAAGGTGGCTGCACCATTTTCATGCCTACCAGCAATACATAAGGATTCTGATTTTTCCATATCCCCACCAGCACTTGTTATTGGGTATCTACAGTGGTGACAAGACTGCTGGTTTTATAGGGGACCTTGGAGCTGGAGAATGAAAGATAGGAATAGAGAAAATTAAAATGCCACTGAGCTTACTATTCTTACAAGGATTCAACCATTTTTTTTTTCGATTAAACACTTCTCAATTGTTGCAAGCCTTTGGTTAACTTCCAGAGTTCTGGAAGAATTTGACAATTTTGCTGGTGTTCTTATTGCTTTTATGAACTAGCAGATTTTCCAAGATCCTCGTACTGCCATTCTGTAGTTGCTTCTATTGAATACTCTTTTTTGTTTGTTGATTTTTATGTCAAATGCAGGTTGGTGTCATATGTGGGTGAGCCTTGATTTTCTTTTTAGGATCTTTGACAGGGGTATGACCTGCTATGCCTTGATCAGAGCTATGCCTTAAAAACTGGAACAGAGAATAAATGCCTCCTTGTATTTAGGGGCACTTTCTACAGACAAATGAAAATCATTTTGTGGGGAAAGCATGGTTACATAGCACACTGGATGGACCTGAGGATAGGGAAGGAAGTATTGTGGGCAGTATCAAACTTGGCTATTGCTTGTTTGGAATTGCCTTCTGTCAGTTTCCTAACTGGGATAATATTATCTCTCCATACAGAAATGTTCTATGGGCATAGAGACACTTTTCCATACCTTGTCTTCACAGAGGAGCTGAAAGTAGAATTTTCTTCAGTAGTCACATCTCAGTAGCCATGTACAGAAATCAAGTCTCTTACCTCGATATATACCTTATTAAGTTATTCTTAACAAGTGCAGGTAAGAGTGAATGGGCTGGGAAAGTTTAACCTGGGAAAGATAAGGGAGTGATAGGGCTTCTCCCTTCAATAGGGTTAAAGATCGACAAAGGAAGGTAGGAGAAATTTATTTAAATTTCTATATTCAGAAATTTAGTCAGAACCAGGACCAATGGATCAAAGTTACAGGAAGGCCAATTTTTAGCTCCATCTAAAAAAGGACCAGGGAATTAGAACTGGCTTCTTCTGTTCAAATAATAGCATGAGTCACTTCTTAGGAAGGTGGTCAGAGAAATTCCTGATTGGGGGGGAGTTTGAACTAACAAACCTAAAGACGTTTCTTACTTGAAGAATATGTATAATATTTTACATGTATTGAAACAGCTGTAAAGAAAAGTTACTTGCCCCAGATTCTTGCTTAAAGCTTTAGTTGATTTCTACTATTTACTGCCCAAAAGGGAAATGTTCCCTTAAGAATATAAGGGATAGAACCTCTCAGAATTCAAGGAAAAGATGGACAGATAGGCCTCAGAAAAAGAGGGACCAAGATAGCTCTGAGAATCTCAGCTGAACTTGTTTTAATGCTCTGTCATTGAGATGTTTAGCTTCCAACTGCCAGTCTATGTGCCTATAATTTCAAATTCTCCAATGAGACACTCATGTATACTTAGTTTGAGTAATAAGTCAACCCTCGATTCATTCAGCTATGGTCAAGGAGTAAGGGTCATATAATAGCAACAAGGTTAAAATTGGGGTAGGGATGGGCTTTCTCCTCTGAATGGTGGTCAGTTCTAAGAGGAGAGAAGGAATAAGTTGTGGGCTAGATATCTCATGAGATAGTTATTACATTTCCAAAAATGCCAATGGTACAAGTAGGGCTAGGATCTAGGCTGTTTGAATTTATTCCAGACAACCAGTATTTATTATGTAATTATTATAAGTAAGGTACCATGCTAGATGATTGGTAGAATGTAGAATACAAGATATGATCCCTGTCGCTAGAGTATTTACAATCACTTTGTCGATCACACTGTTCATTATTAATAAGTCATCCTGCTTAGGTTTTACTTTGGGAAGGCCAGCTTACTGATTATGTAGACCAAATCCATATAAACTTTTGAAATTGAATGTTAAGAAAGACTTCTCTGAATTTCCACTTATGTAATATTTGTGTAGACCAATCCTAAAAGACTATCGTAAGCTTAGACTCCAAGAAACAAACAAAACCCCCCATCTCCTCTCCTTAAACAGACAAAAATAAGAGTTGACTATCTTACATTGCTAGGAATATATCACATTAAAATGTGTTCTTGTTCTTATATGTACATAGGTGGAAGATAAATAACATTTTCAGTATCTGTGAGCTAACCAGTATCCTAGGTATGTCACATAGGGAACATACATATGATGTGCAGATATTATGCTTATATAATCTAATTCTAATCTTTATTTTCATTATTTTAAGTATATATATTTCAGTTGAATACCTAAGAATTTTTTTTTTTTAATTTCTTGGTGTTTAAGCTGCATTTAGGTTTGCAATGTTTGAAAGGCATCATTTCTGGTTTACATTCAGCTCTTGTTCTTTCTACCAGTGGAATACTTTATCAACAGAAAATTATAAAGTAAAAGTAAAATGACATATATGTTAGGCTCTAAGCCTTTACCTTTTTTTTCTTTCCAATTAAGAGTAAAGAAGACTGTCTAGGTGCAATGGCATGTTAAAATCCTGTAAAGGTAATTAGTAGTTAACTTAGCAAATTGCTTGGATGTTTCCTAAGAGACACACTTTAGCTATGATGCAAGAGATATTTGATTTCTACTTGAATAGGTCATTGGCTTTATCAAGACCTTATATTTAACTATAACTTGGTCTATTTAAAATCCAGGATTTGTTTTACATGGCTGTCTAAATTTTTACGCTACAAAGGAGTTAATATACCTTTTTGTTTTTGGAATCTTGATGACCTTAGAATCCAACCAACTTTGCCATGGATATTTCTCAGAGCCTATTTTTACAAAATAATCATTTTCTTTTTTGAGTCATTTTAATTAAGTTGTTCCTCATTGTTCACATATTGTTAACTTTCCACTTTGCTGGTATGATTTCAGGAAAGGAACACTTATGGCATACGTACAATCAAAACTTCCGCAGGTAAATTATTACCCCTTCTCCTTTTTTATTTCATGTGGTCTTGGCATATTATGCTTAAACTGCGCTCAAACTCTGTTTAGAAAATTATTGTTCTGTTGATATGCATAATATTTATGGCCATTTAAAAAAATACACATGAATCCCACAGAGATCTTAAGCTCTACCTGACAGTAATATTTAACATTAACTTCTGCTTAAACTCTGATATGTTTAAGAAAGCAGAAGGTACCATAGTAGTATTTTTCCCTTTAATATTAGTTGAAGCATGTAATATTACTAGCAATGTATGTAAATGTTTTAAAATTAGAGTGAGCCTACCTATCTCAACGAAATATAAATCTTTCTGTTGATTTTTATTTTATTGCTGCTGTACTCAGTGTTATCTGAATATTTTAGTCAAAGTACGTTAAAGACATAAAAGATGAACATTTTTTGTTTTTTAATAGGCTATAATCCAATATGAAAAAAGTACATTTTTATCAATGGCACTATAATTGGGCCTTGCTTTTTTTTTATCCAGTCTGACAATCTTTGTCTCTTAAATGGTGTGCTTTGCAATGCAGTTATCTATATGGTTGAGTTTAAATCTGTCATCTTGTTATTTGTTTTCTATTGTCCCTTTTTTTTTTTTTTTTTCCCTTTTTTTTTTTTTTTTTTGAAGATAGGGTCTCATCCTATTACCCAGGCTGGAGTGCAGTGGCATCAGGTGTCATTATAGCTCACTGCAACTTCAAACTCCTGGGCTCAAGCAATCTTCCTGCCTCAGCTTCCCTAGTAGCTGGGACTACAAGCAGGGGCCATCATGCCTGGCTAATTTTTTCTACTTTTTTGTAGAGATGGGGTCTCGCTATATTGCTCAGCCTGGTCTAAAAGTTTTTAAAAGTGTGTATTTTTCTCACTACATAGGATATTAGACTGCACATATGCCATCTATTTTAAAACTAATTTTATTCATTCCTGTCTGTTTTTGAAAGGATTTAGGTGGCATGCATGGTCTCTTGTGCTCACTTTTAAGGGCTCTCTCTCTAATACACAAAACTGGAAGTCAAAGAACGTGTCTTTTCCCTTTTCTCCTCCATCTTTTATCCCTGGCTAAAATTATATTCTGTGTGCATGAAAGTGATAATTATGTATTACCTAGTAGTTATTGGGTGGTTCACAAATTTCCTGAAGAAGTAGGAACAACAAATGGGGTCCTTCTGTGATAAAGAAAGATGAGAACAGTTGAGAGTGACATCAGGAGACTCAGCCTTAGTGTTCTTACCGAATCGTTACTTTTGTAAATCTGTAACTTTTTTTTTTTTCATGTTGTTCCTTTGCTGCTTCATGCCTTAATTTTCCCCTTTGCAAAATAAGGATAGGAACAGTTGCTTCCCATTTACTTCATGAGGAATTTAAGGATGAATGCGCTCATGTTTCTTTCCCTAGATGTATCAGCTTAATCTTATTTGTTTATTTTCTATCCATACTTCTGATTCCATAATGTCCAATTGTATATATATTTTCCATTCTTTTATTTACATTCTTTTCCTTCTCTGGAATTTTTCAAAATCAAAGCGTGTTAATCACATTTCATAATGTACTTGAGTATCCAAGAGACTTTTCAGATATGGGCAAATGTTTGAATAGCTGCATTTGCTTTTCAGTGTCTACCAAAACCCAGGGCCCAGACCATCAAACGGTGTAGCAAGAGGGGTATCTCCAGTCTGCAGTGTTGATCATTTTCAAGGTGAATGTTTCAGCCTTTTCTGAAAGGCTTTTTCTAGTCTACTGAGATGCCTTCTTTTCTTTTAAACTGGATGATCAGTTTTAAAACAATGCCATCCATGACCAACAATTGAGTTTGATCTGTACAGGGCTCTCTTTAAGAGCATTAACTGAAAAGTCTAATTTCTTATCTGAAAAACAGATGTTTTACCGCAATGCTCAACATGTATGTGCCTGACCTGTCTGATACTGATTGAGAAAAAGAAAAATAGTTGAGTAGTCAATATCTGGTGTCTGCATCAATTTCAGATAGACTATTTACAGGTAAATTTCATCATGAGGGAAAAAAAGAGGGCATTGAAATTTAGAAACAAACTATTCATTGATAGAATTTGACTGAATGTCAAAGCCCCCCTAACCATTTATGAGGCTATGCAAAAACACTGGCCCTGATCTGATTTATGACGCCTAATGAGAGCAAGTACTTAGTTGGAGAACCAAAGCTCTGTACATGGCCTGGAGGAAATTATCTTGTCCTGGAAGATTTTGAAGTCAGGAGTTAACAATTATGTCTCTGTCACTCTGATATGGTTCTCATAGAATTTTAAAAATTTTGACCTATAATGACATGCCTAAAGGATATAATTGTTTAGTACTATTTGAGTAGTAAATAGTGTCTTACAGAGATTATAGGTTTGGAGTTGGCATGACTAATATTGAGTTGTTTTTTGTTTTTCTATCAGAAGGCAGTCAAAGATTCAAATGCTTCTTGAGCCTCCTCTTAGAATGTGTGAGCAGGAATGTGCTCCTAGCCCAGAGGAGCATCTTCAACTTTCCTTTAGCTGTAGCCACAGGACATGTGTTCAGGTCACACAATCACATCATTAAATAATATACGTATTACTTAAAAGGAGAAGAGCTAGGGCAGAGTCCTATTTTATGGCATTTAAGTTTGGAATCACTTGTGTCAAAAACTTATTTCTGTGTTTATAGGTATATCCTAATTTATCCGTAATAAACATTGAATTATGAAGCAGAAAAGTTATTTCAAAAGTTTGTTGCAGGCTACTCTGAGCCTATAGTGACACTGAATGAGAGCTCTGGAGGAAATCATAGCTCATTTTGGGAGAATCAAAGGCTAATGATGGACAAATTAATTAGACCAGAAAAATCTTAAATTTTTTTCCTCTTTCACAATTGGGGGAAATAAGCTTTATTAGTAATCACTAATTAAACCTTAATATTGCTTCTTTTTCATTGCAAGTACAGTGTTGATTTGATGAGAAAGTTATTGAGGATAATGCTACCATAGAGGATTTTTAAAAGTTAATTATTGTTTTCTTAGGAGTTCTTTTCAGTTCTATGTTAATGGAGTATTGAAGCACACACTTTGACCTACATATTAATGGAACTTACTGATTTATAGAGGAATAAATAATTCTTTTTCCCTAATGAACAATTATGTGATGTTTTGGCGACTGATATTTTTTTAAATTTCATTTTCATTTGTTTTTGAATAGGAAACACATTCACGTAGTTCAGAATTTCAGATGCACAGTGCTGTATGTAGCAAGAAATTTTTTGCTGACTCCATTCCTCAAGCCACCATATTAGCTCCCTTGAAGGCAGCTCAAGTTACTAGTTTCTTTTATTTCTGTCCATAAATATTTTATGTATATCAAAGATATATATGTTTGTTTATGTGTATATGTATATATATATAAATAAGTTAATAAAAACAATTTTTCTCTTTCACCCCACAGCTTGGTTACCATACCTATTGTTCTACACCTTGCTTAACAATTTATTGTTATTTTCATTTATCAATATATCTTGAAACTTATTTGATGTTGGTACATGAAATTCTTCTTTGTTCTTTCTTATGGTCTCAAGGTAGCTATTATATGGTTTTATCATATCTTTTAAACTAGGCCCGTATTGTTGGGCATTTATGTTGTTGCCAATCTTTTATTTTCATTACAATGACTAATGTTGTTTTCTGCTTAGTTTTCACTTTTGAATTCATTTCCTAGCTTTTGTCGGGGTCTAGACATTAGTACCAAGAACTGAGATATTTATTCTGTTCTGACACATCTGAGGTGTTTGTATATAGACATGTACTGCTGAGCTTTCCAGTTCTAGTCTCATTCCCCAGAATATTCACCTAAGGTAAAACCTATTTATTTTAATCCTTATGCTGTACAAGTGTTGGGTCACAGCTCTTGTTGGCAAACTAGAGAGTTCCAACTACTAACCTGTGTTTTCAATTACTGTGACATGGCCTGTGTTCCAGTTAGAAGAGACAGCCTTTATTTGGTGAGACTCAAGTAGTGTTATTGAAAACTGTATCATTGTTAAAGTAAGGTTAAGAAAATGGGAACCATCCGAAATCTTAGGGTGAGAGGGGAGGACAGATTTTCAAAGCAGTTTTACTCCTTGATTTTAAGATCTCTCTATATAATTTCAGCCTACATCAGATAATTCTATTTAGGACACAGCTGGTACATTTGAAGATCAAAAACTCTTAAGGTAGTACTTGGATGGACTAATCACACAACAAAGTCATTGAGCAGATTTGTGGACTTATGGCAGGCTACTCTAAATCTTGGTATCGTCTGAAGCACAAGAAAGGAATATTGTCATGACAAGCAGTGGAGATTTTGATATGCAATCATTGGAGTATTCTTTTTCCCTAAATTTTATACTCAATTTATCATTAACTGCTGGTCTTTTAGCCTACTCTGATAGTGTGCAGTGACTTCCTTAAAAATGTGGTATCTAGGAAAGAGAGTTAGTAGAAAAAAGTCATTAGAATTGTTATATATTAGCATTGGTTTGATGATTACTTGTTTAAGACAAAAATGGAAAATATCTTTTATTTCTTGTCAGGAAAAATAATCAGTTGCTATTCATGCAGATAAAGCATCTTGATTTAGGTTTCTTGTTTTTGTCTTTGTTTTGTCTTCTGAGAGAAACAAAGAATTCTGCTGATTTATTTATCTTTGTATCTTGGAAATGGGGAGCACATCAACAAGTACAATAGGCAATAAAACAAACTCCCCAACTAGATTATGGTTGGTTAAATAGAGTGTAGTGGATAGTAAGCCTACAAGTGTACCAGTTAAGAAGGTGTTAGCTGTAACATTGGTGAGAAATGATGATTGCCTGGATTTGGGTAGTGACAGGGCCCTTAGTGTGCATACTCTGAATTTATTGTTAGAATTCCAAATCAAAATCAAGAGTCTCATTTCCCTATGAGTCTAAGAGAGATTAATGGTAATGTCTTTGGTTTAAGTTTTGGTAGGGACAGAGGTTTTATGATAATCTTGGGCTAACAAAACATCTTTTATTGGGCTACATGTCATCATAACAAAGAGAAAAGAGGTAAAATTCTAGATTTTTAAGGTATATGGAAGTAAATCAAATTTGTTGGATCACTGTCATTTTCCATAAAATGTATCTCAGAATGTTTTTTTTTTTTTTTTTAACAGTGTTAGCTTCTTTAATCCCCCTTTCTTTTGTCTAATAATTCCTCATATTTTCTGTTTTTCCTCTTCTTCCTTTTCTTCACATTTTTGGAAACTTTCTCATGGCAGCATTTACTGCTATCAGTTATACCCAGAAAGCTTCCTGGGTACTAGCAGTGCTATGGGATGTGTGTGTAGGGGTGGGGGGGAGGGAGACAGAGTGCTGAGGGAAGATTGAGATGGGGAGAGAGGGAGGGAGGGAGAGAAATAAATGGTGTCTAAGGTAATTGTGCTGTTTTTTTTTCCGTCCTGCTTGAGAGAAGCTTCAGATGTCTGTTTGGCTCTGGCTCAGTTGCTCTACGGGCGTAACTGAATAAGGGGGTTGAGGAGGGGGTTAAGGCAATTAAAACCTTGAACATCTTAAATGCCCTTTCTAATTAAGTGGTGAGGATGGAAAATAAAATACCTTCCTAGGCTTTATTTTTGTTCTCCTTTTAAAAGTCTGCCGAGGGATAGGAGTTCATGTCCCTGAAAAGGACAGAACTTTCAAGATAATTACTCCGAAAAAAAGTTTAAAAAAATTCTCATTATTTTCTGCTTTTTATGAACTTTCACATAAAGCCATCTTTATTTGATTTCCCTGGACCCCCTTACCTATATCCTTCTCGCTAGTCACTCCAACTTTGAAGCACCCAATTCTCTGGAGTATTAATGGAGACAGTTCAAGTATCTAACTGCTATGTTTCCTTTGTTCAAGTTGCTTTTGGTCCTTGCTGGGAAATGCTCTGAAAACTGAACCAACTACTGAACACAAAGGCCAACGGTGTTGTCCCTCCTGGTAACGCACTGTGTGATTTGTTCCCACCTCCTGTTCACGACTCATTAGTCCCTAAGTACAGAAAAGGTTGCTCCTCTGGAATAAAAGGAATGGACTCAGCTTGGAGTCCTTTTTTGCCTTTTCCTGTGTTTTATTTGGGTGCACTCACAGTTCTCCATCTTCATTAGTGACCTGGCAGGGAGCTGGCACAGTGCTGAGACTAGCTTTTGCTGATTCCCTGGGGTGTATCAGAGACCTCAGAACTCAATGCCCTACTATAAAAATAAAATACTGTGCTTCAAACAACCTTTTGATGGAACAAAGCCATACATCCCAATCTGCCTAGGCCTCTCAAGTTGCAACCGTGCCAAGTGCCATTTTTGCATGTTGCACATGCCCTCCCGCTCCCTACTCCCCACTCTTTTCCCTCCTCTGAATGTGGTTCTTTTGGTATCCTCTATGTCAGGTAAATGTTTATGTGTGTGTGAAAATGCAGACTTTGGCAAAGACCGTTTGTATTTAAAGCACACTTCAGGATAGTAGTTTCTTGTGAGAGAAGTAGGCAGCAGATATTTGTGGGCTTTTATGTCCCAAGTTATATCATTTCTGATTTATATCTAAAGTTAGGAAAGTAAGTGAAAACTGGAGATGCTATAAAAAACTGAGTTACATATTTATAATTCAGGTTATTTTTCCTAATTTTCCAGAGTGGCCAAATTACTATCTTATTTAAAACCCTGGAGACCTTTCCCTGACTCTAGAGCCACATGTGTGTGTGTGAACTCTGTAATAAAGTGTGACACTAAGATGAAGATGGTGTCTGTCAAACGTTTTTATAAAGCACTTGGAGTAACAGAGCATTCATTTTGTCTCATTAAGCTTCTAGCATTTATTTGATATAGTTCTTGAGAACTGATTGCTATACTTATTTTAAGGCAACATGGGAAAATAAAAAGAGGGATCTTTTGTTGTTGTATGATCAGCCTAACTTTAGAAAACCCAGCTCTCTTATCCTTTGACTGTTTTCAGATCATATTTAATAGTTATAATAACAGAATAAGATTAGAAGTTTTGATAAATTGTTCTAAATTCTCTAGATAAAGTTTCAAATTACATAGCTATCATGTTTCAATGATACTTTTAAGGCTGTAGGTGATATGTAGGGCCTTAGTTTGTACGGTATTAACTTATTTAAGAAAAATTCCTTTTGATTCTATAGGAAATTAATATACATGTGTAAATGTGTGATGTTATTTTTGGTTTGTGCTTCGGGTTTGCAAATGTGCCTTAATTTTCTACAGAAAGTGTATGGTAGACTATTTTTTAAAAAAGTTTATAGAAATAAGAGACACATATTTTCATAGTCTGGGTCTATGTGATTTTATATTTTGTATTGCACTAAAAAAAAGTAGATTGTCTCTTCTTCCCTGCTACCATAAACAATGGTGAGAGGAACATCTTGGTACTCTCCAGGGTAGGATTGCAGGGTTATTAAGAATTCACATTCTGAAGGTCACTAAGTACTGCCAGATTGCTTCCTGGAATGGCTGCTCCAGTCTATATCCCACCAGTAGTGTATGAACATTCCTGTTGCCCCACTTTCTTGCCAACATTTTATATTTAGGCTTTCTCATTTTTCCAAACCAATGGGTATAACGTGGTATTTAATTTTAAATTGGATTTCTCTGATTACTAGTGAAGTTGAGTACTTCTTTATATACTAGTTAGTTATCTGGCTTTTTACTATCATGATTTGATTTAAGACTTCATGTTGATACAGATCTTAATTTTGAGTTGGTCGAACATACTGCTTTTTAAAATCCTATACTTTGTGCTTTTAGGGGCCAGGGCCACAGGGTTATTCTCTGTATTTTTTTCTGTTAACCATCTTTATATTTAGGTTTTAATTCATCTGGAGGTCACCTTTGGATTTAGTGATATTGTTGGAGATAGCAGATTCATATTTTGGAATACAATGCAATGGTTTAATATGAATTAGAGGCCATACTGCATCATGGATACATTTTGAAAAGAGCATTTAGCAAAAAATGTAAGAAAAGAAGGCTATGCATAGCACATTGTTATTTATGGAACTTTAAAACACACATATATAGATATATAAAAAAACAATACTTTATATTTTTCAAAAAAATACTCTGTATCCAAAGAGATGTAGGCAATGAAGTTTTTGCTTATGCAAGGGTAGGAGAGAATGGCAGAGTAGAGATAAAGGGGGAAAAACAATAAAGCAAAATAAGCCAAAAGAGGGGCCTTGCATGGACTGATAATAATAGTAAACCTTTGAGTGAGGAGTGTAGTCTTGGGATGAAGTGAGTATAATTTAGGAGAGAGGACCAGAAAATAGGTTAATGATAAACAAAAAAAGGCTAATTGAAGAAAACTAGAAACAAAATATTTTAAGTGTTATGATTCATAAGTAAGATGACTGTTGAGGAGGAAAATGCTCCTCAATAACTACATCTGGTGGTGCTTTTTTAGCTTTTAAAACATTTTGTGGGATAAACAGGAATTTCTCTTTTTTCCCTTAGGTGAAAGTATCTGTAAGAAGGAAAGCAGATGTTTCTTTTCAAGTACATGTGTACACCTGCCATAAGACAAAATGAGTAGTTACTATTGAGAGCAGGCTTTGGTTATTTTTTACGTTGCTTGTTAAATTAAAATTCTTTTCCTGGCAAGTGTAGGTTTATAATTAAGTCATTTATCATATGTTCTTTTGGCTTCATCTTAAATTTGATGATATACAGAAGCAATGTGTGGGTGGTTACTTAGAAATCAGATGAATGAGTTATTTCATTGGCATTTATCATTTGATGTGTATGTTCTTCCTATTTATAACAAACATTAAACACTGACTAATTATATGCAACTAGAAGAAAGTGAAAAAGGGTCTTAGTTGAGAATTGTGTTCTCAACTTATTTTCAACCCATCAACACTCTTGAGGAATATGATACACTTCCATTAATAGAAGTCATGCTCTCTTGGGGTCATTCTCAATTATATTACAGTATAAAGAAATCTTCTTTTGTAAGATACAGATTCTATATTTCCCTCCCTTCAATTTTATGTATATTATTTTTGGGCTGAATTAGTTCTGTTGCTACCTACCTTCCCCCCTCCCTATTTTATTTTTGTCTACACATCCAACACTATACTAGAACCTTATATTTATCTTGTATGTTCCTCATTACAACCTGTATATTATAGATAAAGACTCAGAAAGGTTAAGCGATTTTTCTAGGGTCATACAGCAATAAGTAACAGACCAGAATTGGAAGCCAAGCATAACTCCAAAGTTCATCTTTTTTTCACTTTACCATATTTTTCATGGATATTCTACAAAATTCACATTGATGTAGCATATGATGTTTTCAATAGGCTCCTTAATTTTTGAAGAGGACTTTAACTCTGCCCTCTGCTTCAGCAAGCTTTGGTTATTGCTGAAGCTTTAAGTTGTACCACAGAAAATCTGTATTCGGGTTCCTTTTATAGATGAGAACTTTTTTTTTTTTTTAATTCAGAATGTTACAGGCGTACAAACGTTTAGGTTACATATATTGCCTTTGCACTGGCTGAGTCAGAGCTACACACTTGCCTATCCCCCAGACATTGCACACCTCACCCATTAGGTGTGAATATACCCATCTCCTCCTTCCCGCTCCCACCTACCTGACATGTGGAAGTAACCCAATGAATGTTACTTCCATATATGCATATAAGTGGTGATCAATTAGTACCAATTTGTTGGTGAGTACATGTGGTGCTTGTTTTTCCATTCTTGTGATACTTCACTTTGGAGAATGGACTCCAGCTCTATCCAGGATAATACAAGAGGTGTTAGTTCACCATTGTTTTTTGTGGCTGAATAGTACTCCATGGTATACATATACCACATTTTATTAATCCACTCATGTATTGATGGACACTTGGGTTGTTTCCACATCTTTGCAATTGTGAATTGTGCTGCTATAAATGTTCGGGTGTAGATGTCTTTTTATATGATGTCTTTTTTTCCTTAGGGTAGGTGCCCGGCAATGGGATTGCTGGATCAAATGGTAGTTCTACTTTTAGTTCTTTTAGGTATCTCCATATTACTTTCCATAGAGGTTGTAATAGTTTGTAGTCTCACCAGCAGTGTATGAGAGTCTTCCTATCTCTCTACATCCATGCCAACATTTGTTGTTTTGGGACTTTTTGATAAAAGCCATTCTCACTGGAGTTAAGTGATATCTCATTGTGGTTTGGATTTGCATTTCCCTGATGATTAGAGATGTTGAACATTTTTTCATATGTTTCTTGGTCATTAGTCTGTTGTCTTTTGAAAAGTTTCTGTTCACGTCCTTTGTTCACTTTTTAATGGGGTTGTTTGATTTTTTTCCTTGCTGATTTTCCTGAGTTCTATATAGATTCTAGTTATCAGCCCTTTATCAGAGGTATAGCATGCAAATATTAATATTTTCTCCCATTCTGTAGGCTGTCTATTTGCTCTAGCAATAGTTTCTTTGTGCAGAAGCTTTTTAATTTGATTAGGTCCCATTTATTTATTTTTATTGATGCTATGATTGCTTTCGGGCTCTTCTTCATAAATTCTTTGCTTAGGTCAATGTCCATAAGAGTTTTTCCAACATTTTCTTCTAGAATTCTTAGAGTTTCATGCCTTAGGTTTAAGTCTGTTATCCATTGTGAGTTGATTTTTGTGAGAGGTGCGGATCCTGTTTCAGTCTTCTACATGTGGCTATCCAATTTTCCCAGCACCATTTATTGAATAGGGATTCTTTTCCCCAGTGTATGTTTTTGTCTGCTTTGTCAAAGATCAGATGTCTGTATGAGGGTGGTTTTATATCTGGGTTCTCGGTCCTGTTCCATTGGTCTATGTCTCTGTTCTTGTGCCAGTACCATGCTGTTTTGGTTACTATAGCCTTGTAGTATATCTTGAAGTCTGGTAAATTGATGCCTCCCAATTTGTTCTTTTTGCTTAAGGTTGTTTTAGCTATACAGGGTCTTTTCTGGTGCCATCCAAAGGACCAGAACAAAGTAGAATCATTTTTTCTAGATCTGCGAAAAATGATGTTGGTATTTTAATACGGATTACATCGAATCTGTAGATCACTTTGGGTAGTGTTGACATTTTAACAATGTTTATTCTGCCGATCCATGATCATGGAAGGCTTGCCATCTGTTTATGTCCTTTGCTATTTCCTTCCTTAGTGTTTCATAGTTCTCCACGTAGAGGTCTTTCACCTCCTAACTGGAACGAGACAAGGTTGCCCTCTATCACCACTTCTGTTCAACATAGTGCTGGAAGTCCTAGCCAGAGCAGTCAGACAAGAGAAGGAAATCATGGGCATCCAAATGGGGGCAGAAGGGGTCAAACTGTCGCTCTTTGCTGAAGATATAATTTTATATCTAGAAAACCCCAAAGATTCTGCCGAGAGACTACTAGAATTGATAAATAAGTTAAGCAAAGTCTCAGGTTACAAAATCAGTGTAAGCAAATCAGTAGTATTCATATACACCAACAGCAGTCAAACCGAGAACCAAATCAAAGACTCAATACCTTTCACAATGGCAACAAAGAAAATAAAATATCTAGGAATATAATTAACTAAGGAGACAAGAACTTTGAACTCTGTTGTCCATTTCCTCAAAACCTACTTCTTAGCAGAGGTATTTATAGAAAAATGTGTGAATGACTTACTCTCCTTCTATTTCTCTGGATTGTCTGCATTTTAGTTTTAGGCCAAGTCATACCATCCAAGAACTATGTACTGGGACTCAGCTGCTTTTACTCTTTACAGAAGTCCTTCTTCCCTCCTTCCCTTCCTCCTTTCCTTCTTATCTGCCTTTCTTCCTCCCTCCCTCCAACTGCTTTTTGATTTATTAAGTCACTGGCCTTCAGTGATGGGTATAGCAAACAGCTGAGTAAAATTCACTATTCTGCCTGTGATCGAGTTTTCAATGAGGCACCCACATAATACACTACACCACATGGTCTTTGAGAGGACTTGGAGATGAAATTCTTCTCAGATCTCAGGGTCAGAAAACAATGATTTATTTATTAAAAAATTACATGGTTATTATGAATTTTACACTTGATTATGTTTTCTTCTTTGGTTACTAGGAAGGATACAGCCAAATTTGCAGAACATCTCTAATAGCTGTGGAAGAATAAATGATATATATTTGTGTGCTATTTACGCCTGGCGTTATTTTCTTAATCTGTGTTCCTCTTTGATCTCATGTTTTTAAATACTTATTTTATGTTTGTACTGAATGAATTTTCATAAACTACCACAAATCATTATGTTGATGATGGATATAAATATATTATACAAATAACATGTATAAGGACAGTTAAGCTTTTGTGACTTGATAGTTAAATCACATTCCTGCTAGGAGTGTCATGTGTACACATTCATCTTCCTTATTTGTTTTCCTCCTTTCTTTTATGTCCTACTCATTTTCCACTGTTTATTATGGATTTCTCTCTTGACTAATAGATTTGTAGAATTTCAGAATTGTTGAGTATCAATATAAAGAGCTATTTTTTCTGAAAAATTAGTCTCGTATTTCTCTAAGTTCATGTTTTTTAGTAAAAGTATAAATTTAATTTTTATGAAAACATTTGCCTCCCTAAAGAAACTTAACTAATTTGGATATGTTTTTATCTGAGGTAGGGAAATTTGACATCTCAAAGGAGTGCCATTTATAGAAGTTTTTGAGGGTTTATATACAATGTATTTTTCAGCTCGTTCTCATGAAGGTAATGAATTCACTGTCTATTGGCTAATGAACATCTCTAATAGTTCAGCTGGTACTTCAGACCATTTCAAACATCACATATCATTCTTCCCCCAAGTGAAGTTACCCCTGCCATTTTCCCTCCCCTACTCCATTTCCTATTTTGGCGAAGGACACAACTCTGCACCTAGTTACTAAAACCATATACATGGCAGTCAAATTAGACTTCTCTAATCAGCCACTCAGCCCTTTATATTTTACCTACTTACAGCTTTACAACTTTACAGCTGGCCCTTCTCCGTTCTTACTGCTGTTACCTATTCCAAGTGCCAAGTGCCTTGCACATAACCTTGCCTAAGCAGGTACTAGGAATTCTTGGTTGAAGAAATGAAGAAAAGAATGAATGAATGCCAGATTGTCTTAGCTTCATTGCTTCTGTCTGGACTACTTTAAAAACTATCCCTCTATTCTGATCCCTTCTAATCCAAGTTCTACAAAGTTATCAGAATGGTATTCTTAAAATGCAAATCAGATCCTGTCACTCCTGTGCTTAAAATCTTCAATGGCTCTTTCTAGCTTCCAGGATTAATTCAGGTTAGGGTCAAGGCCTTTCATGCTAAGTCTCCTGATCTTTCTGGTTTTACTTCCCACCATTTCTCTCTACTGCCCTGGTTGTTCCATTACGTGGCCGCATGCTCCGTTTCCTCCCACGTACTGTTCATTCTACAGAATGCCCAACTGGAGCTTCTCTGGGAGAACTCTACTGACTCTGCCAGTCTGCTTCAGATGCCCTTCCTCCTTGTTCTCATAGCCCTTTATGCACAGTCTCATGACTCTTCCCATATTAAACTGCTGTCATGACTGACTGACTTATCTAGGGGCTTTCTCTTAGTCAACACAGATTCTTTACTCCTAGGCAATATCCAGCATTTCATGAATAACCAGTAATCATTTATTAACAGACTATGGAATAGAATAAGTTTGTAGGTTATAGTCCAGTCTAACCATTCATTCCCTTAATAACTATTTACTCAGTACTTACTATGTACCAGATATTGTTTGAGAGACTGGAGATATCATAGTGAACAAAACAGTACCTGCCCAGGCAATTAAAAAGGAAGTAGATAGACATACAATTCTGGGTAGCATTAAATGCTAGGAGGAAAATGAAGAGGGATAAGGAAATTCTAAAGCATATGGTCAAACAAGTTATGTCTAAAGAGGGGACCTTTGAACAGAGACCTAAATGAAGTGATAGGGGTGCAGGGGTGGGACAGCTCCTAGCAGAGAGAATGGCATTCCTGTGCATATGTTACGTACCAGGCAGGCCTGTTCTAGAAGCTCTCAAGATAGCAGAGGACAAGATTGGTAAACATCAGCATTATTTATTGTTTAACTATGCAGTCTGTTCTTTTTCAACATTATATATCATAATTCAAAACTTCTCCTTTCTTTAATTGCTTGATTTTCTGAAGCTGAAAAATCTCAACATGGGAAAGTCCCTTTGTTCTCCCTAACTGCTTGTCACTTCCTACTTTTTTCTGTGGAGGAGACATAGATTCTTATTGTTTAGAAATCCCAAACCCAGTAGGATACTGCTCCTGGGGCTGGATTCCCCCCATCCATATTTAATCATGATGCCTAGGGTTGTGTGAAAGTGTCTTAGGTTTTTATGTCTTTGAGGTCTTGAGTTGTGGATGTATATAAAATTCCTCCACTGAAACCGGATATAGATCCTACTGACTTCCTTTTCCCAGCCTCTCACCCCAGACTATGACCCTGAGTAAAACCTTAAACCCTTTGTTTTAGCAACACAAAAAAATCATAATTTTGGCTCTCATTCCTTGCTCTGCCACCTGCTTACTACAGTTAAGTCAGCTCTGTGGTACAATTTCCCATTTGTAAGCAGGGCAGGGCACCCTGCCAGTTAAGTTGTAAAAATTTATGTTTAAATAAGCCCCCATACCCTTGAAGAATAGGAGCTATAGGAATGTAGCGTCCAAAGGAAAAAAAAAGAAAATTAAAGAACATTCCTAAGAAAACTGTAAATTTGCAAATTCGTTGTCCTCTGGTGGCAGCTGACAGGTGGAGTGACAACCCAACCAAGTAACACTGGGCCCTTGTGACGGGAGGGAACTTAATACTGTGATTGTTCCGCTTAGATGGAATTGTGTGGGGCTGTGCCAGCTTCTGCATTGAGAAAGCCCAATCGAGCAGAAGAGTTTTTGGTTTCTGCATTTAGAGCTGCCAAACAACTGAGGAAAACCGATTAAATCTGGAAGGTGGCAGCTCACTAGACAGGCTTCTCCAGGCACCTTTGAGGAGAATCAAAGATAAATAAACACCACATTTTATGAGAGGAGTATGGGGTGACAAGAAATGCCTGGACAGGAGTTAAAATTTCAAAGGATGAGGGAAGTTCTCTTTGACGTTCTTCCTCATCAGACTCTTGTCTTATGACTTTGTTTGTGCACGGATTAGAGTTTGCCCATGTCAACACATGTGAGTTTGATGGGAAAGGAAGAAGGTAGAAGTATATTTCCAAAGACCTCAACTGTAGAGTGAAAGATGATCAAATACAAATTTCTTTATTTGAAAAAAAGGCTTTAAAAACTATTTTACAAATCATATCAGATGCTTATTTGCCTCTTGAACATGTAAACATGCTGGCCTGTTACACAGAGGTTGAATTTTAAAAGCGTATAATTTTTTCAGGAAAGATTTATGAAATTTCGGTATGGCTCTTCTCTAAAGTTCAGTAAGCTACCTCCGGTCAGGTGGTACTTGACTTATTTACTGGGTATGGACTCTGGTCTCACATCCCTCCATTGTACTTCACTTTTTTTTCATCTTTACAGATAATTTTATTGGAGTTTAACTTACCTCAAAGAGGCTACAGATACTTAATTGGCTAAAAATATTCATCATTTTCTAGATTTATAGAGCTTTAGAGATCATTTCCCTCTCCCCGACTCCAGCCCCCATTTTGCAAAGAGTAAACTGAAGCCTCAAAGGGTTAAATGGCTTGCTTAGGTACATTCAGCTAGCAAACAGGTATACAGGGCCTCCACCTACATTTCTGTGTCTTTTGAGCTGCTTAGAGCTCATTATTGCATATGGTGAAGAGAGCCACAGCAGTTTACTTTAT
>NW_012150840.1:8636785-8638068 GCF_000956105.1 Propithecus coquereli
TTCAGAAAGGGTGCAAATAATTTTTTAAAAAAGTAATTTTAAAAAAGGCATCAGGATCAAATAAGCCCCTAAAAGAAAGGTACTTTATAGATGCGAAATATAATTAATTACTCCTGTAAAAATGTAGGGAATTTTGCAGGTTCAATATATTTTGTTTCCTATTAGAAGTATCAGTTGACATTTGTCAGTATTAGGGGCTGTGGTTTTGGAGGCCCACCCTCCTGCTGTGTTTGTTTTAGGGAATAGAACATACCCAGTCACAGTTTTCAGAAGGGCTGAGTAACCTCCTTCAATGTGACACTAGTTCTGTTTATGTTGGAGACAAATCCCAGAAACTGAAGGTAACAGCATATACAGAGAGAGAGAGTGTATCCGGGAGATTTTTATTTGGCATTTTTACTGCTAACAATGTACAGAAGTTTTAGTATTTAGTGCCAGGTCAGGCTTAAGGGGCAGTTTCTATTTCTGTGTGATTTTGAAAGGTTTAAAGAATCAGCAAAAGATTATATAACAGATAATAGAGAAGAATTCTGGCTTCTACAGAACCTTGCAAAGATATGAGGGAAGCAAACAGCTGCTTCTAGGTGGTATTTTTTTTGTTGTTGTTTGCTTGGTTTTGTTTGTTTGTTTTTTAAAGAACTTGAAAAGCAGAGGTTCTTTGAACAAGGCCTTTGTTGTCAAAAGTTTCTGAAGCCACCAAACCAATAAATACTATTGTGAGCAATTTAAAAAAGCAGGTAAATTGAGAAAGAAAGCACTTAAAAGATAGGCCTAGGGTTACATGGTGTGACCAAAACCGAATTCTGTGTCTTAAAACTCAGTTATCTAATCTCCCCACTCCATTGCATATTCTACTAGCATTCATTCAGTAAAGTACCTTTCATCACTGCAGGAGTCTCACTAAACACAGTGGCATTGGAACAGGGTTATCTCCAGACACTGTTGACATCATGTCTCTGCCCACATACCAATTGGGTGAATATTGGCCCACATGATTCTTGTAAGTGGATTACAAGAAATCCACGATAGATTTCATTCAGTTCTTATGAAACCAAGAACTTTCCCTCTTGAGCTTCTTAATGAGATATTGTTATTCCTTTCTTATGCAGGGTACAGGTTGGGGCTTGTTAGCTCTCTGAATTCTTAAGCACTGAACCGAGAAAATCAAATCCATGATTTTACTGTGCTTGCACAGAAGTTTGTGCAATTCATAAGGTTTACACTTTAGTTTTACTTGTTTTCTTAAGAATACAGATGTTAATAAACTGTTGAGTCTGCCCAGG
>NW_012150840.1:8639063-8679221 GCF_000956105.1 Propithecus coquereli
GTTTATTTGTAATTATAAGTAGACTTTTGCTTTTGTTATAGTAAGAAAGGTCTTTTAAATCCCATTCTTAAGTGAAAGCAACCACTTTTGTTTGGTACAGCATTTAAAAGCATAGAAGGAAGGTTTAGCAAAGTTAGTGACAGGATTATATAGCTTCTGTTTATTGTGTCCTCTAAATTAAGATCATCTTCCTTTGATTTGCAACTATGGGAATGAAATAGAGGTGGAAAAAATTGGTTTTTAAATCAATTAGTAATGAACTAGTGCCAAGTTTAAAATGTTTCAGAGTTTTGTTGCCATGTTTTAAATGCAAAACAGTAGCTCCCTCTTAATCTTTTTAGAAGATAAAACTGCAGGAAATGAAAAAGCAGTCAGTTGAAACAGCAGAAGGCATTTTTAGAGGCTGCATATAGTAACTGGACTTGAATTTTGGTTTGAGCATAGTTTTTGTTCTATTTTCCTATTTTTACAGATGTTTCTATTAAATTTTGAGAAACTGTAACAACCCCAGAACTAGCCTGGCATTTTTGTGTGGTTCCTTTTATCTTTTCTACTTTTCTCTCTTTATTTTTTAAAAAATGCCTTAGGGAAATTTATAGAAAATAAGAACCTAAGGAATATTTTGTTCTATTTTTGAAATATTAGAGTAACTCCCAGCATTATTATTATAATTACATTTTATTATAGTCAATATAAAATAGACATGATAGGTTTCTTTATTTCCAGTTGTTCTGTTAAACCTCTATCATTTCATCCTACCTGGCATAATGTTTTCTAGCCTTCCCCATATTCAACAACATCAAATATGCAAAAGATAATTTAAAGGCGAACTGCAATGTTTGTTTTGTGCCACATTGAAGTTGTCAAAGTTCTCCCTTGTTATTATCAGATTTACATTCTCTGGCTAAGTTATTTGTATCCCCATTCCATTCATGGTATGGTATCACTATAATTCAGCTTATTATTTCATTGGAACATCAGGCAATTTATGTTAAAGTTAGTAATTTCATGGTGATTATGATGATGAGACCTTACTTTTGCTAGATACTACATTAGACATTTTTTAAATTCATTTAACAAATATTCATTGCGTACCTCTATGCCCCAGGCATTGATCTAGGAGCCGAAGATTGTTTCTAATCTACATAAAATTCTTCAAGGCAGATATTGTCTTAATTTTATAGATGAAGAAGCTGAGGCTAAAGAAGAGAACAAATTTCCCAGTGTTCTGTAGCCTGTGAGTGACCAACTTTTAGTTTAAACCTGTTATATTTGATTCTAGTATGTACTTTGCTGTATTCAACTGCCTAATGATAGATCAGTACTATTTCTGTATATATTAAAATGTTTATAAACATCCATGATTGGTCCGAATATGCTGGACAATGCATATAGTTAAGCTGACATGGATATGGCATAGGATATAAAGTCCATAAATAATTGTTCCTTTTTGACCTTGGTCCTTCAAGAAAGCTAGAAGGAATGCTAAAACCTAGTACTTCGAACATCAAAAAACATACAATATTTAGGAATAAATTTTGTTAAAATATTTTGAGATTTATACACTGAAAACTAGAAAATGTTTTGAAAGAAATTAAAGAAACCTAAATAAAAGGAAAGATATCCTATGTTCCCAAATCAGGAGACTTAATATTGTTAAAATGGAAATACTACCTAAATTGACCTACAGATTTTGTTAAAATATTTTGAGATTTATACACTGAAAACTAGAAAATGTTTTGAAAGAAATTAAAGAAACCTATATAAAAGGAAAGATATCCTATGTTCCCAAATCAGGAGACTTAATATTGTTAAAATGGAAATACTACCTAAATTGACCTACAGATTCAACACAATTCCTGTCAAAACCCTAGATGATACTAACATTCATTGGGACCCAGAATAGCCAAAACAATCTTAAAACAATCTACAAAAAAGAATAAAATTGGAGGACTCACGCTTTCCAATTTCAAAACTCACTACAAAACTATAGACAGTGTGGTACTGGCATAGGATAAAAATACAGATAAATGAATTTGAATTGAGAGTTGAGAAAATAAACTTTCATTTATGATCAGTTGAATTTTGACAAGAGTACCACGACAATTCAATGGAGGAAAGAGTAGTCACTTCAACTGGAATAATTTGACAGCCACATGCAGAAGAATGTGGCTTCATACCATATATTAAATGGATCAGACAGCTAAATGTAAGATATAAAACTCTAAGAAGGAAGCATAGGTGTAAATCTTTGTGACTTTGAATTAGGTAATGGTTTCTTGGATATGACACTACAAGCACAAGCAACCAAAGTAAAACATAAATTAGACTTCATCAAAATTAATTTTGTATTTCAAAGTACACTATCAAGACACTGAAAGACAATCCTCAGAATGGTATAAAATAATTGCAAATCTTATATATGATAAGGGTCTAGTATCCAGAAAATATAAAAAAACTCTTATAACACAACAAAAAGACACGTAACCCAATTAAAACAAGAAAAGAATGTGAATAGACGTTTTTCCAAAGATGGTATACAAATGGCCAATAAGGACATGAAACGATATGCAACTACATTAGTTATTGGTAGATTACAAATTAAAACCATAATTAGATATCACTTTATACCATTAGGATGGCTATAATAAAAAAGACAGACAATAATAAGTGTTGGCAAGGATGTCAAAAATTGGAACTCTCATGCGTTGCTGGTGAGAATGTAAAATAGTGCAGCCACTTTGGAAAAGTCTGGCATTCCTCAAGAAGTTAAACAGAGTTGCCATAGGGCCTGACAATTCTACACCTAGGTTTATGCCAAAGAAAATTGAAAATATGTCCACACGAAAGCTTGTACGTGAATATCCATAGCAGCATTATTCATAATAGCCAAAAAGTGGAAGCAACCCAAATATCAACTGATGAATGAATAAACAAAATGTGGTTTATTATTTAGCAATGAAAGGAATAAAGTACTGATACATGGTTCAATGTGGATGAACATCATGTTAAGTGACAGAGGCTAGTCACAAACGGCTACGTATTATATAATTCCATTTATATGAAATGTCCAAAATTGAAAAATTCATAGAGACAGAAAATAGATAAATGGTTGCCAGGATCTAGAGAGAGGGAAGAAATGAAAATGTTCTAGAATTAGATACTGGTGATGGTTTAGCAAACTCTGTGAGTACACTAAAAAACACTGAATTTTAAAAGGGTGAATTTTATGTGAGTTATACCTCAACAAAACTGTCACATATTGTTTTTACAAACCTATTGGCTTTGGAGGTTTCGATTCAATCTACCACTTCAATTACCTGTTTGTGTCTGGATTATTTCAATTAAAGTACAATGTAATCTAGACCTTTATTATCCATGAAGACCTCCAAGTTCTTTATTTTTATCAATCTGATTGTCTATTGCCTTATTTTACATCAGCTAGCCTTATTACATACAGGCAAAAACTGATACAGAACAATATGTCATATTTCTTTCCTAATTCACTTTTTGAAAAACTTAATGTTATATTAATTTTCAAACCAAGAGTGGCATATTGTAATTACACCATTTGGAAATATGTTTATTTTCAAGAGTATGGATTGTGTTTATATAGCAACTGCTTTTCCTGTGTTCTGTGTTACTCATAGCACTTGATGGCCACACACTTGAAATGCTCCCTGGCCAGAGCACGAGAGTCCTGGGGGGTCAGTGTAGAAATGATTCATGGTTTGATCAAATGCAGGCAGGTTGAATATGACTTTTATAATGTGGCTGTGAGCCCAGTTTATGAATTCATATATGAATTCATACATGTCTCTTTCTTTTGTAAACATGAGCTCAAAGTAGGTTTTGTTTCTTAAATGCTCTGGCATGATGCTAATGGGAAGTGTGAATGTCACAGGAAGCAAAGTTTTCTGAGGGAAATAGGAGGTTGGTAGAAAGAGGAGATAAAATCTTTGCTAAAGGATGGGTTTTTTTCCATTGGCATTCCCAGTACATTTCTCCTGGGGCGTGCCTGGGGATCCTCTGCTGTAGTTGCTAGGTAATATTCCCTCTTATTCAGGGTGATCAGATAAAGAAACCAGTTATTTGGGTCATGAATGTAGACAGCAAGGAGCCATGGTTCTTTATGTGGTCTTTGGCCCAGGCGTTCTTGCTAGTGATGGAAATATGGAGCTGGAGGGGAAACAGTGGGCAGCAGTATTTGATAACATGAGGCGTTGGCAACATCAACTTCATTTCTGATCTTCCCTTTTGAAATAGATTATATTTTAGCCTCTTGTCAAATTGAATGCTAAGTATCCCTGCAGTCGATGTCTGCCAAATCTTTTGTGTACTTTGAGAGAATTCTGTAACAGAGCTTCAGTTTCCAGCCACATTTGAGTTGTTAATTTTAATCAACTATTTCACACATTCAACATTTCAACTATTTCCTACTTACTGGTAACTTCTCCACTTTGCCTCTTAGTCATTCTGCCCAATTCAAGTGATGGCAACCTTCAAATTTAGCTCCCACAATCCTTGACTAACATTCTTATTGTTGCTTCCAATGGCCCCACGGGGGGAGATGGTATATTTTTTAAAAATCTTATCTTTTATTCTTCAAAGCAATTTTGAACTTGAATAACTAGGAAATTCCATCTTAAATTAGAATAGATTATTCAATTTTTAAAGGTGAGTAGGAGTGGATATCGTAAATAGTGGTCATATGAGTTCTAAATGTTCACCTGAGTTTCTAAAAACAATATGGTTTCATGCTAGAATAATGTTTTAATTATCATACTATCTTGGAGTTAAATGGAATCTGAAGATATTTCACTCTTTTCTTTCTAGTAGAGTACTTCAGCTAAAAACATCCTAAGCAATTAGCAATCTACATAATTTTTAAAATCTCTTAAATTAATTCCAAAGTTTACCAGTTTTTACTGTCAGGGAAATTGTGCTTTTAAAATTTTTTTGTTGATTTCCTTTGACAGGGTTAATTCAGTTTTCTCATTTATTTTTCCCTAAATATAATAATTATATTAGGCGGACATTGAATATATTCACCCTCAACATGAAGGCAAGTCATTCTTTTCTAGTTTACGCCAGATATTTTTCTTGTAAACAGGGAAAAATCTGTTAGACCAATGATGTCATAGTCACCCTTGAGCTTGATCCAACTTTGAATTTAAGTTTGGGTTGAGCTAAACAAACATAGAAAGATCACAAAGAGAACTCTGGTTTTATTACCCAGAGAGGTGCTGAGATGTAAGTACTATCACTAGATTGGAGACCCTAGGCCCAAATTCCACTGAAGTTCATGAATATATATCTGTTATTTCCAGGGAACATCCTATTTAGGAGCTACTGAGAAATTAGAAAAGTAAGTTTGCCATTGTCTACTGTGAAAGGTGGAAATTTAACATAGGGACAAAGCTGTCTACAAGGGACAACAAGGCATGTTCTTTGAGGCACCTGGTGTCATTGGAGATCCTAGTGGGTTAGAAACACAGAAAATGGTACAATGAGCACAAGAGGCATGGTAAGGAGTAGAGGATGAGGTAGTTAACTGTGCGAAAGAAACTGAAAGGTGTTCCCACTATTCCAATAACTTTGAGACAGACATCTTAGCGTGAGTACTTAGGTAAAGGGACAAAACTGAATCTCCTCCCTTTCTCATGTCTGTCTCAAAAGTTATTTCCTGCCTTGGATGGAAGGGAAGGAGAGAGCAAAGTGGCATTACTTATTTTAGTTTCTCTTTTTAGATCTTTGGGTCCTAAAGTCTTATTGATGAAAATATTTGGTTTTCATGAGTAAAAGTGGGAATAATAATTATTACTATCTATTGAACATAAGCACTGTGCTAAATGCTTTAAGAACATTATTTAATCTATACAAGTCTATTATATATGCATGTTTCTATAAGTTAATGTATGTAAAGCACTTAGAATAGTGCTTGAAATAGATGCCAAATAAATGTTGTTGTTAATACCTATTCTGGAGATAAGAGAGCTGTACCTGAGGCCCGTGATTTAAAATAGTATGCGGTATTGTCTTTCTCCTTCAAGAACTCAGCTTCCCTTACAAAAGTCTTCCCTGATATTCTCCTGTATGTACATTTATGTTCATACTGTTTTTCAATTCTATATTCTGACTAGTTCTAGTTTGTGAGTTCTAAATCCTTTTATTCCCCCTGCACTTATCCCTAGGGAAGTTCATTCTTATAATTATCAAGGTCTGGACCAAATTTATTTAGTGAGAATGTGGAATTTTTCTTACAAGATTTTAAAAGGACAAGTAAGATAATTACATGAAAGGATCTGTTTAGGCTCTTTTTGCATCGTAGGGGGTGGACCAAATAACCTTTGGATCACTTCCACTTGTATAACTCACCATTTCAGCAGGACAGCAACATTTCAGGCCAAAGTTCAACTTTTTTTTATTATTAAATTCTTTTATTGTCGCCAGGAAACTAGAGAAAATGAATTCTTCACAGTATGCTTGTGCATGCAACTTGAAACGGTTTGCACACTAAATGAAATTAAATGAAAGACAGCTGTTGAGAAAAAGCCGTCAGAAACTGATTGGGTTCTATTAGAGGAGAATAGAGGCTAGGAATAAGTTTTCAGAAACAGGATATCAGTGGTTTAAAAAGAAAGCAAATTTACACACACAAAAACTCTCATGTGGTTGTGCTGTTGCATGTCTTTTCAGTTCATCCATCTTAAATTATTATTTGCTTTTGGTGAGTAGGTGTCTGCTTTCAAGACTTTTTTTCACATGTCAAATGGGTGGCAGTTCTTTCTTTTCTGAGAAGTAAATACAGCACAACCTTACTACAATGCCATCCTAAGTACTTTGGTTTTGGTTAAACTGAAAATCCCGTAATATTTACCAAACCACTTCCTTTACCCAATATGTCTCTGTTCCTGCAAAATACAAAAGGGAAAGGACCGTCTTGACAGGTTGCCAGAGGCACCACCCAGGTCTCCTAAAATGATTGTCAGCAAGAAGGGAGCAATTATATCCCACAGCAGATTCAAAGCAGATGGTCACCTGTGGTGATAAGTATTACATTATTAAGCCTTTGATTTGTGATTGTACTTTGTGCTTTCCAGGCACTGAAGTTACGTTACTTGTGCGATGCTCCCCTGTCCCCACCAGACCTCACTGCTCATTGTTTGGGCATGTGTTCCCATGGTTTACCCTAGGCCCTTCTACTGCTAAAACACTTTACTCTGCAATCTTCTAAACTTCCTGCAAGAGGGTAGTTCATAGTAGATCTCTAGCAGGCCCTCTAGCAGTAGTTACAGGTGTTATACACGGAACTGCCTTTAAAGGAATTTTTTTAAAAAGCCTTTTTGGAGTTTTACTATTGAAGTATAACCTATCCACAGCATAACCTTATACAGGAAATTCAGTTAGCATTCAGAATTAGGAAAACTAGTATAATGTTGCAGTAATAGAAATTTAGTCTCTGGAGCTTCTCCTTACGTTGCATTTTTATGTTTTCAACCCATTTAACAACGGTCTTCCGTAATCCATTGAGAGTCAATCTCAAGTGCCTGCCTTTGAAATATCCCTCCACACCATATTTATTTATTTATTTATTTATGAATGAATGAATGAATGAATGAATGACAGAGTCTCACTCTACTGCCCTGAGTAGAGAGTGCCATGGCGTCAGCCCAGCTCACAGCAACCTCAAACTGCTGGGCTCAAGCGATCCTCCTGCCTCAGTCTCCCGAGCAGCTGGGACTACAGGCATGCGCCACCATGCCCGACTAATTTTTTATATATATTTTTAGTTGTCTATCTAATTTCTTTCTATTTTTAGTAGAGACGGGGTCTCGCTCTTGCTCAGGCCGGTCTCGAACTCCTGAGCTCAAACAATCCGCCCGCCTCGGCCTCCCAGAGTGCTAGGATTACAGGTGTGAGCCACCGCGCCCGGCAACACCTTCTTTATTTTTAATAATTTAGAATACAAATCCATGTTCTCTCCCTTGGCTGAGATTAGGAGTCACATGATTCATATCTGTACTCCCTACTCTCCTCTCTACCTACCTTATCATAGTATAGATCCTGCCACTGCTCCTGGAGTATCTGAACCAAGGTCTCCATGCAAATGGCACCATATCCAGTCTCGCCAGCCAAGCACGTGGGTATATTTTCAAACTAAGTCATAGGAACATCCTGGGCATCCCATAGTTCCTCATTTATAATGCCACATTTGGAAATAAGGATGAAGATTGAAATGTCAGTAGTCTCTAATTTAGATTTGACTTTTTTTCTCCCCAGAAGAACAGTGCTAGCAAAATAAGTATACTTCTCTGATATAATTTACGTATAAGCTGTATGAATGAGCAAGTGACCTGGTGATCACAGTACAACTCTTGCTTTCAGTATAACTTACATAGAGGGTCAAGCGCAAGGTCAGAGGCATTAGCGGGGTTCCCCACCTTTAAAAAGACATTTACTGAAACAAGTGTCATTATTGAAAGTGAGCTGTGAACTTCCTAGTGATTTTGTTGGTGAGAATATTTGCTTCTTGATTCTGGAACTACTACTATTAATAGTAACTCCTCTGAATGCTTTCTTCCTTTTTCTCCTGGTTGAGCTCCAGAACAGATACCAAGAATATTCCTTCTTATAATTAGGAAGTTCTTGAGCACTCATTCCATGAGTCATAACTAGAAGGGACAGGTCTATGGACATGAAGAATATTCTACCTCTTATTTTCCCTGCATCACACAAAGAATCAAATCATCAGCCCATTCCATTGTTACCTAGAGGAGACTTAACTATTTGTATAACTTGCCTTATATATTCTGTTTCTCCTTGCTTTCTCATTCATTCAGAAAACATTTATTGAGCAACTGTTACATGTGGGCATTGTGTTAGGACTAATGTCAGAAAAATTGGTAAGCCATATCCACTGCTCTTGAGTTTATGGTCTGGTGAGCTGTGAGGAAAGTGGTTTTTTGTTTGTTTGTTTTTGAGTGACAATGTGATGATTACTTGCTGTTAATGGCATTTATGTCAATAATAGGCAATAATAATTTGTCTCCTTCATTTAGCCAATATAATCTTTATTGCCTCCACCATGTGATCAACACTTTTGTCTGCCTGGCCAAAGATGAGATGACAAAATGTACATAGAGATTCATGGTGACACAGCCACAAATAAAATTCTTCATGCAGATAGTCTTTCTGAATTCTTGGCAAATTTTAATTTTTAATATTGTGAGCCTAAGCTATAGTAATTTGGATTTAATTATCATGTGATCAAGCTGGGGTGATAGTTGTTAGTGAAGCCATAGGAAATCAAAGCCAGCAGCTGGGCTGCAGCTGTGTCCCAGCTGGTTTTATCTGAGATGAATTCAGAGAGAAAAGTGGCAGCAGGCTCCCCAGCTCCAGGAGATAGTATTTTTTGGTCACACAGGCAATACTTGCCAGATGTTTTTTGAGCCAGTGCAATTAACGCTCAGGAAGTGAGAGTTCAGTAAAAAGGTATTAAGAATATGGTGCATGTTTAGTGGGCATGTCATCATTGTTTTCTTTACAAATTAAATAAACTCACTACGTAGAATATTTACCTTATATAATTAGGCAACATGTTACCTAAATTACAAAGACATGCTCTTGAGGTTGGCTGTCTTAAAAAGTTCTCTGAACTCTAAGATTTTAACCTATGAAGTCTAATTTTTCCTGAAAATATTTTATAGATGATACTGAGAATTGTATATTTATGTTTAAAATATATTCATTTGGTTTATTGATTTTGTTAATTCTTACTAGAAATTACATTGGCCACTGTTATTTTTCCTGGAGGAAAAGTATTATTTGTAACTTAGATTAATCAGTATCATCCCTTTTGTAAAAGATACTTTAATGAAAGGTAGAATAAAATTTTTGCCATGCATAATAACAAAGAGTGGCTAATATCCATAATATTGTATACTAAGAATTTCACCAATCAATTAAAACAACTCATAAGAAAAATAGGTAAGAGTTTTGAACAAGTAGTTCATAGATGAAGAATTTTAATTTGTAAATAATAAACTCACTAATGCTTAAATGCAGATTTTAGTATGTTCTACAAGAAGGCTCTTCCTCATGCATTAAATGTTTGACATAAAGGTGTGATACTCAATGAGGTTGGTGCAAATAAGGAAAGGTTCCCTTATACCGGGCATTCTTAGAGGTTCTTTTTGGAATGAGTTTTCACAGTATAAGACTTTCCTGTATATAATTCTTTTGATCTCTGCAGCATGGATTCTGTGCTTTATAATTAGATCAGATTACTCTGAGAAGGCTTTATGACTTTCAAAAAACAAGTAAGTTTTTTCCTCATGTATGAATGCTCTGATGCACACTGAGAACTGATGATCTGGATACCAGGGTAACTGGAAGGAGCCCTTAGCATAGTCACTGCATGGATAGGTTTTGTCTTAAGTATGAGCATTCTGGGCTTTCTTCACATTTGATCTGTTAGTGAAGGCCTCCACACAATTAGTTCATATGTAGGTTTCTCTCCTGTATGAATTTAATTATGCGGTTGAAGATGTGATTTCTCAGCAAAAGACTTCCCACAGGTACTACAGTCATGAGGTTTTGAACCTTCTAATGAATAATCAACTCTGACTTCTGTCTGAAGGCCCACCAACATTCAGTGCAAACGTAGAATTTCTCTCCAGTATAAATTTTCTGTTATGAAAGAAGATGTAATCTTTTGTTGAGAGTTTTTCACACCGAGTACATATGTATGGTTTTTTTCCTGTGTGAACTCACTGATACCCTAGGAGTTTGGCACCCTGCTTGTTCTATTACTTTATTCTGCATATTTAAGATCATTGTTAGTGACAGTCTTCTAATCTTGAGCCATGACAAACCCTGCAGCCTCACTGAGCAACATGCTTTGTACCAGATTATATTTTTTTGTGTTATATTTCAATCTGTTAAAGTGGAGTTGGATTATTTTCTGTTACATAATTGAAATGATTCCTAATTACATTACTGGAAAACTGTTTGTTTTATACTGACTCATTTATATAGGTTACGTACTGACTTGCCATGGACTTAATCCTTCAGCCATGCAATGTGATATTATATAATTGAATGACAGTTATTTTCCTTATCTACCATCTTTGTGTAATAGTCTTTCAGTTGAAGCTTTTGAGGGATATATGTAGCATTTTGTCATTAAATGTGTGCAGTTATATATGATGGTTTCTGTGTTATATTTTATATCAACATGCTAAAATTGGTACAGCAAGAATATTTGCTATCTTAATCTTGTTTTAGATGAATTTCTTATTATCAAAATGTGGCCTAAATATTTATCAACTTTTGTTTCATTTTCATGCATCTGATGTACAAGTAGAGATATTGGTATTTCTCAAGTCTTTAATAGTTTCATATTTATTGGATATAAAGTGATTTGTCAGAGTTTATTATTAATTACATATTTTTATAAGTACTGTTTATTGAATGTTTATACATAAGATACTGTGCAGAATATAATAAAATGCTTCTGTTTTATGTATCTCATTCAATCATCTTAGAAATTTTTAGTATGAAACTAGGTTTTCAAATTGGTAATAGTTTCAAACTGGCTAGGTAGAGCATGAGTAGCAGTGATTCGAAGTGATTCATTGAGAAAATGTATAAAACTGGAGCAGCATAGGCTAAATTATTCAAATCTTGTTCAGAAATAAAATTTTCTGTTAGCCTTCATAGGATTCTGCGCTTTGATTAGTGAGAAAATATGGTCTCCCATTAAAGCAGAGAATTTGAGAGTTGTGACATTATATTGTGAACTTTTAATGTTTATTGCCTAACTCTCTGTAAATTACTACATTTCAATTGCAATTCTGAACTGTAAATGCTGAGAGAATGTGATTAACTATTACCAGGGTGCATTTTGTATGTTCACAGGCTTAGAGCATCTGTGAATACCGCTTGGTTTTTGGTTAGTTGTGTTTGTTCCTGGTTCTGTGTCCTATTGAATTGGACTTTGCTTATATAAAGAAAAGCCTATAAAGCCACAGGCAAGAAAAGTTGGAATTTCTTCCTTGGGGAAATCTCAAGTGTAGAGTTATAAGCAAATATTAAGGTTCAAAGTGTATAATATAATGAGCACATTCAAGGAATTAGTAAGTATTTATGTAACACTTCATGTTTACAAAATGTTTTACAGCCATATTCATTAATTTACATAAGTCCCCTGGAAAGTAACAATGTTATTACATCTGTTTTATAAGCAAGACAGGCAAAATGTAGGCAAATTAAGTGGCAGAAAGGAAGAGAAATTAAGACATTCGTTCTAAAGCTTGGTCCTAAATCCTAGACCATGCTGGTTCATTAGAAAAATAAAGAAATAAAATGCTTCTGTTTTGTTATAGACTTGGGCATGGTTCCTATTTGGGTAATTGTTTATATATATTTACAAAGTTTTAGATATTATTTTGTTATGAGGCTCAAAGACCTTCCAACACAATTCCAATGAATGAATATCCAAACTTATTAAATGATAAATAAGATCCCAAGTTATAAATTCTCCATTAAATGTTGCATATGTCATGACTAACGGATTGGTAAATATGTCTGGTACATGCTCAGTATTGGTCTACATACAATACTCTGTGACAAACAGAGGTATCACCCAAGAGAGCAGACCTTGGTGACCATACACTGCCTGTAGGCTGCTCTTTCTCTGTCACCCTTTTTCTCTTGATGCTTTCCTTCTCCCCCCATAAAATAACAAATTTCTGCTAAATAGTAATAAATTTGCCCAAAACTTCAAAAAGGTAAAATTAGAAGATCTTCTGTAACAGGAGAGATTAAAAGTAACTCAGACTCTTATATTAGAAAGCAGAGGGAGAGATGATAAATTATTGTATTCAATTAACTTTTTTTTCCACTTACTGAGTGCCCAGAAATTGCTTTAACACCCCGAGGTGTGACCATAAGGTAATGAGGAGTGATTTTTTAAAATAAATATACCATAAGGTACACTGTTTAAATGAGTGCTATTCTTCAGCGTAGCCACTCTTTACACTAATCCAACGATGCTGTCATTGCAAGAAATATTTTTAGAACTCGTCCTTTTGAATTGCCTTTAGAAGCCATTTATGAACTGTAAAGGAAAACAGTCTCACGTTGACTTAAAGTCACACCGTATTTTTTTAATCAATCCCTCCCCTGCAAAGAAATTTATTACTCAGATTACTGACCTTTTCACTAGCCTTTGTTCTGCATTAATTTTTCTTTTCTTTTTTGTGTTCAAAATCTTTTCTATAATTTAAAAAAATAACAATTTGCCATCGGTGAGGATATTTATTTTTTAACTTTTTATTTTGAAAAAATTTAGACTTACAAAAAAGTTACAGAAGTAGTACAGAGAGTTTCCATATATCTTTCACCCAGTTTCCCCTAATGTTAACATCTAACATAAGCATAGTACAGTTATCAAGATCAGGAAATTAACACTGATAAAATACTATTTGGTAATCTACAGACATTATTTAAATTCCTTTGATTTTCCCCACAAATATCCTTTCCCTGCTTCAGGATCCAATCCAGGGATCCCACATTGCATTTAGTTGTCATGACTCCTTAGGCTCTTCTAACCTGTGACAGTTGCCAATGAAGACATTTAAAGAAAGTACCCCCCGACACACACAAAAAAAAAAAAAAGAGGAGAGGAAAGAAAGAGCCATAGACTCTGAATGTAATTCCAAACATATCTCTGTCCCTCTTGCTATCTTGTCAATTCTTTCTTTCATGTATTTGATTTCTTATAAGCCATGTGCCAAATTTTTGTAGGTTGCAGCTGTAAGAAGAGTACGATAATGCTTGGGTACGAAGGAGCTTACAGTATGTGAAGGCAACAGACTTATCTATCCATAACCATGGTGCAGGTGTATACTGAACTCTGAATCTTTTCATAGTGCTCAGAGTCTCTTGCATCTCTACCTTCCTTTCCACTTCTCTGCCATTATCTTGGTTCAAGTGTTTACCATCTCAAGCCTTGTCTACTATAATAGTTTCCTAACTGGCCTCTCTATCTGTAATTATCCTCCCCTTTTCAACACTTAAAATACCTCTTTTATATGTACCATCTGTCTATTCAGTAACTCTTTGTAGCTCTTGCCAAGTTAAATTTCATAATTTCACAATTTCTTACCTTGGCAGCTCCAATATTTCTGTTAATTGGTGGGATTACTCTGATAGCCTCCTAATAGGTTGCCCCATAACTGGTCTTATATCCTCATATTGTAGACAGAGTGATCTTTTCAAAATGTAAACCTGATTATAGGTGCTCTGCTTAACAGCAATGTTTCATTACCTCTAAGTTACTGTCTAAAATCTTTAGCAAGATCTATTAGGCCTTGTATGATCTGACCATTAGCGACCTCTCCAGTGCCGTTTCTTCTAGCTTTCTCTTTCTCTTTTCAACTCTCTATCCTCTAGGATTCTTTCAAATCCCTAGATATGCCCCACTTTGTTCTACCTCAGGGCCTTCGTATGTATCGTGTTGCTTTTTCTACCTGGAACAGTTTTCAATTTATACCATTTTTCCTCTCAACAGCACTCATATGGAGAGTGGAGTGGAGCAATTGCAAGCAATAACAGCAAGAGAAACATTTTAAGGATGTCTGAAGCTAGTTCTTGAGTGATGTGGACTGATCAAACACTAGTTTGACCACTAGATGCTGAAAAGCAAGCCCAAATTTCAGTGTCTTAACACAATCACAGTTTACTTTTTGTTTACATAAAGTTTAATGAGAAAGTTTCTGGCTGATGGCACCCCAGGGCAGCTCTTCTTCAAGGCATGACTAGGGACTTAAGTTATCTTATGGCTTGACTATGCTGTATCTTCTGCATTCAGCCAACTGACATGAGAAGAGAGCATGTAGCATCATTAGGGATGTAGCATCGTTAGGGATGTTTTATGACCAAGCTTGAAGTGCCATATGCAGCTTCTGCCTACATTATTTTTTCTAGAACCCTTTATTGGGTTAAAAAAAAGTTTCCTTCTATTCCTAATTTGCTAAGAGTGGTTATCATTAACATTTATTGATTTATTTTTGTTGACTGCTTTTTTCCCCTATATTTTTAAGATGATTATATGCTGCTTCTCCTTTAATCTATTAATCTACTTTCTTATTGTTCAAGTAACTGCATGTGTGTAATAAACCTAACTTGGTCATGACTTGATTTTATTTGGATTTTACTTACTAATATTTTATTTGCAATTTTTGCATCTATATTCATTAGTGAGGTTGGCCTCTAATAACCCTTTTTTGTACTGTCCTCAGGTTTTGTCATCAAAATTATATGAGCCTCATTAAATGAGTCGAGAGTATTTCCTCTATTAAATTTTCTGGAATAGTTTTGTAAGATTGAAATGATTTGTGTCTTTTTTTTTTTTTTTTTGAGACAGAGTCTCGCTTTGTTGACCAGGCTAGAATGAGTGCCGTGGCGTCAGCCTAGCTCACAGCAACCTCAAACTCCTGGGCTCAAGTGATCCTCCTGCCTCAGCCTCCCGAGTAGCTGAGACTACCGGTGCAAGCCACCACGCTCGGCTAATTTTTTGTTTCTATTTTTAGTTGACTGGCTAATTTTTTCTATTTTTAGTAGAGACGGGGTCTTGCTCTTGCTCATGCTGGGGTCAAACTCCTGACCTCGAGTGATCCTCCTTCCTCAGCCTCCCAAAGTGCTAGGATTACAGGCGTGAGCCACCGTGCCCAGCCTGAAATGATTTGTTTCTTAAATGTTTTAGTGAATTTGTCTATAAAATCATTTAGGTCAGGTGGTAGTTGTGTGTGCGTGACAATATTTAACTATAATACAGTTTCTTTAACAGTTTGAGGACATTCATATTTTCTATTTCTTCCTGAGTCAGTTCTGCTGATTTATATTTTTCTTGAAATTTGTCCATTTCATCTAAGTTTTTAAATTCATTGGCATAAAATTGTTTGATATGTTCTTACTATCTTTTTAATCTCTGCTATGTCTTTAGTTACTCCATTAAAAAAATCTAAATTTTAAAATCTGTACTTTCTCATTCTCAATCACACCAGGTTTGTCAGTTTTCTTAGCCTCTTCAAGAATCAACCTCTGGATTTTTTTATCCTCCCTATTTGTATCTTCCCTCTCCTATTTTATTAATTTTGTTTCTCTTATTTTCACCTTCTTCCTCCTCTGTGTGTGCGTGTGTGTTTAGTCTGTTGTTCTTTTTCTAACTGCTTTGCTTCGACCCTTAACTCCTTAGTTTTGAGTTATTCTTCTTTTCTAACATAAGCACTCAAGGCCATAAATTTTGTTCTAAGTACCAGTATAGCTGCATTCCCCAAGTTATACAGCATTATCTCAAAGGGTGATACCCAGGAACTTTTTCTTTTAGAATTCTTTGAGGCCAGTGTGTAAAGCGTATTCTTCAAAGGAAGATTCACATTGTTCCTGTCAGATGCTTGTGAACACTGCAAATCCAGGGACACTACCAAACCAGTTCTTAATGTTAGATTCTAAGCTGTGGGCTTTCAAGCCATAAAAGTGGTTTAAATTTCTAGCCCTAAACTCACATTAGCCAAGTTTTAGTTAGAAATTCTCACAAGGGCAGAGATCTTTGTTACCCAGGGCCTAGAATGGTGTCTGGCAAAAATAGGCACTCAACAAATATTTACTGAATGAAGAATGAATGAATGGGGAGACATTAGCCCCCATTTTCTGATCCATTTAGAGCCATGACTGGAGAAGGGCAGATCTCCTGCTTCAAGGTGGGTTCTTCTAGTTTATTCACAGAGGGTATCACCCTTTGGGAGTCCAGTTTTCAGTAGGGGTCCTCATTTAACCTCTTATTCTGCTTCGACCCCAACTTTGTCTCCTATCCCCCCGACTCTGTGCCATGTGCCCATTTAGATCCAAGGATCTGGTTCACTAAGAATTGGTAGCTGCTTTCAGGAGAGAATCCTCCCAAGTTTTTTCCTTCTGAGAAATGTTGTTTTTCAGTTGTTTTTGGCTTATAGGTATTTCTCTTTATCTCCAGCCGAACCATACTTTAAAAAGACGTATTTTATATTTTAGCCAGAATTTTTATGTGTGATGTGCTGGTCTTCTATCTATTTCTAGGAATGTAATTCTCTGTAACTATTTATTTAGAAGAGATACAATGTGAAAATTAATATGGAAGAGTGGGTTGTAAGAAAGTTAGTGTCTCTGAGTTCATGACATTATATCTTTACCCCATGGAAGTTATAGATGATTTTCTTTTGTGTGTTTCAAATTAGAACACTTTTTATTATTATCTCATAGGTTAATAACACTGCTGTTTCTTACTACTCAATATGTACTACTGTATGTCAGGCATTTTACATATATTTTTTCTAATCATTATTACAGTTTTACAGTGATGCTTTATTAGCTTTATTGTAAAAGTGAAGAAACTAAAAGCCAAAGCATGTATGAAACTTTTCCGATGATTTCAGGCAGTAAGAAGTTGTAGTAGACATGTTTTATGGCATCTACCTTCCACAGGATTCTGAGGGATGGTACCTCACCTTGTTGAGGGGTAGCAGCCATGGGTTGTACCATATGATCCCATCCCAGCCAAGTCGATAAAAGGTACTAACTTGACCTAAGGATCCACAGTCTATAGGTTGGTTATTACTCCTAGCAACTTAACAGCTGATCTGGACCAATCAGGTTCTCCCTCTTCTGCATGAATTTTGCCAGTGGTCAAAATTTTCTTTAAAAGACAAGTGTTAGGAAAAAGAAAAAAAATCAAGGATTTATAACCGGTCACTTTTGAGAACAAGTAACACAGGGCTATGTTTTTCAGCCCTCTGTCTCCTTTATCTTTGTAAATCAAGTATTTCTATTTAAATAAGAATTACAGCCTAAGAGACAACACAATAACTTCTCCTATAAAATTACTCTAGTGCTTTATTAAATCTCAAATATTTATGAGACCAATGGAAATAGGAAAAAGAGCCACTATGTGTTTACAATATCCCTACTTGGAATTGATTAACTTTAAAGCAATTACACCGAATTGACATATCCCCTTATTATAAGGACGCAAAGTCAATAGTAGCACTACATAAAAATGTATTTATTCCCTTTAATCGTTACTAATTAATTTATTCATTTATTCAATATGTATTTTTTGAGCACCTACTGTGCTCTCAGAATTGAGCTGGTTGCTAGGGATACAGTGGTTAACAAAGCAAACTTGGTTCTTGCCTTTATATATTTACATTCTAGCAGACTGTAACAGACAGAAAACAGACATAAAACAAATAATTGCACAAATAATTACTGAATCATAGTCACAAAAATTTCTATAAAAAAGAAATAAGATATATAATATAAGGACCAGACAATCAGGAACTAGCATAAAAAACAAATATTATAGATAAGTCTCACTCATTATGAATATAAAAATTCTAAGCAAAATATTAGCAAAAATGATCCAGGAGCACCTTCAAAGTATAATTGCCATGACCAAATGGGATTCATATGAGGAGTGCAAGAATAGTTCAATATTAGAAAATCTGTTAATATAATTTACCATATGAGAACATCAAAAGAGGAAAATTATAGTATCACCTCTGTATATGATGAAAGGCATTTTACAAACTTTGCCATATATTCTTGATTAAAACCCTTAACTAAATAAGAATATGTATTTTTATTGACTGCTTACTACATTCTAGGCAATTTTCTAAGTACTTCATGAGTTTTAACTAATCCTTTCAAAAGATCCTATGAGGCAATAATATTATCTTCAGACACACAAAGAGATTAAGTAGCTTACTTGCTCAAGACTGCATAGTTTATGTATAGAAGAATTGAGTTCCAGAGTCTATGCTGTATTGTCTTTCATGTAGGATACTTTATATACATATATAAAGTATATGTATATACTCAACTAATCCTTCCAAAAGAGTATAATGTGTCATAGTGTGTGTGTGTATATATATATATTTATGTGTGTCTATATAGACACATACACACACACACACACACACACACACACACATCAATGGAAAGGCCAACATCTTGCTTAATGGGGAAAGACCGGAAGCATTTCCATAAATTTATTAAGCCAATGGTAACCTCTGTCCCTACTATCATTTAATATTGTTATAGAGGTACTAGCCAAAGGAGTCTTATATGAAAAAGAAATCAGAAATTAAAAAAAATAAGAAATGAGGAGATTAACCATGCCTTCTAGCTAACATATTGTGTATCTGGAAACCCTAAGTAACTCAACTAAAAAACTTATAAAAATAAGAGAATTCATAAGAACAGATTCTGAGAAAGAAGAGTAATGAGGTGGAATTAGCCCCATTTTTATAAAAAAGTATTAAGCTACAATAGTTTAAAGACTGTGGTGCTGGTATAGACAGCTAAATGGAAAAGACTGGGATATCCAAAAATAAATATGGAATGAGTATAGGATAAATATATGTGAAAATTTTACATGATAATGTTAGCATTATATATCACAGTGGAAAAGATGGAGCATTCAATAGATCTTACTATTATGCAAAGAAGTGAAGTTGGATTTGTACCTTAAGTCTTATCCCAAAATAAACCCCTGGGTAGAACAATGACTTAAATGTGAAAAGTTAAATCAGAAAAGTATTAGAAGAAAACATCAGAGACAGTGTAAGATAATCTCTGCATGAGAGTCTTTTTCAAGTATAATATAAAACTCAGAAGCCATGAAAGAAACAATAACTTTAAATACCTAAAAAACAAAATTTACATACAGGAAGAAAATCCATTAAAAACAAAGTCAAGTGACAAATGAAAACTTGGAGAAAATATTGCACATGTACCACAGACCAAGACTATTTTCTTTATTGAATAGAGAATATCTACAAATAAGTTAAAAAGAACAATGACAACGTGGTAGAAAAATAAAGGAAAAGGACAGATCACTGAAAAGTAACTAAGCACAGGTGACTTTTAAGCTTTAAGAAAAAGATGCCCAACTTCACTCATAATAAAAAATGAAATAACATTATTTATCAGATTATTGAAGATAAAGAAGTTTGATCCAGTCTGGTTGTCAAGAGTTTGAGAAAGCAGTTGGTCTCATACTTTTCGTGGAATTAAAAATCGAAACAACTGCTGTGAAGGAAAATCTATAAAAAATTTAAATGCATGTATCCTTTGTCTATAAGGAATTTTCCTAATTTTGTACTTTCATTTGGGCAAAATGACATAAGTATAGTTATTGCATTATTATAATAGCAGAAGATTGGAAACAGTTGTCTATCAGTAGGGGACTGATTAAATATATTATGGTATACCGTGGAATATACTATGGAACTGTTTTAAAGAACGAGGAAGTTCTACAGTGGTAATGGAACAATGTCCAAGATGCATTGTTATATAAAGCAAAGTGAGAACAGTGTGTCTAATATGCTACCATTTGTATAAATTATGCACACCCTTAGAAATGCATAGCTTATCTTTATTATAAAGTCATTTCCAGGGAGGGGAATTAGTGTCTGGGAAACAGAGAAAAGAGAGAGGCTTCCTTTTCACGGCAAATTCTTTTATATTTTGTATTATGTTCAGATTTTGCCTGTTCCTTAAAAATAGAATTAACCATATAAATGTCAGGAATTTAGTCTTTTTAAAAGTGAGATGATATCAATTCATGGTTGTATCTTAAAAACCTTATTAAAAAGACTTTCAAGCATGGAATTTCATTTATCCATCTTGGATGAAAAGCCTAGTTGGCCCTGCTATGATTTGACTTTGTGTTTTTGTAGGCTCTAAGTATTCTAAAATGATGCATTAGCTCTGTGTGTATCAGAGACCTATGATGTGTTATTTGAATCATCTGGTAAATAGATGTTTGAGGGTGGAACGCTTTCACCCATTTTTTTAAAAAGAAATTTAATTCTGTAGTGGTAGTACATTGTGTAATAAACACATATGAGGATTGGAGTCATCATTTTGGAAATGTCCTTAAATGGAAGGAGGAAATGATAAACCCATAATACCATCGAACAGTGTGGGTTCAGCATTATTTTTCTATCTCTACCATGGATCTCTGGGTGACTTGGAGTAAGTAGTTTCATCCAGTTTTACCTCAAGTCTTTGTACTCCTAACAGAGGAGCAATTGTGTTGGTACCTTTCTTGTTCAGAGAGTGGCAAACTAACGAGATTTTGGGTGACTTCTAGCTTCTAGCAGTGAGACAAAATAGGTTTTATATGGCATTATTCTTTGAGGCCACATAATAATCTTTCCTGAAGTAAGACAGTGAAATAGCTCCTTGGTGTTAACTGAGTTTGTAAATTGTTTTTTGTTCATTTTGAATAATAGGCCTCACAGTTTTAATAAGAAAAAAAGAAGATAGGTTTTCTTACACTCATTTTAATAATGAGATAAATGTACAGTTGAAAGAGATTACGTAACTTAAGCTCTCATGACAAACAGATCACAAAGCTAAATTTTCCCATATAATGTCATATTTGATGAGGAATGTATCCTTATTTGAAATATTACATCAGGGAGTAAGTAGTATGGTTTATGGAGCACTAATGCCAGCAGTCACATTATTGAGCCCCATAGTAGACACACAACAAAGTGGTTTGAAAATTGGATAGGGCTGTAGCATTCATTTACGCAGCATTCAAAACACAATAAATTCTGAGTCAAGCAAGTGGAACTGTAGAATTTTAAGAGGGTGAGAAATGAATTGTCTTGTGTTTACTTCTTTTTTAATCCTCTCATTTTCTTTCGTTGATGTTCTTCTCTGATTCCAGAGACCAGTCATTGTTGCCAGTTGATTGGGCTCTACTGGCTCATCAAGGGGCTGTGGCAGTGCTTGTTTCCATGAGAGCTGGAAGAAAAGCTGCAATGGAAAAAGCACACGCAGGCTCTTGTAAGTAGCTGGCTGTGTAATTCTCAGGGCCCCGTGTTCCTCTGAATGTGAACTTGGTCTGATAGCTTTAGAACTGGAGCTTCATTAATACAAATGACTGTGCATGCAAGCTGAGCTTTAATATCTGTGAGCAGTGGCAGAGCACCTTGGTTAACATATAGCACCACGTGTGTAAGAAAAAGCTGCGCAATTTGACTTTGGTCAGTTTGGTTGCCAGGGGAATTGGATATTCCTGGGAAAAGAAAAAAGCACCACATTTCTGGAGATATTATAACCATTCAGGAATTTAATAGATTTTTGTTTGTTTTTATTAGATAAATCCATTTTTATATGATCCGTTGATCTTAAATATCATATAATCTGCCACGAAAATTGGTGGTAGACTCTGTTCTTGGAACTGTAGTTCCACTGAAGCCCATTCTCATGGTATCATTTAGAATTGTAATAAATATGATAAAGTACCAAAGTCCCATTAGATCACATGAGAACAGTATATAAGGGGTCAAAATGATACCTATGAAGTTGAAGCAAGACATCCTGTACCTGATCTTCATAATGATCATTAGAATTTATGTTGATTGGCACTCAATTTCATCTTGGTGTTTTCCCATTGTTTCTCTTGGTGCTTGATCCGATATGAATAACCTGGTTGCAATAATTGTAATGTAATGAAGATTGAATTATATACATCTTTGTTTTGTAGCCATATAGTTTTTTTTGTGCTGATAATGTTGCTTTTTCCCATAGTAACAACAACAAATCATTCTTTTTATCAGTTTTTAAATATTCACATTCAAATTTAGCACTTTTAGTTTATGTGGCCTTATTTCCTGATCATTTCCACTGCCTGGGGTCTATTGTTGTGCATGCTCCTTTTCTGGGGGAGCCGTTTAGCTCTGGTGTATACCAAAATAAGTCTCATACTCGGCAGTTGCAAAATTACTTTCCTTCTTGATGGATTATTCTATATTCTTGTCTTCTAGTCCTAAATCATGGTCAGCAAAGATTAGAAGCAGCAATCACAAGTGTTCTACTCTATGAACAACTGTATAAAACTATATCTTCTCCCCACCCCCAAAGAAAGTGGGTTTAATGTGTGACACCTTGATTGGGATGAGATTACTGCTGGGTGAAGAAGAGGCTGTGCAGGGAAGTGCTTTTTACTTCCTTAGTGCCTGAGCTGCAGTATCTGTTCCATACCAGAAGTGAGCAGCTTGTTTTCCAATCAAAATGGATTCTTCTGCAATTTGACCTTTTTTGGAAATTAGGTACATTTTCCAACTTATATGTTTTGAGGCCCTTGGGTATTTGAAACATTTCCTAGTCTACTTTCCCAGACATAAAAGATACCATGTGTGAAATATGTGAAATGAGAATGTCTAGGTGTTTGGGTGGATTGTTTCTACAGAAAATATATTTGCTTATTGTAGTTTTTCTATAAAGACTTTAACTAAGGGAAAATCTAAAAGCACCTCTTCAGAACTGAAATATGTCTGCACATGTCTGCTGGTATAAATAGAACCTTCCAGAGCATAAGCCAACGAGCCACTTCAAATACCACCTCCTTTGTGAAGCCTTCTCCAGTGCCCTTGTTAAAAGAAAGTAGTCATCCTCTGCTCTGCTTTTCCAAAGTACTTTGACCTTCCACAAAAATGCTTATCTCATATCTCAGTGTGCCTAAAATTATATTTTTTCTTATCTCTCCCTATCTACCATTGAAATCAGGGTAGGGATTTTGTCTTATTCATGTTTGTATTTCCCAAACTACTATGCCTAGACCGTTCAATGTAGGCATAGATCAGGCACCCACCCCAACCCACCTGGTTTTCCTCTTCTGAGTGGTCTGTTCACTCCCTCCTCTCTGCTAGAATTATATGCTCTTAAAAGCACTATTCACACACCATTCCAATGAGTTGTTTATATAGCTGTCTCTTCTATTAGACTGCAAATTCCATGGGGATAGGACTAAGCCCGCCATCTGAATTTGAGTGAATGTTGGGTTTATTCAGTGAATGGTGGCCTTGAGTATATAAATATGAAAGCTAGGGGCCCATTTTCCACAGTTAACTGCACTGCATAATAATAATAAAGCATACATAACAATTGCGCATTATAATACATGCTATAGTGCTTTTTATCCCTGGAGAACCACAAGTGGCAATGAAGAATCCAGCTTCATTATATTCATATCTCCATGACAAGGAAGGATATATTGCTTATTAACTCTTACTTTAAAACCTAGAGATGGTAATCTATCATTTCTTAGAAGGTTAAATAGAATTGATTGTTATGTCCTTTTTTTCTGATCTCTTATCAGATGGACTTGGATTTTTGTGTTTTCATTATGTCTAATGGTGGAATTGCCTGTTAATTAGTTTGTATTCCCCAGGAATGTAAGCTCCCTGCAAGTAGGCACTGTGTTTATGCCCAGGTTTCTAGCATAGTACCTAGAGAGCATGATGAATGATCAACAAGTATCTGATGAGTGGAATAGAAAAATAAATGTGTGATACAATTAGAAAAACCTATACGAATTCTTTATCTTAACTTTAATGTGAAAGTTCTTTTTACTGCTTGGTAAAGAATCACAGGGACCAAACGGCTTTTGAGAGAAATGTTGAAAACTTGTGAAGATAGTGGTCCTTAGAAGCTAGAATATGGGTCTACTGTTGATTGTGCCAAGATTCTTCCTTTAGAAGACTAAACTTCATTCCTTTAGAAAATTAATCCTTTTTGTTTCTCTGTCTCTATCTTAGACTCTTACCCAGAGAATGAGACTTTCAGTAAAGGTAATGTGAGAAGAAATCAATTAAAACACAAAAGTAAAGTTTCTCAGCAATCAAATTTTCTGTAATTTTCTGACCAAATCTCACAGAAGTACAGGTTTCATTAATAAGGGGTTTATAGATCCTACTCTGTATACATGTGAGCATGAAATGAACTTGGTAACAAATAGCTTTTAGTAAGTTATTCCCTTACTCTTAAAGTAGCATTGAATAATTTTAATTTAACTCTCAAGCTACTTTTGGTAACCCTCTACTTTAAAAGTTAATGTGTAGTTTGTCATTGAAATGAATTTTCTTTACTCTCAAAGATAACTTCCTAGAGATGGGAAGGTATCTAGTCTTTCTTTTCCTGTTCTTGTGAGATACAAAATAAGCCAGTTGCAGTATCATTTACTACTTTGTATCTTTCTCTCTTTTATCATCAGGGTACTGGTTTTGCTTCTGGAGGAATATACTGTGAATAAGAAAGCCACAGAAGGATTTAGCTGTAGGAGATCCTAGAGATCCTTCATTTTCAGCTTTTTCTTTTATAGATGAGGAAACCGAGGCTCTGAGATATTACCTGACTTATTTAATATTACAGAGCAAGTCCATGGTAGAGCCTAAACTGGAACCTAGGTCTCTTGACTGCCTATTTAAGTCTCTTTCTACTAAACCTTATGGTTTTTTTAAAATATATTAAATAGTAAAGAAGGGTGCTCACTTCCAGGCAAACACTGATTGTTGAAACTGACTTTGAGAATTCTATGAGTTAAGAGTTTTTGTGACAACACACAGCTTAAACACAAAGACTTAGATATAACACATTATTCTTTAACTAGACATAATGTAGATACCACAAGGGAACAATAGTGAAGTGCCTGTCACTTAGTGAGGGAAATGAAAATGAGACTTTTCTTTAGAGGTAAATTAGACATCAGTAAACAGTGGATCACAGTGGAAATTTACACAATTGTCTTAAAGAATATGTTCACAAATCAAAAAAGACTTGACTGTAAAGCTGAATAGCAGGTATTAACATACCTGAAGAAAGAGTGTATCAGTCAGAAAAGATGTTGGTTTACTATGGAAGTATAGACAAGGTTGAATCACAAGGTAAAGGTTGCCTTTGTCTACTTAAGCATAGTATACTTCAGTAGTTCTCAAATTTCAGTATGTTTCAAAATTAGCTGGAGAGCTTGTTAAAATACAGATCACTAGGCCCTACCCCCAGATTCTTATGGCCCAAGAATTTGCATTTCTAACAAGTTTCTAGATAATACTGCTGCTGGTTGGGGAACTACATTTTGAGAATCACTGGTCTATAGGTATATTAGTTTTCTATTGCTATGTAACCACAAACTTAGCTTAAAACAACACCCATTTAGTAGCTCACAGTTCTATAGGTCAGAAGTCTAGGATAGCATGGCTGAGTTCTCTGTTCAGACTGAAATCAAGGTATTAATATTTGCAGTGTTCTTACCTGGACCTCAGGGTCCTCTTTCCAAGCTCATTCCTGTTATGGGCAGGATTCGTTCCCTTGTAGCTATTGGAGTGAAGTCCTGTGTTCTTGGTATCAGTTAGTGATTATTCTCAACTCCTGGAGGTTGCTCACAGGTCCATAGAGGCTGCCTTCAGGGAAGAAAATATACTAGTCTGGCTGACTCAAGTGTTTCTGGTCTATGAAGCAATTGAATTTCTTTCAGGGGGTTAATAAAGCAGCATACTGGTTATATGCATCAGCCTCTGTGAACTTAATTAATGTGGGTCTCTGCTTGCTGTGTTGACCAGATTGCGTTTTGAGACTGATTAGCTGGGATTTAGATCCTGGAATGAAGATAAACTCACTGAGGTGAAAACTAACGTTGAGGACCACACTGGACAGCTAGCCTACCCTCATAGGCATCATTTCTCTATTGCTTCACAACTGTACTTGTTCTTCAGACTTCTCATTATATAGCATATCCTGGATTAAAGCCATGGTTAAAATTAAAATGGAAAAGACCTCAGAAATTCAAACTCTTTTTGTTGGAAATTGATTCTTTTACTGAAGCCTTGAGATCTCTGAGCAATATAAAGTTTCTGAACTGAAGTAGGATCATGAAAATAAAATTCTAAAAAGTAAAACAGTGGCAACTTCACTTCCCATGGGAATCCCTGCGAACATTAGAGAAGAGTGCATGGCAGTCACAAATGGTTGCAAGTTGTAAAGTAAGGCTCCATGATTCGCTGGTTTTTAATGCCTGATCTCTATGTCCAATTTTGTGTGTGTGTGTGTGTGTGTGTGTGTGTGTGTATCAATGGCTCAGAGGTTCTTTTATGCATATTTGTTTAGCTGATTCCTTTATGCAACTCAAATACCCAAATTTAGAATTCTTAGGGAAGATTGATAAACAGGATTATTCTTAGTTCATTCCTTTGTCAGATCAGGACAGTCTCACGTTGTCAGAGAAAAAACTCAATCTCTATTCGAGTTCATTTCTGAAGTCAGTGACAACTATATCAGAACATTGGCAAATCTTTGTAGACTTAACTGAAACTACATCAAGCCTAACAGGCTGAAATGTCACTTAGAGTTTAAAGAGTCAATTATAGAATATAAGACTGGAAATATTTAATTTTATAGAAGTTAATATGAAAAAGACTTAAAATTTTAGTTGACCATAAACTCACAATCTGGCATCAGCGTCATTTGTGACATGGACTTTGGAGCTGCAGTAACAGAAGCACATGTCCAGATTAAAGATGGACAGATTCTCTTTCTCTGTTCTGGTCAGACCACCTTTTGTTTGACTGCCATGTGTTCAGAAAGGTTTTGATAAACGAGTTTATTTAGGAGGGAACCAATGAGATTATAGATTAGAAATCAAGTCTCGTGAAGTACAGTTCAACAAACCGGTATTACAAAGCCTAAAAAAGAGAAGACTTTGGGGATATGTTTAAGCTAGGACTCTTTATTATATAAACTAACCAGTTAACTTAAACAATAACATATCTTATTGGAAGTGTGTCAGAGACTTTACAGAGTCAAAGAGAAGGTGGAAGAATCAGGCTTAGAAAGAACAGGGACCAGAACAGCTTAAGAGGTGTCAGAAAACCTGGTGATCATATTCTGTGGAGCTTCACTGCCAAAGTGATCACACACTCCAGCACTTTCAGTGTTTTTGTCTAGATTCAAAACTAGAGGGTCTGGCTTGGGTCATATGTTCACCCTTTGGCTAAAGTAAGGTCATAGTCCCACTCATAGTCCCACAAGGCTTCATTCAATAGGGTAGAGGTAATTTCCCACCAAAGAATTTGGGTGCTGTTATCAAAATAGTAGGGAAATGTATGCTGTACAGACAAAAAGTAATAAATGTCCACAACAGGTTATGTGATCATGATTTTCAAATATTTGGAAAGTGAGGGATGAGACTTGGTAAGGATGTAGGCACTGCTTGGAATGTCCAGGAGAGCTTACTATGTCTCAACATGAGGAAAAACATTCTAACAATGAGAGCTGTTAACAGACTGCATTGTGACATTATAGACTTCCCATTTATAATAGTATATAGGATATGATAGGATCACTTTGGTTACATGTGGCAGAAACTTGACTTGAACTAGCTTGGTAAAAAGAGAAAATTATTAGAAGGATATTAGGAATAACTCATGCAAACAAAGAATTGAACAAACTGTAGGGAGAACAGACATCCCACTGGGCCCCAGAATAACTAGAACCAGAGACTCAAAATGCAGCTGTCCTTATTTCTCTTTGTCTCTTCTCTCGAAGTATTGGCTTTATTTTCTCTTTGCAGACTCTCTCTCATGTACATCGTGTGGAAACATGGTTGCTAAGAGTGCCTGGGTTTTACATCTATAAAACTGTAGAGAAACTCTCTGGCACATTTAGTGAGAAAAATCTTGGGAAAAAGACTCTGGTCCAGCTTGGGCCACGTGCCCAACTCTGAGCAAATCAACTAAGGCCAAGGCGAAGGACTCCTAGTTTGGTTCCAGTGCCTTCTCTGGACTAATCTGGGGTGTGGGGATAAAAATTGGCTCTTGAAAGAACCACAGTTGAGATAAACAATTCACAGAAAAAAGGGATTCTTTTTCTATAAAGGAATGTGGTGGGTAGACAAAATAATGAGTGTCCATCACTCTGTCACTGTGTGTGTTCAAAGGTTGGATCAGTCAGAGATACTAGATAAAGGATTCTTACGCTGGTAGGGATTTGAACTGGAAGACCCCTAAGTTCTTTCCAACTCAGGAATGCTATTATTCTAGCTGTTTTTCAGGTAAGGCAGGCACATATTGGGTTATACCTGGAATTTTGTTTTTCTGTATATTTCAAATCAAGAATTTTCTGTTTGGAAACTGAGGAATATTTACTCAGCTATTGTTGAATTTGAGGATAGAGAAAAATATTATCTAAAAAATGAATGGTGGAAGAGAAGTCATATATACTTTTTAGAAAATGGAACCTAGGGACTTAAAGTCACATAGATAACATTCAAAGAGATAAAACACTCTTAAGTCTGAATGACTTGTTTTAAGATGACTTTGGCTTTTTTTTTTTTTTGAAAACTTTTTATTTTGAAATAATTATAGATTCATAGCAAGGTACAAAGAAATGTATAGGAAGGTCATGTATAGCCTTCACTCGGTCTCCCCAAATGTTGAATCTTGCATGACTCTAGTATGATAGCAAAACCAGGAAACTGACATTGGTACAATCCATGAAACTTACCCAATTTTCACCGGTTATACATGCACTCATTCATGTGTGTGTATGTGTAGCTCTTTGCAGATTAACCACATGTGTAACTACCACTACCATCAAAATACTTACCCATACTGTCACCACAAGACTCTCTTGTGCTACCTCTTTATAGCCACCTCCACCCCATCCTGCATTCTCTAACCTCTGATAACTTCTAATTTGTTCTCCATCTCTATAATTGTGATATAATATTATATCAATGGAATTATGCAGTATGTATTCTTTTGAGGTTGACTTTTTTCACTTAAGGTGTATCCAGGCTGTTTCATGTATATAATTCATTTCTTTTTACTGTGGAGTAGTATTTTGTTGTATGGATGTATCATGGTTTATTTAACCAAACCATGTAATAACCAAACCATGTAATAGTCAAAGGGTATTTAAATATTCTTTTAAGGATATTTAAATAGTTTCCTGTTTGGAGCTATTATGAATAAAGCTGCTGTGAACATCCATGTATAAGTTTCTATATAAAATTAAGTTTTTGTTTGTCTGGGATATGTGTCTAAAAGTAACATCCTGGGTTTAAAAGGAACTATCAGACCATTTTCCAGAGTGGCTATTTCATTTTACATTTCCATTAGCAATGTATGAGTGATCCAGAATAATTTAGTGTTATCATTGATTTTTATTTTAGCCATTTTTATAGGTATTTAGTGATATTTCATTGTGATTTTAATTTACATTTTTGTAATGGCTAATTGATGTTGAAATCTTTTCGTGTGCTTACTTGCCATCTTGAGTGAAATGTCCATGTGTATTTCTTTTTGTTCATTTTCTGGTTGGATTGTTTTTTGTTTAATATCGAATTTTGAGAATTCTCTTTGTATTCTAGATACAAGTCCTTGGTTTAATATATGGTTTGCAAATATTTTCTCCCAATCTGTAAATTGCCTTTTCATCCTAACAGGGTTTTCTTAGAGCAAAAGTTTTAAATTTCGAGGAGATAATTTTAATTAATGAAGCATAGATTTTGCATATTCGTGATTGATCTAGAGAATTTTGAATTGCCAAGTTACCTGCTCTACTTCTTTTTCAGCTCAGACATGTTACCAATGCAGGTGCAATTAAATTTAAGATGAATAAAATTATTCAGTACACAGTGTTCAAATGCAGTGAAATGCCTGTGTGTTTGCCTCTATTCTAACACCCGTTTTTCTCTTTAGTGGTGTTTTAATTAATGAAGAAAAGAAAAATCCCACTGTATTAAGGAAGTAGTTTCATTTCAAGTTTCCGTAAGATTTTATTACAGACTGGAAAGAGAACATGCAATTCTACTTGTCCCACTGACTATTGTAAATAGGCATCTCACATCACTAATATTTTCCTTTTTACACAATCCCAAACATACTGGATAGTGCAGCAACATTCCATGTTGTTTGTACACAGTTAGCTTTTAATTTCTCTTTTGGTCATTCAGTTCTTCATTCCAGAAATAATGCACAACTACTAGTGAGTCAGGACTGTGCTAGGTTCAGAGTTACAATGGGGAACAGGATAGACATAGGTGCTGCCCTCATGGAGCTTACAGTTTAGTTCTTGTTTCTTATTGTGATAAGATTGTGTTGCCTGTAAATGTTTCATGGATTCAAGTGAATATCCTTATTTCCCATCTCTTGTCACGGAATCTTCCTCACTCATCTAAAATACAGCATGTCAAAATCTTAGTGAATGGTTTTAATGCTTTGGGAGTGGCTACATTCCATTAAGATTAAAACCAAGCCAATCAAGTAATACAAGCATACACGTGAGAATATGCTACGAGGAGGAAGTCCTCATATTTAGTTACTTTTTTGCCCCACTGGGGAAATTTTTGGTAAAACCTTAAGTTACCTCAAGGGTGGCTGAGGATTCTGAACATGAGATCCCAGAGCCTACCATTTACCTTATTGCGTAAAAAGAAGTCCAGCCATTTGAATAAGCCAATTAATCAAATGTCTTTTGCATAGTCCATGTTTTTTTTTTTAAAATCTTGGTCTTGTATCATTCAAAAAAACTGAAAACTGTGGTTCCATGTTAGTTTTATGTTATAAATGAGGATTTTCCTATCCGTAAACTGGGTGACCTATTTGTAGTCTGGCTTATATGTGACTTGCTCAAACATAGACAAAATTCTAAAATAGGATCTAAACTATGTTATTTAAAAGTAAAAATTAGTTAAGAATCAACATTCTGAATTGAAAGTTTAATTTTGAGTTAAATTATTTGCTATTCAATAGCCTTTAATATTTTGTTTTGCTGTGAGCTAGGTCACATATGACAAATTTTAGATAGATCAGCTATATTTTTTAAAGTTTATTGTAACAAACACATATCATTTACTCTGCACTGGCATGTTTTATGTTCTATGCAACTATTAACTAATTAAATCCTCACAATAAATCTGTAAGTTAGCTATTATTAGCCCCATTTTACAGATGATGAAACTGAGGCACAGAGAGGCTAGTTTACATGCCCAAAGTCACAATTGATAATTGGCATAGCCAGGATTCAAAACCAGTTTATCGGCTGGGCGCCGTGGCTCACGCCTGTAATCCTAGCACTCTGGGAGGCCGAGGCGGGCGGATTGTTTGAGCTCAGGAGTTCGAGACCAGCCTGAGCAAGAGCGAGACCCCGTCTCTACTAAAAATAGAAAGAAATTAATTGGACAGCTAAAAATATATAGAAAAAAAATTAGCTGGGCATGGTGGCGCATGCCTGTAGTCCCAGCTACTTGGGAGGCTGAGGCAGTAGGATTGCTTGAACCCAGGAGTCTGAGGTTGCTGTGAGCTAGGCTGACGCCATGGCACTCACTCTAGCCAGGGCAACAAAGTGAGACTCTGTCTCAAAAAAACAAACAAACAAAACAAAACCAGTTTATCTGGCTTCAGAGGTTATGCTCTTAACTACTACACAGTGGTCCCATATTATGGTTAATCGGGTATTTTTCCATATAACACAATAAAGGCATTGAACTGACATTTTCCTATCTCTGAGAAAGTGGTATGGAGAGGAAATATTGAAGTATAGAAGCTTTTGGTAGAAGGAAAACTGGACTTAGAAGATTTGAGTTTTGACATCACTAGTATAAGCTGTGTAACTTTGGGAAAGGCCACTACATTAGTTTCCTATTGCTGTTGTAAAAAATTACCACAGATTTAGTGGCATAAAACAACAAATTTATTCTTTTACAATTCTGGAGGTGAAGAGTTTAAAGTCAAAGTGTTGGCAGAGCTGTGTTCCTTCCAGAAGCTTCAGGGGAGAGTCCATTTTCTTGCCTTTTCTAGCTTCTAGAGGCAACCAGCATTCCTTGGCTCGTGGCCTCTTCTTCCGTCTTCAAAGCACATCACTCCAATCTGTGGTTCCATTGTTACATTTCCCTTTTCTGTTTTGACCCTCTTGCCTCCCTCTTCTTAGGTCCCTTGTAACTACATTGGGTCTATCTGGATAGTCCAAGATTCTCAATCACATCTGCAAAGTCCCTTTCTCCATGTAATGCAACATATTCACAGGGTAGAGATTAGGATGTAAACATCTTTGGAGGGCTATTGTGCTGTTACCACAGTCACTTTATCTCTGTGAACCTCAGTTTCCTCAATTATAAAATGAAGGGGCTGAACTGGGTGATCGTCGAGGCTCCTTCCAATTGTGAGAACTCTGGAATTTCCAATCCAATTCAATTCTTGTTGCCTTCATCAAAAGGAAAGCTTTCAATATTGGAATCTTATTTGTAAAATAGTTTTTCATACTTCACTTTAAATTTCTTAGATGAAAAAGTGATAGGATAAATAGAAATTAGTAACCAAGGAAGAAAGAATCTAAGCTGCTTAGATCTATAAATACTCTTTAGTTGAGGTTTGAATGAAAGAGGCCTTGTTATAGCCAAACTTTGGGACCTACATTCAGGTGGAGAGTCCTTATAAATTTTTAGCAGTGCATTGACTGATTTAGAACTCTTTTATTAGACAGTAATACAAAAGTATAAATGAAACTCTATTATTATTTTGCATTTGGCTATAAGTTACAAAAACTCCATTCCTAGTGGATTAAGCAATAAGGAAATTTATCATCTTGTTATCTCACATAATGAGGATACATAGCTGGTAACAGTACAGCAGCTCTGTGATTTCTTTAAGAACTCATATTCCTTCCATTGCTTTGCTCTGCCATTTTTAGTGGGTAGGCTTTGCTGTTAGACAGGCTCCCCTCATGTTCGCAAGATGGCTGCAACATTTCTATCACATCCTTACCCACCACTATCCAAAGGCAGAAGAGAGACCATCTCTTGTGTGACTTTTTATACTTCTGGGGCCCTAGGAGATACTGTCACTGTCAGCCCTTATAAGTGTGTTCATTGGTTTTGCTTGGTTGGTTGGTTGGTTTGTGTCTAAAGGAGCCTCTCAGGTGGGTCAGTAATTAGAATGAAGTTCTAAAGACAATGCACCACCTATTCACAGTTTTATTTAAAGATGTAATGAACATAGTAATTGGATATTCAATATCCATTCTGTCCCAGATGATCAGTCTAGTCCTATGCGGTCCAATATGGTGGCCATTAGCCATATATGGTTATATAAATTTAAATTAATTTTAAAAATTCAGTTCCTCAGTTGCACTAGACATATTTTAAGTGCTCAATAATTGTCGCATATGGCTAATGGCTACTATATTGGACAGCACAGATAAAAAAACACTTCCGTAACTACAGAAAGTTATAGCATGAGGTCTGGTCAAACAAGGATAATCCCATTCTCCTTGCCTGTAACTGATTTTAAAATGGACACATAAAAGAATTCTGGTCAATAAAACACGTGAGGAAGACTGTTAAGTGGCTTCTGGGCCACTTGAAATGGGTAAGTTGGGAGATTATGATATATCGCCATGTGCCAGCATGTGGCATGGCTGAACTAATAGTGGAGATTTGACTGCCATTTCATTGGCTAGGGATTCTGCTGGTGAGAGAGAGTCTGCTCTTGTCCATCAGGAATTTGGTTTGTTTTGCAGTATTGTAGGTAGGGAATGACAACTCCGAAGCCTGCCTGCCTTGGAGGTCATATAGCTAGGGAAATACATAGATGGCGTGAGGGAGGGTCTATCTAGCCAATAAATATTTACAAATCACTTGCTATGAGCCAGGTACTGTTCTAGGTACTGAAAAGATAGTAAACAAAACAAAGTTCCTGTCTTCATGGAACTTAGAATTGTTACAAACAAATATGTAATACAATTTGAAATTGAAATAAGTGTTGAGAAGAAAATAAAGCAAGGTAATGGAATAGAATGGATGAAGTAAACCTTAACTAATGCCTAGATCTATGACTTTGTTGTCAAATGCTCAGGTGACTTAAGTTTTTCCTCTAGGAAGAAGACATTTAGTTTATAGGCTTAGTTTCACAGCAAAAAAATATAAGGGCTCTGTGTGGGTTTGCTATTTGCCAAAAGAAAGAAAAGTTAAATCAGTTCCTGAGAAGGCAGTGTATTATTCTGCTACTTGAAAATTAAATTTTCCCTGAGATCATAGATGAGCTTTGCATGGCTCAATAATAGGATGAAGTTTATTTCTAGTTTGATCATGTTCCTTTGTATCTTTTGCTTTATCTGGAAAACTTTGGCTATCTAAAGTAAACTTCTGGTCTCCAGCTTTCTCAACTGTAACATGGGATTATTAATAATAATTGCAAATCAATTGGGTTCTGGAAAGATCTGCCATTAATCAAAATAATAATAAAATGTTTTATGAAGTTGTAGGCCAAAGGAAATATGAAGCATTTTTATTAAAATTGGACAAGTCATTTAACCTGAGTCTTAGTTTTTCCAGTGTTAAAATAAAGTAGTTGTAGTGTTGTCAAGAATGTTAGTAAACATATCTTCTCTGTCAGTGATGGTAGAAATAGAAATTGATATAACCTTTCTGGAGAGCCAGTTGGCAGAACAATTACAAGTTCTTTAAAATGTGCATACCTGTTTGCCCCAACGAATAAAATTGAACAAATGTTCAAAGGTGCATATTTAAGGATGTTCATCTTACTATTGTTTATAACTGCAAAGACAGTAAACAACTTAAATGTTCAACAGTAGGGATTTAGTTCATTTATGGTACATTCCATGTGGAATTCTATGAATCTACTAAAGATAATGATGATATTAATAGATACTAATAGAATTGGAAAGAAATTCACAGTGTATTAGCATTTGTGGTGATTTGTGTGTCTTCATTTTGAGCTGCTGCAACCAGGGGTGGTAATTGTGATAACGTTTTAAAAAATCTAACATTAATAGCATGTAATTATTGAGCATTGTGGTATCCTTAGCACTATGCTAAGCTTTGTTCATATATTATCTCACTGAAGTGTCATATTAACAATATTGAGCAGGAATAGTTTGGAACCTCATTGTGCAGATGAAGAAACCAGAGGAATAAAGTAACTTGTCCAAGACCTTAAATGTAGAGATGGCAGAGTTAGAATGTATACCTAACCACTTGATTGAGCATATATTCTGCAACCATGGGCTAGAGTGCCTCTCTCTAACTATCTTTAGGTTCTAGATGGGATAGTCACCACAGGTATATTTTGGAAACTCCTTCATATCCTTTCCAGTAACAGCATCCTTATTTGAAAGTACTTTGACCAAGGCATATGGTAGGGGAAGAGGTGGTCCACTCTTTAATATGGAGGTCAGCAACCCATTGTCCATCAGTCAAAGCCACTCTGCCACTTGTTTTTGTAAATCAAGTTTTATTGCAACATGGTCATGTTTATTCACTTATTTATTATCTGTGTCTGCTTTTGTACTACAAGGGCAGAAAAGAGTAGTTTCAACAGATTATCACATGGTACATAAATCCTAGAATTTTTATTATCTGGTCTTTTACAGAAGTTTGCTGATCCCTGTCTTAATACATTAGAAATCTGGAAGGATGTATATCCTATTACAGTGACCACTTTTCTTTTCCTTAAAGAGAGTAATTAAAAAAAAAAAACAAAAACAAAACCACAGTTTAAAAAATCAGTAATATAGGCCACAAGCATCCAGGCAGTTGCTGAGGGTTTTTTGAGACAGTGAACAAGAGCAGTCTATTTCAGAACTACTGAAGGCCCTCTGTGTATGGCTGACTGGCATTCCCTAACTGGGCCTTTTTCGTTGCCCTGACACTGCCTGTTGCTGCTCCTCTGAGAAGGAATGTGTATTCACAAATGAGGTGCTCCATTAGTCATGGTGCATTTCCTGGGCCCTGGAGACCTCGGCATGACATCACCAAGGGCCAATGAGAAAGGATTCTCTGTAGCAAGCACTCAAAACTCTTCAGAAGACTGTAAACTGTATGTTCTGTTCCTAGCCCTCAGGGTGTGATTTGAGCTTGCCTTGCTCATCAGCCATATTCTGGGCACAGAAGTCTAGCTTCCAGCCCCAAGAAGCCAGGACAAGCTTGAAAATCTGCAGAGCTGCAGGCAGATTCTCATTTAGTATTTTTTTCCAGGGCTCAGGTTTTTATTCCCAGAGTTTTCCACTCCTGATGATGTTGTTGCTTCATGTGGTGAAGGGTGGGTGGTGAAAGATGTAGTCTGCATTAGATAAAAGACACTTGACAGTTAAAATTTCTGGATAAGTATAGGTTGGTAGCATAACAAAATCAGAAGCATATTTCGCTGTTTTGTTACATTGCTTTTGCGTATAGTTTAACATAATAAAAACATCTTTTAACAGCAAAGGCTCCTAGCAAATTTAGTGTGGCTTTAAAATAGGACAATTACCAAAGGAACTTTACTGAGGGGATTAGTAACTCATTAAATCTTTTATCTTCAAGAAGAAAAGAAACTTTTTTTTTAAAAAAAAATTCTCTTTCTTTGGGATTTAACCATTTTGGATAAAAACCTCTCTGTCTCTGTTTCTCCCTCTGTTTCTTTCTCTTCTGCTTCCTAATTTATTTATTTATTTATGAAAATGATTTGTGGAGTTTAGTCTTAGAGGTAACTTTGTTAACTCTGTGTACCAGAAAAATCTATTGAAAGACTTGTTTTCTAATTGGCTCAATCTTTTCCTAACAAGCTATAATTGTAAAATTCCCTCTTTAAAAATTATTCAAGGAAACTGAGGCTCAGAACTCAATGTGAGCTTACAGACTTTAATGGTTTAATTCAGTAATTAAACCCAAGAGCTGTGTTTTCCAATCTTTATATGCAATCTATGGTTGAATGAGAATGATTCCTATAGTATTTTTTCCCGTTTGAATCCTTTTTGGTGAAGTCAAGGAGAAATTGGGAAAAGCAGCCATCTTTGTTAGTATGTTAACTGTGGCTGCCATACACTGTGGAGGATCCTGCCTCTTCTGCTTCTAAAAAAAATTTCCTTGTTTTTGCAAGGTGATTTTTATTTTTATAATTATAGAGGCTTTTATTTGAAAAATCACTTGAAAGCATGAATTTATCCTTATTTCCTAACATATATACTAGTAATGAAAGGAATTTCCTCTAGAACTGTGTAATATACTGTAAAAGAGGGCACTTTTTAGCACTTCAGAAATTGTCCTTCAAAGATCTCTGTACAGTTCAAAACATTAATTACTAAAATTTCAAAACATCTCTTAGAGATATTCTAAATGGTATTTGTTTTAGGTTTTATAGATGAGGAAACTAAGGTACAGAAAGATTGAAAATTCTGCCTTGTGTCATTCATAGAAGCAGATATTGAATACACAAGTCATTCTTTTATCAAAACCCTTAAGAGGACAGCTCTTTGTGTCTTTACTTAAAATTGTTCTTGTTTTTCTTTGACAGCTTCAAGCATTGCTTCATTAACAACAATGCTTATTTTTCACAACCCTTTGATTGGGACAAAAACCCAGGTTAGAGTAGTCTCGGCAGACCCTACAAGGGATGGCTTATCTAAGTGTGGGGCGTGGGGCTCCATGCACTCTCTCATGGTCTCACTCCTGGCAGAGTACTTAATTCTCCTCAATCCCATCCCCCAATTTCTCCCACCTGAACTAATATTTACCACTTTTCTAGTCAGAGGGTTGTCATGACTACTGATGAGTTAATATTGATAAAACACTTCAAGCCTTTTGGAGAAAGGGCTTATAAAAGTACACAATTAGCACTGGCTCTGATACCAGTCACAAGCTTCTTGAGTGTGCACTAGGTGCCCTCAGATTAGTTAACCAGATCCTTGTTTTTGGCAAGGTCAGACTCTAGAATGAGGTCTGCTGCTGCCTTGAGAAAACACATCTGGTTTGAAACGTTGAAAGCCAGGTGATCCTTAAAGCAGCTACACAGTAATGTCTCCTCACTGCTTCTGTTTCCTGCTAATTTGGGGAGCAGCAGGTGCCTCCCTTGGAAACCCTGCCAGAGGGTTGGCATACCATGCTGATAATCTCATTAAGCTTTCCCTGCAGAAGAAAACTCTCAAAAGGCTATTCCAGAATATGACAGTGAGAGGTCATGACAGATAATCGGATCACTTTATGAAAAGTTAAGGATGAGTCATGTCACTTCTGAAAGGGTTGGCATCAATTTATTCCACAAAAACCAAACACTGAAGGAAGAAAGCCTTTAGTCTCATTAAGGAGCCCAGACAAAAATCCCACTTAATCCATCTTTCTGTTCCCTTTCCTCCAGCTCAGCTGGTATGCAGGTGTAGGGCAGCTTGGCAGAAGCTTTGAACATTTGGAAAAGGGAGTCATTACTGAAAGTCACTGACACACACTACCCTTGGAATGCTGCTGATGTCATGGAAAACCAGGACCTTAGCAATAACCCCTAACAACCAGAGCTACAGTAAACAGTAAATGTTACCTCCACCAAGGCATTGGTTTTTAAAGAGTTTTAACAGGCTAGTGCTTGCCAGCCACAACTCATAAAAATGTTCTTATAATTTTACCCTACTCTCTAAAAGCGTTGAATAACTGCTGAGGTTTCTCTGCCACTTGGGGATGCAAAGCCAAATTCACGTCATTTTCAAGGTTCACTAATCAGAATTTATGGCACTTCTTTTCCAGTCCTCTTCGTACCCCCTGCTATGCTCATGTGGTTAGGTTTGGTAGATTTAATACTTTTTCAAAGAAGTCTCTTGTCTTACTGAGTTGTCTCAATTTCTGGTAATGGGATGAATTGATATGCTAGATTTTGCCTAGTAGTGTATTAGTCTAGTGGTTAACTCAATCTGGTTAATTGGTAGCACTTGATCCATAGGTTACATTCCAACCAACTTGAAACAACTGGGCAAAGTGACAACCTGCAGCTCAAACTTTAACTAGGTTTGCATAGCAGGAAAATAAGCAGATTGTGCTGTCATGCAGAACTGTCAAGAATGATTGCTACCAATAGTTTAAGAAGCTGTCTTAGTCTGTTTTGTGCTGCTATAACAGAATATCCAAGACTGAGTAATTTATAATGAATAGAAATTTCTTTGGCTTATAGTTCTGGAGGCTGGGAAGTCTAAGACTGGGGGGCTGCATATGGTGAGGGCCTTCTTGCTACATCATCCCATGGTGGAAGGTGGAAGGGCAAGAGAGGGAGACGGGGGCAGAGAGAGAGAGAGAAAAGATGGCCACACTCCTTCTTTTATAAGGAATTCACTTATTCCCAAGATAAAGGTATTAATCCATTCATGAGGGCCTAATCACCTCTTAAAGGTTCTGTCTCCCGGTATCACCACATTGGGTATCAAGTTTCCAATACATGAACTTTTGCGGACACATTCAAACCATAGCAGAAGGCGAAAGAAGACAGAAACCGGCCGGGCGCGGTG
>NW_012150840.1:8679536-8683689 GCF_000956105.1 Propithecus coquereli
AAAAGACAGAAACCAAGAGATTGGGAAGAATGTTCTCCCAGCATTGCCTGTTTTTTTTTTAGAAGAGATTGGTGGAATATTATTAGGTAAACCAAACCCAGCATGGCTCCAAGTAGACCCTTTCACATGGTGGGAAGAAACAAGTGCTAGCACTGCTTTTAAAAGGCATTGTCAAGGTGACCATATAATTTATCATCAAAACTAGGATACTTTTGAGAGTCAAAGTGCTCTATTAATAATTACCCTGGGGTAATAGAAATAAACTGGGACAGTCTCAAGCAAATTGAGCATATGGTCACCCTTGTTATTGTGCCAAGACCCACCATCTAACTATCATTTATTAAGCCAGCCCTTAAAGAGACTTGCAAGAATGCAGAACAATGCCACTCTTCTTACTTAAGTTTTTTGCTTTAGAATAGTTACGTTTTAAAAATGTTATTTATAATATTATGGGTTCCTTAGTGGTTTTTAATGAATTAAATAAATGCTTTAAAATTAATCAATTTTAATTTCTAATATGGTAAATATAGATATAAACTCTACAAGTCCACAGTAATTTTTAAGAATATAAAGGGGTTCCAAGACCAAAAGGTTTGAGAACAGCTGTTTTTCAAACAGACCTTTCTCTTTGCCTGGGAAGGAATGTGCAGGTAAAGCGAGATAACAAATTTCTGGACAAGAGAGACTAGCTTAATCATTATTGCATCTACCATAAAACCTAGCAAAATGCCTTGCATATAGTTAGTAATCTTTGTGAATATGGTAGACAAAGCTCCTGTGACAACTCTGGAAAGTTACCATGTTCTCTGATGTTTTGATGTTACATTAGCATTGTTTGGTTTGTTTTATGTCTTTGTCTTTTGATATTTAATGTGTTCTGGTACTCTTTGTTAAACTTATTTTGACATAACAATAATGATGTCATTTTTCCTTCAAAGTTTTATGGAATAGATCAAATTCTCATATGAAACAAGTATATTAGATAAGAAAATGTGAAGAATAACATAAGTGAGACTTCTTTCTTTTAACCTGCCTAATTCATGTCTGTCCTTCATCACAGGTGTCACTTCTTCCTTTGCCTTCCTAGATTTTCCCAGACTGGCTGAGTGCCCCTCCCATGTGCCTTCGAAGTGTCCTTTATCACTACACTTAATACTCTCCATTTACATTTTGGTTTCCTCCAGTTACCTTTTAGTGCCTTTATGTTAGAATTAGAGTCTTTAATCTCCTTATTCCCAGAATTGGATAGTGCTTGGTAAAGGTTTAATACTGAAGGACATCTGTTAAATTGAAATGTACAGAAAGAATGGAAAGTTAGCTAATTTAAGGAGTTGGGCAAGTCTTTTTTTTTTTTTTTATGTCATGCAACATGGTTTCCATAGTCCTAGAAGAAAAAAATTTTTTGGAGTAAAAGAAATCAGGGATTGAAAAAAGACAGATTGCTTTGTTATGACCTTGCATGCAAATTGATGTATATCTACCTACCCTTCCACACTCACAAACTCTTTTTCAGAGTTAGAATCTTTTAAGCCCTTTAAGGGTTACATATTTCTGAGTATGTGATTTCTCTTGATATCAGAAATTATTTCCATTGGCAAAAAAGGAAAAATTGTGAAATAACTTTTGTAAGACAGGTTTAGTTTTGCCATAAATAACATTTCATTTTTATATTTTTTTCTTACTTTCAAATGAAAATATTCCCTTCTGAGTTTTAAATTTGTTCCTTAAGTTAGAAATACGATATTTTTAATACCTGCTTAATTTAATTTAAAAGATATCTCCAAGGCCTGAAATTAACCTGCAGTTTTGTAAATCAACATGACAGGATAAATGAGGCCATAGTTTATTTGGGTAGCAGCATCATTTGTTATGATTTAATAGTAGTGGCAATTATATATGATAAGTAGAAATAAAAATCTAAGTTATAGGAAACTAGTCTTTAATGACATGCATTTTACTTGGTTGTAGTTTGGGTCTTTTTTCTGGGTGCTGTTAGTTACATGTCTCCAAGTTTGTTTCTTTTTTGGGGGGATCAAACGTTTTAGATAATTACCAAACTTACATGCAAATTCTTTTTTTTTTTTTGTATTTTTTTATTTCAGCATATTACAGGGGTACAAATGTTTAGGTTACATATATTGCCTTTGCCCCACCTAAGCCAGAGCTTCTAGCATGTCCATCCCCCAGACAGTGCGCACCATACTCGTTAGGTATGAATAAACCCATCCCCTCCTCCTCCCTCCCACCTGCCCAACACGCAAAGAATGTTGCAAATTCTTGGAAAGCAGAGAGTGAGAACACATCACAGTTTCTATCAAGTCTCCATTACAAAAGGGGTTGGGGGAGGATTATTATGTTGTCTGAGATGGAATCCTAAAGGAACACTATGATTTTTGTGCACAGGTCACTGGCTGGGTGGGAATGGGAGAGCTGGGTGCTTGCCCTGACTTTGCTACTCTCTGAATATTAGTGTGGTTTCAGCAAATCACCTTATTTCTCTTAGCTACGATTAATTTCCCCATCTGTAAAATGAGGCTAGATTAGATGATCTTTAAGATACCTTACAGATCTGGTTCTATAGTTTGTTCTGTACTCTGTCAGGATTTCATGTTGTTGAAGTCCCTAGTTGACAAATACGGTGTGAGAGGAAATGATACATGGCAGAGTCCTCAGTAACCAAAATGGACTTTGTCCACACTTATGTGCTAATCCCCAAAGAAGAAGAAAATACAAATGGGCTGGGGGCTGAACATGAAAATGGTGACAGTGAGCAAAATATTGAAGCGGACAGCTGCAAGCTTCATTTCCTGGCCAGCCTGCCATGGGAAAGGCTGAGCCTGCCAAATCCTTCAGGCCATCAAGGCCAGAACTTTGGCTAGCTCTTATTTTGAGCTCCCCCGACACCACACACACAAACCACATAGGAAAATTGTCTCTCTCCCTTTATATTTGTGCCTTTTGGCTACACTTCTATTTATGCCAAGTCCTTGCTTAATCTCCTTCCTTCCAGCTGTTACTATATTCTGCCTGTTGCTTTCTGGGGGCTTTGAAAAGCAGCTGCAATCTTCAGAGGAGGCACAGGGTGGTGGTGTTGGTGGAGGAGTATTGTAGGCCGTGTGGACTCTGTCAGAACCGACAGCCACTTTTACCTGGTTTACAGGCAGTCCGAACAGTGTTCTCACTCTCCTTCCTTGGCAGACATTAGAACTGATGGCTTTAATTTTTCCCCCCTCCCTTCTTCTTTGGAGAGTTTTTTCCCCCTTCTACATTCCTCAGCCTTTTTTTCTGCAAACATCCTGTGGAGGATTTGGTTTGTCTTAGGTTCTTTTGCCAGGCTGCTCATCATCTTCTTTTTTTTCCACATAAAACATATTTATCTATTGCAAGAACTTAAGATGGATAACCAGAGCATCTGTACTCTCTCACAGGCCTAGAAATTTGACCCCTTCTCAGCTCTGACAGTCCATCCCAAATCACTGGGTTTTCCAAGGCCCAGAGAGCTCTTGGCCATTTGTTGTCTATCCAGCCCCAGCTGTTGGAGAGCTGGTTTTGGTGTACTTTCACCCCTGGCCTCTGTTGTTTCCACGCAGAGCTTGTCTGCATACATCTTGTTTTGGCTCTTAGTGATGGCAGCTGAGCAAAGAGACACTTGGTTCTCATCATTTTAAAAAACCAAGGAAGAATCAGGAAATCTGACAGAAGAATCTTGGCTGAATAGAAGGAGAAGCTAGCTATGTATCATGAAGGTTTTAAATCATTCCACTGTGTACAGACTGACTTTGTGGTCCGAATATTGAAAGCAAAACAAAAGGAAAACCCTGCATGATCATTGTCTTTTGTAGTAGAGAATTGTCTTATGTTGATTAACACATTGACTGCTATGTGAGTTGTATTTAACTCAGGCTACTTTTGAGCCCAGGGCCTCATGACACAAAACCCTGCAAGTTGGTTTGTGAAAATCGTACTTGTTGATGTTCTTATTGTTACAATTAATATTGACAATTTAATTCTAAAAATATGGATTGTGTTGCATATAACTATGCATAGAAAACAATAAAAAATAACAAATTAGGAAGGATCTTTTTGTTTTAATAAAACACCATAGCCCCAGGGAAAAATTTTTTTTCTAGTGTGGCAGTTAATGTGTTTGTAA
>NW_012150840.1:8683929-8721563 GCF_000956105.1 Propithecus coquereli
GCTAATTTCTTTCTATTTTTAGTAGAGACGGGGTCTCGCTCTTGCTCAGGCTGGTCTTGAACTCTTGATCTTGAGCGATCCTCCCACCTCGGCCTCCTATGGTGCTAGGATTTCAGGCGTGAACCATCACGCCTGGCCAAAATGTCCGATTTTGAATCAAAAGTATAGTTTATTATATCTCAAACAAGAAGCATTGCAATTAAAATATGTGCCTAAACTATTGACACAGTTTTGCCATCTTAACAGTAGCTTGTTTATGCCAGCATCAGCGAAGAAGCCTGGAGAGGGAGTGGCTATGAAATCGCAAAAGGTATTTTCCACAGCTTGTTGAGAATTGAATATTTTTCCTTGCAAGAAGTGGTCCAAAGCCTGGAAGAAGTGGTAGTCAGTTGTTGCAAGATCTGGTGAATACAGTGGATGACAGAGTTACCAAGTCCAGCCTCTGTAATTTGAGCAGCGTTTTGTGTGACACATGGTCAAACGTTGTTTTGCAAGAAGATTGGCTTGTCTCTAGTGACCAATCTCAGCTGCTTAATTTCAAGCAGCCTCATCATTTTGTCCAGTTGGTTGCAACAGATGTCCACTGTAACCGATTGACCAGATTTCATGAAGCTGTAGTGGATAACACCAGCACTGGACCACCAAACGAACACCATTAGCTTTTGTGGATGAGTATTTGGTTTTGGGCTATGTTTCGGCACTTCATCTTTGTCCAACCATTGTGCTGAACACTTCCAATTGTCAAAAAGAATCCATTTTTCATCACACATAACAATATGGTATAGAAATGGTTTGCCTTCATGTCGTGACAGCAAAGAAAGGCAAGCTTCAACACGATTTCTCTTCTGATGCTCGTTTAATTCTTGTGAAACCCATCTATCCAGCTTCTTTACCTTGCTGATTTGTTTCAAATGGTCCAATATTATTGTAATAGTAACGTCAAACCTTGCTGCTAATTCATGCATAGGTTGAGATGGATTCATTTCCACTACGGCTTTCAGCCCATCATTATCCATCTTGGTCTCTGGTCACCCACATGGCTCATTTTCAAGATTAAAATCACCAGAAGGGAACTTCTCAAACCATCGACGTACTTGTGCGTTCATTAGCAACATCCTTCCCAAACACTTCTTTGATATTTCAAGGTGTCTGCGCTGCATTGGTCCCACGACGGAACTCATATTCAAAAATAACATAAGTTTTTGACTTATCCATGGTTTCCCAAAAATTGCTCTAAAAAGAAATGTGAAAGATAATCACAAGTCAACATGTGTGTTTGAAAGACTGAGGATGTACCTTCACAATAAAAATAAAACAAGAAGTGTCAAGGTGAAATGTCATAGATATCAACTGTCAAACTTAGTAGTTAAGGAAATCGGACATTTCATACTTAATAACCTAATACAATGGGTTGTTCTTATCTGCCACTCTTTCTGGAAACTTTTCAAGTATCTTGCCCTATAACTGACAGCACCAGCCCACACTTCCGTTTATATAAGAGGAACTCCACATGGTCTTGAGAACTTTGTAAAAAAAACAAACAAACTCAAAGCATGTCTGTATTTTGGTTTTTATTTAAAAAAATTAAAATGTTAATTGATGTTAAATTCAAATATGAGTCTGTATGGTAACATTCTTTGGTGACAGGATCTTGCTTAACTTTGTATGTACTATATAAAGTCTTTTTTATTCATATTGGGAATATAATACTACAAAGCCATTTTTCTTTCATTTCTGCCTATATAGTCTCCTTAATCCTTGAGTTGTTTGGCTTCCTTATTTCTAATACTCAACCCTTCTGTTACTCACCCTTTCCCATCATTCCATGCTTTTGCATTATCTACAATTCATGGAGTCAGTGTGGCAAAACATTAGAGCTGGAAGGGCCATTAGATAGATGTTAACTATCCAAATTCCTCATTTTGTAGACGAGAAAAAGAAAGTCTACAAAGGGAGCATGATCTGGCCAAGGTCACACACATGCCAGAGCCCAGGCTCACAAGCCTTCTGACTTCTGGTCTAATGTTTGTCCACTTTACCACCTACGGTCCATGTGTCAGGAGTTTTCCAAAGCACTGGTGATAACTCCTTCAACAAACAAGCAGTGCATTCTGCCTGAAAGGCACAGGCTTTGAAACCAGACAGATTTGGGTTTGAATATCTGGTTCTGCCACCTACTGGCAGGGTAAGTTAGGCAAGTAACTAAAGCTCTTTGAGACTGTTTCTTCCTCTGTAATATGGGAATAATGACAATAATACTTTGGAGTTATTGTGCGTATTATATAACCTACGAAAAGCACTTGTTACACATATTGTGTTCAATAAATTATTATTATTATAGAAATCTGTTCACAATGAAATGTTATACGTGTAAACAATAATTTAAAATAGGTTTTTGTAATTGGGTATTCTGAGCCTCTCTTATTCAATAGTATTTTCCTAAACTCAATATTAGTGTATGAATGGAGTGAATTGTTTGGAAATGAATTCCTGAAAGTTATTCATATCATGACTGTGATTCATGCATTTCCATTTTCTTTATGGTTTTCATCTGTAATTAGCTGCAGTACATCTGCATCTTGTCCAAAAACTTTTGTGTAAGTTGAACTCACCCAAAAAAGGCATTTGGAGAGTCCTGGGATTGGGTTTGGCCCCTACTCTTAATATAGCTAAATACTAGGATATAAATCTAGAATATAATCTGTGTAGAATGTTATATTCACATTTTTGAGAAGTTTAGAATACTTAGTGTTTTTTTGAAACTTCCTGAACTGTATGATGAACAGCTTCAATGTAAAATTACATGTATTTGTTTTGAGTATAGGTAGAAGTTATCATAAATTCAACGTAAAGATGCCCAAGACTCCTGTTAGAAGCAAGCATTTCTTTTCTCCTATCTAACCAAAAGAAAAAAAAAAAAAAGGATGCAGAACTACATTGTTGAATCCAGTAGTAAGGGGAGAAGGAATGAATTAGGCAACAAAAGCTAAGATGGAATTCGCAAGGCCAGAAGCAAGAAAAGAAAGTTTAGGAGCTTCAGAAGAGGCAATTCGGGGGAATTTCAGTTGAGGGCCTCTCAAATTGCCTGGATGTCGTTGGCTGATTGGAATGCACTTAAGCTTGAAGTAGAAGAGAGAACCTTGAGAAACTAGACAGAAAGAACTTTTCTTCTCTAATAATGAGAGGGCTCAGGAGAAAGAGCTTTGGCTTAAATTTTAGACAGAAGCGCAACTAGAAAGAGGCACTGTGTGCCTTGCCTATAGCAGATCCTTCTTATGGAACCCTTAATTGTCAGGAGACTTTCAAGCTCATATAGTTTGGCCCATACTTATGGTTAGATGAATAAAATCTGTAAACACTCTTAGGGTTTTTTGATTGCTTTTTCCATAAGGTAAGGTGTAGCAGTGATGGAGAGTGGAATGGACATTCCTTGTGTCTATTTGTTCCCAATGTCATGTGTTAGATTAAGAGGCTTAGGCTAATGGTTTCTTAAAGACAAAAGCAGGCATAATTATGGAGGAATATTGGATAATCAAATATGACTGGGAAGTAGAATGTCCTATTTTGCTATATTTTGGGTTTATCCAAATGAGATCAGACCAGAGGAATTTGGCAAGCATTGAGGCTCACCACTTAGAACTACACGAAATACTTGTGGTGGCAAAAGAATTTCTCCAGGAGTCGTATTCCACTTGAGGCATAACAGCCAGAGATTCCTAGCCCTTGAGGGGAGAGTGCCAAAGTTGATAAATTTTAGAAAAATCAACCAAGATCTACAAACCCTGGAGAAATAGTTCAATTGGATGATACTGGCACTATGTGTTTCTGTATTTTTCATACAGAAGACATACTATGAGTAAATGTGTCCCGCAATCCACTTTTTAAAATCAGCTCTTCCTTCATTTCATGTCTTCCCCTTGAAATTTAATATATTGCAGTTTAATAAATGAGAAGACTATAAAATAATTTTAAGAACTTGTGTATGGCTTCTTCTGTATTCTGTTTGAAATTCTAACATGTTAACCTTGCCATTTCTTAAAATATTCTGTCAGGAGCACTTCACACTTAAAATTTACATTAATGTTCAGTCATTCCCTGAGCCTTTTTATATTCTGTTGTAGTAAACTACACCTATCACTACATGTCATCATCCTCTGTATTACCTATCCCTTGTAATCTGATGTCTGTCCCTATAGCTCCCAATTGTTTTCCCTTCAAGTACCCATTCAATTGACTTATATACATTCATTTTTCAATAAATAAATATTTCAATAAATATTTTTTATTTAATGATGAATGAAGAAGTATAATAGTTTTCTACATTTTTAAACAACTGTTGTGGAGAGAGAATTATAACACAGTAGGAAGGAACTACTGTGATTGGAGTCAAACATGGAACCAAAAAAGGTAAAGCAAGGGAACATTTAAAAATTTTTAACAGCTTTATTGAGTCATAACTGACATCCAATAAACAGCACATATGTAGTCCAATGTGATAAGTTTGACATATGTATACACTCATTATCTAATCATCATTCTCACGCTCAAGATAATGAACATACCCTTTATTCTCAAAAGTTTCTACGTGACCTTTGCAATTCATCCCTCCCACCCTTCCCCACCTTACCCTTCTCAAGCAAACAAACCACTGATCTATTTTTATAATCTATAGATTATATTGCATTTTCTAGAGTTTTATATTAATGCATCATACAGTATAAACTCTTTTTGGTGTGGCTTTCTCACTCAGCTTAATTATTTTGAGATTCATCCCTCTTGTTACATGTGTCAGTGCTTTTTACATGTATCAGTTCCTTTCTATTGGGAAGTTTTCCATTGTATGTGTATGTATATGACATTTGCTTATCCATTCATCTGTTGATGGGCATCTTGGGTTCTTTTCAGTTTATGGCTATTAAGAATAAATCCACTGTGAACATTTGACTACATATTGTTAAATAGAGGTATACTTTTTTTCTTTTGGGTAAACACCTAGGATTGGAATAGCTAGATCATAGGATTGGTATATGTTCAGCTTTGTGAGAAACTGCCAAATTGTCTGTACCATTTTGCATTCTCACCAGCAATCAACTAGAGTTCCTGTTTCTCTGCATCTTTGCCAGTATTTGATGATGTCATTGCTTTGGATTTTAGCTATTGTAATACAGACGGTCCTCAACTTACAATGGTTTGACTTATGATTTTTTGACCTAACAATGATGTGAAAGCAATACATATTTAGAAGAAACCTTACTTTGAATTTTCGTCTTTTCCTAGGCTAGTGATATGTGTGATATGATACTGTCTCGTGATGCTGGGAGTGGCAGTGAGCCACAGTTCCCAGTCAGCCAGATGATCATGAGAGTAAACAACTGATACTGTACTGTACACTACAGTGTTTAATAAATTACACAAGATATTCAATACTTCATTATAAAATAGGCTTTTTGTTAGATGATTTTGCCCAATTATAGGCTAATGAAAGTGTTATGTGCATGTTTAAGATAGGCTAAACTAAGCTATGATGTTCAGTAGGTTAAGTGTATTAAATGCATTTTTGACTCAGAATATTTTCAATTTATGATGGGTTTATCAGGCCATAACCCTACTGTGAAGTCAAGGAGCATCTATAGGTATGTAGTGGTATCTTAATGTTTTAATTTGCAATTCTCTAATGTCATATGTTGGACACCTTTTCATATATTTGTTTCTTGTATATATTCTTTGATGAGGTGTCTGTTCAGATCTTTTACCCATTTTTAATTAGGTTGTTTCTTATTAATCAGTTTTAAGAGTTCTTTGTATATTTTGGATATAAGTCTTTTATCAGATTGTGTTTTTCAGAGATTTTTCTCTCAGTTTGTAGCTTGTCTGTTTATTCCTTTAACAATGTCTTTGGCAAAGCAAAAGTTTTTGATTTTAACGTAGTCTAACATCAATTTTTTTCATGGGTTGTACTTTTGGTGTTATATCCAAAAACTCATTGTCAAGCCCAAGGTCGCCTAGATTTTCTCCCATGTTAACTTCTAGGATTTTTACAGTTTTGCATTTTGTGTTTAGTTCTATGATCTATTTTTAATTAATTTTTGTGAAAGATATAAAGTCAGTGTCTAGATTCATTTTTTTTCCATGTGAATGGCTAGTTATTCCAGCATCTATTCTTCTCCATTGAATTGCCTTTGCTCCTTTATCAAGGTTCAGTTAACTATATTTATGTGAGTCCATTTCTGGACTCCATTTTATTACATTTATCTAGTTATCTATTTTTTCACCAACACCCCACTGTCTTGATTACTGTAGCTGTGTGTGTGTGTGTGTGTGTGTGTGTGTGTGTGTGTATGAATGAGATAAGGTCTTGCTCTGTTGCCCAGGCTGCTGGAGTGCAGTGGCTATCCACAGGTATGATCCCATTACTTATCAGCACAGGAGTTTTGAACTGCTTCATTTCTGACCTGGGCTGGTTCACCCCTCCTTCGTCAACATGGTGGTCTCCCACTCCTGGGAAGTCACCCTATTGATGCTGAACTTTGTTTAGACACCAGTCAGCATAGGGCACTACAGCTCAGAACTCCTGGACTCAAGCAATCCTCCAGCCTCAGCCTCCTGAGTAGTGAGTTGCTGGGACTACAAGTAAATGCCACAATGCCCCGCAGATTACTGTAGCTTCATAGTAAGTAAGTCTTAAAGTCGGGTAGTTTCATTTCTCCAACTTTATTTTTCTTTTTCAATATTGTGCTGGCTATTTGGGGTCTTTTTTCTTTCTACATAAATCCTTTTTTATTTCCCATCTCTCAAGGATCATTGTCCTTTATTGCTTGATGTCTAGTGTCATGAAAGAAAATTATTTCATATGTTTTGTTTCTTTAAAAATATTTTGGTTGTTTTAGGTTGTAAGGTAAATCTGGTTCCTGTTACTTCATCTTGGTCAGAGGGAAAAGTGCTCAAGGATCTTCTTTTAAGTTTTCCATGGTGGTTATAGATGTGACTGTTAGCAAAACAGGGAGTCTTGAACTGAAATATCCATGATGTTTCATCATAAATTGAGAGTTAGGAAAGAGAATTAATCTAAGAATTACCATTATTTGTACTTTCTCCCACTCACATCTGTCACAAACAGTTGCATAACAAGTTTCTTGTGTACATCGTTCACCACATCAATGGGTAGAGTATTGAATTTGGAGGGGAAAGATAGAACAAGCTACTACTAGAAAGATAGAACAAGCTACTAGTTGCATTGAATGTATGTAAAAGAAAATGATGCAGAGAGCTAGGTTGGTATTCAAAGTACAGTATTAATTTCTTTATAGTAGTAAATAGCTGTGAGAGTTTTGTTGTTATTTGTTTTGAGTTTTTATTTGGGCTTCACTGAGGAATCAAGTGATATTTGGCAAGAAAAGCAGGGAAAAAATACAAAAAAGCTGGAGAAATGCATGTTATTTTTTTGCTATTCTTATGGCTCCAATAATGCCAGCCAAGTCAATAAATATTTACAAAATCCAACTAGCCTGTGATAAGGTATTTCCTGCAACTGCTTTATCCTTTTAAAAATAGTCAGTTTGAAAAGTAGAAAAGATCATGGATAAACAGCAGTGATTAGAATGCAAATGTGACTCTAGGATGCAGTACACAAAGGTTTTTTGCAATTTGCAGCAAGTATGAGTTTTGGATTGACTAGGCCCTCAGAGCCGAAAGAGACCCTTCTAACTCTTACTGGTAAACAGAAAGGCTCGGAGTTCATCTGCCTAGTTTATTTGGCTAATTAGCACGCAAGACTTTCTTCAATAGAAGGTAGGGAAGTAAGAACTAGATAATATCTTGGAAGATCATTTTTTTTTCTTTTTTTCTGTCTTTCACTTCTTAGAGGCTTAGACTGCTGAATTGGAATGGATTAAACGAACTTTAAAATGAAGCCTTGATGTGCTGGTTGCTCTGCCTGCTCTGTTGGGGTAGCACTGGTTCCAGGGAGAGAGAATGCAGTTTTTGTTTGTTTGTTTTCAGACATTTTTCTATATCATCACATTTTTTTTTTTTTTGTGAGCCAGGTTTTGAGATTGATGATGTTGACAGAACCCTTGCAGAATGGAGTTCATCTCCACAGTGAAAGGCTTTCATATTTCAAGTTTTAAAATTCTAGAATATTTTACTATTGTTATTTCTAGTTTTTTTTATGCCTCTTTGTATGGAAGATTGGTCTCTCCTTTTATTAAGTTGTCAGCTTTTAGGGAGATTCCTCTTTTAAGTTAAGAAAGCATTTTAGGCTGAGCGCGATGGCTCACGCCTGTAATCCTAGCACTCTGGGAGGCCGAGGCGGGCGGATTGTTTGAGCTCAGGAGCTCGAAACCAGCCTGAGCAAGAGCGAGACCCCGTCTCTACCAAAAATAGAAAGAAATTAATTGGACAGCTAAAAATATATAGAAAAACTTAGCCGGGCATTGTGGCGCATGCCTGTAGTCCCAGCTACTCGGGAGGCTGAGGCAGGAGGATTGCTTGCCCGGAAGTTTGAGGTTGCTATGAGCTAGGCTGACGCCACGGCACTCTAGCCCGGGCAACAGAGCAAGACTCTGTCTCAAAAAAAAAAAAAAGTATAGCTTCCATGTTTATTCATATTTAACTTCATTCTAATAAGGTCATTGCATACTGAGTGATATTTATTTATGAAGTATTTGAAATATATTATGAAATATAAAATATGTTTGAACTATAATGAATTATGACAATCTCAATATATTTATTAATTTCCTTTTATTAATAATTCATCCAAGGCTAGTCTCAAAAGTTTGAAAACAGAAACCTTGATACATTTTTTTTTCTTTTGGCGGGATTTTGAACCTTTTACATAAAAGTGTAAACCTTTGTTTTGTATTATGAGTCCTCAGTCTGGTTCCATAGCATCTCTGTAATTAAAAGAGCGTGTTGCCATTTATGAAGGACTTACTTTTGGTAGTTGGGATTTGGAGAACTAGAAAATATTATTATTATTAACTTACACCCATAAAAGAGTGCTATTAAAAATTCACTTAATACAAGTGCTTCCTTTGCTTTGAATTTAAACAGGTTTTCAATAAGCTAACCGATAGAGGAGCGATTAACATTTTTATGTATGTTATATGAAAGTGGTGGCATTGTGAAAAATGGGGATACTATAATATAAGTAATAAAAGGTATGGAACTAGATAATCTAAGAATTTTAGAACTAAAAATAGTCTTAAAAATAATTTGGGGCCAGTGGTGCACGCCTGTAATCCTAGCACTCTGGGAGGCCAAAGCAGGAAGATTGCTTGAGGCCAGGAGTTCAAGACCAGCCTGAGCAAGAGCAAGACCAAGTCTCTAGTAAAAATATAAAAAATTAGCCAGGCATCGTGGCACGTGCCTGTATTCCCAGCTACTCAGGGGGCTGAGGCAGGAGGATCACTTGAGCCCAGGAGTTTGGTGTTACAGTGAGGTGTGATGACACCACTGCACTCTAGCCCAGGCGACAGAGCGAGACCCTGTTTCAAAAAAAAAAAAAAAAAAATTATTCGGAACATGGATTTCACTTGATAGATGAGAAAACTACTGTCCTGAAGCACTGTCAAGCCTTGGCCTACAGAGCTAGTTAGTGCAGATGTAAGGTGAGAACCTAAGTCGCATATCTGCCAGTTCATTGACTTTTCTACTATATTCTAATTGTTTTCTGTTTTTAGAAGCAGCAATCCTTATGAGCTCTACAGCCCGAATATAAACAATAAAGGCAATAACAAACTGTTATTTTAAAACATATGATTTAAACCTATCTGTTTGGCTTGTTTACCTGTATTTGGTTTGTCAGAAAGTTGTAGGAGTCAGGTGTTGTGTAACTCGTGGCCTCTACTATTATTTTCAAAGTCAAAGAGAAATCATTGGAGAAGAATCCTCTTCTTATATAAACTTTTAAACGATTCATTTGAGTGTTTAGGAAGTTGTGATCCCTGCTGTGATGGTCCTAGAAGACACTGCACAAGCCACAGCTGGCTATTCTGGAGACTATAGAAAGAGAAAGAGCTTTTGCCCTGATGTAGCCCATAAAATGAATAATAGGCAACATTCAGGGAGACCTAGCTCATCGCAGATTATTCTCGCCACACCCTTCACACAGCCTTTTTTTACCCCTTGTCCCACCTGATCCCAGCCTGCCTTGACTAAACTGAATGAACAGGAACCGTTGTATGAATCAGAAGAAAAATGTCTTAAATATATGAAGTTATAATGACTTCATAAGTGCTATAAAAATACTCTGTAACTGAACTGGAAGTTGCATCATCTATGCCTGTGGCACCCATGGACTGGGCCCAAATGGTATAATTCTTCAGTGTAATACTGAAGTAATTTTTCCTCTGCCGAGTAAATGGTTTAGATTTCAAACCTATGAAATGCCAAGCTATAATTTTCCAATTCCAGTGAACCACAGGTGTAAATTAAGTTCCTTTTACTTCTTGCTATCTTCTGTAGGAAAGCTGAACCAAAAAATACCCTTGTATGAATCTACAAAGTGAGCTTTAAAATCAGTTAATATATTTTAATGCCTATGTACTATATAGCACTGCTCTTTTAAATGTATAAAACTCCTTAATAAAGTCCATTTCATTTAGAGAAAACAATTGTTTTTATCCACATATATTGTAATAACAATAGAAGTGGCATATCATAATGACAGAACATGGGGAGTCAGAAAATCTGGGTTCATTTTTGCCTCTACTATTGATTCTTCACTTGATACAGTTTAATTTCCTTTTCCTTTAATTTCTATATCTGCTAAAGATGAATAGTAATACATACAGGGGTGCTGGGAGAATGAAAGATAAATTCTCCCAAAGGAATTTGAGTTGCTTAGAAGAAAGACTTATTTAGGCAAAAGTTGATTCCATTTTCTATCTTATTATTTCTTGCATTCAGATACCACAATAAGTATTAGAAGAGCTTTGAAGGATTTGGTTATTTTTCATAACTTTTCTTGCGGGTAAGGAGGTTAATATAATTGCCTGCATTTTATAAATAGGAAAACTAAAGTGATCAAAAGATTTATTTCTGGGCTTAAAATCCTAGCCTTTAGGAGAATAGGGGGAAATTAGTAGGAATATAGATACGATAACATTGGCCATGAGCTGATAATTGTTAAAGCTGATAATGGGGGTGTGTGGGGGGGGAGATCATTACTGTTATCATATCTACCTTGTCTATGTTTGAAATTTTGCATAATAAAAAATTTTTAAATATTGTCAATTTTTAAAAAAGAATAGCCCATTTTCACTTACAAAGTTCTTTAAAAATGCTACTAAATCTGTATCTCAGGCATGGAGAATTATTCTTTGGGCTTAGCGAAAAATTTACAAACTATTTATATTCACAGAACCTGAACACTGACATTTTAGTTTCATATTCAGTTTTTATATTCTATTTCCAATGCTTTCTAAACCATTCGCTATTTTCGGCACTTTTATTATATCATTTCTTTGGAGTTAATAGATTACCTTTTTTTCTTATTCCTGTTCCAGATGCTTGTCACCTTCTCTTTGTCACTGTTGATTTTAAATTTCATTTTCCTATTTCTGGAAATTTGTTTGGAATTATAAGCAGTCATTTATTAACCCGATTACTTTATGCTTCAGTGGACTTGTCAATGGGTGGCCATGTGAATTATTTCAGCTTTTAGAGACACAGATCAACCATGCTATCCTATACTCATAGCAGAAAGCTGCCAACTTCCCCATTGTAGGATCTTATAATCTAAGGGCATTTGAAACATGTGAGAACACTTGTATTAAAAAAAAAATCACCCTCAGCCTGGGTTAATTGTACTGATAAACTTGAATAGTTAAAGCTTGTCATTTCATATGGTCCCAGATGACACAAATGCTGAACTGGAAATATACTTACTATGATTTGTTTTTAGATATCAAAGGAAAAAAATTTACAATAGAATCAGAACTTTAGAGCTAAGAAAGATCTATAATATCTTATATAGATTTTTCAATGTATTTATAAAAACCCCTAAGATTAGAAAGGCCAAGTAATTTGGTCAATGTTACATGTCTTAGTACTGGCATAACTGGAACTTTAACTTGAGCTTCTTAGCTTTCAATTCAGAGTTCTTAACCAGTTTGCCACCCAAGTGCAATTTCCATCCTTGATGTTGTTTGTGAACACTAGATATGTCCCTGCTTCTTACAACTTATAAATTTTGCTCTATTTTGCAATGCCCTGCCAAGCCATACTGGAGCCTGAGGCAAAATGAAAGACCATTGATACTAATCCTGTCTTTATTTAAAATACTGATATTTTCTTCACCATGGATTTTGGTATTAATTTTAATTTTTAAAATACTGCATTAAAATATTACTTACTCTGAGTTTTTTGGCAGCCTCTAAAATTTTGCATCTAAGGTGGGTGCCTTGCTTGATTCATCCCAGTCCCAGCCCAGTTATTTTGCTTTAATCCACTTACTCTATAAATCCCTTCTTTCAGCTTTGAGGTGATAAAATAAAATCAACCTATGGAACTTTATAAGCAAACCCTTACTGTTGGTCACTATAAATGACGGTGGCAAACAGAACAAACCGGAGTTTGCGAGTGCTATTCATTCATTAGCTTAATTGTTAGTAACTGAAAGCATAGTAATTTTTGGCTCCATGAATATAAACTTTCTTAGAATGTCTAGCAGCTTATTGAAAAGAACTCAAAGCTAAGTCATGGATTCTATTGTTTCATCCTTCACTGTATTGTGTTTTGAGCTCTCATATAATTTTGTTTGCTTTGATTTCTATAAATTGCGAATCAGAGGAAGGAAGCTCTTTATAGGCCCATTATGTTTATTATTTTACTTGGTCCTCTCAACTACTGTTTGAGATAGGTATTTTATAGAATTGGACTCTTGATTCCAAGTGATAAAACCCAACTTACACTGACTTAAGTTAAAAGTGAATTCCTTAGCGAACATAATTGAAAAATCTAAGAAGTAGATCTGACTTCGGATATTACATTTTTTCAGCTCTCTCTGTGTCTCTCTCTCGACTCTGCTTTCTGCTGGGTTGGCTTTGTCACCATTCAGGCTTTTCCTGCACAGTAGCTTCAGGCCTATACTCTTATACAGGTTTACCTTACCAACCTTTGCAGAAAGGGAATGAATCTTTCCTGACTGCTTGAGTAAAAGTCTCAGAGTATAATTGGCCTGGCATAGGTCACATGCCCATCCCTGAACCAGACATTAAGGCCTGGGGAATGCAATGATTTCACTGGCTAAACCTGGTTCATGTGCTCGTCCCTGAAGCAAAGACTAGACTGAGAGTGGAAGAGAGCTGTTTTCCCTAAAGAGAAAACTTCTTAACCCCTTCTCCCCTAATACCCCCAAAAGGAATTCTGGACAGGCAAAGACAATGTCTGCTAAAATCTTATTATTCCCGTTTCATTTATGAGGAAATTGAAGCTTAATTGAGTTAATTTTCACAAGGCTACACAGCTAAGTAATAGTTTAAATTTTGACCCAAATCTGCCCAAATCTAAAGCCCAATCTCTTTTCTCCATACTTTGTTGTATTCCTAGAATACTGTGCTCCTTCTCCTAAATGTGAAACACAGCAAAAAATTACCCAGCCTAAAACGTCAATAGTGCTAAGGTTAAGAAACCCTGCTTTATGGGTTCCATTTCTAGGCTATTACTATTAACATAAATTTTGAAAGAAATAAGTAATACAGAGCAAGATTGAAAGAATTCAAACATCTAGGTACAATTAAGTAGTCTCTCAATTCAGAGAAAGTTTATTTAGTTTTCATAGTGGTCAGCTTTAGGATATTGAATTCTCTTATTTAGTGGGTAAATTGAAAGAGAATTTAAGTTCCTTTAAAAATTTTCTTGCAAGTTTTAGCTAACTTCCCATGCATAATTTTTCATCCTAAAATAAGCCATATAATTTTTTCCTTAAAATATAAATCTAGGGATATTTTATATTGAATTCAGAATGCTTTAAAAACAAATATGTAAGTTCATTTTGAAAGTCTTTTAAAGATTTCAAATAGAAGATCCTATACCAGGGGAAATAATTAAAACAAAAATTTAATCAAGGCATTGCTAAGAGTTTGGATGATAATAAGAGATTTAATAGACTAGAAAAGGTACAGAAATTTTCTTCCTATGAGCAAGTGCTTTGTGAAAGAATAATGAGCTGGGTGCAGTGGCTCACACCTGTAATCCCAGCTACTTGGGAGGCTGAGGTGGGAGGATTGCTTGAGGCCACAATTCCAAGACCAGCCTGGACAACATAGCAAAACCCCGTTTCCAAAAAACAACAACAACAACAACAACAAACAAAAAAGAATAGTGAAAGCAGAAGAGGTGCATTTAATGTATGATAGCTGCTAGTTATTGGGTTTGACACCAGAGAAATCAACCTTCTTGTTTAATGACATGAAAATAGTTTGAACTGTCTAACTCCTTGAGACTTGCAAGTGGTTTCGGAATTGTGCATATCTGCATGGATTCTAAGAAAGCTATGCTTCTGTAGTTAAACCACAGATAGTATTCCAGCAGAATAGTTGAATGATTAGAGTGATACTACAGATGACATTCATATAAGAAATCTTTCATAATCCAGAAAATCAAATTTATTGTTGGAGTTCGAAGATTCGGAGCTTAGCGTTTTCTGATTTGGCCAGTTTTATACAAATAGTTTTTCAATTTTGTGTTCCAAATTCTCACAACTCTGTGCATGCATGGAATTATTAATACAAATCCATTCCTTTTTCTGGTTCTTTTTAACCTTATCAGATCCAACCCAGATCAACTAACATTTCCTCTGATTTCAGCTGAATAATTTCTACTTGCTTTGGTAACTAACATGGATGACTCTCTCCCCACCTCTCCTAACTGCTTGATGGTCCTCTGGCTCATGCCTGTCTTGCCCATTTATTTGGCCTCACTTCTTCACCTGACCATACTGTCTAATCCTGGTAATACTCATTGCTTTTTCTATTCTATTTTTCTTTGGCTTCTCTTCCATCCCCTGTATTAAATTTCTTCCTTGCTTATTACTTCTACCTCCTTCTGCTTCCAAGGCCCCATGACTGGGTCCATATCCTTAGACTTATCTGTTTCTTAGTTCATGTCCTCATCTACTAAGGTATCTGACATCTACCCACCTAGCATATTTTAGTAAGGCATATGTATATAACTAAGCCATCTATTCATTGCTAATAGAATCCAATTTGCAGTTTCCTTGCAAATAAGGCAGCTGCTGATCAAATCACCCAAGGTCTTAATCATCAGAATGCAAGTTCCTTTGTCACATTAGGAGGGACAATAATATTTATCTACAAAAAAAGTCAGAAAAATACCTTAATGAGGATACTGGATAAAATGTTAAGTTAATAATTTATTATTAATATAGTCCTATTTTCCTTGAGAAGAAATGTTCTTCGAGATTTGGAATTCCTTATCTATTTACAAACATTTTCCTGGTAGTGTCAAAAGTTTATTCCTCTCTACAGCTTTGTGAGGTGGGTTGGTATTCCCAGTTTTATGGAACAGAGAGATGAGAGATCACTTGACTAAACAAGTAACTTGTTTAGAATTTCGCAGCAAACTAATTACAGAGCCTTTGAATTTTCTGTCTCTTCATTCCATGATATAAATATAAAATGATTTTTTTGCAGTGCTTATTTATATGAATGCCTTAGAGTATTTCCTTTCCTTTAATGAAATCATGAAAACTATTACCTGGTAATGAAATTGTGAGGTAAGAAGAGAAATGAATTAGGTACAATGTACCTGAATTTCATTATTGCATTTTCAACTGACTGTAATGGGGACTGTTGGTTCTAAGACTCTCCTTTTGAATTGTAAAAACTGTACTCATTTTATACTACCTTGGTGAAGTTCCTTGAAATCTTTTAAAAAAACAAACAAACAAAACTTAAAGTGCAAAATGTTATTATTGATTAACTTAAATGACCCTTGTTTGTTTGCAAAGTTCCTAGGACTTTGCTGGGGCAGGTGATGCCCTTGGTGAGCATTGTGAAGTGTGATGAGAACCAACCACGTTTTGGTAATTTCTTTTGGATTTCTAGGACTGTTTTTCTGTTGGGTTGAAGTGGGGAAACAATTTGTGGAACTGTTTTCAGTGCTGCGAATGAGTGTGTTTGGGAATAAAGAGTGCATTCCGATAGTTTGTTAGGGGGATGTTAGCTGTTCAGGAAAAATAACCCTTACCAAAGGTAATGGCTCCCACTAGCATTTTCAGTAACATGTACCAGATGTGGATAGTTAATTATTCTCAGATCTGATATGTACCTGCCAGCCAAGGCTAATTTTATTTTCAGTAAACAGTGGCCAAAGGTCCTAGCTGTTCATTTGATAGGATAGGGCCTGTTTGCACTTATCTATTAATAAAAGCACAACACTCCTTTAGTTTTCCTTTCCCAGGGCCAGATAAAACATTTCAGACACTCAATGTATTTGTCTTAGTAAATCAGACAGAGTAAACAAATCTGGTAGATTAACTTGGTAAACAGAGAGTGGTTAAGTGTTACCTTTGGAGTTTAACTCAATGCCGTATAAATAACATTAATCGCATGGTATTTTGAATAACCTTTATGGGGTAAGACAGAGCTGTTTTTTTTTTTTCTTTCAACCAACAGGGACATAGTATATTTCTTAAGTACTTTCAGATGTCTTTCTGTAGAGAGATTTGAAAATCACTTTAAAATGAAATTTATTCTTTTGTCCCGTTAGTAACTCACTGGGAACTTTGCACCAGTTAACGTTGCATATAAACCTGGAAACTTCTATGGTTCATCTCAGAAGGAAAATAAGACTGCATGGTGGCATGCGAGCTTTGAGGTAATGGCCATCTAGAGGTTATTGATTTGGATGGAGCAGTAAGAAAGGGGTCAGCTTTTATGGTGAAGACAGGAGTAGGTAGGCAGAAATTCAGACTCTATTCATCCAGACTTTTTCTCTTGGATATTAGGGTCAGAAGTACTACTTATTTTGTGATGTAGTTGCTTGTCTTGTGAGAACTGGCATAAAACAGACCAGTTACTTCACACTAGCCAACAAAGCAGTATTATATCAAAGTGACTTCCAGTCAGCCCACGCTTGGCCTAGATTTGTGCTGGTGACCTGGTGGTGCAGGGCGCTACGTCTCATGCCAACTTTCTGCATCGTCTTGTCTCTCTCATTAAACTTTCTTTTTTAGTAATGACCAAAACAGCTCTCTTTACCAAGATATGTTATCTTTATGGCTTTATATTTGAAGTTGCAAGTACTTTATAAAATTCTTTTTAGTTTTGCATGCTGTGTAATAATTCACCTAATTTGGTAAACATATTACGTAAAGGAAATAACTGAAAGATCTTAGAGAAAATTTCCTACTCACACCCCTCCTTACAATAATCTCTGCATTAATATCTTACTCCATAAGAGGGTGGCCTGGCGCAGTGCCATGTATATAGTGCCAGGTACCCAGCGGTAACATCCTAAAGGTGATTGATGATGATGATAGTGTACAGGAGAGAGTGAAAAATAGGAGTTTGGAGATCTGTATTCTGTTTCCAGCTTCACTTTAATGACCTACTGGGAGACCAGGCACATTATTTCTGCTCTTTATGTTTTAGTTTCTCCAGCTCTGCCAGGAAGATAAAAGTCCTAGTCCATTTGCTTACCTGACAGGCATGTTGTTAAAACTAATGAGAGAAAGTATAAAGTTCTTATAATCTGAAGGATGAAAGGTGCTATAACCAATAGGTAGAAAATATGATTATTATTTATACAGTAAAGAGGAGTAAACCTTTGGATTAATCTTTAGTATTTTACTAGTCTTGCATTTAACAATCATTTACCATATTTATTTGTTTTTCTCTTCTTAGTAGACACAGAGTATAGTAAAATTTATGGCGTGGCTTTCAGAAGGGCTTATTTTGTTATCTGTACCAACTCTTTAGTTAAATAAAATATTTTTAGCTATAAATCAAGTTGCATCTTCAAAGTGTCTTTGATTTTAAATGATCTGAGAATACTTTTCTGGAGGCATAGGCTAACTAAAGTAGTAGGGAAGAGAGTGTTAGAAAAGTGCTGTTGAATTCATAATTCTAATTAGCACCAATCTGCTAATGATTCCCAAATCTATATATTTCTGTGCCATATCTTTTCCTGAGCTCCAGACTCATAAGTCCAGTAACTAGTCGACTTCCCTACCTGGATATTTTATAATAATTTCTAGCACAACATTCATAAAACTTAAATTAATATCCTATTCCTGTATTTCCATTCTGTGAATAGAATCACCATCCACCCCATCTCTCAAGCCAGAGAATCCTCACCCTGTCCCCTCAATTTCTGTAGATTTGACAGTCTTACTATTTTATGCCCCTTCTCTCCATCCCCCTGTTACTACCTTTATTAGGTTCTTGCTCTTCTGTCACTAGACAGCTGTAATTGTCTTTCTGTCACCAGTCTGGTCCCTACAATCTGTTCTGTCATTACAGTCTGTTTTCCATACCATTTCCATATTAACCTTTCCCAAATGCAAATCGTGAAGTATCCCTTTCTTACTTAAAAAATCTTTAATGGCTTCTTGTGTGCTGTAAGACAAGGTTTAAACTCTTTATATTGGTTATTGAGATCTTAATGATCTTTACCTTGTTTCTAGTCTTGAATCCTCTTGTGACCTCTGTTCCAGCCACATTGAAAGTTTGTTGGTTCCAAAACATGTCATGGTGTTGAATAATCTGCACTCTTTCCACCCCACTTCTTTAATTGACAAACACCTATTTTATTTTATAAAACCTAATTTCAGCATGAAGTCTTTTGTAACTCAAGTGGAATTGCTTACTCCTTCCTTGTATGTCATCGTACCCTGTATATGCTTCTTACATAGTTTCTATGAAACCTGCAGCACTTATTTTGTATATATCCTTCTCTTCCTACTTGTTTACCTGAGGGATTGTACCTCGTTTGTTTTCGCATTTCAATGTCTCGCTCAGTCCTTGCCACAGACATAAGACTTGGCTGATTGACTGGATGGAGGGGTGGTGTAAAATCCCATGACCATAACTCCCTGCTCAAATGCCACTCTCTTTTCAGTGTTGCATGGAAATGACTTTTAAAAGTACTCAGATTAAGATTTGATAGGTAGACCAGACTTTTATTTAATTGGTATGATTGAAGGGCCAAGAGGAATGCTCCTGTAACCCCTACATCTACCCAAAGATTTCATAGACAGTCTGACATTTCACCATGAAAACTCATTTATTAGAATTCTAATCTACTTATAACACTCCCTGCCCTCTTTATAACTTCATAGTTACAAAGTCCTTCCATAAGCATTACGTTATTTAATTTTGAAAACAACCTTATGAGATATATTTTTATTATATATACTTTAGAGATAAAGAAATATAACTTGAGAGCAATTTCCTGATCTAAGTTTATTCCATTGACTTGGTGGAGCTGAGTCTTGAGTATGGGTCCACTGTCTCTGGTATCCTTTTCTCCTTAGCCTCTTGTCTTAGAAGGAGACATAAATCTATTAGCAATTAAATACTATAATGTATATTAGTCAAACAGATAATTTTCTTTATGCTAGCTCTCCAAGAGCAGAATTCTGAAGAAATGAGAGTTTTGATTGCTATATTGGGAAGGAGAATTAGGATAGAGAGAAGATGGAGAATAATTCTGGAGGCCGGGACAAGCCCAGGGAAGTTAGACTTTGATTAGATACGACAGTGGGCCTAGGATGAACACTATCATAATGTAAATGTACCAAATTTATATTTCTTTTTTCCTCACTCATTTAACACATTAACTACCATGTGAGTTGTATTTAACTAATGCTAGTTTTGAGCCCGGGGCCTCGTGAAGCATATGTGACTTACACGTTTCTGTACGTTGGGAGCCATGTGAACTATTTTCAAGTTGCATATAACTCATGTACAGAAAACAATAAAAAAATAACAAGTTTTTCACTAAATTAGAAAAGATCATTTTGTTTTTGAAGTTTTCATTCTATTTTCATAATAAAACACTGTGGCCTCAGGAAAAAATTTTTTTCTGGTGCGGCAGTCAATGTGTTAACTACATTTTAATTTGACCTTATAAAATGTGCAGAAAAGTTTCTATCATCACTATATTGATAATTATCCAGTTCTTATCAAAGTATAAGCTGTCAAAAATCATATCCTTAATATCCCCAGGAATGTCCTTTAAAAATCTTTAATGTGATTATTTCATTGGGAACATAAGTTGGTTTTGACAGTTAACACTGGTGGAGTTATGATTTACTGTTTGTCTTTCATTTTGGAGGCTTTCTTCAAAAGCCTGGTGATCTTTGGCAACCTATTCATACTGAAGAGTAAGAGGTGCGTATGTCCATGTGCACGTGCGCGCACACACACACACACACACACACACACACACTGGAAGCTCTAGGTATGGGGACAGGTTTGCTGATTGGTGTCTTCATAAGATGGTATTTTGGCAGGGATGCCCCTCTTTTGTGGGTGGATCACCAAGTGCCTGCATCTGTATGTCTTTTCATCTCTTTGTCCGGAGAGGAACCTTCCAATTCTTTTTGAGGATAAATAACTGGTTACCAGAGTTTGGGGAGCTGAAGGAGTGCAAGAGGCTAAAGGTGGGGATGTTTTCTCTCCCAGGATGTAGACTTTTACGTAATCTCCCATTTTAGTTCAATTCAATTCAGTTCAACGTGTAGGATATAGCATCTAAACTTGTAAAGCGTGGGTAGGATTTGAATACAAGGAGGTGAGGAAATCTTTCTGCAAAAGGAATAATACAAGCAACGACATGAAATTAGAGGAAAAAAGTAGAGTGAATGGGAAATAGCAAATAACTCACTTTACCTAGAGTGAGGCATACATGAAGAGCTGTATTAGAGGAAAAATAAAACTAGGAACAGAGCCTGGAGTTTTAAAGACAAAACCAAGAAGCCCAGACTTTCTTCTGGAGGTGTTAAAGAGCTACCTTCTGCATACTCATTCATATTTACTAGACAGTTTCTGAGTGCCTGGTCACTAGTGGGGACTTAAAAATTAATAAAATGGTGCTACTGCTCTGTGACTTTGACACAATTCACTATTTTTCAGTTGAGGCCTAGAAAGGGAGGAGACTTCTTATGTATAATGCTGGAGCTCACAGATCCTAAGAAGGTTATCATGCTTGTGAGGCTTGATATTCTTTTTTGTGATTTGTACCTCTATGATAGTGACACTATTATGTTAGAATTGAGAGCTTGGAAGTGTCTCTCATAATTTTGGCACTAGATGTTATTAGATACGGCACAAATATCAGTCCTTGGGGTGGGCCACATAGTCATGGAACCAGAGACACTCGGATGGGAAGAGGCACTAAAGCAGTGGTCCCCAACCTTTTTGGCACCAGGGACTGGTTTCATGGAAGACAATTTTTCCACGGACGGGGGCGGGGAATGGGAGAGGGAGCTCAGGTGGTGATGCCAGCAATGGGGAGTGGCTGTAAATACAGATGAAACTTCCCTTGCTGGCCTACTGCTTACCTCCTGCTGTGCGGGTACCCCCCCCCCACCCCATTCCTAAGTTTTTTGGAAGATAATTTTTCCATGGATGGGGGGTTGGGGAGCTGGAGTGGGGCAGAGCTCTGTGGCCTGGTCCCTAACAGGCCATGGACTGGTACTGGTCCACAGCCCAGGGGTTGGGGACCACAGCTCTAAAGGACATTATCACTTTGTATATGGAATTGTATTAAGTTTAGTTGAAATGGATTTCTAGGATTTTACTCCATCTAATCAGGACCAAAAATATAAGACATAACTTTTGTACACTGCCTAGCATGGTACTCAGTTCTGCAAAGGCCTTTTGTGCTTTTGATGATGACAGTTCTGATGATTTAGAAACAGTTTTTGCCCATATATATATACCATTGTAAAGCAGTTTTCTCCTTTACCAACAATCTAGGAGGAACATTATTTTTGTAGACCTTTTATACAAATTCTCTCCGTCAGATTGTTTGCCTGAACCTTAAAAATGTGATATGATTACATAAGCACTCCGGAATTTAGATTAACAGCACTCAATTTGAAAATCTAATCATATCATCTAAATATCATTAAGTTATAATAGGCTGATTGATAGGGACCAAGGCTGGTTTCTTCTGGTGCTGCATGCTTTTCACTCAGCTAGCCTTTTCAAACCCAGTTGTTGATAAAGGGGTCTATAAATCTTAATAGTTGGAGACAGTTTAAAAGCATAGTTCACTGGGTAAGGTCACACCCACTTAAGTGACCTATTTTGTATACTTTCCAAAAATAGGTTAATTAACTTAATAGAAATAATAGGACTTTCATATTGATGTGCAATTACTACTAAAACAAGTTTTTTTTTTCTTTCCAAGTGAACATGATGTTCATGAAATTGAGGGCATAATAGCCATGACAAGAACCAGGCTTAGCAAGGCAGGTCATGTTCAGAGAGTACATTTCAGACTTGCCCTTTAAAATCCTCTTTTATTCCAGGTCCTAGGAGATGGGCATACCTCCATCAAAGCATTTTGTTCCTGGCACTCTCCTATTTCAGTTTTTAGGAGGGATTATTCTAGCTGTTGTTGTTTTTCCAATGGCTATAATAGCTGTTTATATAGCTTCTGTTTCCTGAAGACTCCAGCATGCATAGAAAGCTCCACGAATTTGGTATCTTTTCTTTTTAAATTTGAGGCTGTTTTCTTCATTCTTCTAACAGATGATTCATCTGCTACCCTAGGAGAAACATGATTTCAGAAGAGGATATGGTGTAGAAGGGCAAGAGAGTGTCCAGACCAGAGTCATATTTGGGACTTCTAAAGTAGCCTTCTTTCATATTTTTGTTTGTTGAGTGTCTGATTCAAATTTTTTGCTCCCAAAGCATTTTGCCTACTCCCAGACTTCTTATTGATGGTTATGACTTTCTTATTTTATTATTGATCACTAACTTTGCATAATTTCATTTTTCTATCCATTTGTTCCTTAAATATAACCCCTTGATATTTTCTATCTTGAGTACATGGGTGTTTATTATATTACTCTTTGGAACTTTTAAATATATTTTAAATAGCACATTACATTTTGAAAAGTTAACCTCCTCCCCAATCTGACATCTTGTATCACAAACAACTCTCTGTATGTATATTGCTGAGTCCTGATGGCTTGAATTTTCCTGTGGCTCACATGCCTGAGGGGCAGTTAGTGATGCACATTCACATGAGGGCAGGTTGTTCTTGCAAGGTAGTCATGATGGGTGTATTTTGAATTGATGGATGTATGTTGAACTGATGGGTACATTTTGAACTGGAGGTTCATGATGAGCTCCTAGTTCATCTTACAGTACTGCCATTTCTCTGCTTGGCTTGCACTGCCCTGCCAACACAGCCCTTTCTAAATGAAACAAGTCTTGTGTGTGTGTGTGTATGTGTGTGTGCATGTACACAAAAAATAACAAATACTACTCCTCTGTGGAATCTTAGCCATGGTGGAAAGAACCATTTAAAATCTCTCTGTCCTAGGTTCTTCATTAGGAAGATTGCTTTCTTATAGAAGGTTATGATGATCGAAGTTCAGTTTTCTGACATCTTTATTAGAGCATAGACAAATGAGAGAACTCTTTAGTTTTATGTTGAATGATGGAGTACTTCATTCTCCAGGGCAGGAGGGAATCCACTCTACTTGAATTGGGGATATTTTTTTATTTCCTGGGTTAATGATGGGTTTCCCTCACAAACATTTTCTCTAGAGTTTAGCAGCATCTCTTCCTTGAAAGCAAAGACCTCATTTCCTATTTCTTTCATATCCTCTAATTTGCCTAGTATAGCATCCATTTCAGAGCAAGCATTCATTAAAAGCATTTTAGTTAATTAACTACAAAATGTCTGGCTTGGGTTTAGGAGAGAATGAAAGATTGGGCAGGGGAAGTACTGGCACACAAAAGAATTAAGATCAAGAGGACACTCTTTATTACTAATTTTTTTTTCTAGTAATTATATATTCCTCATGGAAAATCTGGGAGCACAAAAGGTTTTAAAAATCATCTATCTCCTCCTAGGCATGCTCCTAAGATAATTGAAAATAAATTGTACACACATGTTCATAGCAGCATTATTTGTAATATCAAAAAAGTAGAAACAATAAAAATGTCCATCATTGGATGAATGGATAAATAAAATATGGCAGAATATTATTTGACAGTCAAAAGAAATGAAGTACTGATACATGTTACAATGTCGATGAACCTGAAAACATGCTAAGTGAAGAAGCTTTCCACAGAGGAACACATATTATATTCATCCGAACAAGGGAATCTATAGAGGCAGAAATTAGATTAGTGGTTGCTTGGTGCTGGGCGTTGGGAGTTTGAGTGATAGCTAAAGGGTGTAGGATTTCTTCTTTGAGGTGATAAAAATGTTCTAAAATTGTTTGTGGTAATGGTTGCACAACTCTATGCATGTATTAAAAACTGTTGACATTTTCAATAGGTGAATTTTATGTTATGACAATTATCTCAATAAAGCTACTATAAAAAATTAATCACCTAAAACCATACCCTGAAATGACTTCTGTTAATTTTGTCATACTTTCTTTTAGTCTTATTTTATACAAATTTAAAGTTTTTACATAGTTAAGCTCATATTTTACGTATAGTTTTTATATAGTATATTTTTACTTACCATTTTATCATGAACATTTTCCCATCATATTAAAAACTTTTTTTGTAAAAAGAATTGTAATGTCAGCAGTGTGGTTTATCTCATGATTGTAACATAGTTTCCATAACCATTTTTCTAGATGTTGAACATTTAGGTTGGATCTGTTTTTTTACGATTATAAATAGCAAGTTGCCTTTTGGAAAGGCTATAAAAGTTTTTATTCTCGTTTCTGAACATAAAAGGTTGATGTAAAAAAAAAAATAGATGGGGATTGGTGCCTTCATTTAGTTTTAGATCAGGGTTTTCAGAAACAAAAGCTTCATGTCTTGGTTTTGGCCTTTGGGTAGAGCAAAATGAATTTCTGTCAGGACTCACAGAAAGGGCAAGCCCCGCTGCCCAGGAGTTTGAGGCCCCTCCTCTACCCGCCGGCACGTGGCCAGAGTCTCTTCCTTTTCTGGGTAAACAGGTGAACAGTTCTCAGCCTGATTGAGTTCATGTATTTATAGAAGAGGTCCTCTTTTTCTTGAAGAGATTCTAACTTATTTGACCCTTCATCATTTTCTCTTATTTGGAACCTAGAGCCTGACAGAGTGAAAAGGAAATAAGGCATTTGTGCAGTAGCATTTTCTTTGGAGAAGAAGATTCAAGACTATTGTCTTTTTTTGTTAGAAAGTTTTATTTTATTATTTTCTAGAGAAAATATTAAATACAGTGTTTTAGGCAGTAATTACCTTTTATTTTATCATATTTTATATCCTTATTTTATGCTGGTGAAAATATTTAAAACTTCAATGCCTCCGTATCATAGCCACATTTAAATTTGTATATTCATCAGCCAATTTTAATATACTTCTTTCCATTCCATTCTGTTAGGTCTTCAATTAAACGTACCTCCCCCAATTTCACTTTGTACCTTCCCTCCTGCCTTAGATTATCCAGTTCTCATTGAGAAGAGGTAAGGAAATCTTTTGTCCGTTGTTGAGAGAAGGATGTGGATCCTGTATGTTTTTCTGTCATTACATTCTTAACCTATTACATGTGTATTTGTCCTGTTCTAACTGACCTGACCTCTGATCACATTGTAAAGTGCAAACATATTAGTTAAGGAAAGGAGCACCAGGCACTAATGGATTTGTCCCTTCATTAGCCGGGGCCCAATTCATAATTTCTATTTTCTAACTTGGAAGAATAAGAAGCTTAGCCAGATTAAGAGACTTTCCTAAGTCACACAACCATTTGCAATAAGCTAAGAACAGGATTGTGAACTCTTGCCAAACTCCTCCATAAAAATCCATAACCTTGAGGGGGCTAGTTCATATAATATGTAAGAGGTTATACAGGTAAGAAAAATAATCTCTGTATATCTAGATTGAACTGATTTCTGCCAAATTTAAAGTAAAGAAAGACCCTTAAAAAAAGAACTGAAGAGAATTAAAATGATGTGACCTGAACCATGGTTCCTTTCCCATTCAATTATTTCCTTTTAACCACTGATGGCTTTTTGTGCTTGGCTGGGTATGTTTCCAGCTAGTCAAGCCTATGTTATGAAAGAGAAATAAGACACTTAATCCTATGAATGATTAACCTGCATTGGCCTCCCTTCCCACTAGCTTGCCCTTCCTGTATTGTAGTCTGTTTACTCGTTTCTGAGCCAAATCTCCAAGGTCTCTTATTATTGAGTGTAGGGACACCTGGATTACAGGGAGTCGGGCCTTTGTTTTAGTCTGAAGATGATATGACTGATTACACAGCTCCAGGCATTTGAGTTTTTCAAAGGCACTTTTAAGTTTATTGCTTGTGAAAACCTAGTTAGTAAAATATCATTTTTAAATTTTACAGATGAGGAAGTTGAACTCAGAGAAGTTTTATTTGCCAGAAGTTCCATAGCCGGTCAGGGGCAGAATTCAAATGAGTGTACACTCTTATATACCTAGCTCAATGTCTAACTCACGGAGGCATAGTTTTGTTTCTCATTTGTAAAGCAAGTAGGGCTGGCTAAAGCCATTTGTTGTAAATACATTTTTGTGTTTGATCTGTTTCCATGGAAGTTCAGACCTCAAGACAGAATTATATTCTCTGTATTCTTTGCAAAGAGCCGATTGCCATCTTGCCATACTGTCTGTGGGAGCATCCTGACTTCAGAACCCAAGATTTTATTCTCTGAGCTAGCAGCCAATAAGTACAGTGAGACCTAAGTGGGGATTTAGGCTTTGGGCTGCAGATTTTGAACAGGAAGTCCTAATCAGGATCTTAGAGGTGACAAGAACAGAGCAATTATTCATTGACTTAGATTCCAAGGTCTAGTCACCTTCTGCAGAGTAAGAATCACATGGAATATGAGTAATTTTGTTACAGGTCTCTAGGACTTGGTCCAGTAGCACAGACTGTCTCATTTCTTCAGTAGAGGGAACTTAGAGGACAAATGACTTCCTCATTGTATATTGAAGAGCAGCAGTGGAATATGGAGTAGTATCCATGTTCCTAGCTTCTTTCCTTGGGCTGTAACCACTAGACTGCACAGATAAATATTTACTCAAGGAAGAATGCATAGCTTTGAAAGAGTGAAGGCATAAGATGAGTAAAATATACAAACTACTCCTACGTAGGTCATTATGTTGACATTTGTGGCCACATATTGGTCCACAAAGTGGAAACTTATAGCCACTGAAACCTCAATCACTAGAAGCTTACTCTGCAGGGCATCTTTGTAATTATGGCACTGACTAGCCCAAGTCTTAGATTATTTCGTCATGATGTTTCCAGTTCAACATTGACTATTTTTGTGATTAGCAGCTGCCTATTAATTCCTACTTCACCCCTTATCTTCTTAATGACCCTATCAAATTTTGCTGTCTGTTCTTACTCTGCACGTACCAGTTTTTATTCTGCACGTTCAGCTCTGGAAGAGGTGCTGATAAGGTTCACTTTCTGGTAGATTTTAGAGTCCAGGATAGTCAAGGGATAAAGGTGATTCTAGGACAGTGGGAAAGAAAACATCATTATTTAACTAAGATAAGGATATAATCATGATGGACCGCAGTGTCTCCAGGCTAAAATAAGAGCAACTTAGATATAGTACCTTGAGTCCTTTAATGAAAGCTATTTAAAAAATGTATGACCATAGGATAGGATACATTGGAAATACTGAACAATGCTGGAGTAAAGCCAACAGCATGTGGTTAAGACCTGGGGATGTTGGGTTAGATCAAGGTCAATGACTAAAATGCTCTTCCCCTGATATACACATGACTAACTCCCCCACCCCTTTCAAGTCTTTGCTGAAATGTTATCTTCTCAATGAAGCCTTACAAACCTATTCTGACCCACCCATTTAAACTTAGAATGAGTTGAATGAACTAATTGAAACCTCATGTTGATTAATCCTCTTTTCAGGGACTGAACTGCATTACACAAGAAAATTTAACACTATAAATGGTGAACTCATTGGTACAATCCACATCTAAGGTCTTAGCTTTATTCTCCTTGAAAATAACAGTATTAAGTTAGTGTAAATATTAATATTTGCCCATGAGAAAGGAATAGAATGTTCTTTCCCTTTCTCCAGCTATACTTTGAATCCTGGGATCAGCGTTTCCCAGAAAGATTAAACTGTAGATGAAATAAAGCAACACATCGATTTAGTTGAAATACTGATCTTTTTATATACTGATGTACCACATTCTTTCCCCTGGATTTTACATTTTTGTTTTTCCATCTGAGGTTGCAACTTCAAACTCCTTTTTTCATTCTTTTGCTGTCGTGAAGAAGGAAAGAATTCAAGGTATATTTACAGACCTTAAAGAAAGTTGGTATGTTTATAATGAAAATAAAGCATACCAAAGAGGTACAATATTTGAGTTTCGTGAGTCAGGCATAGTAATTTAAGTGTTGAATGCATCATACTGATTATTTCCATTTTATTCATTGCAGGCAGGCTTATACAGACTTGATTAGGTGCACTTGTTCGTGGCCCTCCCACTTGCATTTGGAATGAGCTCATCATACCTCATGAGCATAGCTGGCTGGGGATAGTCTTTAGATGGAAAGTAGCTAAGAAACACCTATTTTACGTTGTATAAGATGAACTATTGCTGACATATTTATGATGCTGTTGTTTTTAAATGAGTGCTGGGCATGATACTAACTGTGCCAGTGCCTCACCAGTCTGGAGTTCTTTTATGGTTCTCCAGCCAAAGTCAAGTTCTGGAATTATGGTGTCTATTTAAATTCCAGCTGGCTGAGATAAGTTATCAGTTAACATTCATATGTGGGATGATCATCTTCTAGTAATTTCAGAATATTGATAGAAAATGTGTGACTCTGTCTAACCTGGGTTCAAATTTTTCTGCCATTTCTTATTGTATGAATTGTGTCAAGTGAACCTGTCTGGAACCTCCACTTCCTCATCTGTAAGACCTGACAGTTCCAAGCTAATGGCTTCATGATTTTTCAACTACATACTCCCTTTCTGAAATAGATACAATGAAATTTGCAATGTCTATCATCGAGATGTTACCTATTTTTCCTTCCCTTGCTTCTCTATAATGGCAAGTGATATAGAAGCCTGCTTACTGCACTCATTAGTAAATTTCCAGACATGTGCTGTCACAGCCTGGATCTTCCTGCCGAGCTTGGATTCCATTTGGGTGCTGTGTTCTGTTAGCTGGGCTCTCAGAGTGCATGCCAACTTTCCAATCTATCTGATCCTTAAAATATCCCTGGGAGATGAAGAGGAGGCAGATTTTATCTCTTAGGCATGCATCTTGGAAAACATACCAAATAACACCTATCTACTTTTTCTGGGGCTTTCTTTGGATGGATGGCAAGTGAGGCACAGAGAAGTTAAGAAACTTATCCAAGATCCTCAACAGTAACTTGTAGAACTGGGATTCAAACCCAGGTCCAACTAGTCCAACTAGTTCCAAAACATGCATTCTTAATGAGTATGCTGTTCTCAAAGAGTTAGCTCTCAAATCTTTAGTCATTGCTAAAAATAAGATAACAAAATCTAGTGCTGAAATAGTGAATCATGAAATGTAGATTTTACTTCTCAGCTTTATCAGTGATTTCACCTCAGACAACTCAATGATCATTAAGTGATTTCTCCACAAGGAAATGAGGATCATGATGTCTGTCACTCAGGAATAGAATAAGCATTAAAACCAAACAGAATAGCATCTGTAAAATCCCTTTGGTCTCCAGAGAAGATGAACAGAATTCTATGAATTTACAGTGTTAATATTTCACATTGTAAGACTTCGGAGCAGGTTTATTTTAAATACAAAAAGGTAAACTTCGGATCATGCATTCCCTGATTCTGGGAAATAAATGGTAACCAACCTTGAAATAAATAGTTATAGCAGTGCCAAAAGAGGGTAGGATAATGGAACAATATCACTCAGGTAACTACCAGAGAAGGCTTCTGGATTGTTTCAATTAGCAGCAAGAGTATGTATTTCATGGGCCCAGGGTATATTAATCAACTGCACTATGCCAAGACTGAGCTCTGTTTTTCACTAAAGATCTGTTCTAAATCACTCTGTTCATAATATTGTCATCAAGTTTGCCATCCACAATTGAGGCACGTCACAAAATGAGCAAAAGAGCTTTTTTCCCAGAGTATAACTACCAAACGAGCAAAGAATGATAATATTGAGTACTAAGACTTGTTTCTGTGAAAGGTTTTTCTTCTAGACTCTAGAATGCCACTGAGTGTACAATGCCACATTGACTTCCAAGGGCAAACAGTGCATAACTCTATACACAGACACACTCAGTGATGTTTTCCCTTAAAACTTTTAAGAGCACCACCTTTCTCTAGGTGCCAGAAAGACACTCAATCCACCAATAGCTGCCTCTGCTACTGTGCATGTGTGTGTCTGTGTGTGTGTGTGCTTGCACATGTAGGCACCTGGATGTTTTGTTCTTGTTTTTTAGAAAGATCCTTGTTGCTGGCCAGTATCAGAGTGATCTAATTACATATGCTTCACTGATTTCCATCTACCAAAATCCATTTTTCAAGTCTAACTAGATATCTTTAACGGACTTTTCCTTAAAAACTTGCAGCCAATCACATGTACCTATCTTTTCTCTCACTATGCTAGAGCTTAAGTCCACTCATAAGGAGAAAATATATAAAAACAGCTCTAAATTGATGAGGTGGGGGCAAGAGATTGAGACAGAAGGAGAAAAGAAATGGAAATAAAAGGCACTTAAGCTTTAAAAATATCAGCTTAAGCTCCTGACAACACATATAAATATTAATAAATTTACTTTAAGAAAGCCTCCCAAGGGTTACTAGAATTTAACTTTCCAGTGAAGAGGTTGAAACTTTCTGGCATTTGACTAACCTTTCACCCTGTCCTGTCTATTGATTATTGAGCCATTGTTCAGATGACCAGATGCTGAGCACACTTTAAAGAAAGTTACCTTGCCTGAAAACATTTTCCTACTTGGGTATCTTTAACAGCTCAATGCACATGACCTTGGCATTGCTTGAAAGATGGCAGCTCACCTAAGTAGGCAGAATACCAGAATCTCGGCACTGCTTTCATAATGTTCTTTTTCTAACATTGAGCTGGTGACCATGCTGCCTTCTTAATTTTGCAATAATCAGGGTCTTTTTCCTCTCTCATTTTCCTTTCCTGCCTGAGGCTATCTGACAACAGCAAGTATAAACTGAAACCCATATCTCTTTGTGGAGTAAACACACAGCATGAATACATTGATAAGTAGCTTTTTTTTTTTTTTTTAGTATTTAGCCACCTATCAAAATGCTATATCAAATTGTTTCCTGGTAACTCAATCAGTTGAAATATTCTTTCTGAGGCTGTAGGAGAAAGACTATTATTATTGTTTCATATCAGCGGTCCCAACCCTTTTAACTCCAGGGACTGGTTTCATGGAAGACAGTTTTTCCACGGATGGTGGGGGGTGGAGGCAGAGCTCAGGTGGTGATGTGAGCAATGGGGAGTGGCTGTAAATACAGATGAAGCTTCTCCCCAGCTGTGTGGCCCGGTCCCTAACAGGCCACAGCCTGGGGGTTGGGGACTGCAGTTTTATATGATACATCATTAGTTTAGTTATGTACCGTTTCCCATTTTTCAGTGCGCTGTGCATACTTTCTTTTTTCTAACATTGTTCCCTCCCTGCCGCAACTCTCCAATCTCATGAATGAAGAGATGGGGTTCACTACCAGACAGTAACCACATGAAGAGCTGGCATTGGAGATTGGATTACCACTTTGATTATCCAAGTAATTGGGCCTATTGAATCACATTTCTTCTCAAATTCTTCTTTGTTAAAAGTTTGAAGCTCAGGCCTTTTGATTTTCCTTTATTCCTTTAAGTCAACGAAGGAATTTTTAGGCTGGGTCTGGAGGGCTGTAACTTCTTCCTAGTACTGGCCGATAGCTGGAATATTGGAAAATGGCAGAATGTAGGGTCAAGAGAAAAGGAAGTTCTCAGTAAAGTACCATGAAAATTCTCTCACACTTTAACACATCCATTTGATAGCCCCGTTTCATATGGCTGGCAATTGATGTTGTTTGGGTTGTTTAAAAAAACAAAAACCAAAAAATCATCCTGCCCCACTTTTTCAGGCAGACTCAAGACAGGATTCTTTGAGGTCAGAACTAAAGCAAAGTATTTGGTTTTGTTGAAGAGGCTGAAATAGGAAACACTTTGAAATGTAGATAAAATTGCTGCTCTGGTTTGAATCACAATGAATGCCAAGGGTTTGGTTGTAGAATGATTATGGGAATGTGTTTCTATACTGGCATTTTGACATAGAAGCAGGTGAGACCAACGCCACCTTGCTGCAAAGTACTCTAAAATCCCTTCTTCCTTCATTAATATTTTTCCTTTGAAGATAAAGGAGCTGCTTCTAGTATGTGTTAAGCATTCCTTTTATAATTAAATTACTGTTTATTGCTATGTGATTTTTCTTGCAACACTAGTATGTCGTAGATATTTTTCATATATCCCTAGATTTTCAGGCTTTGTTTTTAGGATAAGGCTCTGTTTTCTTTTCTTCTCTTTTCTTTTCTTTCTTATCTTTTCTGCAAGAATCTAATTCAGGATAAGACACATATTATGTAGTAAATTTAAAATGTGTAAATTCACTTTTTCCTTTTTTATCTAAAAAGTTCAAAACACTTGTATCTATTATTACCCTGAGGACATGCCTCAGACAGATGTGCTTATTTTATCTCTGACCTACAGATAGGAAATTTAAGCGCAGAATATTAAAGGCATGTAACAACACATGCCGTGTACTTAGTAGGTACTCAGTAAATGTGTGGAACTTACTGAATAGCAGCAGGTTTCTTTCTGATCTTAGCCTAGAGCAATGCTTCACAGTCTTTCTTATGTCAAGCTACACATAGAAATTGATAATATTTGCTGGGCGTGGTGGTGCCCGCCTGTAGTCCTAGCTACTTAGGAAACTGAGGCAGGAGGACCATATAACACATGGAATATTTTTTTCAAAGGACATCTTTAGTAATAACATAATATAAAGAGGTATACAAGTTGAAAACCACTGTGCTACATTATTGTTGTAACTGTTGAGAGTAAGACTACCACAGAGACCATATGTTAAAGTGCTAGTCTGGGACATGGATAAACAGATGATACGTCTTTCAGGGAATCACACCATAGCATTGTTATGCCTTACATCACACAGGAGATACAAATGGCTTGTAATGAGCACCAAAAGCTAGGACTCTAGCCAGTTCAGCTCTTACTTCAAGATAGTTGGTTCTTGCACGGGTGATAAAAAGTATATATGCATGTGGCGGGGGTGCTCCATATTCCAGCCTTTACTCCCACCTGGCATTCTGAGACTAGAGCTTGGCCTATGGCACCAACAATTTCTCAGTAAATAAAATAATAAAATGTATAGGTCAGAACATTGCCTGACTTAGCGAGTCATCCTAATGGTCAAAGTTTTGTCACCTGCAACCTAAAATATCACAACTTTGAGTAGATTCTGAACCATAACCTTCATTTTTAGAGTATCTAGTTTGGTGGAGTACAGAAAGTTTTGGGAGCTCCATCTCATTCATCTTTATTTTGCCTTGTGTACTATTTTGCCCAAACCTACAGCCTGCTTACATTATAATGACTCAGTTTGCCCCAGCTAATTGTGGTGTCAAAGCAGGAGGTTGTCCTGTCCATTTTTAGATTAGGGGGTTGTCAATGTTAGAGAGGGCCCATGTAAAGGAGTATTCTTTTTAAGGAAAAGAATAATGATAATGAAGGTATCATCATGATTATCATCATGCCATTAAGCGCTTTACAACATCAGGCACAACTCTAAGATCATGTATTTCATCCTTACAACAACCTTATGAGGTAGTTACCATCATTATTCTCATTCTACAAATAAGGAAACCAAGGCAAAGAGAGGCTAAGTAACTTTTCCAAGGTCACACAGGTAGTGAATTGCAAAGCCAGAATGCAAAACCAGCATGTTTGGCTCCAGAGGCTGTGGCCTTATGCTCTATTTCTTCTCTAGGTAGCTGGGGGTGGAGAGAGACACCTTGGTGAGCAGATGCATAGAATATAGAAATCATGGTGACTGGGTGAGCCCTTTGCTGAGTTATACTTCAAGAGGTACAGGACTGAAATGGGGAAATCTGGGAGGATGAAGGGTTCTTCTCGGTGGGAGCAGCCACACTGGCTACCACGGCAAGGTTGGAGCCTGCCTGGTGACTACAGTGAGACTTCTTCTTCATTGGTTGGGGGGCACTGAAGTGGGGAACTGGCAAGACAAGTGAGCCTCACTTCCACAAATCACCTCCACAAGGCAGGTGAGGAAAGGGGAGTGGACACCAGAGGCATTGGTGCTTTGTATTTAGATGAGGACATAGCCTAATGGGAAAACTCACCCATTAGTTACATCAACATTTGGATGTTCTTTGAAGGACTTCTGGGGAGAGGTAGGAGAATGATTTGAGGATAGGTTTTAGTCTTGACCCTGTGTCACAGCAAACCAAATGAAACTCTCCTTGAGCAAAGGTAATCAAGATGAAAGTGTGTTTACATAGATGAGCACTAGGATTTATCCAGCGACTCCGGAAGGTAATCCCTGGGTTCAATGCTCCATGAATACCATAACGTGTTCCTAAGCTGATGAATTACTGTGGGCTTTTTATGAGAGTATATTGTGGGAAGCATCTAGATGAAATTCAGCCTGTTTTACCTCCAAGTCCAGGACCCACTAATGTACTCCAGGTGTGCAGGCCGCCCAAGCTTTCTGCTTTGGAAGCCTCAAAGAAGAACTTTCATCCCAAGGGGAAGCTTTTGAAGAATACCAAGGGCTTTTCTATCTCTCTCTGTTTTTTGTATTTTTTTCTGCTTACATTTGGTAATTGGAGATATTTGTGGTATTAAAGCCGGACTTGTTCCTTCTCAGCCTGCCCCTCCAGTGAAATTTTAAGCCTGTGGCTTCCATTATGCGAAGCAGTGATTTTTTTTCTGCAGTGTCCCTCAGATGTAAAAGGAGAACGGCTGAAATACTAGAAAGGGGGTTATAGGAAATCGCCAAACAACAATTTTCCATGTCTATAGATCTTTTCATCTGAGGGCAAAAGAAGCTAGTGAGGGTGCCTCCAAAAGGGGGCTGGGCACAATTTAAAACTCTCTGGTTGTAGGCTAAGGAACTAAAGATCAAAGGCCTATGTCCTCAGGATTACACAGTGAGTCACTGGAAAAACTCTGAGTAAAAGTCAGGCATCCTGTTTTCCAATCTTATATGGTTAATAAGTGCAATTGGCTTTTAAACAGTACACTTATTTATTTATTTCATTTAGATCCAATGCCATCCTAAAGAATATAATTATGTGTGCATTATACATTACAATTTCCAAGCCCTAGAGCATTACGAGGTATTTTGCCATGATAATACAGTGGGTAAGGTGAAAAGGTACTTGAGAAGCCCTCATGTCTAATGTGTGGTCTCTGCTCCCATGGGATTGTGGCCTCCCTTACAAACCACTGCCACTATTCAGGCCAACTGTGGCTTCAGTTTAGAAGTTCTCCTTTAAGAGAAAATTTTCCAAAGCTAAATTAACAGCTATGAAGTGTACTGGAACTCTGTGATTTACTTTTTCCAATTTTGACTGCTATAAGCTTTTCAGTTTGTTGCCCAGTAGTTCAGCTCAGCATGTTGGTTTTAACTTTATGTCCAAATGTAATGATTTAATATGTTATATACATATATGTTTGCAGAGTTAAGGGTAGCAGGATTTGCTTGAATAGAGAATATGTAAATTCTGTAACTGTTTTAATATTCCATTCAGTTTGGATTCTTTTTCATATGTCCTCTTTTTATATGTTGGTTTCTGATTATGGGTAATCTGACTATAAGGTGAGGGGCCCTGAAATAAAGACGGTTAAATTGTGTGTGTGCGCACACATGCGTGCATACATGGGAGTTCATATGGTAAAAGAGAGCCATAGAGATGTTTAATTTTCTCGCCAGCTGCCAGAGCTGGAAGAGATATCTACTGCAGAAACATGTTCTAAGATACCTTCCCTGCACACATTCTAAGAGGTCCCTTCCTGGGGGAGATGCTGAGGCATTTGCAAACATGCTTTGTTTCTTAATGATTTAAGGGGCACGGACTCTCTATGACTGCACCTAGAAAGGTGAGACATGGGACATTCACCTTTGGGGCCATCCAGGGAGTATATTGGGGTCAGGAAAACTTTTGCAGATCTCTTGAAATGTGTTTAAATATCAAGGTGGCAAGAGTATGATGAAAAGTGAAAAGAACATAAGCTTTAAGCCACATAGACTAGGGCTTAATGCTAGCCCAGGCACTTCCTGTGTGTAACTTTAGGTTGATTACTTAATTGCTATGATCCTCAGTTACCTCTTTTGTAAAAATGAGAATAGTAATCAGTACCACACAGATTTGTTGTGAGGATTAACTAAAAATATGTATGTGAAAGCTTCTGGGGTATAGTAGACTTTCAAATAAATGTTAATTTTACATTCTCTCCCTCCCTCCTGCATATCTGATTTAGAAAATCTGTGTACTATAATTTGTTTTAATTATGCTCCGCACCATAAAACACTATTGAAGTCTTCTTGAAACTCGAGTGGGCATTTGGACTTTTCTGAATCTTTTAATGATTTGCTTATAACACATATATGATTCCATCTGTCCTTTGATATTCCTAAGCTAGGTGAAATTCAGATAGAATAAGAGTTTACTGACAAAAAGTTATTTAGCATGCTATTGGCATTTGTCTAGCCAAGCCTGGTCAGCAGGCATGGCCCTAGACTGATGAAGGTAGCCTGATCCAAAACCATATAGACTCTGAGCTGGCCCACATGTCTCTGGCCATTTGTCACCTGTCAGGTAGCCTGTAACATGGCTGGTTTTTTTTTTCCTCAGAGTTGAACAGGCAAGGAAGACTTTATTCAAGACTATTGTAATGAGGGATAGAGACTGAACTCAAGTCAGCTGAAACAAAAGGCAGATAGTTTTATTTTTTTGTAATTTTTTAAATTTCAGCATATTATCAGAGTACAAATGTTTAGGTTACATGTATTGCCCTTGCCCCCCACACCCAGTCAGAGCTTCAAGCGTGTCCATCCCCCAGACAGTGCACACCACACCCATTAGGTGTGTCTATACCTGTCCCCCCCTCTCCCCCTCCCATCTGCCTGACACCTGATGAATGTTATTACTATATAGGCACTTAAGTGTTGGTCAGTTCATACCAGTTTTGTGGTGAGTACATGTGGTGCTTGTTTTTCCATTCTTGGGATATTTCACGTAGTAGAATGGGTTCCAGCTCCATCCAGGAGAATTCAAGAGGTGCTATATTGCCATTGTTTTTTGTGGCTGAGTAGAACTCCATGGTATACATATACCACATTTTATTAATCCACTCCTGTATTGATGGGCACTTGGGTTGTTTCCACATCTTTGCAATTGTGAATTGTGC
>NW_012150840.1:8721958-8759275 GCF_000956105.1 Propithecus coquereli
ATATTTTTAGTTGTCCAGATCATTTCTTTCTATTTTTTAGTAGAGACAGGGTCTTGCTCTTGCTCAGGCTGGTCTCGAACTCCTGCCCTTGAGTGATCCACCCGCCTCGGCCTCCCAGAGTGCTAGGATTACAGGCATGAGCCACCGTGCCCGGCCTGTTTTTGGGACTTTTTGATAAAGGCCATTCTCGTTGGAGATAAGTAATATCTCATTATGGTTTAGATTTGCATTTCCCTGATGATTAGAGATGTTGAGCATTTTCTCATATGTTTGTTGGCCATTAGTCTATCTTCTTTTGAAAAGTTTCTGTTCATGTCCTTTGCCCACTTTTTGATTTTTTTCTTGCTGATTATCCTGACTTCCATATAGATTGTAGTTATCAGCCCTTTATTGGATGTGTGACATGCGAATATTTTCTCCCATTCTGTAGGGTGTCTGTTTGCTCTCATGATAGTTTCCTTGGCTGTGCAGAAGCTTTTTAATTTGATCAGGTCCCATTTCTTTATTTTTGTTGCTGTGATTGCCTTTGGGGTCTTCTTCATAAATTCTTTGCCTAGGCCAATATCTATAAGAGTCTTTCCAACATTTTCTTCTAGAATTCTTAGTTTTACACCTTAGGTTGAAGTCTGTTGTCCACCATAACATGGCTGTTTCAATGCATAAACCCCCAAATATCAGTGATTTAATAAATACATATTTATTTCTTGCTCAGATAAAGTTTAATTAGAGGTTCTCGATTGGTGAGAGATACTTCTCCAAGGAGTAATTCCGAGACAAAGCTCCTTCCATCTTTTGGCTCTGCCATTTTCAAAAAATGACTTCCACTGTCACCATGGAAGAAGAAAGAGCTTGAAGGAAAATCGTGAAAGAGCAAACAGTAGGTTTTTAGAGGCCATGCCTGGAAGTATGTCACATCACTTCCACCCATAGTCCATTGGCTAGGACTTATATGGCTATACTGAACTACAGGGAGAACTAGAAAATGTGGTCCAGCTATGTGCCTAGGAAGAAGAGAAAACAAGTTTTGTGATGAGCCAGCAATCTCTGACAAATGTATTTGTTGGTTCAGCCTCACCCTTCTGGACCTATATTCCTTTCCTTTCCTTTCCTTGATTGACCCTTGTTCCAACTTATAATGTTGGTTTATGATTTTGATTTTAACTTGGTTACCTCCTTATTGTGGGGATTTTGACTTACTTAACTTGCACTCATCTGTTATCCTGTTGATCCAGATTCTTGACCTGGCCGCAGTTCCACTCAGAGAAGATTAGAATTGTTCAGAATTAAAGAGAATCTTAGTTATCACTGTGTTTCACAATTTTTTTTTTTTTGCTAGAGGCATTTCTCTCCAAAGAGCATTGATAAGTTTACTTGTGCTTAGAACCAAAATATGAACATCTCAAAATATGTGTTTCTGAAGCTTCTTTGTAATGGAATACAAAGAATAATTGGAAATACTAGAAACATATACACCCGAGTGGTAATAATTTTGTATCTGGTAGTGAGACTATGAATGATTTTTTATTTCTGGGTTTATTTTGTTGTTGTTTTTTGTTTTGTTTTTTTACTGGTTTTTAAAAGTTGTTTCCAAATTTTATGCAGTGGAATGCACTCCTTTCACATTTACTACCTCCCCCTCCCAGCTTAATATCTCTTAAAATGTAAAAATCATTAAAAACAAAAAGGATGGGAATGATTTCTAGGCCCACCTACCTCATAGAGTTTCTATGAGAATCAGATGAAACAATGTATAAAAGTGCACTTCGAAAAATGAAGAATAATTATATGATAAAGTATTGCTGGCATGTTAGCTTTAAAGAAATTCAGAGTTTCTGTAAGGGTAAGTGGAATGACAGAATTCTTGAACAGAATTCACTGTTTGGATTTGCTGTTCTTCCAAGAAGAGGAAATTCCACAGACCCAAAATGTATTTATTTCTCACAAAGACAATAACTGAAGATTATTTGCTTCCAATACAGACTGACAACAAATTCATCAGTATTAAATTCATCATTTTAAAGGCCGCAGGAAAAACATGATCCTAACATGGAATGACAGCATGTTCTTGAGTAAATTAGGGAGGAAGAAGAGAAGGCAGGTAGATGAGGCTTGCCTGCTAATCTAAAAACTCTTCCTTTGGTATGTTATGTTGACTGCATAGAAGAATAGGGAACCTGCTTGTTAGTGGTGACTCTCACATGGAAGCTCTTAGTTCACTTATCCGGCTTCCCACAACCTCTGTGATTATAGGCCACCATTGAAAGATTTTATTTAAATTAAATTAATCCTTCATATGTTTTTCTGTTTGTAAAAGTAGTACCTACTCATAAAATTCAGACCTTTGAGAGTTATATTATGGAGAAAGGGAAAAAGTCTCCCATAATCTTAGACTGCTATTAACAGGTTTGTATACAGTCCTTCAAATTTCTTCAATGCATATATTAACATATTTACTATTCATTTTCTTTTTTTTTTATTTTTATTTTTATTTTATTTTATTTTTTATTTTTTTTGAAACAGAGTCTCACTGTGTTGCCTGGGCTAGAGTGCCGTGGCGTCATCCTAGCTCACAGCAACCTCAAACTCCTGGGCTCAAGCAATCCTCCTGCCTCAGCCTCCCGAGTAGCTGGGACTATAGGCCTGTGCCACCATGCCCGGCTAATTTTTTCTGTATATTTTTAGTTGTCCGATTAATTTCTTTCTATTTTTAGTAGAGACAGGGTCTCGCTCTTGCTCAGGCTGGTTTCGAACTCCTGAGCTCAAACAATCTGCCCGCCTCGGCCTCCCAGAGAGCTAGGATTACAGGCGTGAGCCACTGCTCCTGGCACTATTAATTTTCTTAATGAAAAATGTGTGAACATGTTATATGCTGTTTTGCATATTTTTTCTCCTTTGCTACATCTTGGACATATTTCATAAGTGTATTTTCAATACCAGTTTTCTTTTCTCATATTCCTTCAAAGTCCCCTTAGTCCCTGATTTGGGTGGTATATACCTTACAAAGTTATATACCAAAGCAGTTGCTATAGGCAACAGTGTTAGGTTTGGCCATGGGTCTACTTTTGTACTGACCAATCCATTACTTCTGGTTCTTGTATTGATAGTGTGAATCATGAATTAATGACTTCAGGGAAGGAATTTTTTTTTCACTCTGACATTCTTTCTAGCAATGGGCTCATGAAAACTAATTGAATTTAGGAGTGATGTTGCCCTGTTCTGGAAAGACAGAATGAGTTATCCACCTAGAAACAAATCTAATTCAGGCATTCTCCTATTTAAAAAACTCATTTTGACTTCTTTTCTAAAGGATAGAATCCAGATTCATTTGCTTGATTTCCAAGACTTTCTTGGCTGACCTCTCTAGGCTCAACTCCCAACATGTCACTCCATGTACATGTGCTTCAGACACTGATTTCTTGCTGTTCCTCACCTTTGTGTTTTGCGGTGACTTTCCCTCTGCTAGAATGTTTTTTGCTAGCTTCCCTGCTTATATGCTATAAAGCTCTTTGGTGAGGCTTTGCTAGACCTCCTGGCAGAGGTCCTTCTCCTTGTTTTCCACTTCTTTCTATTATGACAGTTCTAATTCTTTAACATAACTTACTTTACCTGTCTTAATCTTTCTTTTAAATGTTTATTGCATAATTTGTTATTGTTATATTGTCTATTGTATAATTTACATACAATAAAGTACATAAATCTTAAGTATGCAGTTGATGAATTTGTCATGTCTGAATTTGTTCCTAGACTGTGAGCCTTCAGAGGATAGGAACCATGTTTTATTCATTCTTATATCTCCAGAGGTATTGAATAAGTGCTTGAATGAATGTAAGTGACCACTTGATGATTTCCTCAGTCCATCCAGTGTTGATTTCTTTATGGAAAAGTGACATCAAGAGGTGTTTGTTTGTTTGTTTGTTTGATTGTAGGAGTGTGAGACTAAGTAATATTTGTTAATTTTCTTGCCACTAACCTCAAAAGTTAAGAGATACAACCTAAAATATCATTGATTTCCTCAATGGCAATTATGGATCAATGAATAAAAACAAATTTTCATCCATTTTTCTACTCATTTGATAAAGTTTTATTAGAAACTATAAATCTTAAGACTTGAGGTATTAAACAGCAAAGAGATATAATTAGGATCGAACTACCTTTTCCTTACTATTTATTCCTTATGGAAAAAAGCAGCTACCCTTCTCTTAAATTTAATTTCCCTTAAATATCCCTTTTGAAGAATGTTTTTTACCATTGCTTAAGAAATGGAATGATGTTTAATTCCAAAATTACTTCTTCCACTAAGAATTACTGACATATTAAAGGAAATTATATTTATGTATGTTTTTTAAAGCTAGATATCAGAAAACTTGCTCAGAGTAATTTGATTCAACAAGAGGGTTTAGCAGTCTTCTTTGAAAGATGATCCTGAAATCAATCCCTTTAATTTACATTAGCCCCTCAAAGGAAATAAATATATTTCCCTGTTTAGAAGGCTGGCCCAGTTACCTTTCTTGTGCTGGAAAATCCAGGCTGAAATATCATTACTTTGCACTGATTCAGATTTTAAACTCTTCTTTGAAAAGTAAATATAGAAAAAGGTAAATAATAGCACCAAATGGACATGTTTTTCTACTGTATTCAATAACCTAGCCTTATCCCTTCTCAGCTTGTCTTAGTTTTATTATACAACTATCCATCTTCCATTAAATAATCAATCAATCAGCTTGTTTATTCACATAATCAGCCATTATTGATGCTTATTATATCCAAGGTGCTCTATATCTGAGGATATCAAGATGAAAAGCTCAGATTAAAATTTTATCTTGACTGTCTTTTAAAAAGTTAGTTTTTACTCCTTCTGGTTAATTGGCTGAATTTAACAAGTGTCCATTTAGGAACTACTCTGTGCTCAGTAGTGTTCCAAGATCATAATCCATAGTCTCTCTAGATGCTAGCATTTTATCCCATTGATTTAACACATTGACTGCCACACTAGAAAAAAAATTTTTTTTCCTTGGAGCCATGGTGTTTTACTACAAAATAAATTAAAAAGTTTGAAAACAAAATGATTCTTTCTAATTTAATTAAAAATTTGCTATTTTTTATTGTTTTCTGTGCATGAGTTACATGCAATTAAGTTGTCAATATTAATTGTAACAATAAGAACATCAACAGGTAAGATGTTCGTGAACCAACTGCACGGTTTTGCCCAGGGGGCCACCCAGCACGTAACCCAGCATGTATGCTACAGCATGGCAGCTTGAGTTGGCTGTGCACCACGTGGCTCACAAGGTAAAGAAACATGTGAGTTACATATGCTTCATGAGGCCCTGGGCTCAAAACTAGTGTGAGTTAAATACAACTCACATTATTTAATATGTTAAATAATGGCTAATGAATTTTAAGTTCATTTGGTTAATGTTATACATTTTATTAATAATAATGAAATGAAAGATTCAAGAAAACTACTCTTTTCTGGGAAATATGTATCCCTTTAATTCCCAATATTATTTCTCTAAATACTATTAGTTAATGCTATGTTACTTCAGGCCTTTTAAAAAAAACAATATCCTTTTCTAAAAGGATGTTGTAAATACCAAAAAAGTATTTTTGTTAGATAAATGTTATTGTTCATTTTTTAGAAGAATTGAGTGGTTTGTTGGCAAAGTTGGGAGTAGAAACGTAATCGCTTAAATCTTTTTTTTTTTTTTTTTTTTGGAGACAAAGTCTCACTCTGTTGCCCAGGCTAGAGTGCTGTGGTGTCAGCCTAGCTCACAGCAACCTCACACTCCTGGGCTCAAGCAATCCTTCTGCTTCAGCCTCCCAAGTAGCTGGGACTACAGGCACATGCCACTATGCCCGGCTAATTTTTTCTATATATTTTTAGCTGTCCAATTAATTTCTTTCTATTTTTGGTGGAGACGGGGTCTCGCTCTTGCTCAGGCTGGTCTCGAACTCCTGAACTCAAATGATCCACCCATCTCGGCCTCCCAGAGTGCTAGGATTACAGGCGTGAGCCACCGCACCCGGTCTTAAATCTTAAATTATGCTTGGAAACCCAACTGCTACTGTAGTGTAAAGATATGAACTAGCAATAAACAGACAAAAAGTAAGCATATATGCTTGGATCGTGATTTAGGAGGCCATGGATCAGGTGTGTTGAAATTCGAGCTTCTGTGTAACAGAGTTTGAAACCATTACATGATCAGGTCATTTAATAGGACAACCCAATAAAAGGTAAGTTGTGGTCCTGTAGTAAGAAACTAAGTACTAAGTGATATGATTAACTACCAACTGAAATGAGAAAAGTCAGCCTGTGCTCTTCCTTTAGTTTTCATCTGTTATGGGCATGGGGAAAAATCATTACTGGAATTAGGTCCTGAACCCATCCTAAGACTTGGGGGATTATTGGCAGCTTGGAAGATCCTTTCTTCCTGTCTTCTTTGGTTTCTTTTGAGAGCCCGGATCTTACTCAGGAATAGGTTTTCATACTCAAAGAAAACTCTGATTGCTGTAGTTTTAGCCTGTAAATCAAAGGGTGAAGTCTTTTTCTGTTCCCCTTAAGAGAATTCTGCCCTCAGTAGAGGGCAGAGAAAGAGTATATGTAATTAATCACTTGAGAATTGTTTACCACTATAATCTCGAGGGCACTTGCCCATGGCAGGCAGTAAAGTTACCTTGGTTGTGTAAGAATAACCTGAGTAGTTTACTCAGACTGTTCACAAGTGTTTGGACATTATTCAAGGGCTGTCCGAGACTGACCAATTAGCTTTATTTTTCACTGCTCTTCTCAGATTCACCTTTACATGATCCAATCACATTGAGAGGAGTGGGGGTTCCTGAAATTGCAACATTACTGACTTCCCAGCCATGTGACACAGCTTTTCAGACACCGAGTTAAATTTCAACCCAGACATCTCTCTTCAATTCAGGTCACCTACAGGCCAGACAAAGCCAAGGTCATGTGTTGAACCAATATAAGGAGTTTTGTTGGTTCCAATAACTATAATGTTATTCACTGTTTGAAATACTATACCATGGTTAATCATAAGTTGCAGCTGTTGTGTCCTTTTATTTATGAGCCCTTAATCAAGAGGACACAGCAAGGGCCACAGTTTGAAAGGAGCCTTTCATGAAATCTTCCTTTTGGATGCTTGTTCCTCTTTCACTGTGAAAAGAGGAGGACTTCATGTTGACTTGCACAAGTTACTGAATAGTATATATTGGCCTGTCTGAAAACAGATTTTTAATTCCAAATTTGAACGATCAAATTGTAATCTTTGTTTCAGCTAATGACAATAGAAACACTAAGCCAGTGCTCTCCAAATGATTCCTTTTAATTGGTCCCAAACTTGGTTAAATCTTTTGTGTCAGCCATCAAAAGTTATGTATTAGCTCTCTGAAAACAGACTTTCCTATCTAGAATTCAAGTTATCTATTTGTCACTACATGTTTCTGCTGACGTTAAAGTAAACAGACCAGAGCTCTTTGGGCAGCTCTTTTTACTGGCTCCAAGCCTGATGGATGAAACCTTAAACGTCAGTCAGTCTCTCCTTTTTTAACTTTTTGGTTTTTATATCCTACCTTATGTTATGAGACTTCATCTTGTGAGTTATCCTTGTTAAAAGAGGAGCATATCTAGGAGTTCGAATAGGATCATTTTATGAATGAATTTTGGAACAGATTATTTATATGAGTGGATTTTTTGATCAAGGAATTTAGTGATAGGTTATGTTTTCAGATTTGTTAGCTTCATCCTAAGTTGGATTTGTAACACTAAAGCTGTTAACAGCCCCTTTTCTTTGAGGCACTCAAAATGTTCACTGACTTTAAATTCATATTTTTTTACTGATAACATTTTTGTTGATTTCATTCATGTGAACTTTTGCTCTTCACTTGATCCCATGCAAACCCTCTGCTCTTGCCACACAGGTTTCATGTGGTCCCTGAATATAGCATGCATGTACCCACCTTTACGGCTTGCATGATACCATTGCCCCAGAGAATATTCTTTCCTCATCTCCTTCTACATACTTGACATCCTTCAACACAAGACTCAAATGCTACTTCCATCATTAAATTTCCTCCTTGATTTCTATTTGGACTTAAACACTACTCCTTGTACTACTTTATTTGACCCATTACTAAAGCACTTAGTTCACTCTACTTTGTGTTTTTGATTTTGTACATGTTTTTTTCCCTTGACGTAAGCAAATTTACTGAGGTTCAGGACCACATCTTTAAGCACGCAGATGATTGCCTTGGCACAAAGTTGCATACATCTCTTGTTTTCTCATGTATTTTAGATTTCTCAGAACTGCTATGAGAAAGGGCTAAGAAACTGTTAGGAAAACACTTGGTCAAATTCAAAATTCTCTTAACAGCAGTCAGTATTGTTCTCAAAACAATTATATCAAGTTTTCAGTGACAGATGTATGACATAATGATCTGCCTTTTTCAAAGATACCTCAAAATTAAGATGGACAGTTGGCCAGAATAAAAGGTGATACACCTAACCTCTGCCCCAGTCTGTTTTGACCAAGTCAGGTTGAGGCAAGAGCACTGACAATGAGCTTTTCTGATTGAACATGTTCGTTTAGGCCTCCTTCAAGCTCCTTAACCTCGGGCTTCCTCTCTACTTTTATCCACCTTTTCAGTGCTCTGTTTTGGTAGGATGGCATGTTAGAAATAGCAGGGATCCCACTCATTATACCAGCAATGGTCTGTCCTCATGTGATCACACTTACTCGGCTGTTTACTACCAGGAACTCAAGGGAAATGGCATGGGACTTTAAAACAAACAAACAAACAAGCTAAGAGCGCTGTCTAGGACCAAGAAACGGAGTTATTGGATTTGTCTAAAGAATTAAGCTTATGAGTTACACTTTTCCCCTTTGCAGCACAGATCAAAATCTTCACTTGAGGAATATCTCAACATCACAGTTGCAAGTGTAAGTTACAGTGGAAAATGTTTTTCATTTTGGAAAGAGGCAGTTGCTATTTTGTAATGGAAGACAAGGACCACTGGGGATAAAACTTGCATGCAAGACCAACACAGCTTGATGAAGGGAGCAGAGTTTGGTTTAACCTCTGAATTAGGAGATGTTTATTTTAATTTTACTGCTAGTCCAGTCAAGAAATATTAAATTTCTACTATGTTCAGGACTGCTAAGCATTATGGACAGTACAGTAATAGTAGAAGACATGGTGTCTGCTCTTGAGGGAGTGAAAATTGAATAGATAACTCATATGCAAAAGGTTCAACAAAAGAATAGTGTTAATTAAGTAGTAATCAAAGTGCCACATGGCTCACTACAAACCAGAAGGCAAGAAACCCAAAGCTATGTAGCAGCAGGACTTCTGCTGTTATGTAGTGTTGGGTTTCAGGATTATTCTCCATAACTCGTTTATTTTCTTTTAAACTCAGGATTATACCTGCCCTCTGCCAAGTACCTAAGAATAATCTGAGTAATGTTTATAACTGTACACTTAGAACTTTGAGTCTCTTGCAAATCTATAAACGTGGAGTGAGAATGAGATACGACAGTGTGATAGAGGAGGACTTTTGAAGATTCATTAATACTCTAGTGAAAGGAGTAAAGTGCTTTTGTAGTATGATTATAATGTTAAGGATATTCTTCTTTTTTTTTTGTATAAAATGTAACTTTTGATCACTAAGTGGCAACTTATAAGAAAGTTGATTTGCCCTTCCTTGACTTTAATAAATATAGAAAACTTCATTTTCCCCTGAGACTTTTTCATTTTTATTTTACTCCATTAATTCATTCAGCACATAATTATTATACTAAGTGTATAATATTATAAATATAAATATTTATAAGTATATATAAGTATCAATATTATACTAAGTGTATAATTATAGGGCTGACAGGCCCTATAATAGGACCTGGGGATATAAAGTTGAAGAAGACATGAGCCCTATCTCTAAAAAGCTTGTAAGAAGAAACCAAGGAGGGAAAAAATAATTCCTACTATTTTAAATAGTTAGAACACATTTTTTTCTCTAGTTAAATTTGAAGTAAACTACAATTTTAGCTAGATTTACTGTGTCATCTTCACTTACTCATTTGTTCACTCACCCATTCATTCATTTTTCAAGTTAATGGATGCTAGAAACCTGAGTCATCCTTGACCTCTCCCTTTCATTTGCCCTCCAACTGCAAACAATCACCGAGTCCTTTCAAATATCTGTCTCCAGGATAAACATTGAATCAGTCCACTTCTCAATATATTTACCATCTTGACTACTCCAGTTACTTCCTAACTGGTCTCCCAGTTTCCAGTCTTGCCTTCCTCTAATTAGCAGCTTTCAAATTTTGTTGAGTGTGGTCCACAGTAAAAAATACATTCATTATACCCCCAGTACACATGTTTTTATTACTGTGTAAATTTGAAACAAAAGATTCACAAAATAATAGACACTTTTACTCTAAATGATGTATTCTGATATTTTAAAAATTCTATTCCTTTTTCTTCTTTTTCATGCTGGGCATGATCAACTAAATTAATTTCGTGACCCACTAATGGTTTAAAATATACTGTTCAATCTTTTTCCACATAGCAACCAGGTTGTTAGTTTTATATCAATTCCCTGCTTAAAATCTTTCATTGGCTTCCATTTGCACTCTTAGAATTCAACCTAGTAATAATAGTGTGGCCTACAAGATCCTGCATGGTCTTTTACCTCTGTCTCCTCTCCACTCTTTCCTACTTCTCAACACATTCGCACAGTTTCTTTCCTCTCCATGGAATAATAGTCTTCCTTTCCCCATCTTTACTTGGCCAACTCCTGTTATCCTTCAGGTCTCTCTGTCAAGATCACCCCTTTAGGAAAGTTAGTCTCCCCTTATAGTTCCTATTCCTCCTCTTTACTGTTTTGTTCATTGTATTTATTATAATTCTATAATTATGTGTTTCTTTGTATGACTTTTTGTTGAATATTGGTGGCTCCCACTAGATTGTAGGTTCTGTCATAGCTAAGACCAGCTGTGTTTTGTTTATTGCTATATCCACAGTTCCTAGTACAGTCCTAGCATGGTCAGCAAATATTTTTGGCACCTACTTTGTGTCAAACTCTATGTTTGGCCTTAGGGATGCAAAGGTGAGTTAAGACATAGACCTTGCTCTCAAGGAGTTCTCGTTTGGCATGTAGTGTGTCTGAAGACAAAATATCTAAAAGGCAAAACAGGTTAATAAACATATTAGAAAGGATATTGGAACTCCTAAAAACAATGGTTTCTTTAGTTTAAGACTCTAACTGGAGGAAAGTTTTCCTTATTTACTCATAATACAAACTCAAGGGAACTACACTGGTATTGCTGAAATGACTATGAATAAATTTCTGACTGATGTTTAGGAGAATTTAAGTCATTGATAGGTGCCTTTTATTTTATTTTATTTTTTTTATTTCAGCATATTATAGGGTTACAGATGTTTAGGTTATGTATGTTGCCCTTCTCCCTCCCCCGCCCCAAGTCCGAGTTTCAAATATGTCCATCCTTCGGGTGGTACGCATTGTACTCTTTGTGAGGTGCCTTTTATTTTTAACGTCATTTCTATATTATGCAATTCTAAGGTTCAGAATCTTAAAGTCTGAAAGAATCTAACAAGATACTGAGATCAGTCTCCCACTTAATGCCGGAATTCAACATCCCTGACAGATGTTCACTAGACTTTGAACCCTTCCAGTGGTGGAGAAGGGTTTTGTTGCATAAAACAGCCTATTCTATTTTGGGCCAGTTTGAATTGTTAAGAAAATTTTTGTTATATTGAACTATTTTTCTGCCCATTTGTCTGCCCTTTGGAGTCATAAAGATAAGTTTGCTCTGTCATCCACAGGACAACCCTCCAGCTATTTGTGGATAGCTAACCTACTCAATAAATTATTTTTTTCTCAGTTAAAACAATCCTAGTTTCTACAGTTACTCCTCATATGACATGATTTCTACTCACTTTCTCTTCCTGTGACTCTTTTGACATGCTCCAGTTTTTCTGTATCTTCCTTAACACTTGGCACCTAGAATAGAGGAAGCACTCCAGCTGTGTCCAGACCAGTGTAGAGCACAGGGGGACTATTTTTTCCCCTCACTCTGAACATTATACTTCTGCTAATCTGGCCTTAAATTGCATCAGAGTTTTCAGCAGCCAAGTCACAGTGTTGGCTCATTTAAGGTTCACAGTCAGCTAAAACCCCTAGATCTTTTTCACGTGAACTCTTGTTCAGCCTGGTCATTCTTCCATCCCTAACTGAAGCATGTAACAGTTTTCTTTCTTGTTTCCATGTAATACATTTTTACATTTATTCCCATTCAGTCTCATTAACTTCAGACTGATCTTCTAGTCAGTCTTTCGTAAGGTCTACAGGCTTGGCAAAAGAAAAAACTCAAACTCCAGTGCATACCACAAACAATTATTTGCTTTAAGTTCAGGAAATGAAAAGTTGTGCTGGTTTTAAGTTTCTTAAGTTGCCTCCCTCCTCCATCCCATCACCCCCCCTCAGTGCTTTGGTCTGAGGCCCAGTGGAGGATGTCTGCAACTAGACTCCCTTTAGGGAGGGCCCCGACTCTCAACCTCCACCCACTGCCATTCAGTAATAGACGGGGTCTGTCTTGGCTAAGCCAAGGGAACATCTTCCAGCTGCACTGAGAAAACCTTTGCTGCCTAGCAATACGCCACCTACTTGTACTGTAGCATTGTCTGGCAGGTTTGGCCCATTGTCTCCTAGAGGAAACAGAAAACAACCACCCCCCTCACCCCCAATCTCTTTTGTCCCACAATCCAGCTCTGGAAAATATCTGAAGGCCACAGAAGTGGGAGTACCCTTTGATGTTTATATTGGCTGGCTCCTTTTTCTTTTTACTTCTTTTTTTAATAATCAGGGTAGTAGAAAATGTGGAGAATTAACCGCATGACAGCAGCAGAGGAATTCATTAGAGAAACGGAGATGAATTCTGCTCAGATTTCAGGCTCTCAGGCAGGAGTCACAAAGGAGTAATCGTCTTCTAGTTGTTTTTAATCATTTCTTTTGTGGCACCTTCCTTGTCCATGAAACCAATCTCAGCGTCCGGCATGGGGGAGCCTGAGAACATAGGCTGTCCAAAGGGTGGCTTTGATTTGGGGATTACTACAGCAATATTAACCATTTCCTTCTAACCTTCCTTTGATAAGATGGAACTTGTCTATCTTGGAGAAGGCAACGGACAGTGTTATGTCATTGCTTTTACTTAAAGTGTTATCCATTAAAAATTTGTTTTTAAAATTGGGAAAAAGTATGCATAGAATTTTACTACAGAAAATTCTCAAGTAGGTCAAAAGGAGGAACAAAATTTTGCAAGTGTATTCTCTTCTAATTTAATATCCTCAGATACCCTTCCTTTTATGAGCTCCAAAGGCAGCCTCAGTGATGGCTTGCCTGTGACTTCGTAATTATACATAAAATTTTACTTGAAGGAACTCAGTAAAATATATGAATGATTTTCTCTATAAATGTATAAAGGTGGCAGCTGGGTTCCAGAAACTACTAGTGATGCTAAGATTGCACTCCTAGAGTCCAAACTAGTCCTGACTGCTTTGCTGAAGTAGTGGATTTTCATTGCTATTCCAATTCTTCATGAATCATTTTTAAAAACCCAATTATATTAGGAAGTTTCATTATTAAAATTATTTAAGAGAAAAATCTTTCCTCAAGCACTTTCATACACTTTAAAACTTTGTATTCATATATAATTTATTGATTTTATAAATATAATTTGCATCTTATAAAGCAAGTTCTATAAAGTCCCTTCTCAGTTATACTTTGTAGCATAGTTACTAGGTAATATATCCTCTTGAAAGCAAGGAAAAGACAGTTTTGAATTTTAGTGATGTTTCTGGAAAGAGAATTCTTTAACCTGAAGTACTCAGGCATATAATTAATTTTAAAACCATTTGGTTTTAATCTTAAGCTAATTCAGTCAACTTGTGCTTTCATCAGACATTTAGGGCCTAACAGGGACAAATCTAGTATCACAAAAAATTTCCCAATGAATACTATTCTCATGGCTCATCTTAGGGCATAGGCTCTAGAACTTACTCAGAAACTGAGAACCAGACCATTGGCAAGTAAGTCACCTTTTCGTGCTGTATTTCTCCTACCTGTCAAGTGGAGACACAGGTACTTGTCACCCATTTGTCAATGAGAGAAAATACTGCTTATCAATCTTTTTTGTGTATAAGTGATAAGCAGGAAGGAGTATAACTATGGGAAAGGCTCTGTGGAAGAGAGGAGACTTGAGCAAGGCCTGGAAGAATACATAGGATGTTAGTCCAAGACCATTTTTTGAGGCCTTCTGATAGACATTTAAGATATGTTGCCTGCTTCTGGTTTGGGTTGGCATAGAAGAGGCGTGAAGGCCTCGTAAGAAAGGCAGTAAAAGCATGGAAGTGAAAAAGGTCATTTGAGAGTTTTTGAGAGTATAACTTTAAAGTATCAACCCAGCTTACATTAATTAATATTTCTTTAATGTTTTTGAGACATTTACATTTAGTTTTTCTTAACCTTTTAGGTATATTCACCAAATATTATTTTATTTTTAATTGCATGCTAAGCAAGTTGTGCTCTGTATAAAGTGCCCAAATCTAAGAGGCATTGTAGACAGGCTATTTTTAGGGAACTCGTGTTTTTCTTTAAAAGCTTGGTTAGCATTTGGAATCAATATACAGTGTAACATTTAAAAGAAAAACAACATATTTCCTCATCCCCCAAGAGGTTTCTTAAAATAGCATATAATCTTACCTACAGTGGGAAAAGCCTCAAATTTTATAAATTGGGTTGGATCTAACCCAGATTACCTGACCAGGAGAGCCCCCAAGAAAAACAAGGTATGATAAAGGTTATAGTAATGGTAACGAAGAAATTTGTGTTGTGCCTGCTGGGCCTCACTAAAAGCAGTGACCCAGCCTGTGGCTACTGGCATCATTTCTAGTGCTGAGACATGCTGTCTTTTTGGAGAGAAGTCCAAACCAAATCTTTGCCCACTTTGAAAGCCAAAATATTCTTCTCATTCCTTTCAGCCACAGAAAGGACTGAGCTTTTGCTAACAGGATCCATGTCTGTATGACCTGTTGATGTATCAACCTGTTTTCTATGCAGTATGTAAACAATAAAAGGTTTAATTTTAGTAGCTTTTCTTCACAGAGTCATGGAGTGTTACAAGTACTAGAAGCTGGAAAAGATCTTTGAGGTTATTGCTTTAAGGCCCTCACGTTCCAGAGCAAAACACCAAGGCTCCGAGAGATGAAACAATGTACTCGTGGCCCCACAGCTGGAAAATGGTAGAGCTTAAACTCAGGCCAACTAACCTTTCACCCAAGTCGGCAGCTCTCTACTCAACAGTAGAACCTCTTCGGAGTTGCACATTATGCTCCAGATTTACAGCAACACGCTGTACTACGATAGAGTTGTACTGTGCTCAGCACACTGTCATAGCCAGCACCCACAAGCAAACTCTCTGGGCGATCTAAAAGTAAAATCTTTACTGAGTTGAATGGAATCTGTGGAGATCTTTGATGGGCTTGTCTTGAGGTGAAGTCCTGCTCTGTTGAGAGATTTAATGTGTTCTCTAGGTTGTAGCACCTTGCAAAAGCTCTTTTCTCTTTCATGATAGATGACCGAGTTTGGGGACTAGGAAGGTTTTGTCATCCTTCACATTGCACAATTTGAAGACATCAGATTCAAAATAGTATATATTTTTCTTTTTTTCCCAATAAAGAACAATTCTACTCTAGTACTTAGGTATCTAATACTTTGAGACATGTTGGAACCTTTTTCCATTTCATCTGATTTCACTCAGTAGTTATTTATAGAATTCTATGTGAGGCAGGCACCATGCTAAGTACTGTGAGGAGAACAAGGACATTGTCCTTCCTAGGGTCTGCGCAGTGACAGAGGGCACAGAAACCACTGCTGCTGATCCCTGCTACAGCCTTTGTTGGATCACACCTCTGGTTTACAGGGCCTCTATTTTCACAGAGATACTCTCTCAGGGAAAGTCATCCCTCCCACTAAGATTCCCTTACAGAAGATGAGTTCTTCTAAGAGAATTTTAAAATTTTCTTTGTTGCCTTGTTTCCTTAATTTTTCTTCAGCATTTAAAAGAGTGAAAGTGAGGAGAATATGGTCTGAAAACTGTAATGGTCGCCTTTAAATCTACTTTTGGGAAGACAATTTTAAAATATTCAGTACCCTTAGGGATCTACTGCCCTTTGAATTCAAATGCCTTAACTACCACCATGTTAGAATAGGTGTTATGTTTAGGCATCCAAGACAGGAATTATACCAAGAAATATTAGTGGTAATTCTTTTATTGTAACCTTGGTTTTCTTCCTCTTGCTAATCTTTTTAAGTGAATATTGAAGGAAGTTCCTTCCCAGGCTGTAATATTCCTCCAGGGAGGGGAGGACATGATCTTTTTCCTTATTTAGCATTGGAATTTCATTAGGCTATATTAATCTGAGTGAAACACTCTAGGAATATCTTTAGAATAGTTCTATAGTTAGAAAAGTTGAGACTAGGTAACAAGGGATCTATTCAATAGAACCACAATTTTTATACAACATGCCTGAAATAAATAAAGCCGATTAGTACTTGCGTTGTAGTATTGAAATACATCAGAGCCAAATATATAGGACTACCTTAAAAACTTCTTGTGTGTGTGGGTTTTATTTTAAAGATGTTAGGAGTGATAATGTAGCATTCTATATACATACATGACCAGGCCTTGGTCTAATTAAGGGTAATGGAATGATGATTGTATATGTCTTGGTTTCCTTCAGTGAATCTTGGGCGGGTTGTAGTCGTAGCCACCATTGCTGTGGTATCATGGAAAAAACACTGAACTTAAAGCAATTTGCTTACCTGTAACAAAAGGGACAACAATCCTATGCTTTATGTGGGCATTAAAAGAGAAAATACTGGGGAAAGTGCTTTGAAATTTCCATAGCACTTTGCAAAAGCTAAGAAATGTGGTTGTGATTAATATCACGATGATGTGGAATGAATTATTCCCTGGATGTTCATAAGATTGTCCAAAAAGAATGGGTATGTCACTTTATCAAACAGAATGTATGTATTACAGAAAGTCCCAGTTTGAGTCACTGAGTAAAACGAAGGGCAGTGGGAAAGTGTACTCCATTTAAAATATTCGTTTCATTTTTGCATTCCCTTCTTTACCAACAAAATGGTTTCACTTCATTTCCAGTTACTTTTACTTTCAAGTTCTCAAGCTTTGATTTAGTGTTCCCACACTTAAGCATTTGCATTGTCTTCCTTGATCTTCTCTCTGAGAAATTTGTTTCTCTGACTAACGCACTGTGGTCACAATGAGAGCATTGCTCATGGTGCATTTCCTAGGTAGGAATGTCTAAAATCAATAAGTGGGCTAGCTCAGAACATGCTCTGTTACCCCCCACCCCAGTCCCCACCCAGTGCCTAGTGATTCTGATTTGTTTGAGTATAGGGCTACTTCCACTTTTAGTTCAAGGGCCTGACTGCTGGGACACAGCTGGGACAGGAATCATTTGTCTATCACCAAAGCCAGTGTCAAAATTTTACAGGCGTCAATATAAAGTCCTAGACTTAGGTTAACAATGTATTGGTTGGTCTGGGTGCAATAGTGTTTACAACTAATTGATCACAACCAGTTACAGACTCCTTTGTTCCTTCTCCACTCCCACTGCTTCACTTGACCAGCCTTAAAAAAAAAAAAAAAGAACAATGTATTGTGTTAAGTCTTAAAGGAAGGAGGGAGCTTGGCTTGATAACAAGTAATGGGGAAAAGATTTAGGGACATTAGTTGATAGCAAACTCAATGTGATTCAATATGTCATGTACCTGCTTTTAAAAAAGAACAACTAGTATGAATCTGAGGATGCATCATTAGAATGTAATGTTTTGGCCCAGAGGTGACAATAGTTCTTCTATTCTAATAGTCCATGTTCAGAGTACTAGGTCAGGTCATTTATTAAGGAGGTCTTTGACTATTACAATCAGGAGAATAAGAGGTCTGGATTTATATCCTAAGAGGAGAAATGGTGAACTCAAGATGTTGGCCTGGAAAAGAGAAGAACCAAAGAAGAATAAGAAGACCATCTTCAAATATTAACAGTTACATAATGAGAGAGAGAGCAGACTCTATTGGTATTTAAAAGAGGCAAAAATCGTTTTCTCCTCATTCCTTATTGAGAAATAGACTCAGCCATGAGATTGATAGAGAGCAAAATGTCAGCTTCATGCCAGCAAAACCATATTAGAGAATGTGGCTTGATCTGTGGCTACAACCAGGCATTTTGTCTCCTTCCTTTTCTCCTTTCCTTTCCCAATTAAACACATTTTCAGAGCCAGGCGCGGCAGCTGGACACTTGTAGGCCTTTCCTTGCAGGAGTAGGGCAGTTCCTGTGTGAAGGAAGAGAAGAATATGTGTGCATCCTGAAGCCAGGGTTCTACCTGGCTTCTCCACTCTGAATGAGAGAGAAGGGAGCCTAGTTCCTATCTGCACAAAAGTTCTTCTTGGAATCTTTGAAGAGGGCTGCATAAAAGGTCAGAATGTTACTCTAGAAGGAGGCCCCTCATGGAAACCTTAGGGCAGGGGAATTGTGTTTCCTTAGCATTTGTCAGTCTTAACTCCAGTGGGGCAACCAAGCCAGTGGGGCACTCTCGTCCCTGAAATGTTTGGCCTCTGAACAGAATGATGTCAAAAAGACTCTTCCAGCATTGGGGGTTGGGGGAGTGCCCAGATGACTTCTAAAGCCCCCCCCCCTCACACACACATAAGATTCTTTTGAGATCAGTTAAGACACACATTAGTGAACAACAAAAACTCCAGTTAAGCAAGTTGATAGTCTAAAAGATTAATTTGTTTGACCAATGAGAGATGGTCAGTGTTCTAAGTGCTATGGCTCGTCATGTTCTGGAGGTGGCTTTGCTCTAACTGTTCACCAGTGTTTTGAATTAAGGGGAATTATAGTCTACAAATTTATGCACATGGCACTTCACAAAATAGAAGAGGCCAACTTCTGGTCTCTCATATCCACATGCAATAAATATAGCTTGTGTCTTTTCCGCAGGACTCAATTTGTAAACCTCTTTATTGCATTGTGCTGTAGTAACAATTTCACAGTTTTGTGGGCAATCTGTGAAACCAGCCTCCTCTTTATTTCAACTTTGTTGTTGTTGTTTTGCCTTTATATTATGAATTAAACGAATCCTTAGGGGTTCCAGTTACATTATGGGAAAAAGAACTGAAGAGTTCCGAGAACCTGAAGAACAATTTGTTTTCCTCAGCTAGATATTTAGGACCTTTAGGATTTGGTTATCTTTTTCAAAAATTTCTTTTTAGAGACAGAGTCTCTGTTGCCCTGAGTAGAGTGCCGTGGCATCAGCCTAGCTCACATCAACCTCAAACTCCTGGGCTCTAGTGATCCTCCTGCCTCAGACTCCCGAGTAGCTGGGACTATAGGCATGCGCCACCATGCCTGTCTAATTTTTCTATTTTTAGTAGAGACAGGATCTCGCTCTTGCTCAGGCTGGTCTCGAACTCCTGAGCTCAAGCAATCCTCCCACCTCTGCCTCCCAGAGTGCTAGGATTACAGGTGTGAACCACCACGCCCAGGCTCAAAAAATTTCAAGAAGATTAATCATCCCTGTCACCTCAAATGGCAGAGATAATATATTCAGTTCTCCCCTGAGTTATCATCATAATAACCCCATGTTCTTATATGGTTCTTCATACTCTACAAAGTGCTGTTTTATATGCAATAATTATCAAAAATGGTCCTGTTTGGAGGGTAGAGCAGAGGAGGCCAGATGGGTATTATTGTCCCCATTTCAGAAACAGGGAGCATGGAACTCAGAGAGTGGCGGTGGTAACAATTATAAAAGATGTTTTCTGAACACCAATTCTGTGCCAACTACCTGCGATAGTACATTTAATCCTTATAGTAGTTCAGTGAGTTAGGTACTATTATCCCCATTTTGAGGTGGGGAAGCTGTGGCTCAAAGAATTACTTGTCCAAGTTCACACAGTAGTAAGTAGAAGAACCAGAATTAGACCTGGGCTTTCTGATTCTGAAATCCATACCCTTAATCATAAGATTATAACTGCTGGAGAGACTATGAGTCTGCCCAAGGCCATTGGCTGCCTGGTAACCTAGGCAGGGCCAAAACCTGTATCTTTAGACTTCTTAGTACATCTTCTACATCCTATAACTGCTTCACTGGTTTTCATTAACTTTGGGCTTCTTCAGGACATAGACAGGAAACAAATGAAAGCTGAGCCAAATTTTGCCCTTGTGACATAGTGGTACCTATTCAGTACCAAAGAGAATCTCAGGCTCTTATGAGACTTTTAAATGCCTAATGTTCTCTTCATATTCTGTTTATTCTTCATCACAACCACCACCACCACCACCATCAGTAAATGCAGGTGGTTCTTGTCTGATAGTGATTCATATGTGGGCCTGTGCCACATGTACCAGTTTTTCTACTTTGGGCATTAATAGAGGCAGTATGTTTCTCAACTAATTTTTGTGAAATAAGTTCTCATAATAAATTCTCAGAAAAACAAATAAGAGTTAGTGAAGTTCAGTGGAAAGAACTCAGACCAACCTTTGACATCAGCCCAAGCAGAGTTTAAAAACCCCAGCTCAGGCCAGACGTGGTGGCTCATGCCTGTAATCCTAGCATTCTGGGAGGCTGAGGCTGGAGGATTGCTTGAGCTCAAGACTTTGAGACCAGCTTGAGCAAGAATGAGATCCCATCTCTACCAAAAAAAAAAATGAATCAGGCATAGTGGTGCAGGGCTGTAGTCCCAGCTACTCAGGAAGCTGAGGCAGGAGGATCACTTGAGCCCAGGAGTTTGAGGTTGCAGTGAGCTATGACGATGCCATTGCACTCTAACAAGGGTGACATAACGAGACCCTGTATCAAAAAAAAAAAAAAAAAAAAAAGCCCCAGTTCAGCCTTTTCCTAAAAGAGAGATCTTAAATGAGTTACTTAATCTCACTAAAAGTCTATTTTTGCATTTTAAAGTGGAGATAACACATGGCTCATGGATTTGTTAGAAAAAACAAATGGAAAAGAGTTAAAGTTTAATTGGGATTGAACTATATATGGTAGATGCTGTGCTTGTGTTTGCCTCACATAATCCTCGTGACAGCTTTGGGAGATAGATATTATTATCACCTCCTGACAGTAAGAAAACTGAGTCTCAAGGAGATGTGATAACTTTCCCAAAGTGAGCTCTACCTTGGTGTCTTGGAAAAAGTTTAAGAGGGCATTAAATCAGACATACTTATTTTAGTTTCCCCAAAGCCATGAACTATCCCTAAATCTCCCCAAAGTTTTCCCAAATAAGGCGATCAAAGTCTTCTTAAAGAATCCCATCTAAATTTCGTTATCCCAGTGGTTCCTTCACCTCTTTATTTGTTACTATAAAATTAAATCTAGAATTACAAAGAAGTATTTCAAAATGTATATGTTATTCTTGTGTTGTATGGATTTATATATCACCTCCTCCATCATCAGGGATCAACAAGGGTGTAAATACTTGGATAAGACCCCACTTCCTTGGACTTCCTCAACTCCATCAACAGGGGTCAAGGAGAGCCTGGACAATAAAGGTCAAAGCCTCTCTGACCCCACACTCTCAGCTTAATCACCACTATTTGCCTTTAACAATCTAATCTCATTACACCTTCCATCCTTGTTTAGATTAGTCACTGTAAGAAGCCTGACTTGTAGGAAACCCTTTTCCTCCCAAACTTCAATTCCTCTATTCCATTTCTTTCCAAGTCCTGTGTCCTCTTGAATTCAGCATCTGTCATCAGCAAAATGTCCTATGTCCTTAACCCCATCTCAGAACATTCCTTTCACCTTCTACTCTAACAGAAATTTGGCCCTATGCCTGAGCATGCTGCATCCCCTCCTTCCCTCTTAAGTGGCGGCAATGTTATCTTCTCCCCCTCTCCTACCACGAGGCCTGGCAGTGGGTTGGGTGTCCTCCTTGTTCCTCACTACTGCTTTCAGACCATTCTTCATCCTCACCTCCCCAACCCCCCACCCTGCTTTGAATCTCATGTTATCAGTTATGTATAGACTTCAGAGAGCTTAATCCTACATAGTGTAAAAGCACATCTTTATGGTCAATTAATACAGAGTTTGTGGCTCTTTTATAAAGAAAGTGGATAATTGGATAATGGTCCCTTGATCAAGAACATACCTGCTATTTCAGTTAGTCAGTGCTCTATGATGGGGGTGTGTGCTACAGGGGAAGTGGGTTCAGCTCCATGAGGCTGACTGAGGTTTGGAGCCTTCACCCACTCGGAATCCAGGACTACTGTATTAGTGGGTGGAAACACTGTCTGGAGCATCCTACAGGGATCTGTTCTGAACACTGAAAATGTACAATCCCTGCCCTAGAGTGGTATTTATAAGATTTTTTTTCTTGGTGGGACTGTGTGGCTATGGGCCAAATTAAATTTGATATAAGCCTCCTCACTTTCATAGTCTTTGCGGAGGAATGAGACCAAAAGAATGTGGGGCAGAGAGTTGGACACTCATATAGAAGAATATTTTTCTGAAACAGAGGAAGTCATGGAAGACTCAGGGTCTAGAGTATAAAGTGTACACTTAATTTTGAAAGGACAACTTGTATAATTTAGCAAGACCTTGTTGTTTAAAGTTAGTCTCAAATAAGTAAGAGGGCGTTGTTGAATTTCTTCCTAATTCTCAGTAGTTACCAGAGGTCAGAACTATTCCTTATCTGTAACACGTCTTTAGATTATAGCCCTAATGGGGATATAACTTTAATATTGTACAGTTAAACCAACTTCACACTATTTACAAGACATGTCATACAACACTGAAAACAAGAAATTAGAGTATGTGGAAACTATGCTACTAAAATTAAGCCACATAAGGAAAATTAATGTAAGCCTGTAAGTCACAGCTTGACTTCTGTTTCAGCAGCTGACCCAGGGGCAATGAAGCCAAAAACAATTTTAAGACCTATTCTGTTCTGACTTATAAAGCTTATTTGATGTTGTTCCCCCACCCCCATCCCACTTCTAAGCGAATACCATGGGTTAGGAAAAAGATTGTAATATTGCCTGGTTCATTTCTGGTGAACTTTAATTGTGGTTTCAGTAAGGTAAGATGTCCCCTTTTTGTTAAGTATCATTGGCAGTTGACAGTACATGTCATTAAGAGTTTATGTGGCTGCTAATAATATTTGTGATACTATGAGGCTAGATACTAGAGAAATACGTGCTTTTTGGAAAGCATGCTAATCTCTAACTGATGACTTAATTTTGCTATTACTTGAATGTGAGTGCTATTGATTAACATTTGTTTCATATCTATTTAATCAAGAGACAGAAATTTCAAATGCATAATGGCATCAGTAAGTAGGTCTTTCTTTAGAGATGAAAACACATAGTTCAGATGAAAAACACTGAGAAAAATTGCCATGATTATATCAGAAAATTTATACATCTGTGTTGAAAAAATAGTCAGCCAACATAGTTTACAACATAATCCAAAATCTTGAATTTGTAGAATTTTCAGTATAAAGATATGATATATTAGATGGTGGGATATGTGTGAGTGTGTGTATGTGTGTATAAAATCAAGGCACAATATTGCAACCTGGCACTATTAGACATGGTAGATTATGTGGCCAAAAATAGAAGTTGTCATGGACAGTGATGGGAGAGCAGGAATGGTTCAGTAAAATACCACATGTGGTGACAGGGCAATGGGAACATTTCTACAGCCTGACAGATTGGGTAAGTAAATGTAAGGCTGACAGCAGAGACACTTTAAAAATTGGGGGGAAAACTGCAAACTACTGAAAAGATTAATAAAGAGAGAGGGAAGTTCTAAGTAGCTAAAACTCCCAGCGGGGGAGTGTTGTTGATATACAACTGCACCTGCAGCTTGTGTATCAAAGCTTCTCAGTTCCTTTGGAGCAGGAGAATTTGAGAATTTTTTTTTTCTCCCATGAGGGTGCTTTATAAAGGAAACCAATAGGAAATTGGAATTATTTTAAAGAGATTTACTTTAACATTAGCTTGGTTGGACTTCATCGAGTCCAGAGCATGTCTTTCCTTTTATCCCACTTAGTTACCTGAATCTTAAAATAGACAGGGTATTCTCTAGAGTAGCATCATGACAAATTCACAAATATGGCTATGAGAATATTCTCAAAGTCCTGAAGCCTCTACCCCTGTTTTAGAGACTTCAGAGGTGTGGAGAGCCCACAGCCTCCTTTCGTAACGTTAAACTCTTGCTTTAAGGATACTCTTTCTGTGTCTGTCCTAAATCTCCTATATGATCTTTTGAGCCCTTTTCTCTCTACTCTAGCTTCAGGGAAGATGGAAAACAGCTGGTTATGATTCTTATATACTTAAAATTCTTATATACTTGAAGAAACTGTTATTATATTACCCCCTTTGACTTAGGATTTTTAGCTAGAATCATTCCCATCACTTCAGTATTTCATATAAATCCTATTTTCCAAGTCTAATCAGCTTTATGGCTCTCCTTTCAACCATCTGGATCCCAGAACTTGATGCTATAGTCTATAGGGGCTGACCAATTCTTTAATAAAAAGATTGTTTTGTGATTTCTAAGTACTCCTTCTTATGAATCTCATTGTCTTGTTTGAATTTTTAACCTATAATTTTTAATTGAGTGTTATTCACATATCATAAAATTCACCTATTTTAAAGGACGTAATTCAGTAGGCTTTTTTAGTATATTCACTAGGTTATACAACCATCCTCACTATCTAATTCCAGAACATTTTCATTACTCCCAAAAAAGAAATCCAATGCCCATTAGCAGTCACTCCTGTTCCTTCTCCTCCCAGTTCCTGACAACCACTAATCTATTTTCTGGTTTATGGGTTTGTAAATTCTGGACATTTCCTATAAATGGAATCATATACATTATGTCACTTTCGTATTTGCCTTCTTTCCTTTAGCATAATGTTTTCAAGGTTCATTTATGTTATAGCATGAATTAGGACTTCATTTATTTTTGTAGCTGAATAATACTCCATTGTACAGATACCCACTTTTTTCTTATTCTTGCTTGATTGTTAATCTCAGAGTTACATTAATGCCAAATAATCTACTTTATTCTCTCCCCAGGTATACTCTGTCAAATTTTTTTTTTTTTTTTGAGACAGAGTCTCACTGTGTTGCCCGTGGTAGAGTGCCGTGGCATCAGCCTAGCTCACAGCAACCTCAAACTCCTGGGCTCAAGCAATCCTCCTGCCTCAGCCTCCCGAGTAGCTGGGACTACAGGCATGCGCCACCATGCCCGGCTAATTTTTTCTATATATTTTTAGTTGTCCAATTAATTTCTTTCTAATTTTAGTAGAGATGGGGTCTCGCTCTTGCTCAGGCTGGTTTCGAACTCCTGAGCTCAAACAATCCGCGCGCCTCGGCCTCCCAGAGAGCTAGGATTATAGGCGTGAGCCACCGCGCCTGGCCTAAATTTGGGTTTTTGAATCTTATGTAGCTTTTAACTCTTTATTCTTCAATTTAATAAGACCCCTTTGAATCTCTGCTTTAACTGCTCAAAATATTTTTTACAGGGGGGCAAGGGCAACATACGTAACCTAAACATCTGTACCCCCATAATATGCTGAAATAAAAAAATATATATATTTTTTACAAACTGAGGAAAAGACTCAAGGCCAACCTACAAACCTGCACAGAACATTACTTGTTCCATTTTTAAAATTGATATATTCATTATATTATGGATATGATAACCCCTTTTCATTCATTAAGTTTTTATTCCTCAAAAGTTTGGACATTCACTAAATAGTTTTAGAAATCAGTATTTCTCAAAGCCTGATAACTAATTTCCTAGGTAGTCCTAAAGAGCAGGTAGGGGTGGATGGAGGTGTTTGATGGCAGATGTCCGGTTACTATAAAACCTCCCTCTTGTTGCTAATGATGATCATCTGTTCCCTTTTCATGAGTGGACATATAAAGACAGCTGGAGGAAACTTTTAAGAGCATAGATTTACTCCTATGAATTTGAGACAGATTTGGGCTTGTGTTTTGTCTATGCTATTTGCCAGAAATTGTACCCCAATTGTTGCATCTATGAAATGGAGTAGTATGTAATACCAACCTTGTAGGTTTGTTGTGCTCTTTAAGAGAAATAACTTCTATAAAGCACTTCACAGTAATGTCTAACATATAGCATCTGCTCAATAAGTGATAGAGTTATTATTCTCATGTGAAGTCTTGAGAATTTCAAAAAGAAATAAATGATATAGTGGCCCCTGACCTCAAAAGAGCTTAGCATTCTAATGGTAGAGACAAAATTGACAGTTGATAACCTTAAATTTAAGAACAAAGAAACTTAGGAAAATGTACTGAGAAGACATAGAAAGAGGCTGGGCGCGGTGGCTCACGCCTGTAATCCTAGCTCTCTGGGAGGCCAAGGCGGGCGGATTGTTTGAGCTCAGGAGTTCGAGACCAGCCTGAGCAAGAGCGAGACCCCATCTCTACTAAAATTAGAAAGAAATTAATTGGACAACTAAAAATATATAGAAAAAATTAGCCGGGCATGGTGGCGCATGCCTGTAGTCCCAGCTACTTGGGAGGCTGAGGTAGAAGGATTGCTTGAGCCCAGGAGTTTGAGGTTGCTGTGAGCTAGGCTGACGCCACGGCACTCACTCTAGCCCGGGCAAAAAAGCGAGACTCTGTCTCAAAAAAAAAAAGACATAGAAAGAATAAAAAATTAATTTGTCATTCTAGTAAATTTCAAGGGTAACTGTAGGATAAATACCATTGATATTAAGAAAAAAATGTTTGTCTTACTCAATTACCCATAGGAGTAGTAATCTCCGTGAGGGTTGGAACTCCCTTATATTCACCTCTCTCTGCCTGGAAGTACCTCACAAAATCACTTGATAGAGTGGTTACCCAAAAGGTATCTGTTGAATTGTTATCTACTACAGAATTCTAGATACCATTCTTGATTCTCTTCTTACTGTACATTTTCCCTGGGTGATCCATTTACTCCTATGGAATTCACCCATACCCTGACCAGTCCCAGATCTCTGCTTCTAGCCCAGACTTCTCCCCTAAGGTCTAGGCCTATGTGTCCAGGTGCCTGCTGGGAATTTCCTGCTGGATGTTACATGGCTACCTCCAACTCAGAATGCCCAAGTCTGAACTGCTAGTCTGTCTTCCCAAATGAGCATCTCTTACATTTCCCCTCTCTTGGCTAACAGAAAAAAATCATTATCTACATAGGTGCCTAAGTCACAATTTGGGGGCATAGAAACTCTCCCTGTCCCTTTCCTCCCATATCTAATCGGATATATTTACATTCCTCTTTTTCCTGATTCAGGATCCCCTCCAAGACAGGGTTTCTGTCTCATTACTTATCCCTGCCTAGCCCAAGGCCTGACTTAGGATATGTATGTTTTTAATAAATGTCTAATGAATAGGAATTTTTTATAGCTTTTTGTTTTCTATTGAGAGAACACACACATACACACTCACAAACATGTGTGTGTCTGGGAGTGCATACATGTAGTATTCACTAGTATTCACACAAGTCTTTCAAGTTCACCAAGTCCTGAACAGTCCTTTAACTCCCTCAGTTTATTGGTGAGATTGTTGTATGGCACAAGCCTCTAGATGTGTAATTGTTAAGGGGATGTGGACTGAAAATGCTACCATGATAACTCTTAATTCCTCTGGCTAGTTAAGCCACATATCCCATTCTACCAAACCATTCTCAGACTTTCTCATTCTCTTTCTCCTTTGTTAACAAATTTTTTAAAAGTTTTTTTTTAAAAAAAAGGAAATAAAGGAAAATCCTACCCTAAGAAATTATCTTAGCCCCAGTGAGAATATACTTTGGATTCCCAGTTGACCATTTTCCATTCTGTCACTAAGATGTATTGGGAGAAAACAACAAATAACCCCTGAGCCCTGCCATTGTTTCTTTATGGTTTATGTTTCATGCTCTGTTGCTTAGCCGATGGGGAGGGAGGCTTAACTGACAAACCCAATTTCTGTAGCTCTGCTGATACCATCCATGATTCAAAGCCACAGTGAAAAATTACAAATCAACCTCAGCCACATTTTTTTGTTGTTCTACTTACTGAGAAACAAACATTCACAGACAAAGAAGTTCCATGTTTGCCAAGTGGGACCAAACAATCCCGGGGTGGAATGAAAAAACTTGTGAAACTATGGGGGGTGAAATTATTGAAACTATTAAAAGCAAATGACTTTGTTTCCCTGGTTTGCCAGACTTTTTAAACTACCTCCTTTTATGCAGTCTCTATTGTGCACTAAGCCTGTGGTGTTTATTAGTTGTTTTCTCATCTTGAGATTGGATTGAAATTGCGTGATTCTGTTACAGTACTTGAATAACTTCTCAAGAACTGCTTTTAGTTGGAAAAATTATTGTACAAATAGCATCTCTAGAATTTAACTGTATTCTTTCCCAATCACTGCCTTTGCCAATATCTCATTAGCTGTATAAGTAATGTTGCTGTGCTTTCCTTAACTCATACATTACTTCTGCTTGGCCTATCTTCCTTCAGCTTGAGAATTTTACTGCTTAAATTCTACTCATCCCTCAATATGCAACTTACATATCACCTCCTCTCAAAAGCCCTTCAGGTTCATATTATTATAATCTGTTCATAGGTATCCAGATCTCTAAGTATACCTACTTTGTACATAATGGGTATCTGATAAGTATTAAGTTAATATTAATATATGGCTCAGGAAATTGCTAGTTTTATACTATTACGATCTTATTTTTTATGTAAACAACAAAAGACATATTAAAGAGTTATTTTCTTTTCAAGCCTCAACAACTCGTATAGAAAACACAGGAGAAAAGTATGTTTGTTAAAGCAAAAAAATTTAGACATACTATTGTGCAATTTAGAAAAACATTTTTTTCCCTAAAATATTGTAACTTAGAAAAATTGTACAAAAACCCAGAAAACACTGTAAGGACAATACATGATAAGTAAATTGTACTTCAGCAACTGATTGCTTCTTAGATACCATTGAATTATCTGCACTTGGGGAGGAACAGTGTTACACAAACCCAAACCTACTTATATTTGATACACATTTTAGGATTCCTATTCAGCTTATTGCTTTCTTGCCTATGTTTTAGCTGGATTCTTATTCTAATTGTTTGGAGGAGAAGTAGTTAGAAACATGCTGAGAACTTGGAGGTAGACAGTTCAAGTTTAAATTTGTTATGAAGAAGCTACAAAAAATCTACTTTTAGTCTAAATTAAGGTGGCCTACAGTTTTACAAACCAAAGCAAGATCGTGGGATGCTAATTTAGGGAACTCTTCTGCAGAAACCATGACATAATCAGCTTGCTAGTCAACATTCAGAACCATAGTTGGAAATTGTGCCCAGATCTGCAATTTGTAATTAACGGGTAGGGGTTGAATCTAGAGGTGGCTGAGAGTTCAGCCACAAAGGTGATTAAAGGATTGGGAAAGAACTATGAGGGAATTTAAAGAAACTGGGATTAGTCAGCTTGGAAAGAAGGATAAAGGGCAATTTAAAAGCAATCTTTCCGTACATAAAGACGCTTAGCAGAACATAGTGACCAGTGTTTTCCATCTCACCTGAGGACAACACAAGAGGCTTAACCTGCAGTATGAAGGATTTGGAGTAGACATAAGGAAGTATCTACTAACAGGCAAAATTGGAGAGGACTACTGAAGAACATGGTAGAATTTCCATCTTTTCTGAGGATTAAAAATATATGTTTTCTATTCCCAAGTGTTTGAAGAGGAGTCTTGCTCAAAGACAAAGGCGTGGACTTGATGGTTTCCTAGAAATCTATCCATTGTGTGACATTATTATTTTTAAAATCTTATTCATGGATAGCAGGGAGGAGCAAGTACACCAATCAAGTCAGGAGGCAGTATGATATGGAAAAAAGGACACCAGGATGACAGTCAAGGGAACTTGGTTACTGTCTTGGGTGTATTGCAATTAGTTGAGTGTTCTTGTACTTGTCACTTAACTCCTCTGTGCTTAGTTTCTTCATCTGTAAAACGAGAGCGCCAACCTAAATGGCTTGGCAGTTAGGGTTTCTTGTGTAACTTTCCTGGAGGGGCCTTTGTGGATAAGATGAGCAGCACGTGGTAAGAGCCCAGATGATGAAATAATTTTTGAGACTTCCGGACAATTCTCAGTGCAAATAAAAGTGTGACATTATAGAAGATGCCTCTGACTTACTCGTCTCCATGTGACAGGAATTTGCCATTTTCAAGGTCTCATATATTGTAGGATGAAAGAGAAATGACTCTGTAGAATAGACATCCGCAGTAAAATCTGGATTAATTTGCTTATAGCCCGTTTCAGGACAGGGCAGTTTCCAGGGTATTGGGAATAACAAGGCCCTGGTCTCCAGTCCTAGGCTCAGCTACATTCCTTCAAGGCCCTTGTCATATACTGAATAGTGGTCCCTCTTCATTTGGTCAGTCACTCTGTCTCCAGACAAGGAGGATGGCCCTGAAAACTGTAACCAACAGGGCAAGATCCCAGCTATAGTTTGGGACCTGCTATGTCTTTTCAGTTAGGCAAGCCTTCAGTATGGGGGCAGGATTGAAGCTGTGTCATAAATCTGTTATATCTTTGTACCAAATCCAGCTCTCAAGACTGCCTCATCTCTTTGACAGAATGGTTATGACCAGTTTCTGGTGCCATCATGGGCCTTCCTCATCTCATACTAAGATTTCGACTTTGACTAGGTTGAAGCAACTCCTATCATTTCTAGTATGTCACTGCATTCTATCCCTGCTCTTCAGAATCAGTTAAACTTTTTCAACCTGATATCCAGGGCTGAGAAGGCATAGAAGAGGACCAGGCCTGTAGCCAGTTGAGAGGTTAGAAAAAGTATCAAATTATAAGATGGTCTTATACAGATAGCTTTCTCATTCAACATAATGTGAATTGTATTAGTTAAGGCTTTTTGATTGCAAACAGTAGAAATTAACTTTGGGTAACTTAAAGGAAAAGCAGTTTTTGGATGGATATGGAATAGGCCATAGAATTGAAGGTAAAGTAGAGCAAACAGATTTTCGGAGTAGGACAACTCTAGGAACACAGGAAACAGAAACTAATAGACAGTCACATCAAGGTACTACTGCTGGGATGAATCCACTCCAGACATTCTCTGGTCTTTATTGTTTGGCTAATTATTCAAATTCCCAGAATAGAGTCTGACTGGCTAGCTTGGATTATAAACCAACCTCTTGGCCAGGGGAAGGCCCTGCACTTTGGATGACAGTCCTACCAGCATTGCCCATAATGAAAGTTTGGGGTAGTTCCCCAAAACTAAACACTTTGGGAGTTCCTACCAAAATAAAGGGAGGTTCAAAGACAAAAGATGCCCACTATAAAACCTGTTCTACAGGAATAGATTCAGCCTTACAGCCAAAAAAATGGGCTGCCATGCAGGGATTTCTGCTTCTTAGAAGTTGCCAAAAAGACTTTTATCCAGCTTAGGAATGTTTGGCTGTGAGTTTAGTGTTATTTTGTCTCCAGTGTACTTTTAGAATGTAAATCAGCAAGAGATGTTTGTAGTTGTCTGGAGTAGAATGAATTTTAAGAATTCTTGGAACATGATAAAAATTACCATCATCATCATTATCATATATGCAAGGCCAAAATTGGGGCCAGTCATTGGAGATAAAGTGTCAGAAGAACATCCCAGCTACTTTCTCACTTTTGAATTGTGTAGATGGACAGGATTTGAGTCTTTGAGGGCTTTGACTAGAGTGACTGACTTCAAACAATTAGCCAGAGGGGTATTTCTGCTTCTATAGGCCGAGGGATTTGTAACAAGAAACCATATTGTGGATAGTAGATTATAATAACAAAGGGGATTTTAAAATGAGGATGGCACATTGGTTTGGAATGTGTTCTCATCTGTATTTACTTATTCTTGAATATTTTCCTTCATGCTTTCTTTTTCAAGTGGGTGACCAGCTGGTTGCCACCATTGTCTTCTCTCTTTGCCTCTGTTCCTGATTTCTTTCTTATCCTTAACCACTCTACTTTCTTTCCTCCAATCCTGTATTTTCTCTCCAAATCTTTTTTTCTAACCTTATTTCCTTTCTCCCCTCTTTTCCTTCTTTGATCATTTAGTCTATAATTTCTGTTCCTTTTCCTGAAATTTTCTTTCTTTTTCCTTCTCTTCTAAGCCACCATTCTAGTCCCTCCCATCCCCCAGCCTTTTGTCTCTTAGCTGTTAATCCCCAATGTGTTTACTGACCTGTATGCCAAAAGGCAAAATCCCCAGCACCCCTCCCCCATGCCAATCCAATGAAAAGCAGCAGCTGTCATTTCTCAACAGGTTCCTTGTGACCTATAAATCAATGGATAAGAACCCTTGCGTTGAAAGTTCAACGTATATGTTTGTATGTATACATGAGATGTATGACAATGTTTACTGAGTGGAGAGGGACTTGGATCTTTTCTGGTAGGAAAGAGAACTAAGCAGAAAACTTTGCCTAAATTATTTCTGTATTAAGTTAGTAGATGAGATCCTAAGAAGTTATATAAGGAAATAGATGACATTAAAGAGAAAAACAGGGAGAGGAGACTAATAATACAATTAGGCATTGGAATATGCTGCTAACACATTATTGATAGTAGGCACAAGAAATGTATTATAGATGCAGTGATAGAACAGAAAGCAGAAGTGGGAAAGAGAGAGATGCTAATAGATGGTAATAAAAATCCAAGTGATTCATATGTTTAAATGAAAGAAAGTAGAAAGAGGGCAGTATACATAATGTGAAGGGGCAAGAAAGTGGAAGTAGAGCCATAACTGGTGGAGACAAATAGATGAGAAAGAAGAGAAGCCCTCCTTGCATCAGTAAAATATTACATGTTAAACAGCAAGCACAGAGAAACTACAGTGTCTGTAGTACTTTTGGGATATACAAGCTAGATAGTACTAAACTAGTATCTTTAAAAAGTAACTTCAGAAATCAAGTCCCCAATAAAGGGGACTGGAAGAATTTGAATAGATGAAATAAGGAACAGTGGCAAGTGATACAAACCTTAAGCAAGAAAAGTGATTGTTAAATGGTACTGGCAGGTTAACAACTGACAAAAAAGAAAAGCAAGATGATGCTATATTCCTGAGTGTTGGGAGACCAACCTGGCCTAAAAAGGAGCAGACCCACCTAACTATTTGCCAAGTATTGTGTTAGGTGCTTTACACACACTTGTAATTTCAACCTCAGTATACATAAAAGTGAAGCCAGGGTCTGAGAATGATATCCATGGGGAGGAAAAAGCAGAGGGAATTTTGTGAGCCTGTTCCAAAGTCATAAGGCTCAGGGGGAATACCTTTGATTCTGTCAAGTCAGAGTGAATAGCCAAAGGCAGCAGACATAGGATATTGTCAGAGGTAAATCACTGGCTCAGTCTATTCTGTCTTACTGCAAGGTTGAAGGACTACAGCAAGCCAGCCAAATGTTTTCAACCATGGAAATCCCCTAACTTTCCCAGTGCTGTAGTCCCACAGCTCCGAGGTTTTACTCACAGGATGGCTCCCTTCCAGCTTTCAAATCTCTCCAAGTTGATTAATCATTTTCTTGTTCTGACTCATTCAGGCCTCTAGAAAATAGCTGTAGATACTGGATGGGCTATGTAGATCAAGGAGGTCAGATAAATTGATAATGGTCTATAGAAAAACCTAGAAGATATTGCCAAAATCTTTTAAGCACACTGTCTTCAGATGCTGGTGTGTGGGCTCTGGCCAAAGGCCACTGGCTCATTCGTGTGTTTGAAGCAGAGTATTTTCATGAGTATTAGGAAACTTGGGTATGTGTAAGTATGTTAGTTTCTGAATTTAAGGTCAGATGTTGTAGGCCAGTTACTTAGACAGTAGAATATCATTGTGACAGCTTATTTTTATGTCTATTTAGATGGACTATGGGCCAGATTATTACACACACCCCCAATAATAACAACAGCAAACACACATATAGTGCTTATTATTTAGTCAGGCACTGGGCTAAGTGTTTTTCCTAAGATCATATTCACAGAACTGAAAGTTCAATTTTGGTTATGTGAGCCAAGGCATATATGCCAATTACATTATTTTGTCTGGCTGATATTCCTTATCATGAAGTTTATTTTAGAAGAAATGTTCATTTTTAGATTCGTGATTATACTTTTAAGTCATACTGGAAAGTCTACTTCTCTTGCTTTTGTAATACTTTAATCTTCTGGTTTATTCATTTAGTTCATGGACATTTATTAAGTACCTGAGTGTATTAGTCATTGGAGACATAGTTGTAAATAAGACTTTACCCCAGGCCTGAAGTTATCTATTGTGTTAGTGCTTTGTGATTGGTAGGAGCAGAATACTCAGGGAAGCACAGAAGCAACAGCAAATATTTCTGCAAAGGAGAGAAGGACACATTTGAGTTGAAACTTCAAGAATGTTTAGAAATTTTCCAGATTGACAAGGGTGGGAGAAGCACCGTCGATATAAGGAAAGCAATGTAAATGCGAAGAGGTGTGAAAGAACATAGTGTGTTCAGGGTAAAATAAGACATTTTTAATGGAGTTGTGGTAGAAAATGAGCCCAAATAAGTTAAGTTGGGGTGAGATTTTGATGGGTCTTATGTAGCATACTGAGGCATTATCCTGTAAGTACTGGAAGGACTTATGGAAGTTTTAAAGAAGCATTTGATTACATTTTCAGGAAGAGAATTGATGATAGTGTGGTATGGGAGAAAGGATTAAAAAAGGGACCAATTAGAAAGCTGCTGTATAGTCTGGAAGTGAGATGAAAGGACAGATTTAAGATGCATTTCAGAAGTCAAATGGGCAGACTAAATGACTGGTTGGATACAGGGATGGATGTTTGGGTGATACCCTTGTTTAAGACCTTAGGTATCTGGGTGGCTCACGATGCCTTCAACAAGAAAGTCAGAGGAAATGAAGCCTTGGGGAATGATGAGATCACTTTGTAACATGTCGGGTTTTAAATTAAGGCACTGATGAGACGTTCAGGTGGAAAAGTCCACTGGATGACCATAGTATGGGTCAAGAAAGAGAGCTGAGAAGTACCTGAGGTACAGTCACGTCCTTAACGACAGGAATATGTCCTAAGAAATGTGTCCTTAAGTGATCTCATCATCGTGAGAGCATCATAGAGTTTACTTACATAAACCTAGATGTTATAACCTACTACATACCTAGGCAAATCTATATAGCATGTTACTCTATACTGTAGACAATTGTAATAAATGCTAAGTATTTGTATATCTAAACATAGAAAAGGAACAGTAAAAATATGGTATAAAACATTTTTAAAAATGGTACACCTGTATAAAGCACCTACCACAAACGGAGCTTGCAAGACTGGAAGTTGCCCTGGTGAGTCAGTGAGTGAGCGGTGAGTGACTGTGCAGGCCCAGGACATTACTGTACCTGCTGTAGACTCTGTAAACACTGTACACTTAGGCGACGCTAGATTTATTTAAAAAGTGTTCCTTCTTCAATAATAAATTAGTTTGCTGTAATTTCCTTACTTTATAAACCTTTAATTTCTTTTAACTTTTTGACTCTTTTGTAATCATACTTAAATCAAGCACAGGAGAAAATGATCCAATCAAGAAAGGAGGTAAACACAAGATGTATGGAAGCTGCTGCCGGGTAACACAGCATACTGTTTTACAGTAAACTTTTTTTAAAATAAGTAGAAGGCGTACACTCTAAAATAATGATAGAAAGTATAGTATAGTAAATACATAAAACAGTAACATAGTCATTTATTATCATTACAAGTACTGTATACCATACATAATTGTATGTGCTAGACTTTTATATGACTGGCAGCGCAATCGTTTTGTTAACGCCAGCATCGCCACAAACACACGAGTAATGCATTGCGCTCTGACATTATGACAGTGATGATGTTACTAGGTGATAGGAATTTTTCAGTTGTTATATTGTTACTGAAACATCGTTATGTGGCACAAGACTGTATTTGAAGTCAGAACTGGGCCAAGGACTGTAGAGTGTGTGTTCTGTTGTTTATTTTATTTTTTTAAAGAGACAGGGTCTTGCTATATTGCCCAGGCTGGAGTACAGTGCCTGTTCACAGGTGCTGTCCCACTAGTGATCAGCACAGGAGTTTTGACCTGCTCATTTCACCCCTCCTTAAGCAACCTGGTGGTCCCTGCTCCTGGGAGGTCACCAAATTGATGCCGAACTTAGTGCAGACACCCAACTGGCATAGCGCACTACAGCCTAGAACTCCTGGGCTCAAGCAATCTTCCTGCCTCAGCCTCCCGAGTAGCTAGGACTACAGGCATGCACCACTATGCCTGGCAAGAATGTATTCTGTTCAGATTGTGTATCATATTGTATAGAGTTTTAGGAACAATAACTGGGGTGCTGCAACCATGTTTGTTATTTCTAGGGCAGAACACACTTTGGATTCTGTTCTTTCCTACACATGACTAACAAACTTTTTAATGAAGTTTGAAGCCTTGGTCAAAGGCTAGTAGGACACTGACCCCTTCTAGGCCATTATCTTGTGTCTGCCTTGGAGAGGAACTGGGGAGTTGTTCTCTGAAACACATAAACTCACGCTCCTCCTCAGCTTTCCTTGGCTGACCTGCATTCCAAGTGACTGCTGGCTCATCTGTATAGATTTGCAGACATCCACACAAAGAAGTGTCATTTGTATGCAGCCCCTTAACTAATTGTAACAATCTGTTCCTTAAGTCTCTGAGAAAGCACACAAATTGATTCCCCAGCACCTACCCATTTTCGAGGACACCTGTATGACCCTTCAGCAAATCAGCTGAACACTCCCCTTAATTCACCTGCTATTTCAATCATGTGAGCAGTGATGTTTCTTCCTCAAAACTGCCTATCCTGGGAAATTTCTTCAGAAGAGAATTATTGAAAAAAAATATTTTTGCTATGGAGCCAACTCAATGATTTAAATCTTTTCCAGCCTACAGAGCACCTGGGTTTCAGTGTCTATTCCCTCCTGACTCTGGAAGAATGACCTGCATCTTGAACTGAAGCTCATAAGCACATTGAGAAACTATGAGGCTATTTCCTCTTGCTATTCACTGAAGCAATGAAAAGTAAACGAATTCAGGGAGTACAGAGCCAGTTTTAAGTATTACAAGATGGGGCCCAGCAGCGTACTAGAGCTTAGGAGCCTTGGTTTTAGTGCCATATGC
>NW_012150840.1:8759871-8770858 GCF_000956105.1 Propithecus coquereli
CCTCCTAGAGTGCTAGGATTACAGGCGTGAGCCACCGCGCCCGGCCCTCCCACTCATATCTTTAAAAAATATATGAATTCAGTATCAGCATTTAAAAGTTGAGAGATATATAAAAACCTAGGTTTCTGACTATTCTTAAACATGGGAAGATCTGACAACACTGGGCCACATTCTTGCAAAGTGACAGTTCATTAGACCTGAGTAGCTACTGCCCCCTTTAGAATGGGCATGCCCCTTCCAATTTGCCAAAGTCCCCACCACTTCCTATTTTTCTTACAACTAAGCCTCCTCACTCATATATGTTGTGTGCCTTGCCTCTATAGGTTTTTATTTTTAGGCTCTGGTAGTAAAATTATTTAGACACTTGCAAATTAGCATGATGTTTCAGAAAATTTTTAAATAGCTCATACCATCAAATTCACCTATTTAAAATGTACAATTTGGTACTTTTTGTTTATTCACTAAGTTGTACAAATATTAATTACCACTATCAAATTTTAGAACATTTTTACCTCTAAAAGAAATCTTGTACCCATTAGCAGTCATTCCCTCTACTCCCTCTCCCAGCCTTACGCAAACACTAATCTATTTTCTTTATCTATGGATTTGGGTTGTTTCTTTCTGCTTTTTAGCTATTAATATTACAAATAATGCTACTATGAACATTTATATACAAGTTTTTGCATGGACATATGTTTATGTTTCCATTTCTCTTAGGGATATACCTAGGAGTGGAATCGTTGGGTATATGTTAACTCTATGTTTTAACATTTTGAAGAACTGCCAAATTGTGTTCCAGAGTGATTGAGCAGCCATTTTACATTCCTACCAGCAATATATGAGGGTTTCAGTTTCTCCACATCCTTGTCAATGCTTTTTATTGTCAGTCTAATAGCCATTCTAGTAGTTATGAAGTGGTATTTCATTGTAGTTTTGATCAAAAAATTTTTTACGAAGTATAATTCCTTAATTTTTACAAGGAAATGTTGCTGATAGATTATGCTAATCCTTACTCATCACTGGGAAGTTCAGCTTGGTCTCGACTCCTAAAACCAGACCATGTAACGTAATACAGTGTATCCCTGGTGTGTGGTCTGTGGACAACCTGCAGTGAATTCCAACTTGAGGTTGATGTGATGCTTATTAAAAATTCAGATTCCTGGATCCCACCAGGGATCAGAATATCTGGGGTTAGCGTGTGACCTTGGGAAAGATGTGGCGTTCCTCTTGACCTTTTTCTGGATCTACATAAGGGAATTGGACGTGATGATATCTACGGTCCTTTTCAGCTATAATGTTCTGCAGCATTCTGTGAACCATTTTTAGGAGACACTAGTTTCACAGGAATCTTGGCACCTTAATAGCAACAACAACAAAATAGCATCTATTGAACAGTCGCAACTTATAAGGTGCCGTGCTGGTTGCTCAAGCCAGAGTGGGAATACACTTTCCTGGAGGAGACTCATCCCATATAAGACACAACTGTTATCTGAGGAAAATGCCTCTGCTCTCCCATCACTTCCTTTGGGAGCACTGGTGTGTGTGTGGGGGGGGATGCATTGCTTTCCTGTGACCTTTTCCATGCCCATCCCATTCTCCTCTTTTCTGATTCCCTTTCTCAAGGAGTTACAAACAGCACCACAGCCACTCTTGGTGGTATTGAGTTTAGCCGGCACTGAGGAATCCTAAGTGTGTGAAGTCCGCTCAAGAGCAATTACAACCCTCCCCTTAGCCTGACTCGGGGAAGTCACAACTGCTTCTCCTCACACCCTGACCCTCCAAGGAAGGAAGCAATTGCCTTGCTCCAGCCTCAGGCTCTCCTTCTCCCCACGAAGCTGTACTTCTCCACAGTCCTGGGGTTTTTTTTCTTTTTTTTTTTTTTAACTGAGGCCCAGGAGTCCCACTGGCTTTGATATGTTTTCTTCAGCTCACTGCTTTCTTCTTTTGTTCACTGCTCTTTCTCTTCCACCAACTCATTCTGTCAGCCCAGCCCGGTGGTACTGAGACCCTGGAGCCTCCTTTATAATCACAACCAGGCCTCTTTGTCCAGCAGAATCTGATATAACTATCAGATGTTCCGACAATCTCATTTCAAATATGTTCCATTGTCCCCTTAAATATACTTTACTGACAAGGGTCCTGGTTTTTAGTTGAGAAAATTTGGCCAGTTTAAGTGTAATTCAATATCTGGATTAAAAAAATGAAAGATCTTAGGTAGATGTCAAAAAGCTACATTAGTCACACTGTTCTGGCCCACAACTGTTCCTTATTTTTACATAGCCCACTCAGAAGGCCATAGTCTGGCCATGAGAACCTCCACAGAGGCCTCAGACCAGAGAGACCTTCTCACTAAGTGTGACACTGATACTGTCCAGGAACCCCAGCCCTCTCTAAGAGCAGCAGGGTTTTTATAGGGCACCCTTATTACCCTGGGTGCTGTATCTACAATAATAAAGAGGGCCTTGGGTCTTTAGTTTTCTTCACCTCAGGACAGACCTCATTGTGTCTGTTTGGAGCCACAGCCCATGGCTATTATGTGTGTAATAAGTGGGATGGCTTAGAACAGCACCTTTCACCCCTGAGTCTGGAAACCTTTAACAGCCTCAACTCCACTTCCTTATACAGCCTCTTAGGGGAGGATAGACAATAAACAGGAACTTCTGGTGATTGTCTGGTCAGGGGGAGTGGAGAGAAAAAGAAGATGATGTCCACTAGCAGTGCAAGCCTTTTTTTCTTTAGGCCAGTATAACTTGTAAATGAGCATGGTGCTTTTTGTACAGCGTATATGTAAGGAATACTTCTTGCTTACCTGGTATTTCATTAGAAGTGCTTTACTCATCAATTGCTAGGTGGTTAAAAGGTGATAAAGGATGACTATTTCTCTAACGAAAGAAGGACAAACTGTGGTTTCAGCTGGCTCAGAACCTTGCTCTTTACGGTGAGTCACTAGTAGAATAAGATAAAGCGTCTAGAGTACAAAACGCCTCTTGTTTTCATGTGGCCTGATGTTTGTTCATATCCCTGCCCTTGACTACTTCTCAGTGAAACAGGTTCTATTCCCATTCCCATCCCAGCTCACTCATCGGTGATGTCAGACTCAAGGACTTAACCCATGGAAATTTGCCTTGATGTTTTTCTTTCTGAAGAATTATATTTCCTAATTTTTTTTATTGTTTATGCATTTTTATAATTTATGTTTTATATTTCCCTAAGTTAAGCTATCAAAGAAAAAAAGGTTATCTTACCCTTTTGTTGGGTAGGTTAGGAGGAAGCTGAGAAGGAAGTCGAAAGGAACCAGCACTTGTTCTATCTCATGTACTATGCTGGACACTTTTCAAATGTTGTTATTAAACTAAAGTAAAACCAAATTTATAGGGGACATGTCTGCAGAGAAAAGCAATTCTAGTGAGCTTGCCATCTTTTCATGCTTATTATATTAGGCAGGAGCCATTTTTATGTTATCATAGCTTAACCCCAGATACCTACCAGGGCCTACTCTATGATAGTTTCTTATCTTTTTCCTTTAAAATGTGGCTCTGGTACACGCAAAACCCAAAGTGCATATTCTTCACTCTTGTAAGCTGCTGTACATACAGGTTTGGAACCTAGCATCAAACAACCTTTTTCTCTTCCCTCTTTGGTTTTTTTTTTTTTTCTTCCTTTGCTGGGAGAAAAACATTTATTCTCTTTTTAAATTGCCAACCACGGTGTCATGATAAAATATTTGGTTTCATCATTTTAGCTACAATTGGTTCCATTTAAATTTAAATTCTTTCAGTTCTCAGATTTTACTTTTAAAAAATGTGTAATTTCTGGCTGCCTTTCCCCAACCCTGACCCCAGGAACTCCAGCCTAAGTACTTTTTTCCTACCATTGCAAGACCGTCACGTGATTTCCTTGCCTAATCGTGTCTCTTCATGAATTCTCCTGCTACCCCACCCCCATCTCTTCTGAGCTGTACAACCTTGGGCACAGACTGCCTTGGTTTCCCCATCTAAGGACATTCATTGGGTTGTTATGAGGCTTAAGTGACCGTGACAGTGTCTATCCCATCTCTAGGCCTTCCCTGCTCGGGTTAACCCTGTACACAGCTGCCAGATCAGTGTGTCTCAGCCTGGCCATAGCTCGGCTCTGAAGCTTCTCTGGTTTCTGCCATCTGTGCTTTGGTATCTGAGACCCTTTCCAGACCTGTCTCTCACTACTCCCCAGTGTAAACCCCCATCGTTCAGCTAGCCTGGATTAGTAAGCATTTCATAAAGATACATTTGTTTTCTTCATTTTACACTTGGCTTAGTCAGTAGTCACTGATTCATTCTTCTCTCAGGCCTGAGCTCCTTTTTCTTCTTTGCTTGTCAAAAGCCCCATCACACTTCAAGACACCCTCCTCGCCATCTTAACCAGGAGGCCACCGCCAACCTCTGAGCTACTGGATAGAGTAACTCCCGGGTAGTCTATACTTGGATGACACTTGTCACAGATTGCTTGGAAATAGAAGATATTAACACATCTTGTTTCTCCTTCCAGATTGTAAGCCCCTTGAAGATAAGAAGTCCAGTTTTTCTTACATGTCAGGGCTTAACAGATATTTGTTGAACAAATAAATAACAAACCCCCTTTGTCACCTTTTTTCCTCCTCAGTTTGAATTCAGTCGTTTCCTCTGATGTTCAAACAGTGGAAGGTAGAGTACACAGCAATGAGGATTTTGCCTTACTTCATCAGCATACACTTTTCAAGTACCTGCTGAGTGTTAGAAATTGTGCTAATTGCTGGGGTTAAAAATAATAACTATAGCTACAATTTCCTGAACCTTTCCGAGGTGCTAGGCTAAATAAATACTTTCACACATCATATTGCTTAATACTCATGACAACCACATGAGGAAGATATTATCAGTGTATTATTACATCAGCTATGGGTCAGAGAAGTTAGTATCTTGCCCATGGTCACTCAGCTAGTCACTGGTAGAGCCTTTTAGTTATGGGATATGATCCGTTTCTAGAAAGACATGACCTTGGGCAAGGAAGCCCTCTAAAGCTTAGGCTGACCCTGAAGGAGCTAATGCTGGAGCTGTCTGCTGACCAAACTCCCTGTAGCTAGATAGCAAGTCCTTCCTCAAGTGGGGCTCTGAGCAGTGTGTTTTAGCATCTACTACACAACAATATGACTATAAGTAGTGTGTGCCTCATGTATTATTATCACTGTTATTAATTTAAGATGTGCTCTTCAGAATTAATTTATACCTAATAGCTGGAACTATTTATACCAGAAATTTTAAAGCAAATCACTACTTGTTCCCTTCAAATCACTCATTGCTTTGATTCACATATGATGATCAATAACATTCATTTTCTTTTTTTTTTTGTAGCCACAGTTCTTTGGTGTTATAATTTTTGGAAATGTATCCTAAACTTACCTAGGATTATCATGCCTGTTTTCTAGTTAGGGACATATTTTCAAGATGATTAATTTTTTTAACACTTGCAAATTTTGGGAAACTGAAATTCCTTTGTTTTCTTCCTATAAAGCATTATTCATATTTTCCCTAATGTAAACTTCCATATATTATGCAAACTTTTAGGCAAAAAAGCAATTTTTTGCCTATTATTCAGATTTCTAATAGTTTATCTTTTTACTTAAGTCATCTAACATGTAAGGATTATTAAGTAACATCATTATTAAATTGTCATGGTTGGTGTTATTTTGTATTTTCTTGGGTCTAGACCTTGCTGATTTTTTTGATCCAGCCTTTTCCTTCCTTGGGGAATTTAGTTTCCTTTGTTCACTTATTTATAGCTCTGCTGTGGGTATGGTTTGGAGCCTTGGTTTTTATTGCTTTAATTGCTCTGTAGTAATTGACACACTATACACATTCCAGGTCCCATGTTCCCTTTACATATGGATACACACTACTCGATGACTCAACTAGACTATAATGAATCCCCTTTATCCTGGCGTAATGTTGAGATTCTGAGTTACTGTGTTGGTCTGTTTCCTTTTAAATACAGGACTGACGGCATCGCCTACTGGAAACAACTGACCTTTTATTTTTGCTGATATTTCATCATCGTGGGTGCATCCCAATCTAATTATATGTTGATTTGTAATCAACACAGGCTTCCTCTCATTTAATTTTCTTTTGATTTTATGTACCCTCTGTTTGGAAACCTTCAGGATTATTGTATAAAATTTTTTTTTTTTTTTGAGACAGAGTCTCACTCTGTTGCCTGGGCTAGAGTGCCATGGCATCAGCCCCGCTCACAGCACCTCAAACTCCTGGGCTCAAGCGATCCTCCTGCCTCAGCCTCCCAAGTAGCTGGGACTACAGGCATGCGCCACCATGCCCGGCTAATTTTATATATATATTTTTTTAGTTGTCCAGCTAATTTATATTTTTTTTTAGTAGAGATGGGGTCCCGCTCTTGCTCAGGCTGGTCTTGAACTCCTGAGCTCAAGCGATCCTCCCGCCTCGGCCTCCCAGAGTGTTAGGATTACAGGCATGAGCTACCACGCCTGGCCAGTATAAATTTTAGTTTTATTAAACAGGTCTCTTTTCATGATGGCCTGCTTCTAATCTGTTATTTTCCTATTCAGTTACTCTGTCAACTTATGTTATCTGTTTATAAAAAAACCCAAAACACACTGATATGTTTGTGGACTCTATGCTGCCATCTAAAATATTATGGGAAGAACTATTTTTGTTGTTATTGTTGCTGTGAATTAGTCCAGTGGCCCACACCTCTCTGCTATATAATAAGATATAGTTGGCCTTAGGAGTAAAAATAATCTTAACAGGAATCCTTACTGAAGTCTGATTTGGGTACAATGAGAATTCATCAAAAACATAGAAGCTGTATTTCCTAGGAAATCGTGGCTTTTTCCTGTATTTGGGAGTGGTGAAGTATACGCCCAAGAACTTGGAACAGATACAGCATTGGCAGACAAACAAAAGATCTGTAGGGCAGGACTTCCTTTTTATTCCCCTGAGCTTTCTCTCCCATTGTCTTGGGGAAGATGAAGCAAATACCCAGACAGAAGCTGCTTCGGTATTGTCTTTTATTGATAGGCTGCTTGTGTTCAGTGATTCCTCTGGCTCATAGTGTCTGCTGGACAGTTGGAGGCTTTTTGAAGCCATTGTATTGTTAGAGAATAATTAGAGGGAGTGAAGCAGGGGGTAGGGGTTAACAACAATTCTTTGTTGCAAGCAATTGCTAGTCTTGGCATCAGTATTGGCAACAAGGCCAATCTACTGGAAGGAATCGAAACAAAAGATGGAAAGGTTGTGGTTGGTTTGTCTAATCCATCCAGCAAATCCACCCATGCATGGCCATTGTGCCCTGTGAGCTCTCTGGAAATGCCTTTGGTCACACTGCATTCCAAGCCACTGGGTGGGTGATCTCTGGGCAGTCTTGCACATGGATTTCCTAGAATGCTGCCCATAGCAAAAATGGGGATGCACAGGTGTTGTCTTTGCAGTTAATTGGCATACTTCATTTAAAAAAAAAATCTAACATTTGAGTACATGAATGGCATGATATAAAAGGCTCATGGTCTTTCCCTTGGAAGGAAGAGTTAGAGAAGGTCGTAACACAAAATAGCTGAGATGTGTCAATGGTTACCAAGGTGAAAACACCTAGGCAAAACCATGACCTGTGTCATCATTGTCTCCTCCATCCCCTCCAGGCCTGTCCTGGTCCTGGGAGTCTTAATCCCATTTGTATTGTGATCTAGAGGACATCCAGCCAGGGTGGGGTCCAACAAACTGAGGTGGCTATAAATTTAGTACTTCAAAGATAGTGGTTGTTATTGGAAAGCTTTATAAGCTGAATACCTATCTCCTCTCACCAGTTTGGGAAACTGGAGTTGCTGCTAAATTCTGAGTCAAGTGGACTTGTAGCTATGATTGATTGATCAGATTCTTGATATATTAATAATACATGGCAGTGGTGCCTTACATAGGGGTCCTGGGTTTCTATTTGGAGCCCATGATTCAGATTTTTATATTATTAGTGTGATCTACTAGCGTGTGATGCTTCGTATGTCCTCCTCCCAAATCAGCTTTTCATCAGAGGTTCCCATGCATGGAGAGGCCTGCCCGAAATATTTGGCTCAAATTGTGCAACATAAGTTACCCTATATCTCTCTTCCTGTTGTTTATCAAAAATGACAGAGACACAGAGGCAGTTTAGAAGTGGAGGTAGGCATGTCTCCAATGAGATTTATGACTATAGACACATATCCCTAAAAGGCGAATTCCTGCTCTCACAAATTGAGTAGGGCTCTAATCCCACAATCTGATTTAGGCCAAGGATGACTTACATTTGAAATCCCAAACCAGAACTGTTCAAGATTGGTATTAAACTCTGAGCAACGAGGTGGAGGTAGTGTTCACCTACACATTATTATCCCGAGAGCGGATCTGCGGCTCGTGGGCCTGTGTGTGTGAGGAGTGGTGGTTGTTAGGGAGCCAGGGGGAGGTGGTGTGGCGAGTGAAGGAGGGAGACAGCAGTGTGCTTATTTTCAGTTTGTCAGCTGTTCTGGAAGGTGGCCAAAATGAATGAGCTACAACAAGCCCTCAGGATTGTTGTAAGCCAAGCAGAGGCAAGGTCCCTCCTTTTAAAAAGCTTTGTGGAATTTAGACTTAAAGTTTTGGGTGTATTTGATTTGGGGCAAATGTGAAATCCCTGAACATTCCTAGGAAAAATGTTGGCTCCCAGGAACACACAGTGGACCCTAATTGCCTGGACAGAAGTGTATCTTGAGGCAAAAAAAAAGAATCCAGTACTATTCCATTTAGCCTCCTGGCTGTGTTTGGCCAGTGGAGAAAGATTGATGAGAACTCTGATTAGATCTGTTTCTGTGGCCTCCAGCAGATTATTGGAAAGACTTGAAAAAATCCTTTTGACATAGGGGGTAGAAGTTCTAATAGATGGTGGAAAGGACAGGGTTAGATCTTCCAGGCTAAAATGTGCCAGGGTATATACAAACATAACAGCCAGGGAGATTGAGCAAAGATCAGCATTTTTGTAAAACAAGGCACTGCCATCATCCTAAAGGAGAGGGAATCTGGGATATTTAAAATAAGGTGGCTTCCATATGGGAAGGAGAGCTTGTGAACCTGGTGTGGTTGTGATTTCTGTAACAGAAGTCAACAGCTGGGTTTTTTCTAGGCATGAGTTATGTCCTTTACTGGCAGTCGTGTTCCAAGTTTGATCTCTCTGCAGTGTGACTTTGGTCTGACGTTCACACCATGAAAACTCCAGACTGTTTTGCTGAACTCCCAAGTAATGTTGACATTTCTAGGGAGAGAGGAAATCTGGATAAATAGAATTCTTTTCTTGGCGTTGTTAAAAATATTACTAAAAAGAGCAAAGTGTATTTTCAGAGCTAACTGGAAGTAAAGTCTTTCTTTGTAATTTTGAAAGGCCAGGTAGGTGGCTGGGTAAGCACTTTCGTGCAGCCTGTTTGCTTTTGCCCACAGTGCTTTCTGAGCAGCTCTGAGAGATTCTGATAGAGGCACAAACACACCCACTGTGGTATGCAGTGGCTGTCTCTCCTAAAGCTGTCTTTTCTGTCCTGTGACTGAAAATTTATACAACTTTTAGGGTGTTTCTGAAGAATTACATTATAGCTGGTCTGTCATGAGCTTTGAATTTGCTTTGAATTTCTCTATCAAAAGCAGAACAACAACTTGTCATCATAGAACTGGAAGGAGGAGTTATTGAATTTACGTCTTACTTTTTGCACATTTGGAAACCGAAATCGAGAGCGATTAAGTGACTTGCTTGAAGTTACACAGCTAGTTAGTGTGGGAACAGAAATGAAAAACTCTGTTTCCCAATGCCTGGTTTGTTATCACAGTGTAAGCTCTGCCCACAAAAAGAAAGTTCAGATTCTCTGTAATTTTAAGAACTTGCACGAATATACCAATCTTAGTAGAAACAGCTAATCAAGATTCCTTATCATTCTCAACGGAACATAATTATAAGGAAAAACAGTTGGAATAACCTAATTTTAACTATTGCTAATTCTTTGTCTAGTGGGTGTTTTTTTTCAATGTTACATGACATACTTGAGCATTTTCTTATTTAATACTTCTTTTAACCCTGAAAGCACTTACTTGAGAACGCGCACTAGTACTCAGGGACAAGTTCAAAACACAGAGGGCCACATGTGTAGACATGACAGCCATAACCCAGAGAAGAGAATAACGTAGTGGGGGAAATGATCTTCATGGTGCTGCATAGTGCTTCATAGTTTACAAAATGCCTTCACATACGTTTCTGATGGATCCTCAGGACAGTGTTGTGAAAGCAGGAAGAATGGATATAAGTACTGTTGTTTTCCAGAAAATGAAATTGAAGTTCAGAGATACTGTGTGACTCACCAGCATGGCTAGGAAGCTACTGAACTGGAACTCAAACCCAAACTTTTACTCCAAGCTCACAGCTCATTTTATTACTTCATGATGCATTAGTTGCAGAAGTAATAATGCTTTAAAAAGCAATCCTTGTTCTTTCTGTTTACTTTTTCCTCTCTTCTCCAGGGCAGAAACTGCAACTACTATACTTTCCCTGCCCAGTTCCAGTTTGTATTATTATATTCATGGTATTTACCTTACATGGAGGGAATAGGCCTTTTAAAAATCATTAATGTGGGTTTTTGAGGTTATGTTCTTTTTTCCTTCATCTTCTGAACTTCAGACTTAATGCTCTTTGGCTTTCCATTTAAACGAGGACTGTTGTAATTGTTGGCAATGCCTGCCCAGGCCAGCAGAGTAAATGAAAGCTCTTCATGTTTAGAAAGAAAAAAATTGCAATTTAGTGAAGTTCATGATTCTGTTTTTATTCTAATACAGCATGTTATTTTTTTAAAATGCTGTTTTTTTCACATGTAACACTAGGTGGCAGGATAACTACATCGCAAAGCACCATGTCCTTTGTTTCTTGCTCCTTGTGGGGATCAGGGACCTGGATAGTGAGGCATATA
>NW_012150840.1:8770908-8798168 GCF_000956105.1 Propithecus coquereli
TATACAAACATAACAGCCAGGGAGATTGAGCAAAGATCAGCATTTTTGTAAAACAAGGCACTGCCATCATCCTAAAGGAGAGGGAATCTGGGATATTTAAAATAAGGTGGCTTCCATATGGGAAGGAGAGCTTGTGAACCTGGTGTGGTTGTGATTTCTGTAACAGAAGTCAACAGCTGGGTTTTTTCTAGGCATGAGTTATGTCCTTTACTGGCAGTCGTGTTCCAAGTTTGATCTCTCTGCAGTGTGACTTTGGTCTGACGTTCACACCATGAAAACTCCAGACTGTTTTTGCTGAACTCCCAAGTAATGTTGACATTTCTAGGGAGAGAGGAAATCTGGATAAATAGAATTCTTTTCTTGGCGTTGTTAAAAATATTACTAAAAAGAGCAAAGTGTATTTTCAGAGCTAACTGGAAGTAAAGTCTTTCTTTGTAATTTTGAAAGGCCAGGTAGGTGGCTGGGTAAGCACTTTCGTGCAGCCTGTTTGCTTTTGCCCACAGTGCTTTCTGAGCAGCTCTGAGAGATTCTGATAGAGGCACAAACACACCCACTGTGGTATGCAGTGGCTGTCTCTCCTAAAGCTGTCTTTTCTGTCCTGTGACTGAAAATTTATACAACTTTTAGGGTGTTTCTGAAGAATTACATTATAGCTGGTCTGTCATGAGCTTTGAATTTGCTTTGAATTTCTCTATCAAAAGCAGAACAACAACTTGTCATCATAGAACTGGAAGGAGGAGTTATTGAATTTACGTCTTACTTTTTGCACATTTGGAAACCGAAATCGAGAGCGATTAAGTGACTTGCTTGAAGTTACACAGCTAGTTAGTGTGGGAACAGAAATGAAAAACTCTGTTTCCCAATGCCTGGTTTGTTATCACAGTGTAAGCTCTGCCCACAAAAAGAAAGTTCAGATTCTCTGTAATTTTAAGAACTTGCACGAATATACCAATCTTAGTAGAAACAGCTAATCAAGATTCCTTATCATTCTCAACGGAACATAATTATAAGGAAAAACAGTTGGAATAACCTAATTTTAACTATTGCTAATTCTTTGTCTAGTGGGTGTTTTTTTTCAATGTTACATGACATACTTGAGCATTTTCTTATTTAATACTTCTTTTAACCCTGAAAGCACTTACTTGAGAACGCGCACTAGTACTCAGGGACAAGTTCAAAACACAGAGGGCCACATGTGTAGACATGACAGCCATAACCCAGAGAAGAGAATAACGTAGTGGGGGAAATGATCTTCATGGTGCTGCATAGTGCTTCATAGTTTACAAAATGCCTTCACATACGTTTCTGATGGATCCTCAGGACAGTGTTGTGAAAGCAGGAAGAATGGATATAAGTACTGTTGTTTTCCAGAAAATGAAATTGAAGTTCAGAGATACTGTGTGACTCACCAGCATGGCTAGGAAGCTACTGAACTGGAACTCAAACCCAAACTTTTACTCCAAGCTCACAGCTCATTTTATTACTTCATGATGCATTAGTTGCAGAAGTAATAATGCTTTAAAAAGCAATCCTTGTTCTTTCTGTTTACTTTTTCCTCTCTTCTCTAGGGCAGAAACTGCAACTACTATACTTTCCCTGCCCAGTTCCAGTTTGTATTATTATATTCATGGTATTTACCTTACATGGAGGGAATAGGCCTTTTAAAAATCATTAATGTGGGTTTTTGAGGTTATGTTCTTTTTTCCTTCATCTTCTGAACTTCAGACTTAATGCTCTTTGGCTTTCCATTTAAACGAGGACTGTTGTAATTGTTGGCAATGCCTGCCCAGGCCAGCAGAGTAAATGAAAGCTCTTCATGTTTAGAAAGAAAAAAATTGCAGTTTAGTGAAGTTCATGATTCTGTTTTTATTCTAATACAGCATGTTATTTTTTTAAAATGCTGTTTTTTTCACATGTAACACTAGGTGGCAGGATAACTACATCGCAAAGCACCATGTCCTTTGTTTCTTGCTCCTTGTGGGGATCAGGGACCTGGATAGTGAGGCATATACCATCTGTGGCTACATGACATTGGACCAACCAACCTGGGCCAATATTTTCTTGACAGGGAACTGGCTGCCGTGATTCTAAAACATATGCTTCCAAGATACTGTCTTTAAGGTTTCCTTCTTTCATTTTTTCCCCAGCTCCCCTGCATTTTGATTTTTCTGCCCCTTTGCACTCTGGTAGTAGAGGGCAGACACAGCCTGCAGGCAGCTGCTTTGAAATGGCAGATTGGGATGGATGTGCCCAGTGGTGCTGGCACTCTTGTCTCTGCATGCCCGTGGGTCGTTAAGGGTTCAGGGGTGAGGCGCCTGAGCCCTTGCCCTGAGTGGCACTGGACGCACTGGCAGAGGGGCAGCAGTGGCTGGCCGAGGTCAGCTTGAAGATGCTGTCCTCGTTAACTCAGGTAAATAGAACAGGTGTTTTGTTTTTAAAGAGCAGCCTGATCTTGGTTCAGCTCTTCTGCTGGTTTGGAAATACCATGGCATGGTCAGTGGGACATTGCTTCCAGTTTTTTCCCTAATGATTTGCTGGTGTCTACTACCCTGGATGCCTCACATGCCACAGGACACACTAAGCTAAATAAAGATGCAGCATAAGCTTTGCCCTTTCATGTTGTGAAGAGTATGAACTTGGGTTATGAAATACTTCTTTGGATTTTTGCTGAAAAAGAAAAGAATGGCATTAAAACAAAACAATACATAACAGAGTTATAATACTCTAAGTATGGTCAACATTAAGGAACTCCAGTAAAACCAAGTCTGAAAATATAAAGTTGATCAAACAAAAATATTTTAATTACAAAAGCATTCTTTGTAACTGGAACTACCATCAGATTTCATTTAGTGAGTTCCCAATGTGAATTATAAATGACTTCATCTATAAAAAATTAAAAAAATATATTTCAATCTTGATTTTTTAGGAACCCACTTGTTGCATAAAACAAAAACGAACTGGACTATAGTTTTACACACATACTTACATCATTCCCTATAACTACTTTCTGACTGGGAATCCCGGGTAATTTTTAATTTTTAGCTAGGGGTCCTGGTAATTCCTAACTTTGCACACACAGCACTGGTGACATGAAGGGGCTTTGTTGAAGTGACCAAGGTAAGTCACAGTAGTCAGGATAATCCTGCAGGTTACAGATGTGGGGGTTTTGTTTATTTGTTTGCCTTTCAGAGCTGCAATTTTTTCATAAATAATAAACTATATGATTTTTGAAAATACCTCAAACAACATATATAAATCAGACCAAGGATATTAATTGCAGGCCACCACCATAGTGATGCTTTGAAGCTAGGAGAGTGTGGTGAGACATTCTTGTTTGTTACGGAAGAAATGTCATAAAAATTCCAAAGCAGGGCTCAAATTTCCAGGGGGATAAGGCCTCTTTATTGTTTCCTCTAATAGCTGCTTTGGCGCTTTAGCAAATAAATATGTCGCACAAAATAACACTAGATGCAGTCTCTGAATGTTAGCCTGGCTTTGCTCCCACTTTTGTATTTAGCATCCATTCTGAATTATTTATTTATGATATTTTTCTGTTCATCTCTCCTCCTTCCTGTCTCCCCAGGATTTGTCCCATCTTTCTTTTCACACTCCTCCAATTAATTGATATCTTCTGCTCTGAGGACTACAGCAAATATGTCTGCATTTTTATGTGGGTCTTCACTATGCAGGCTATACTTTCAAGTTTCTGGAACAGAACAGTGGTAAAAATGAGTCATGTTTTGCTTCTATATTTGTTTCTGAGTCAAGAAGCTTAATTTTCTTACTATAATGCCTGAGGTATAGAACTATATAGATTACTTTCAAGGGAAATAACCAAAATTTAGTCAATTCCTTAATTATTAATAGATATCTTCAAATGTTACAGAATTCTTTGGATTTGTATTTCCCAAATGTAGTACTTTTATTATTTTTATCCATAGGGGAAAAAAGCCTACCCCAAATAGGACAAATCCTCCCCCAAATCCTCTGGGAAAAGGCCTTTTGGATGTTGCCCAGGCCTGCTCACAGCCCGAGGACAGCCAGCATTAATTCACTGAGGAGCTCATACCTACATCTCAATGACAGCTCAGACCAGACACCTGAGGGGCTGGAGTCTAACAGAAAATAAGTGCATGGGGCTGAGGGGTAGGGAACATTCACAGGAAGAGAGAGAATACTGGCAAAACATGATGGCTGCCCTAGCGTAGCATCAGTGTTATAGCCAGAGGTTATCAGAAGTTCCGGCACCTCCACCCTCGTGGACACAAGCTGTATATATCAGCTTACCATGGTTTTCAGCATAAAAAAGCCAACTAATGTTCTTGAGTGTCAGTTTATTGAGCTCTCCAGTGCAGCCTCATAACTTATATTAATTGGGAGGAAAATGCTTCCAGAGAAAAGAGAGATGTTGGACAAAACAACTTTGTCTTTGACTAGTTGTCAAGGCCCTGCTGTTTGGAGTCATTGAGAAGTCCTTGATTCTTGTATGACAGACCCAGGGAAAAAAAGAAGTGATTCATCTTCCATTGCACCTTTCAAGGAGGAATTTTTTTTTTTTTAACAGATTTTGTTTATGGACTTAACATCACTGGTAGCAGCTAGTGGGCTCCAACTCTTTGCAAGGTATAATTTACTATTGTGCTCCTCTCTCCTAAGTTTGTGCACCTTGAGGAGCCCTGTCCCATTAAAATTCCTTCTTAAAAGCATAAGGTGAAAGAGCCAAGCATGTGCTGTTTTTTTAGAGGGGAGTGTAGCTATACGAAGGAATAGGTCCCAGTCCTTTTTCTATTTTAAATGCTGGTAAACAACTTGAAACCTGTTAAAGCTTTTGAAGGAATGTGGAAGAGCTGTCCTTTTGACTCTAATGCTCAGGAAAATAAAATAAAGGAAATAATTTTAAGAAAAGAGACTTTCCCATGATGGGCTCTGTTCTCCGAAGTATCCTACAAGTGTCACGTCCATCGCTGTAGGTACACAAGCTAACTTCAGCTGCCTTCATGGCTGCTAGGTCCAACACCTCTGCACACTGCCCTACTGAATTTTTTCAGACTTTAGTGCTATACTTTTCCTGCTTAGGCTTTACCAAAGTGTGAAATACTGTTTTGTTCTTTTTTAAGATAAGAGAGAATAGTGTTGTTTAAAGATGACATGTTAGTACATTTATATAAAATTCTCTATTTTTTAATATTATAGTAAAAATACCAATGTCTGTTATTACTGAATACAGTTCTCACTCAGCCATATTATCTCAGTCATGTACCTCAAGATTGACCTGTCTGCCATTTCAGGAAGGCTTCATAACCTGTAAGGTGCAGGAAGGAACCGAGATTTAAAAGGAATGTCTTTCATAGCCAATACCCTTTCTTTTTGAGTCCCTTATTTCTAAAGGGTCCTTTGCAGCTTCTGCAAAAGAGAAAGAGCTCAAATTCCTTTTTAATCCTATTGCCTACAGGAGTTGAACGTACCTATAGCCAGGCAGGTAAAATTTGAAAACAGCAAGATGGTGACTTTAAAAAATTGCATTTTGGCTGCAGATATTTTTACCTTTAGAGAATGATTATGTTCTGATTTTCTTGAAAATATTCTGTGTTAGGGACTCAAATGGGAACCTTCTCTATTATTCATCCCAAGTGCTTCAGAAAGTATATGAATGGGGGTGGGAGAAATAGGAGCCATCTAAAATAATGTAAATCTAGCTTGGATATGTATTTTTGAATTTATATTTAAATATGATTCTAGTTTGTATTCTGGAAATTTAATTTCCTACTTCTTCATTACCCTGCCTTCCATCACTCATACACACACATGTGTACACACACATCTTTTGCCAAACAATGGAGAAATATACATAGTATTTTTAATAGAATCATATTTCTATAAATTGTTTTATAACATTTTTCTTTTTATATAGCCACATTGCAGAAGACATACACTTTATTCTTTTTAAATAACTACCTATTAAGTCATATTGAATACATAATGTACACATGTACATTATATACACATAATATGTGTCTTTAACCCATTTGTTATTGATGGACATTTAGGTGTCTTCTAATTTTTCACTATTTTGAGCAATGCTATAGTGTTATGTTCTTTTTTTCTATTAAAAAGGTATGTTCTTCATTATGAATTTGGTCCAATTCTCCATTCAAAAAGGCAGAAAAATATAAAGAAGAAAATAAAAATCACTTAGTCATAATCCTCTATCCAGAGATACCTTTAACATTCTGGTATATTGCCTTCCAGGCTTCTTTGAATGTATCTGTATATTAGCAAAATTGATAATCATGCCATCTATAGAATTTTTTTCTACTTAACATTATATCTTAGGTATTTTCTCACATCTTTAAATCTTTCTTTAGAAAAAGTTTTCTACATGTTTTTTGTCTTTTGTGAGTGTTCATGTCTTTTGTGCCTTTTTCTATTACAATAGTAATATGTCTTTATATTGATTTATAAGAACTCTTTATATAGTAAAGACATTAACCTTTTATCTCATATTTTAATTATTTTTCCCAGTTTTTCATTTGCCATTTAATTTTGTTTATGGAATCATTGACATGCAAATGTCATACATTTTTCTCTAATCAAATATGTCAGTATTTTCCTTTATAATTTCTTTTAGGCTTAAAGGGACCTTAAAAGAATCTGTAATAGTAATAATAGAAACTTTATTTTTGGCACTAATTAGCTGCCATTTTAAGCACTTTATATCAATAAATTTATATGTATTTACTCTTTACAGCAATCCTATGAGGTAAGTAATATTATCACTGACAGGAAATTAAGGCACAGAGAGTTGTGCAGATAGAAGTGGCATAAATGAGATTCAAACTCAGGCAATCTGGCTTTTGAGCTATACTCTTACCTACTACATATACATATATTGCTATATGTTTTACTGGTATTTGGCCTCAAGTATTATGCTAAATCCTGCTCTGTCTTAACAATCACTAACGACAAAGAAGAAAAATACTCATTTTCTTCAGTTTTTTGAACAGTTTTTATTTAATTCTAATTTGTCTGGATTTTACCCTGATATGTTGTGTGAGGTGGAGCACAAATTTAATTTGTTCAACTAGCATTTCTTTAGAAACTTGGAAAGGAATTGGCTTCTCTAAGAAGCCTGTATAATTAGTGCTACTTTGTGTTAGTTGTTTCTTCAATCCTCTCCTCTCCTCTCCTCTCCTCCCCTCCCCTCCCCTCCCCCTGTCTCCCTGGGGAGAATGCAGTGGCATCATCACCTCACTACAACCTCAAACTCCTGGGCTCTAGCGATCCTCTTGCCTCAGCATCCGGAGTAGCTATAGGGCTACAGGTGTGAGCCACCACACTGGACTTCAATTATTTATTTCTTTAGAGTTCTTGGTTTCAGCAATTTTGGCCTGCATGATTTTGTGGAATCTCATGTTGCTCGTAGATTAAAAGTTTCATAAAATATCAGGGACCATCTCTTTGTTTTTATTCTTTATCTAAGAATAGAATAAGAGGTTCTTAACCTAATGTCAATTGACACTCCCCCCTTCCTTAGCCCCCAAATTCAGGAGATCTGTGAAGTTGGGTGAGGAAAAAAAACTACATCTCCATTTTTACTAACCTTAACTGAAATTGATTATTTCCTTCAATTTTGAGTGTAGGCAATAAATCACAGTAGTATTAATAGTATACTTTCAACCACAGGTACTTAATATTACAGATACTTAATATTACATTTTAATTGTTCCAGATATCCTTAAATATTCTTCATACTCATCACAACTTTGACATTATAGTAGTTATATTAGGCCCACCACTAGATTTGGCTATTAATGCATTAAGAAGCACATTTATTAATATATCAAATATTTGAAGTTATTTTAAAAACTGTATTATATAGAAATTGGTTTCCTTTATAGTCCTGTGTATTTTATTTTATACACTTAAAATCATTTTTTCTGAGAAGGGATCCATGGCATAAACATTGTGAGGAGTCCTTGTCTATTAGAATGTAAGGCACACAGTTGGGCTTTATAAATACTCACTGGGTGCTGAGTAATCAAGAGGTGATCTTTGAGAGGAGATAGAAAATAGTCTAACATAGTCCTCTCTAATGCTTTGATTCTTTCACTTCTGGAATGATTCTCTTTATCCTAAATAGAATTGCTTGTTCACTTTTCTTCCCCTCTCCTTCCCCTTTCATCCTCTCCTCTCCGCCATTTTCACTTAGCACTTTTCTTCCTTTCTCACTCCCTCTCTCTTTTTCTTTCTCATTCTCTTTCATCTTTACTTTGCTCTTTTCCCCTTTCTTTTGTTTTCTTTTCCTCTCTGTCTCCCCCCTAAAAACATTAATATCTTAAGGAGTTTGTGTTTTAACTGTTTTCAAAAACTTTTCCTCTTTCTGGTCTAAAAATGAATTCAAGGACAGGGATAAGAAGGGTTGATAGTGATAGAAAGAGTTAATAATATTAATATCCACAAGAAGTTGAAAGCAAGATTTGCCGAAGATATTACCTGGGGAAAATTAAGAATTGACCTTAGACACCGCCTACCTGGTTTGCTTGTCTAGCTCCAGGAAAGCCTGTGTACCCTGGTTCTGGTCCCATAATTCCAAGGCCTACTTTCATATCAACTCCTTTTATAAATCATTTCCCTCATAAGACAACCATTCACTCTAATTCTGAAGTACCCACAGGGAGGGAACTGTTATGAGACAATGAGCCCATTAGACTGTATTGTTGCGTTAGAGTCATTTCTTTGAGATTAGTTCACAAGTGTACATATTTATGGACAATGATTATCACATAATTTTATCACTTAAAGTGGAACTTTTGATGCCTGTAATAAGTTAGTATTTAGTTTCTGAGACGCGTATATCATGGCCTCACCTATCTGTTGCAACGTAGTAGTCATTGATTATGGATGCCTACTTATACAATCTATATGGCTATAGAATTTTTCTTTCTTAAAGTAATTTCTACATCTGGGATGATGCCATTTTTCTATGCTAAAAACATTAGCTCGTCTTACAGCTAATATAAGCTGAAAATTAGAGGTGCCTGGGGGAGGGAAATGAGGCAGATGGATTGTTTACATGAGTGCTATGGTTTCACTTTTTATGCACCAGTCACCTTGGAAGAATTAATACCCTGTAAGTTTGCCAATCAGATTGCTGCAGTCATCTCTAAACATTCCATTTGGTTTATTAGAATAATAAATACTGTGCAAAAAAAAAAATTCATCTGGATCCAGGATATTATACTGTGGTCAATAGAAGAAATATGTGCTATACCTTGCCTCTGACTAGACTAGATTTTTGGTCAGGTAACACACAATGAGCTTGACAAGTAGATACAGATTTACCCTATTTGGCTGTGGAATTTGAGGACTAGTCATTGGAGGTATAGCCCTTAGAAATCTTTGTCACCTGTCCAGGGCTGGTGCTGGTGGCCACTTCCTTCACTGGCTGTCATGCCCCTGACCATCGATGCTTGCTGAGTGGTCTGTTTGGAAAAGATTAAAGGATCTTTCTTCATCCTACCAGGTAGATTTGGATATCTGTGGTCACTCCCAAAAAAGACTTATTTTTTATTTTCTATTTTTTTTGAGACAGAGTCTCACTCTGTTGCCCTGGCTAGAGTGAGTGCCATGGCGTCAGCCTAGCTCACAGCAACCTCAAACTCCTGGGCTCAAGTGATCCTACTGCCCCAGCCTCCCGAGTAGCTGGGACTACAGGCATGCGCCACCATGCCCGGCTAATTTTTTCTATATAATTTTAGTTGTCCGATTAATTTCTTTCTAATTTTAGTAGAGACGGGGTCTCGTCTTGCTCAGGCTGGTCTCGAACTCCTGAGCTCAAGCAATCCGCCCGCCTCGGCCTCCCAGAGAGCTAGGATTACAGGCGTGAGCCACCGCGCCCAGCCCCCAAAAAGACTTATTGAAAAGTCTATTAGATGTTTCATCTAATTTTATGACTGTGACTCCGAATTAATTTCAGTTGGGGGAGCTTTTGTTTTTATGTCTGGCTTTCAGGTCCTTTGTGATATGTCCCTTCTTGTCTCATTTAGGCTCGTTCCAGCCGTTCCCCTCTACTGCTCTCAGGGAAAGAGCCCAGGAGGTCACACTGCTCAGTCATGACACCTCACCATTTTCTTTCAGGCTATTTTCCCCATTTGTAAACTTTCCCTTTTTCCCTGAGGCCTTTCCTACATATTTCCAAGGCCCAGGTCAAATCCCAACTCCTTCATGAGCCTTTTCTATTGTTTTACTCACTTTACAAGTCTCTTTACCTCTCAATTTCTAGAGATCTGACAGCTGATACAAAAAAGAAAAACTTTTGGCACAGGAAGCACTCAGAATCAGATAAATACTAAAATCATAAATGTAAAATCTGGTTTTATTCATTTAAGATATATTAAAGAAATCATATGTAATTGATATTTCTAAGAACAAAGCTCATATTTTAACATTTTATTGCCAGGGTATAAGTTCTAGGAAAAAGGAATAAAATCTCAAATTAAAAAAAAAAATTACAAAATGGCCAATGCACTCATCAAGTTAATTGCAGCATTATTTATAAAGGGAAAAATTCCTTCATTGTCTAACAATGAAAGAATTAAACTATGATAAACACATTTAGTACATTATATTTATATTAACTGATAATTTTAAATTAAATGATGATTTTGAAGACTATGTAGTAATAAGAATTTTTGCATAATGTTGAGCAATGAAAACAATATAAAATCATAAAAATAAGTATGTATGGAGTAAGATGAGAAGGGAACATGAATAAATGAAGACAGTTGATTTGGTAAGGTGGTGGGATTGAAAATTTTTTTAGTTTTATTTTGATTATAACAATATCCTGAAACCCTGAAGTTTATTATATGAATATGTTAGGGTTTTAAAGTATTTTTCTCTGTGACCGTTTTTGGCATCCTAACTCAATTGTAAGCTCTACAAAATTGTAGTCCATGTCTTTTATTTCTTCCATACCCTGTGCTTTTAAAATGGTGGAGAATCACAAATAGATAATTAATGCTTTTGATTAATGGATAGATTTATTAGTTATGGAAAAAGTAAGGATATTCAAACTAAAGCACAGAAATTGATATTATTTGAACACTTATTAAGTGCTAGACACTGTGCTAGGTATTTAGTATAGTTTATTTCATTTAAATATTTATAAAACTCTGAGAGAAAGTTGTTACTACTCACCTTTTAATGATGCAGTATCTAAGATTCAGAAACATGAGTGAGTTATGTGAGATGATATGGCTTGTAAGATATGAAATCAGGTTTTTATTGTTGTTTTTTTCTTACTCTAGAAACATATCTTTTTAACCAGTAATATGTTATTATGACCCTGGAAAGTTCCCATGGACTTTGTGTCTTAATAAAATTTACAGACTCTGGGTTCACTGACTGATAAAAGTGTGTGTATGTGTATTACTAATAATTTCTGTGGTTCATTGAAAATATACCTATTTTATAAAACCATGTCATTTCAAGGATAGAGTCCACAATGCAGACCATGATGTCAAATTGTATGTGGGTATGTGTGTGTGTGGTGTCAAACAATGAATTCTGTACCTCTCCTATGGCTGTATTCCCACTGGAGGCTTTCCCTCAGACTGCCTGTTGTGTGAGGACAGGTCAAGAGGCAGTTTACATTATTCTCCCTCCTTCACACACTGGTACTGTTTAAATTAGACTTTTGTGGTCATAAGGAATAAAGACCCATCAAGCTAGCTCAGATAACAAGAGGGATCTAAATCATGAGGAGGATCCCCATGAGTCATGGGGAGAATTGATGAAAACATATTCAAACAGAAAGAAATAGCTGATGCAAAGTCCCTGGGGGTAGGAGCAAGCTTAGAGTATTCCAGAACAAAAGGAAGGCCAGTGTGGCTAAGAGACTGTTTGTGTATGTGGGGAAGGGAGGAGGAGGATAGTGGGGGCAGTGATAGTAGGGAGAAAAAGTAATATCTTTTCCTCACCCATTGCAAGGTTCATGGCTGATACCCCTATAACAAAAGACAGATTAAATAAGAGAAAAGCATTACACATTATTTAACCAGTTTTATGTGATGCAGGAGGCTCAAGAAAGGAAGACCCAGACCCAGGGAAGACTATTTTTATAGATAGATTTGATGAAGAATGGACAGTGGTATAGAAGTGTGATTGGACAAAAAGGGGTATGATATAATGGTAATAAACTGGGGGGAACTTAGCAAGGCCTGTTTGTTAAGATTCTTCTTGGCCTTTCTGTTTAACATTCCTTCCCTCTGGGTATAGGGCAAGCCACCTGTCACATGAGGTTCTTCAAGAGAGAAAGTCAGACCTTTCTGCTTCTGTGATTTTCTCAGTTTCCTTCAGCTTAAAATACTCAATATGCTAAGGTGCCATAGTTTGGGGTAGCATTTTCTGTACCCCATCATGCCATAAACTAATTTTCTCACATTTACAGGAACATTCAATAGCTAACATAAACAATTCCCTGATACTATATTTGAAGATCTACTTAGAGAATAAGTTCTTAAAAAACAATAAGCACATTTGCAAAAATTGTTAATCTTCCATTAATTTGTAAATGCCTAATCTAACCTTTGTCTTACCCTAGACTTCAGCTAGACTGCTCCTTTTAATTCATTCTGCCTGGTTTCTTAAGAATTAATTTTCTCGTAAGGCCTTACATCCTTCAAAGACTTTAGGCCAATTGGTCACGAAGACCCTTGTGTGTCCTCAAGGCTATGTGCTGTGGATGTCGCAGCTTAAGGAAGCATTCTGAAACCAGGCGTCTTTCACAGCCTCGTGTAGAAGTTATTGGCCTGCAGTTTTTTACCGGCTTTCTCTTTCAGAAATCTTCTTTTGTTCCTGCCACTAGGCAAAAACAGGAAAAAGAGATCTGTGTGAAAGAATGCTCTCCCTTTTCCTTTTGTGGTGATTGTGTATCTTAAGAGAAGGCCTCAAAGGTTCCCGGAGCTGTCTGTCTTTTCATGTAAATGGAGCCCTTAAGCCTATTTAGAAGTGTGCGAAAAGCCTGTGGGAGTTGAGGTGAACGATGCAGAGAAGTAGCATCAGTGCCCTATTTAATTTATTCAAGTTCAACTGTGCACTCTCTTCCTTGTATATAATTAAAAATACTGCAGAATTGTATTTTGCACTTGTACTTTTAATTATATGCTATGCTTATTACTGTATACACATATTACTGTGCAGTGTTGTAACTACAAAATCATGTATTTTGTACTGGGAGGTTTAAGGGATTTTCCAGGGTAATTTTAACTATGTAAAATTTGCCTCACATGCCAACTTCAGAATGCAATCCCCATGTAAAATGCAACCCTCTGTGTTAGATATTTTTACATCCCCGCTTATCCCAAAGTAAAGGAGTAAGCAGAACTGGGACTCATATTAACCCTTTGTCCCCAAACCATTAATGGGTATTGAGTTGTTACTGGACTCTGTGAGAAGAAAAGAGGTGAGGCAGGACCTTGTGAGTTTTGAGAGAGGAACAAGGAAATCTGAGGCAGGACATAGTAGGCCTGGGACTGTAAAGTTCAGGCAGGGAAGGAGGCTGAGGGGATAGTTCCTGGGTGAGACTGTTTTCCTCTAGTGGATGCAGGGCTCAAAGTGGTGCTAGCGGTGGGGTTGGTAGAGTTTGCTGGATAAGTATTAGCCCCTTTTTCATAGAATCCCTTCACCTCCTAGGAACACTTACTATGCATTGTTTCACATGAATATTGCGGCATGTGTGTGTGTGTGTGTGTGTGTGTGCGCGCGCGCGCCTGCGTGCACACTGATGTGCATTTGTGATTTGCAGACACAGTAAGAGGAAAGAGTCGCAATGCAGGAAAGAGGAGAATGGGGCATGAGGATTTAGGGTCCAAGGTTTTAGGAACAAGTTCTGCCTTTTGTTGTTCTATGCCTGGAGCAGTATTAGATGGGGAGACCTAAGATACTGGGGGGTAAGGGAGTGAATGTCAAACCTTGGAGCCCCTGTCACAAGCTATCCTGGGAAGACACCCCACCCCCTTCCTTTCCACCCTCCCACCTCAAGGTGAAGTCTGTTTAATCAGATGCAGAAAACGTTCTGATTTGGTAGTAAAGAAAGGTAAAGGAGCCATTCCCACACCCCACTTAAAGTTTTTTACCAAGTATAATTGAAATTTATATTGATGGACCCCTGCTGTGGGATTTTCACCTGCCCCCTGACCCGGTTCCTTAAGGAGGTTAATAGAATTCTGAATATCAACTTCCTGGCTTGGAATCCTTTCCATAACTTTTAGTAGTGATGGGGTTCAGGACATGTTACCCCAAAATATGGCATCTTGGCATTTATGAAAACTACAGAAGCAGGAAGATCATTCATTCTCTCACTTTCCTCTTGCCCTTCTCCCCTGAAGCAGGTCATAAGACCCTCATTCAAGGGATGCCCTCCCTATACATGGAGGAAAGGAGCATCTTTACCTCTGGAGACACAGGGACTCAGAGAGGAGTCTGAACAAACAGGCCTTGCTAAATTCCCTCCTGTTTATTACCATTAGATCATACCCCCTTTGTCCAATCATACTTCTCCACAACTATCCACCTGTTCATCAAACCCAAGCATAAAAAAATATGTGTTTACCTGTTTCCATGGGTCTTCATTTCTGAAAGCTCCTATGTCACATAAAATTTATATTAAATAAATGTAATGCTTTTGTTAATCTGTCCTTTGTTACAGGGGCTGAGCCATGAACCTAACAATGAATGAGGGAAAAAAATCAATCTTTTTCTCTCCTACAGTTGCTATTAGTTTTTGAGCAAGTCTCCTAGCCTGTTTCCTTGTTTGCATGAAAGAGATGACACCTACCCCACTAGTGCATTGTGAGAGTTGAAAGGAACAGGATACCTGCAAGCATTTCCTTGCAACTTTTGCAGATTACCTATAAGCAAACTGCAAACCAGCAAGAAAGTTTGAACACAAAATTCTAATGCATAATACAACCTTTTAGTCAAGACTCTGTTACAGTGACAAAAACTCAAATCTAACTAGTTTATGTAAAAAGCATAATTGCTTGTTTTATAGAAGCCAGGGAAGACCTAAGGAGTGAAAAGGGAGCAAGGATGCATATCATATCTCCACATAGAAGGGATGGGGTGGGTGAGGGCTCACAGGCAGATAGTGCCAGTGATGTTAACATATTTTCAGTGAAAATTCAAATAAGATTTTTAAACTTAAATCTTATTTCAGAATAATCAGTATTAATACTTAATTTTACATTTTAGATTTATGTAATTAACTTTGGTTACATATACGGTAAAGATTAGTATATTTCACGATGCTTTTTTTCCCCCGACACTAGTTCTTGTTTGAACACACAAAGCTATACTTTTCTGTAAGCAAAAATGAATATGTCAGGCTTTCAATTCGGAAATCTGAGTCAAAGCAGCAGTCTCTGGGAGGAGGAAAGTTGTAAGGCCTGCATTCGTTCATAATGGGTCTAGCCCTTCCCCCTCATCTGATATTTTCTTGTGGAAAACATCTGGTTTAAATAAGCACAAATGGCAGCCTTGATCATCGGAAACAAGAATGCAAAAATCACAAACAATGTATAGTAGGTAAAAGGGATGCCAAAAAGCAAGGAACAAAAAAAAAAATCAGAAGCACATTTATTTTATATGTAAATTTCACCCTTTTTGGTGTTTGTCTTCTAACTGCCATATACTTTTCTCCTCTGGGAACAGCCAACACCCCCAAAACCTGGGCAGGGGGTGGCAATCATACCATTTTTGCCAGACCCTTGAGGTAAGCGGCTCTGCAAATATACCCTCTAACCCATGGCCCTTCCTTGCCACTTCAGTGGGATTCACTGAAAACAATAGAAAAAGCTCTAGGGACTCCTATTGCTTAGAACAGGGGTGAGGATTGTGTTTATTCAGGACTATGGCTCAGAAATTAGTAGGACTATTTTGACTAGCTGGTAATCAGAGAGGTTGGGTTGTCATATTGGTAAACATGCCTAGCCCATTTGGGACTACTGTAAAGGAAATCTGAATGCCTACAAACTTTCTAGTCTTCCTACAGTTCTATGATTGGGATTGGGGATGATTTACAGGCAGGGATGGAGCCAGACTCCTGACATAGTATTAGAGGTTTATAGGCTAGGTGATAAAATTTACTGGAACAGAAAAGAAGAGAAAGTTTTCTGAGTAGGTAGTGTTTTGGAAGGCCAGGGATTTGTGAGAAAATTTAAGCTGGTGAGAGAAACTTTGGAATATCTGGGGCCTCTCTATTTGTGGGGAATGCCAGAGGTACAGGAGGCGTCTCCTAGGACATTTAGCTTTTAGAGGGTAGGAAAGATAAAATAGATACAAGTTAGTTACTAGGACTTCTGTGGAGCCTTGAAACATTTATTGGGGTAGGAGATTGAAGCAGGGATTATTTCAATCAGAGAAGAGGTTAGGTTATTAAGTATGAAATGTCCAATTTCTTTAAGTACCAAGTTTGACAATTGATATCTTTGACATTTCACTTTGAAACTTCTTGTTTTATTTTTATTGTGAAGGTACATCCTCGGTCTTTCAAATGCACTTTTTGGCTTGTGATTATCTTTCACATTTTTTTAGAGCAATTTTTGCAAAACCATGGATAAGTCAAAAATTTGTATTATTTTTGAATATGAGTTCCATTGTGGAACCAATGCAGCACAGACAGCTCAAAATATCAATGAAGTGTTTGGGAGGGATGTGGCTAATGAATGCACAGTACGTCGATGGTTTGAGAAGTTCCGTTCTGATGATTGTTGATCTTGAAAATGAGCCACATGGGAGACCTGAGACCAAGGTGGATAATGATGAGCTGAAAGCTGTAGTCAAAGCAAATCCATCGCAACCTACATGCGAATTATCAGCAAGGTTTGCCATTAGTATTCTAAAAAATATTGGACCATTTGAAACAAATCAGCAAGGTAAAGAAGCTGGATAGATGGTTCCGCATGAATTAAATGAACATCAGAAGAGAAATTGTCTCAAAGGTTGCCTTTCTTTGCTGTCGCGATATAAAAATGAACCATTTCTAAACTGTATTGTTACATGTGATGAAAAATGGATTCTTTTTGACAATCGCAAGCATTCAGCAGAATGGTTGGGTAAAGATGAAGTGCTGGAACACAGTCCAAAACCAAATATTCATCCAAAAAAGCTAATGGTGTCTGTTTGGTGGTACAACGCTGGTATTTTCCACTACAGCTATATGAAACCTGGTCAAATTGATTACAATGGATGTCTACTGCAACCAGTTGGATGAAATGATGAGCATGCTTGTGATTAAGCAGCCAAGATTGGTCAGTAGAGTCAGGCCAATCCTCTTGCAAGATGACATTCAACTACATGTTGCACAAACAATGCTGCTCAAACTACAGAGACTGGACTTGGAAACTCTCTGTCATCCACTGTATTCACCAGACCTTGCACCAACTGACTACCACTTCTTCCAGGCTTTGGACCACTTCTTGCAAGGTAAAATATTAAATTCTCAACAAGCTGTGGAAGATACCTTTTGCAATTTCATTGCCACTCAATCTCCAGGCTTCTCTGCTGGCATAAACAAGGTACTGTTAAGATGGCAAAACTCTTTCGATAGTTTAGGTGCATACTTTGATTAGACGTACTGCTTCTTGTTTGAGATATAATAAATTACAGTTTTGATTCAAAATCAGACATTTCATATTTAGTGACCTATAGAAATTAGTTTTAGGAGGATTGGAGAGTGCTGAAAGAGATGTCAGAAGCTTTCACCATCCAAGGAAAGTGGATGGCAGGGAGTAAGAGAGAGAGATGGGTCAACATTGTGTTTTAACCTCCTCCTTTGTCATTTCTCATCTGCCTTGCCTGGATATTACCTACTCCAAATGAAGGGGATACATACAGAGGCTGCAATGGGTAGTAGAAAAACATGGAACATGGAGTCTGAAGACTTTTATCTTTTGGAACTGTACCTCTAAAATAGCATCTTATACTTCCTACAGGATTTGGTGTGAAATAAATGGGATAATCTAGGTCAAGCGGATTAGGTAGAATACTGGCCAAGTGACCAGACGTCTTGGAATGAGTGGGATGGTCTTGGATTTCATCTTTCTATCCTGTATTCAGCTCACTTTACCATTAGGGCTTCCTATTACCCTGATGTCTGGAATAAATAGACACTTATGGACCTGTGATAACATTTATCAGTGGTTAAAGCAGAGTTCTTAAACTGGATTCAGGGGTAGGATTATAATGGCAGAGTTACTGTATGTTTGGGACACTGATTTGGATAGTAAAGTTTGATCTCTTAAGATTTATCACTCGTTTATGGCTACGTGTATCACAAATGATTATTATGTCATTTGTGAGTATTTGGCAACCATCTCCTCAGAATCTAATGTGTACCAGGTGCTGTGCCAATGGCACAAAATAAATGAGACATAGCTCTTGTTTTTAAGATGCTCTCACACCAGTGTGACAGATTGGTGTGAAAATAACTGTACAATATAAGATAATAAATATTATTCTATTTAGATGAATCAAGTAGCACAGAGGAAGAAAACAATTCACTGGAAGAGCAAGAAAGAACTCATGAATCAGGGAATAGATGGCTAGAGTTTTGAGGGATGAATATGACTGTGCTCAGCAAAATGCGAGTTATAAATACAGCAGTGTTGGAAATGCACATTTAATTAGATGTAATACCACCAAATTGGATTAAGTACATGCACTGGGTTTATAGATGGATAGTCCCATCACATTTCTGTATTCATAGCCCTACTCATGAGGAAGTTCTTATCTAACAAAGTGATTGGTGTTGGCAGTATTAGGAATAGACTTTAGGTCCCTGTTTGGGCACCAGAAATGGTGGGGGAGAAAAATTAATGTCTTTTCCTCACCATCGCAAGGTTCATGATTGACACCTCTATAACTAAAGTAGATTAATGAAAGAAAACATACCAAATTTATTCAACCAAAGTTTTATGTGTCACATAAAGGAGCCTTTAGAAATGAAGACCCAAAGGCCCAGGGAAAACTGTATATTTTTATGGACAGTCATGGAGAAGTATGATTATAGGACAGAAGGGTATAATCTAATGGTAATAAACTGGGGGGACCTTAGCCAGCCCTGTTCATTCACATCTTCTTGGCTTCCAGGTATAGGGTAGGAACCCTCTGGAATGGAGGTCTTAAGACCTACCTTCAGTTGGGGTTGGTCAGTGAAGTCTTTAATGGCCTATGTTAGAGCAGAAAGGCAGGAGAAGATCAGAGTGTGACTTTCCTGCTTCTGTAGTTTTCTCAATGTCTTTTAGCTTAAAATGCTTGGTATGCCAAGGTGCCATATTTTGCAGTATCATGTTCTGAGCCCCAGCATTTCTCCGGAAGGTGGACAGTTTTCTGATCAAAGGTATCAGAGCAATGTCGTATAAATGAAAAGAGGACAGACTATGAGACCAAATTCTGAATCCACCACTTAAGAGCTGAGTGTCTTTTGACAAATTATATGTATTGCCTGTGGCTCTGCTAGCTTAATAAAATAGAGATGATAATGTACCAGCCTCACAAGGTTGTGCCTCAAGTGCAGTGATAAATGTGAAAACATTTTGTAAAGTGTTGTGAAAATATGTAAATGTTATTATTTTATCAAAAATATCAGCACACCATTTATTTATGTAGTTCTATACATTATGCAAAAAGTTATGAAGAGATAGGACCCATCTTCTAGGAAAATGGAATCAGAATTCTGACCAATGACCTGAGCTCTTTTTAAGTGCTCTTTTCTCTGAAAAGGGGACTTGTAAGTCTACCATAGTACATTGCCTCCGATGACCTAGTGTTCTTCAGCCGGATAAAAAACAATTTGAAAAGAGGAAGAGTGTTGTGCTCTCAGCAAAGACATTACTCTTTTTGCTCTTTGGAAATTTTTGCTCTTTCGGTTTTGAGCTCTGAAGGTGAGCAATCTGGCTGATTCAGATCCCCAGAGTAGCCAGTAATGGGAACACTGTAACAACCACAGATATTAAAAACCTACTTCAATTTGGGCAACCAGGGTAAGGCAACTACATATCCTATTATAGGAAAAAAAATTCCTTTGTGCAAACCTAAAAACATAATTTAATGTCATTGCATTTAATGTCAAAGAGAATATGTTTACCACTGGGAGATTCAAATGAAAGAATTAGTCTTCTAGACAAAGGCTGTAGAAGGAGAATAATGAAGATCAATAATTTCTCTTACTTATGGGAAGCAAAATTGGGAGATTACATTAACATCAAATTTTCTAAAATTTAATTTATATACACTAAAGTTTATAGTTTCAGTTTGGGAAAATGTATACACCTATGGCAACCAATTACCTACCCTCCCCTGGCCTCAGGGAAACAATGATTTGGGTTTTTTTGTTTGTTTATTTTAGAAAGGGAGTCTCACTATGTTGCCAGGCTGGCCTGGAACTCCTAGCCTTAAATGATCTTTTTATCATTATAATTTTGCTGAAGTTTAATTTCAATTTATGTTTTGCTGGTTGGTTGAAATGATAGTTGAACATCATCAAAATTTGTGATTAGAATTCTCTCTCTTTTATTTTTTTATTTTTTTTTTTTGAGACAGAGTCTCACTCTTTTGCTCGGGCTAGAGTGAGTGCCATGGCATCAGCCTAGCTCACAGCAACCTCACACTCCTGGGCTCAAGCGATCCTCCTGCCTCAGCCTCCCGAGTAGCTGGGACTACAGGCATGCGCCACCATGCCCGGCTAATTTTTTCTATATATTTTTAGTTGTCCAATTAATGTCTTTCTAATTTTAGTAGAGACGGGGTCTCACTCTTGCTCAGGCTGGTTTCGAACTCCTGAGCTCAAACAATCCACCCGCCTCGGCCTCCCAGAGAGCTAGGATTACAGGTGTGAGCCACCACGCCCGGCCAGAATTCTCTCTCTTTTAGAAAGAGCAATTCCAATTACTTCTTTGAGCCTTAGTTTTTTCATGTTAGTAAGGATAATAATTTTCTATACACCTCAGAAGTTTGTTGTGAAAAATCCAAAGAAATAATAGATGAGAATTAGGTGTGTAGGGTTTGATGATTTGGCGAACATTAATGTTAATCAAAAGAACGGTACTTCTAGATATGAGCTATTTTATAGAGGGATTATGCCAGAACTCCCCTGTTATGTATAGAAACTCTTGAAGGAGAGTCCTCAAATATGTAGAGGAAGTTACCTTTGAACTATTTGGCTTGTGGGCCCAGAATCAAACTTGTGTCTCTCTAGCTGACCATGGAGGATTATAATCTGTTTGGCTGATATATCTGAGTTAACATCAGATTAATCATATCACTTGTATATGAATATAATATAAAAATGTTAGTTGCTGCTTTCACAATGCTCTGTCATAATTAAACAATTTATTTCATGCTCAAGTTCCCACTGCCCCGATTTTGGATTGTCAGTTTTATGTTTCCCATTTTACACAGATAAAACTGAACTTTTCAGCTGTCAAGTAATGTGCCGGAGGCTTCCATGCAGTGTCTCAGCTGCTGTTATAAATTACTGTTGTTTTAAGCAAGTGACCTAAAGACCATTGTTATTGGAAATTGAGTGGAAAGGAGAGACTAACATAGAGCCTCTAATAAAGTTCTTGAACAAGAAGAAGAGAATTGCATTTCCTGCTAGCTAGAGAAGCCAGGTCAATTTTATCCTACCATTCTGGGAAATATCACTTTGGACACGGTAGACACATCTGACATATCCAGGTCTTGCTTATTTTTCTTCACTGGACTGTTAGCATGCATACATATGTGCATGCATGCACATGCAAGCACATGCTGCCATTTGCCTCTGGGTATGCAATCATGGCGTAGATTGCGCATTTTCAAAAAAGACAACTGATCACCAGCAGGTCACTCTCACTTCCTCCCGTGTACATTTTGTAGCTTCCCCATAGGGAAGTGAAACTGATGGTGGGTTGGAAGAGATTGAATTTGCCGAAGTGAATTCTGCCAAGTGGCTGTTTATGGATGACCATTGTCCTTTGAGGGTACTAGTAGGAGTTATAGATTCCAGGCAAAATGTCTGCTCACGTCTCATCACAATTAGAGTCATAAACCATGAGCTTTGTGGGTTCATTCACCTGAGACAGTGATGAACCAGGAATCAAAAGACCTTGATTTTAGCTTTATCTCTAAATGTCTACATATATGTGGAGGTAGCTCTGTGTATCACTGTGGTTATTTTCCCTCTTCTGTCCTACCAACTTCATGAAACTGTCAAATCCTCAAAGGCACACTGCGTCTTTCATTTGCACAGTATTCACTTCTTCATCTTTATTTGTTCCTGCGCTGCATTGGGTAGAGATGTAATAAGTACTTACTGACTGATAGAATGAGACCACAGCCCGCCCTGGATGAACTGGAATTCTATTTGAAAGTGTTTCTAGCTAGAAATGTTCTGCTTCAGTGCTGTCACTATCGTTAAGATTCAACTGGAGCAACCATAGTGTGATCAGATACCTTCTCCCCTCAGGTGTTAGCTCTGGCCACCCTGAGATGGTGGGTGTGAGAAGGGCCCCCATTAGGGGTCATCGCCCATTGTGCTCCCTTGTCTTTGGGACTCGCTATTCTAGTCTTTCCACTTCTCCCAACACTTGGCAGCCTGAAGAAGAGCTTTGGTAGATAATTTCTTTTCTTTTTTTTCCAGCCAAGAGGGATTGAGTGCTTATGAATATTTTAAGTAGGTTATAAAGAACAGAAAATCTGTGCCTTGAGGTGAGGGGGATTAAATGTTGGAGTTTAACTCCTCAGAATCAGAATATTTTTAAACATAAACCAGATCATGCCAGTCTACTGCTTCAAATCCGCCAGTGGCCTCCCACCATCCTTATAATCAAACCCAAGGCCTCAGTGCCAGCCTCCAAGGCACTTCCTGGCTCAACCCTGCCCTCTGCTCTGACCTCTCTTCTCATGCCACGCTTTGGGTTCCTAGGGCATCCCAAGCTTCTTTCTCCTTAGGACCTTTAAGCTCATCTCTTCTGCCTGGGACTCTGCCTAGAACTCTGCGCCATCCCAGGATTGTCACTCAGATCTCAGGCTAAATGTCCTCTCTCAGACAGGCCTCCCATCCTATCAGTATCCACATCCAGTATTTTATTTCCTCGTGTCACTTATCATATCTGAAATCGTCTTGCTCATTTCCTGGTTTTCTTGTTTATTGTTGGACCCTGACTGGGGTCTCACTCACAAGGGCAGACAGAGGCTTTATTAGTTCTGTTTTCTGTTGTTGCCTCAGAACTTGGAACAATGCCTGTCACCCAGTGCTCAGTAAACATATGTGGACTCAACGAAGGATCGAATCTAAAGTTATTTACCTCTCTCTTGGCTTTTCTTTCTTTCTCTCTCTCTCTCTCTCTCTCTCTCTCTCTATCTCTATCTCTCTCTATCTCTCTCTCTCTCTCTATCTCTATCTCTATCTCTATCTCTTGGAACTTGCACCATGAAAAGCACTGTAATCCAGTGCCGGAGCACAGGCGTTGGATCAAGGTCCTTAGTTGACCAGCTCACTTGACCAGAAGCTTTTGGTCATGCACAGGTGCCAATTGGAAACAATTATTATAGTACATCCTCTTTTCCCAGGGATCAACAGGGAAATCAAAAGTAGAAATAAATCCAAATAATCATGTAATGCTTTACTAACATTAGCCCTGGGAATACTTCGCAACCTTAACTTCCACTACCAACTGGACAATTCTGCTTTTTCAGTTCCCTTACTTTGTTATACATCCTGCAATCCAGGCAAATACGGGAGAGGCCCTATGGAGTATGTGTAGCTATATCCTCCGATATGGCCAATGAAATACGTTTGTGAGCTGGAAGGAGAAGATGGTTCATTGGGGGCTATTCATAGAGGAGACCAAGCACCAAAATTCAGTGACCAGCCTTAATTCTTCCTTATTAGAAAGTATGGAATAAAGGGATGAGTTCTTGGTATCTTTCCTAATAGAGGAATTCTTTTTTTATTTGGATGAAGAGATTATCTCTGTAATTTCCCACAGTCTTATGCTGAACTCCCCAAGTAACGAGCTCTTAGGCTTTGTGTACTCATGGAAAGTCTAATATGGCTTGCCTTGTTGGTTTTTCTGGAGATATCACATTGGGGTCACAGGGTTCAGCCAGTCTTTGGCCGTTACGCAGTGCAGTTTTATGGGAGTAGTTTTATAATGTTAACATCTGTAGACTGAGAGCTTGCTGAAGACATCACCCAGATTGCCTGGGAAAGGCCACTGACTTTGAGAGTGAATTCTTGATGGGTAAAATATTTAGCTCTTTTATTTTTTATTTTTTTCCTTTTCTTAGTCATAGCCCCCAACCTTACCATTTCCATCTGTGATGGCGGATGAGCTGTGTGTACATTTTCTTCTCTCCTTGCAGTATACATTTTTGCAAGTTGGGGGACAAAGCCAAAGCCCTTAGCTTTTTAACTTTTCTCCTTCTTTTGTATTTCCACACAAGATAAGATGTTAAAGGGCTAGAAAATTTCTCTTTAAAGATTTTTGGTGAAGAGATACAGAACTGACTGCATAGCCCCATGCTTGCTGGCCTAGGCTCCATCAAGTCTATATTCACATTTTCTCTTTTTCCATGAAGCCTCTCTTACCCACTTTGTTTAAAATTGCAACCTATTCCCACACCTTATGCTACTTTCCCTCTTACCCTAGTTTATTTGTTTCCCATAGCAATGATCACTTTCTAACATACTATGTCGTTTATCATTTATTGTGTTTGTCTGCCTCCCACTGCTAGAATATAAACTCTACAGGGAAGGATTTCTATCTGTTTTATTCAGGTTGTATCCTAAGTGCCTAGAACAGTGATCCCCAACCTTTTTGGCACCAGGGACTGGTGTCATGGAAGACAGATTTTCCACGGGCAGGAGGGGATAGTTTTGGAATGATTCAAGCACATTACATTTATTGTGCAGTCGAACCTCTCTGCTAATGATAATTTATATTTGCAGCACTTAACATCACTGCCTCAGCTCCACCTCAGGTCATCAGGCATTAGATTCTCATAAGGAGCACGCAACCCGAATCCCTTGCATGCACAGTTGACAGTAGAGTTTGAGCTCCTGTGAGCATCTAATGCTGTTGCTGATCTGACAGGAGGTGGAGCTTATGTGGTGATGCGAGTGATGGGGAGCAGCCGTAAATACAGATGAAGCTTCACTCGCTTGCCTGCCATTCACGTCCTGCTGTGTGGCCTGGTTCCTAACAGGCCATGGACCAGTACCTGTCCATGGCTCAGGGTTTGGGGACTGCAGACCTAGAACAGTGCCTGGGGCATAGTAAGCCCTTGATAAATATTTGTCGAATGAATTCACTGACATCCCAGTAAAAAGAGAGATAATGTAGTGTAGTGATAAAGAGTGAAATGATCCCGGTTTTGAATCCCAGCTTTTCCATTTACCAGCTGTGTGTCTTCAGAATGTGATTTAACCTCTCTGAGACTCAGTTTTCTCATCTATAAAATGAAGATTCTAGCACTAACCTTGAAGACATGTTGTGAAGATCAAAAAAGATCAATAAAGAGGCAATACAACATGGTGGGTAAGAGGGAAGTCTTTGTATTCCAGCAGATCTAAATTCAGGACTTTAGCTTCAAGTTCTGGGTCTCCTATTACCTGCTACAATTTTTATGAACTCTCTAAGCTCATTTTCTTTACCTGTAAAGTGAATATAATACCATGGCCTACCTCATAGGACAGTGGTCAGGATTAAAAGAGGTAATCTCTGTGAACTGCTTAGCAGACTGCCCAGCTCATAGTAAGGGATTGACCTAATTGAGGACAATGATGATGATAATATCTGAAAAGTGCATAGCTTCATTGCTCCCACATAGTAATTGCTCAATAAATGGTAGCTTTGAAAAAAATAAAGAACAACTTTATTAGAACTCTGGGGACCTCCTAAATTTGCCATTTTCTTTGTGTTTTCCCTTCTCCAAGAGTGGGGGTTGGGGGGAAGAGAAAGGCTAATGCCTGAGGTTATCTTTGAGATATTTGTTTCAACTTGAAAATGGAACAGCAAACAATTTTCATGTGCTATACTCCTTTCTTTGTCCCATAATCTGACAGTTCTGTTATGATTTTGGAGGTCATTTTTAAATTTTTGGATTTAGTTGCTGCAGAGGCTCTTCTCCATGAGGTGATCATTGAGGTGGGCTTTTATAGCTCAGGTGTGTAGTCGGCTGGTTTGGAGCTAAGGGAATTGGCTGCAGTGGCTGTGGTTTTGGGAGATTATAATGTCTGAAGGGTTCCATTGGCTTCCACTTCCTTCTGCAGACTTGTAGTAAAAGATGAGCGACACCTCTTCCCAGCTCTGCTCCTCATTTGCTATGTGAGGCCCAGTAAGACACTTCACCATTGCTGAGAACCAGACTCTTACTGGACTGCCCAGGTGTGAATCCTTGCTCCATCTTGCTCTGTGACCCTGGCCAAATTATTCAGTGTTATTGCATCTTATTTTCCACCTTTGTAAATAAATAAATATTAAAAATAGAATGATGCTGCAACATAGGGTTTTATGAGGATTAAATGAGATATTACATGTAAAGGGCACTTTAAAAGTACTCAATATTTATTGTTATATGTTCTGTATTAAAAATTGCAGTGTTCTAGTACCATGATATTTTAAGTTTATGAACACTTTCTATGTTTTGAGAGTTCTAGAACTTTAGCTTCTGCCCCCAGTGTCCTGTGGATGTCCTAAAAACACCTGCTGAAGAATATCTTTGCTTGAAAAGAGCCATAGGTGACCACTGTGTCTTCCTAAAAGTGTCCAAACACAGTTGCCTCTCAATTATTTAGTATAGTATAGGGAAATAACAGAGATAAACTGAGGGTTGTGATTTTGCTCAAGGTGATGTGAGGAGGACACTGAGGTTAGCACAGCTCCTGAAAAGGCTGCTAGCCAAAGTCAGGAAGTCTCACAGGCTGTTTTTGTCTAGTGATCACCTTTGAGCAGGAGCTGATCACACTCAGGTGTACCTCTCCCTGTTCTTGGTCCCAAAGGTTACAGGCCAGACTGAGCTATAAAAACAGAATGCTAAATTATTGATATTACAGTGCAAAATTAAGCTGTTCTGTGCACTGGATAGGAATGGCTAAGTTCCCCCTCAAGGCAAGATAAATGAGAAATCAAATTATTGGACAGTTGCTTCGTAAGTACAGAACTGATAAGAGGGGGTTCAGTGATTCAGATCCTTATGCTATCAGGCCTTGT
>NW_012150840.1:8799103-8846531 GCF_000956105.1 Propithecus coquereli
TAATAGTATAATATTTAAACTGAAAAACAACAGTTCCCTGCTGAATTTTCCCACTTCCCTCTGCTTCTTATTCTCTGGCAGCAGCTACCTTCAAATCTTTTATTGTTGATTTTGCTAGTTACCCCCACATTTTTAACAGATATGCTTGAATTGCTATATCTTAATTTTTCTATTTTAGACAGTATCTTATGTTTTCTATGGAAGACAACCATTGAGCACTTACATTACACCATTCCCCTTCAGTTTGACTACTCCCCTTCTTTTTTTACAGTATGGTTATATATTTATATTTAGTTACTATTTACTGTGTCAATGTAAATATTCATCACAGAGCTACAGAATATACCATGATTACATTTACTTTGTCGCTTCCTCTCTGGAACACACATTTTTTCCACCCATCCCCATCTTTGAATCAAGAAGGCATATGAAACCATAATTGCCATGCCTTCACCACACCTAACAAAATTAACAATTCATTAATATCATGTAATACCCAGCCCATATTCAAATTTCCGATTGTCTCAAAGATATCTTTTTACAGTTGGTTAGTTTGAATAAGGACCTAAGTAAGGTCCACAAATTGCATTTGATTGTTATATCCCCTAATTTTCTTTTATTCTATGACATTTCCCTACTGTCTCTTTATTTATGACATTGATTTTTTTGAGAAAGTGGATGTAGAATGCCCCATGTTCTAGATTTGGCCGATGGCTTCCTCATTGTGTTTTCTTAACTTGTTCTTCTAGATCTCCTGTTTCCTGTAAACTGGTGGTTATAGCTAGAAGTTTGATTAGATTAGGATTTAGGTGGGCTTTTTTGTTTTGTGTGTGTGGCAGCGGGGGGGTTGACAAAAATACTCTATTGGTGGTGCTAGTACTTCTCATTTTATCTGTCACACGGCAGTAATAGCTGACTGAAACGCCTTTGATGGTGATTAAATCGATCAGTGGGTTCAGGTGGTGGCAGCTTGATCTTCCCATGACCAAGATCTCCGTCAGCTTTTCACCTACTGGTTTTAGCATCCATTGATGATCGTCGCCTAGGTCCATTATCTAATGGGGCACATTTTCTGTCCTTTTGTTGTGTGATTTTGTCCTGAGCCAGTGAGTGCTGGAACTCTAGAAGGCCATTTATTTTCCTCAGTTCCAAGTCTGTGTTAGAGTCAGGCGCTTCTCTGTGACCCCCATGTACTATCTAATAACCGACTAAATTTATATGAAAGTAAGATTATTATAGTTGTATTGATTAAAAAAAAATTTTTTTTTTGAGCCTCAAGTTGAGCTTTGCTGTTGGCTTTGAAAACATAAATGGCAAAGTAGAAACCTTTCTTTTCAGTCATGTTGGAAAGTAACTGGCAGAGAAAATGGAATTCTTTTTTTAAAAAAAAATAGTGGAACAAATAAGGTGCCTCTGCTTTGGTTTATAATGCCTCCTTTCTCCAGGGTAGGAAAGCCTGAAGTCTAACAGGATCTCTTCTGCCTATGGAGAAATTGTAGGAAATCTTCCGGGACAGGCACTGATGACACCGTCTTTTGAGGACTTTTTGGTTGTTGTTTTGTTTTAGTTTTTACTCCCCTGGTTTGCTAAGAAGTCTTTCATAAAGATTTTTCCTAAACTCTCTTGCATATGAATTAGGGCCTTTCCTTTCCTCTGTAATGGGGCCTGTTACCCTTTGATGTGTTTTAGCAGAATTTAGCTTCTAAATACAGTTTGAAACTAAATCTCCATACACACACATCCTTGAACTCTCTTAGCTGACAGGTTTTTTGTTTGTTTGTGTATTTTTTACTGTAAGAACCTGTCCTGTGAGAACCAACTTCAGTGGCAGGAGAATGTAGAGACACCTTGCTTCTCCTTCCTGAAAGGTTGGGCCATGCAGGTGTAAGAGGAGGATGAAGAGGGGAAGGACGTCCTCCCCAGGGTCTCTCAGCTGACAGCCTGTTTCCATACTTTCAAAGAGTTCCTTTTAGAGACAGATGAATCCCTGGTATAAATGCCTGGTCTGTTATTGTAGAAAGAGACAGGTTGGTCACCTTGTTTGTGACTTCTAGTATTCCACAGTTTAAGGTCCTCCTCTGAAATATTCTGCAGATCCAAATTCTTATAATTTGGGGGCATCTCCTGCCATTTGGAGTGACCTTCCACATAACTCTCAACATCCAAATTCTGCCCTTCTTTCAAGGTCCAGATCAAATGGCACCTTCCCTGAGTCCCCCAGTGAGAAGTCATCTCTTCCCATCTCCTAGGCTCCTCTAAATCTCTCTTTTCACCTCTCCTAGGACAAGAACTATTTGCTCCCTTTCATTATAGTTCATTCACATGCTCATTTTACTTCTTTTTTTTTTAACAGAAAATGTCATATTTTGCTTTGTTTTAACCATAATTTGTATTTAATAAATATTTTATTAACATTCTGATTTTAATCAGAAATAAATTACTTGAGTAATTTTGTTTTGTCATGTATTTGGCTTATATTTCAACCATGCTTCAAATATTTATAAGGGAGTCTGTCAGTCATATATACAGCCATATTTTTTTTATCTCAAAAGAGGAAGGAAAAGAATGTATAGGGGGATTAATATGGGACTATAGTCAGAAGAAGTAGATTCAAAACCCATCTCCACCACTTCAGAGTCACTGCTTTAGAGCAATTGGTATGTTACGAGGGGCCCTTTCTGACACAAACACAAAGCTCTGTGGCAAAAGTCAACAGTAAACTTATTAAGGATATAGTTGGTCAAAAGAGGGAAGAGAAGAAAGGACTGTAGATTTAAGAGTAAGTAGATAGTACAAGGATGGAGCCTTGGGCTCTCAAAGCCCTTCAAAGTGGTACTGTGGTACTGGCTGGGAAAAGGAGTTCTGGGAGGGGGTCCCACTTCAGCTGCACTGGGACAAATGAGGGTACAAAGCCCATGGGGTACTCAGGGCACAGAGAATGTGGTGGGTGTTGGGGAGGGAAGCTGTAAATATAAACTTTACTCTTTAACCTCCTCGCAGTCTTACCTTGAACCTGCCTAGATCCAGATATGGCTTTCTCCCACTTCTTACTTCCCCTGTCCTTGGGAACTCCTTGGCTGAATTAATGAAGGGAACCATTTCTAATAAACCATAATCAGCACTTACAGTGAGCCTCATATTGTAGCAGATGACCACCCTCAGAGACAGTAGGTTCTAATGTTATTAGTAGACAAGACCTACGTAGAGAAAAAAGTGAAGCCAAGATCCAGTTCCACTGGACATCACAACTTACAAGCAGCTTATCCATGTTTCAGAATGCCGTTAAGACCCAGCTTTAAAGGGTTATTCCTTTACCAACAGTCTGCCTCTCTCTGGGAGGTGTATTCCCCTTCAGGATCAAGGAATATGAAGACCATGAGGTATGGAGTCAGACCTGGGTTTGAGTCCATTTATATGCTGTAGACTTTAGGCAAGTCACTTTCCCTCTGATGTGGCAAGAGATGTAATATGTACCTTATTGCCAGTGATAAGGAGGTTCAGATGAGAATTTTATATTCATATATGTGTGTGTATTTTATATAGATAGATACCGCCTTCATTATTCTAAAGCAAAGTAAAGAATTCTTCCCCATTACCGTATTATTTCAAAGGCTACATCTTGCCACAGGTGAGAATCAGAGCCATGTTGTGTTTTGATGGATCTTCTGACTACCAGTGCAAGCAATTTCCTATACCTCTTGGCACCTTGCTTTTATCTCCTGTGAAATGGGCAAGAATACTAGTTGTTCTGGAGAAGAAACTTATCTGGAGAAAAAAATGTATAAGGTAGACACAGGGTTAGTTAGTTACCATTATACTATTTCCAATACTTCTTATTTCATTTCTTCCAGCGGGATTTAGAATGCCAGACAATAGTTTTCCTGGAGCCATGCTGGAAATGGTTGAAGTAGTTGAAAGCAGTGATTTTGAAGTCACATTGATGTTGCTGCTTGCTATAGGCTAGGCAAGTCACTTAATACCTTAATCCTTAAAGTGGAGGAATAATGTCAGCTTGCCCATAGAGTTGTGATGAGGATTAAAGGAGATATGTAAATAAGGCACTGAGCTGGTGTTTGGTATCCAGTGAGTCCTCAGTAAATGTTAGTTTTCTTCCCCTAAACTATATATTGCTCTTCAATTTTCACCCACATCAAATAGCATTTATTAAAAATTCCAAATAAAACGTGGGACGAGTGCTTTAACTTTAAATAAAGGGATGCTAAGGGAAGATCAAACTTGGAGTAGAGGGCTGAAGGAGCCAGTTGTGTTTGTTTGTTTGTTTGTTTTATAAAAAACAATAGTGGCTTCTCATCTCCTCCCTAGCCTGCTGAGTCACTGTTCCAGCCCTTTGGCCCCATAATCTCTGGCTGTGTCTATGGAATACAGCAAACCCCATAAGAAACCAGCACTAATAAATGGTAGAGGATTTTGAGGGATTTTTGTTTGTGTTCCTGTGCTTGCTCTCCTGGTGAGATAGGAAACCTTTAATAAGACTTTTCCTAAATGATGTTGCATGTGAAATGGAGATTTTTTTCCCCTCTGTTCTCCTAACAAATGACCATTTCATGAGGTTTCTTTTCATTTTTCTTCTTTCCTGCTTCTCAGTACATTCCACAAAGAGCTTATTCCTCTGCTGGTTACTGATTGATGGTTCTACTCTGTGTGCCCTTTAATTTTGCAATAAACCAACAAGGAGTTGAGACCACAAACTTAAAGAGAATTGACTTATTTGACTGGATTCACTAGAGCAACAGGCAAATTTAGTCATTTCAGTGTGGTCCTGGGGAGGGCAGGAGGAGTCCATGAGAAGGAACACTGTGTTGTCAATAACCAAGCAGAAAAGAGCTTGCCTGTCCTCTGATTCCAAAGCAGCTGGGCATCTGTACTCAGCAGTGATCCTTTTCCAGGCCTCGATGGGAGCAGGAAGTCCACAAGACTTGCTTACGGCGCCCGGATTCCAAATTCAGTGAGACTTTAGCTATGGAGAAATGGATAGTCACTGCTCACAGGTTGTATCCCTTTTTTCAAAGGGATTGTGGTGCACCTTAAAGGATTGCAGGAACAGCCATAAACCCTCCTCAGTTACCAATTGTTAAACAGCCTGGACTCTTGACTTCAAAGATCGAGGACAAACTTCTGCCCCTACCACCTCTGTCCCAGCTGTGTCTTCACCATAAAGCCAGGGGCTCCATTGGATGCAGAAGCACTAATACACTTCATGAGTTGATTTCCAAATATATCAAGAATTAATTTTTTCTTATTTAGCCCTACCATTGCACGGAGTAACCATTCTGAAAAGTAAATATGAACATCATTTCAAGTAGGAAAACAAGAACAAATTTCTTAAATGGTTCAAATGGATCCTAAGTAAACTAAAGATAGCCTCTGTAGAGTGTTTAAAAACATAGATACTATTATCATTTACACTTAAGGATTGTTCCAGACCCAGTGCTCTCTGTGGGTTGAAGTGAAGCTTGGACGACAAATGCTCAAATGGAATTTGTCCCAGCTGTGAACTCTATTACAGATCCCAATGTTGTTTATGGGTATACCACACTTAACCAGCTAACTGCCTGTTCTTATTCTGTTCATATGTGGCAACCTTTCTTCTGAAACTCTCATCATCACATTTTAGCAGAAGTGAAAATATTAGCAGAGTGGTTAGTGGCCAAGACCGAAATAGAATCCGGGAGTATGTGTCTTTCCCTCGCCATACCTACTGGAGCATGGTTCCTCCCAGCCCGAAGACTCAATGTTTCCAACTCTACCAAATAGAATTCTAACAGTTGACTGGTTTCTTCTTGCTGCTGCAAATTTGTTTTATATATACTTAAATAAATTCTTTATATGTGATTTCATATACTTAAATTCTTTATATGTGATTTTGTGTTGAACAAAACATGTGACTTGGTCAGTCTGATATCAGCAAATGCCTTGCTCTGAAGAAATTAATCCAAAAATAGTCATGAGGCCATGGATTTTCATGTTGAGAAATTTTTATGTGGTAGGACCAGTGTAGGCTAGAGAACTTGGCAGACATGGTTAGAGTCTGACTCTCCCATGTGCTAGCTATTCAATCTCAGAAAATTTCTCAATTTCTCTGAATCTGTTTCCTCATTTTCAAAACTAGGACAATAATGTTTACCTCACTGAGTTGTGAGGATGAAATGAGCCAATGTATCAAGCAGTTGGTACAGGGTCTGATACAGGGGAAGTGCTGAATGAATGTTAATTTCCTCTCTTCTCCATTTATTCCTTCATAATGAGGTCAGGGATGCATAAATACATACAATCTCCATACAGTCTCATGAAATTTGCACTGTAGGTTGAGGGAGAAGATTTACATACATGGCATAATTAGAGAAAAATTCTTGTACTAAATTACTTGGTACTGATTCTAAAGTAGTATGAAGAACTGAGAGATCAGTTGGGGCTAGATTAGTTAGGAAAGATTTCATGGAAGTGTTGGGATTTGAATTGGCCCCTGAAAGATGGAAACTTAAAGAAGTGTAGAGGAGGCTATTTCAGACTGGGGCATTTGTGGTGGGAATAAGAGACAAAGTGGGTAAACTATGAGAATTATAGAGATTAGAATGAGAATGTCAAAAAACTCAATTTTCCCACTGGAAGTAGATTGAATAATGAGTAAAAAGGTAATATTTGTTAGGCACCTATTAGTTAGCTTTTTATGCTAACTCATTTATCCTCAAATAGATGTGATTGCTGTATCAATTATACAGTTGAAGAAAGTGAGGCATGGAGAGATTAAATGATCTACCTGAGTAGGTGTGGCATAGGTAATCTACAGCTAGTAGGTGGTGGAGCTGCGATGGAAGCCCAGAGGTCTGACTCCAGAGCACATCCTCCCAGCACACGACAGCTGCTTCCGTTAGTTCTCAGCTCCCCTCACTCTGCAGTGAAGATCAGCAAAGACCATTCTGCGAACATACTCTGAAAAGCATAAAGTATCATACACATGTAAAATGGTCTTGTTATTCTTGTTAATGACATCAGATGAGAGATGACAAATAGCTACCTGAAAGTGAGGAGGAGAAAATACAGGCTAGCACCCACGTGCAGTTATATTGGGCAAGTTTAGCCAATGTGCAGAACACATGCCTCACCATCCCCTCTAGTAACTCTGAGGCCTGACACAGCCTCACATTTCCTCTTGGGGCAATGTTCCCGGTGGCCATTTCCAAGCCACTAGAGTGAGTGTCAGAGACTAAAAACCTGTTTGTCATCTGGCATTAGGGCTTGCGCCTCAAGTATGATCTGCCCTTGGCCAGGACATCTGTTTTAATGGGCTCATAGCACATGATTGGAAGTTTGCTTATTAGTGACCATGATGGAAGATCTCCAATCCAAAGACATCACTGTGGAAGGAAGCCTGCTCCTCACCATGTAAATATTTAGCTATTTTAATGTATTTGTTTTGGACCTACTCTTCTTATGTCTCTCCTGTGTTGACTCTGTTTAATTGTAGGTTATTATTGTTTGTCTATATTGATGTCATTTATTTAAGTATGGACAGCATTGCTTCAACTCCCCCTGCCACACACACTTTTAAAACTAACACTTCACACAATATCCTTTCCTTGAGGACATTAAATAAATAATTTTTGTTCAAGAGCATATCTGATGAGGCTGTGGACTTGGAAATTTGTTCTTTCCGACCTTTTGACCTCCTTTTGAACAGATAGTGAGTGACTTTTGCTCCCATTTTATGCTATAGATTCACTCTGGGGATAGAATTGGCTGCACCTGTCCAGTCACTGAGTTTGGACAGCCCTGGGTGGTTAGGATGCCATTTGTGCTGAGGTACATAGGAGGTACAAGGTACATAGAGGTACAAGGAGTCAGATCACAATTGGCTCATCCTCCACCGGAGGTTTCTCCGTGGCTGGGTGAGACCAGAGGCTCCCCAGAGCTTCAGCTCCTCTCTGCCATAAGCCACTATAATTGTAGCTGGGGCTGGAGGGTATCAACGTTGGTGTTTATCAGGTTGGACTCCCCCACAAGCCATATTTTCAGACCCCCAGGGAGCAAGTAACTCAACAGAACTGTTTCCTTGGTCTTAAATGAGTCTAAGGAGGGGAAATCAGTTAGTACCAGCCGTCTGTAATGGACTGATCACCAAGCTGTGTCTTTCTAGTCCTCCTTGCAAATCATAGGGAGGGGAATCCCCAGAGCCCAGGCTACACATGAATAGAAAGCACCATTAAGTAACAAAAACACCTAAAAAGGTCAGCAGAAACTCGGGGAGCTGTTGGAAATTCACCTTTCCTGCCTTTCTGTGGAGCTCAGTGGGCAGTGGTGAGGAAGTAGGTGAGGACAACCAAACGAACTTCACACAAAAGCAAATTGGCCACAGAAAACATACAGTGCAGCTGAAGCCTGGTAGGATAGTTTCTTCCACATCCACATGAACCTTGGAGGCATCTGACAATTGGCCTCGTTCTTCCAGGCGCTGGTTGGCAGGAGACTTTCTTGGCCACGTGCTAACTGCAAAATTCCACATAGTGAATACACCGTTGGAAGCCCCTGTGGCTACACTGTCGCAGTTCACCAATGGCATATGTTATTTCCTGCAGTAGGCCCAAGATCACTGATAGGATGCCACCGGGTTTGGGCTGAACATAGAAACAGCACACTAGCTTGCTATTCGTGGCCTCCTTACAACTGTCCGCCTCATCCGAGACCCGAAACCAGCACAGGCCCATTGGGCAAGTGGAACAGCATGCTGGCAGCTCTCCACATCTGTGTCCACAGTATGGTAGCTGCTGGTCCAGTTTCCACTGCATCCCCCTGTGTATTCCCCCCGCCGCCCCACCCCGGAGAAGCAGGTCAAAGAGAAAGCTGCCTTACGATAAACGCAGTTATCTCGTGTGTTTATTTTGGCCAAATGGCAGACATAATTCTATCTCAGTTCATATCCTCTGGACTCAGTGGTGGAGGCAATGGCTGCAATAATGTGGAAGCACTGCTGTTATCAGTCCCCTCTGTGATCGAGTGAGTGTGCGTTTGCACAAAGCTGAGGAGATTCTTTTCACTTCCTCTATCTGCATTTCCTTAGACTGAGCCACTCTCTTCTTTAGGGGCCCTCCTGCTGGGCAGAGTGTTTCTCTAGCTTTGGCTATGAATTTCACAGTGAAATCTACAGAAGAGATTTTTCCTCAGGGTTGATAATAAGACGTATGGATTTTATTAAGATTGAAAATATTCTTACCATAAGCACAAATTATTTCAAGTTGTCTACCTCATTCTTTTTTTCCTCCTCTCTTCCTCAGCCACTGACAATTGGTTCTGTGTAGAATAGATTTCTTAAGGTTGCAAATGGTGAGAATCAGTGACAATGGTGGAATTTCGAGTACGACACTAACACTAATGGGAGTTGAAACATATGAAACATTTTTTCTTAGCAGCTGCTACATTAACAGTCATAATACGTTCATTCTTTTCATATCTTTTGTGGACTCACCACTTTAAGGTACAGAAGGGTTAGGAGCATTTCTCAGAACTACACAACAGGTTAGTGACAGAGCCAGAAAAAAAGGCTGCCCTACTCCCACATCTGGTTTTTTTCAAGCCAAATTGAAGTTTGCTCCTTTTACTACAAATATTTCAAAAGGAAAATCCCCTATAGCCTTTCAGATTTTCCCAGAAAACAATTGTCATGCGGTCCTTCAAGATGGAAGTAGCAGGCTAGAATACTAAAACCTTATCCATGTTTTATCCTAGAACTGACAGTGGATTTCTCTGAGCTGAAGCTAAAAAAAAAATTTTTCCATCATGGAATGATTTATAATTTTCCAGAGCTTGGCAAAACTAAGCTAGTGAATAGTAAAACCAGATTTGTTTTTGTGACATTCAAACTCCAGAATATTTTATTTGATTTTTCCTCACAACAAATATTGGATATCTCTTTCCAACCTGGAAGTAGACGGGAAGGGGATGGCATGGGTGGAGGCATGAGTCTGGGAGTGTGGCCTCCAGACCTGCTTTGGGGGGACCTACCTGCTTTTCTCACTTTTTCCCCTCCGCCTTCGCCCTCTGTGCTTCCTCCAACTCTCTCTTTCCTGTCTCCCTCTGGCCCCCGGCTCCTAGTACAGCAGACAGGTTGGGGCAGACACTGTCATGGTTCAGGAGCAAGAGAACAGTATGAGGAAAACCACTCCAGGGCCTTTCTCTCAAGCCTTGGTGATGAAAGAACTCAATGGACCCGAACAGTTTCTCACAGGAAAGTTCCAGCCTCTGTCTCCTTAAAAAGCAAGGCATTCAGGAACCCTTAACAGCCAGGATTAAAACTTGGAATTTCTCACTTGTTTGGATAGAAAGGCTAGGTCACTGTCATATGTGGCAATTAGGATCATTTCAGACACCAGAAGTAACATTTTAAAAACTGTGCCTTAAGCAGATAGACCATTTTTAGTGCAAAAAGAAAAAAGATTAACTATGCCCTCAGACCTGATGAAAGGCAGAGCCTAGTTACTTTGAAAGTGCTAGATTTAGCACCAGGCAGTTGGTGAATAGAGTCAGCCACCTACATTCTCTTCTTGCTGCTCTTTCTTTAGCTGCCCAGGGTATCCAGGGGCTGCCTGTTGACTTGGGAGCTGCACATATCAGGACAATTACTGCACCTAGCCATCCTGGCCCAGTTAAAGTGATTTTGAAACTTTTCTGGTGCTCTGTGTTAGATTGTGGTTGGTTTCTGCCAGGGAGTGGGCAGGAGATCTTCCTCCTGCAGGTGTTTTTATGGGTATAGAAATGCCCCCGAGAGGCCTGAGGTTGCTTCATGATTCCTCTAGCCTCGCCTACCCCTTTCATTCTGTTGCATATAGACGTGAGTTCCCTGAAGAGATTTGATTTCCAAACTTCCCTGGAAATGATAAGCCACATGTAGCAGGGGCCTCTGAAAACCACCAAAAAGATTGACAGAATTCATGTAAGATTGTCTCATCTACTTGACTTATAGAAGCTGAAGCTATTTGCCTACTTGATTTATGGTTATTTATTAGTGTCAGAGGCAATTTTTGAACCCCTACCTTTTACAGGTGTACTAGAGTCACCTGCCTGACTGACTCTAGTTTACTTGGTGGAAGGACTCTTGTCACAAGACTGGGTTTGTTACAATGTAGCATTTTGACCATCTTTCAGTGTATTTCTGGACATGAGTTCCCTTTGTTCATTACTTTTAGATTGAATTCTCTAGACCAGGACATTAAGACCTGGAGAAGTCACCTGTCAGTGGGTCTGGGATAATAGGTGCTCTGTCCTCTACTCTACCCCATGTTGCCTTAGCAAGGAGAGTAGGCAGGGAGGCCTGCATGGCCCTCTTCTCATCCGTACTAGTGATCTCAGGCAGGTGACTCTAGTTCACTTGGTGGAAGGTAGGGATTACAAAATTTGCCTGTCACTTGCCCCTACAGAAAGATAAATGATGGCATTTGTCATATTCTTGGGTCTTTAAAAAAAATCTGACTTATAAATACTGAGTTATTGTTTTACTGATCATGAATATCTCGTCTGCTGACCAAACACAGCCAGATATCACATTCTAAACTATTCTATCCCTGGTTGACCACAAACTCCCTCAGGCCTAGCAATTCTCTGTTCTAATTTCTCCAGGGCTGTCCCATTTTCTCTCTGTGCACTATATTACAAAACTCATGGTAGGCCCCAGTGTACAAAATGGCTACTCATGGAGGCCCCTACAAAGATATTTCTAATCCTTTGGTGTAGGGTGGAACAGACTAGATATAGATATATATAGTGGCCCCTTAAGGCAGAATGTATTCTGGACCAGGAGCAGTAAGCTTGAGTAAGGTGTGGTAGGGTGGTAGGGTGTGTAGCCAGGTGTAGTCTGGTCACAGCCTAGCCGAACAAAGATGGGTCAGGTGAAGGCAGATGGTCTGCACTGGACACATAGACCTGCAGAGAGTCAGGCTCAATTTGTCCAGTCCCCTAACCCTTAGGGCTAATGACCAGCTCATTCTCTTTCTACTCTATTATCTCAAGGTATTGGCTGTCTTACACTAGTTTTTTAATACTTAGTGGAAATGAGTCATATATTTTTGTTTGTATGTGTGTTGGTTTTCATGCCCAGGACTCTCTGCCTTCTGACCAAAACCACATTGATTTCTAGCCATCTGCTTTACCAGTTCATCTCATTTTTAACTGGTTCCTGTCCCTCCTTCTCTTTTCTCCAGCTTAACAGTCCTGTTCTCTGTGAAAGCAGGACCTATGCTTATGAATCTATACCCTGAATTTCCTTCTTTTTTAGAGATCTTAATTGTTGCCTTAAGCTGAGCGTAGGTGTTGGACCACAGTACACAGAAGGGTTGAATAGGACGCATTTAGAGAAGGTAGATAATGTGAGGGAAAACTGGGAATTCTGGGGCATGGTTTTTGAAGAGAGAAATCCCCCCATTTTGCCTTGGGGAAAAGTATTAAAAATTGGACTCAAGGTCTATGTAACATTATATAAGGGACTCTTTGTATTACAGTGTACCTCTTTAAGCATCCTATAGCCAAGAAGGCAATGCAAGGAAGATTTGGGAGTAAGTGGTCTCTCCATATATAAAGTTGAGTAGAGACAGTAGTTACTTTTTACAATTTACAGGGCTTCTTGTTCCCCTCAGTGGGTGGATACTGTTCTTCCTGAAAAGTAAGCTTTAACCTGGATTCTACTCCTGGCTTCAGATGTAACCATGCCATTAAAAAAATATATATCTTTCCTTTTGTCCGAGAGTCCCATTCTGGCCTTTGGATTGTAGTTGGTGGTAATGATGGTATGTTGTATGTTTTCAGAAGGTATACTTTTAGGGAAATGGCAAAAATAGCAGATGTACTTTCAGTTAAAATTTTATTGCTTTTGAACATATAAATAGCAAATATTTGTTCTTTGTCTCCAGTGGGCTATGTGCTGTACAAAAAGAAATCAGGCATGGGTTTTCTATGCAAATAAGCAAGGTACAAATCAGCAAAGGATCACTAATGATGATGGGAGTAACATTTACCATAGGCCGGGTACTGTGCTAAGGACTTTATACGCGTTATCCAGTTTAATCCTCGAAACCCTGTGAGTTAAGTATTATCATTCCCAGAGAGATTATGAAACTTGCCCAATGTCACACAGCTAGTGCATGGTAAAGCCCAAGATCTGAACTCAGGTCTGATTCCAAAGCCCTTGTCCTTAGCACTGTGTAAGTTGCTCTTGCACAAATTTAGTACCCAGCATCAGAAGCTTCAATCTTCCCAATGGAGCAAAGCAGCAGGAAAGCCCCTGTGAAGTGTCTGTCAGAATTAATTTTTGGAAACCAGGTAGTATTAAGACTCTTTTTGTAACTTGTATTTTATAAGTTATTTTATGAGTACAGTTTTCAAGCGTCCTGGTTGCCTCAGAGGAAAACACATCTATAAGCTTCTGCCCAAGTCGTGATTATTTATAATTGATGCTTTTGGAAATATTTTCACTCTATCATTTTGCTGAACACGAATTTAGAAAACCACAACAATTCAGTAAGATGACATGATTAGCAATCCCCTGAGCTTGGTTGCTGTGTATCCCATCGGTGATTTGGTTTCAAGACTTATAATGAAAAGGGAGATTATTGGCAAAACTAGTTACGAGTTTGTTCATTTGCCATTGGGGAGTGAAAATGTTTTCTTCCCCATCTACTCATTCATCAGAAGTGGAAACGAGGGTGGGTATCTTTTGAAGTACGTCTGTGGTTTGGTTTTAGGTTCTACAGGTTATCATTTCATTAGTTCTGTACAATAAAACCATCATCTCAGTATAAGTTTCCATTATAGGACCAGTGAAATAATATTAAAATTGAGAAAGAGTGGTCTAAATATTTTAGTCAATGCCTTATTTAATTTAATAAGTTTCTAGAGAAGACATACAGTGCCTTTACCTCTTGATTTTCCCCATGTGTATGGTGACATGCTTTGCATGGTAGGTGTTCAGTAATTTTTTTTTTTCTTGTTGCTCTTACCGTATCATTGGAGTTCTAGTCATTTTCACCAGGCCATCATTTAGAAGAATCACATAAAAATTAGAGCTAACATATTTAGATCTTTCAGAAGTTTCATAATTATTTTTTACTAGGACAGAGATTATTGTCTTGTTCATCGCTAGACAAAACACATAGTATTTTCAGAGAAATGTCAGTATCTTACTGGCCTTGCTTTAAATAATGACTAACCTTTTCTTACTAAGATTTTTACACAAATTCTTTGCAATTAAATAAAATTTTGGAAGGACTAAAATTGGTGGAAATGATTAAGTACCAAAGTATATGCTGATGTAGAAAATTGTGATTTAGTGTTCTATTATTAGAACCCATTATCTGAAGCATGTGGCATATACTAATTTATTAAGCTATATGTCATCATAACAATAATAACAATAACAACAATGGCTTCCATTTATTGAATATTTACTGTGTGCCAGGCACTATGTTAAATACCTTACATTGATTACCACATTTAATTCTCATAACAATTCTAAAAAGATAGATGTTATTTTACTTATGAATAAATGAAGCCCAAAGGTACACAGTGTCACAGTCAGAATGTGAACCCGGTCTTATGTGAACTCCAAAGCTACCCTATAGTATAAGGAGAGAAATGTACATAAGTCCTTATTCATACTCTTGTACATGAACAGTTTCTTAAAAGAGCAGGCTACTTGACCATTTCCAGCCATTTTAATTGGAGACATATCTGATGTGATTCTTATCGGTCCAGATGAAAAGTAGCAGTACAAAAAGAATATGAGGGATAAGATTAGCAAATACTGAGTGGAATCCTGCAATATCCAATCATCGCTGCAGAGTAACTGGAGACTCACGAGCCCAGTGGACACACAAAGAACTTAAAATGTTGTCTTTGCTAATAGAGTACTTCGTTTCTTTACCTGACCTTACCATCCTTCTCCTCTCCCAGCCCTCAATTAAGCTGCCATTGGTACAGGATTTATAATGTGTCACTGGTCCATTCAAGAGACAGTGGCAGAGGTGTGGCTGAAAAGCTGGATAATAAAAAATGGAGACGATTTTCATTTCTGTTCAAATCAGGGTGACAACAAAACCGTAGCTGGCTCTTGGTTCAGACCAACACAGTCTGGCTAGATGCATATTTCAAGCACTGAATTGTGCACCAAATGCCTGTGCCCTTTTCAGAAGGGACGTTTCCTCTGAGTACCCAAGATGCTTGCAGTTTCTACCCACGATGGGAACACCCAAACCTCGGAAAATGATTGTGGTGTTAACCATGTTATAATTTTCCAGAAGTTAATCGTATTTATTCTTCCTTTAAGTTTCTAAACAATAAGGTAGATTTTATGAATGAGAATTGTTTAGGAAAAGAATAGTTTCTTAACTGTACTAAATGTGAAAATATTGTGTGGACCATGTAAATTAGGTAGTTTTAGAGGCCTTTCCAGAAATTTAAAATGTTATGAACCTTATTTTGTATAGGTAGGATGTTAATTTGTGTTTTAAATTCTTAGTGAGACTTTGGACTTTGGTTAGAATTTAACTAATTTAAAAGAAGAATGTTATTTCTTTAGAGATGAATCTTATTCCTGTTTTATACATTTGTAAATAAAACTCTGACTTTTGAGTTAATAAGTGAAGAAGCCACAGATATCCAAATTTTAAGTTATTACTTTTAGTCAGCACCAGCAGTATCTTAGGTTTTGGATATAATTTTAAAAATTAAAGTCTGATAAATTGTGTATGTGTGCATCTTAATTGTGGTTAGCTTTCTATTATTTAGCTAATATGGTAACACCTCTCAGTCCCAATTTACTCAGCATTTAGAAAGAATTGATTACTGTTTTAAGCTCTCAAAAAAAGTCAGCCTATTTCCTTGGTTTTCTGAGTTTTGAATGACCGATAGGCCTTGCCAGATATTCTGGCCTAACGATAAAGTTGGTGAAAGTCAGAGCTTGGGTTTTCCTACCTATGTATTTATCAGTCTTCTCCTAAAACCACAGTCTGCTTTTTGATAGCTCTAATAATTAATTTGGTCTTCTCTCTTTCTCTTCTCCCTCCCGCTCCCTTCGCCCTGTCTGTTCACAGGTTATCTTGACGAATCAAATTACAACCCATCTGAGTGGAGCCCTGGCTTCTCAGGCAGACCTGGTGTCTCCAGCTGATGATTTGTCCCTGTCTGAAGGTAAGAGATCTATCCTAGAGAGGCTGAAACTTGACACTGACATACAGCTCCACTGCCTCTCTGCCTCCTGTTGAGAGCTGGGAGGCATGGCTAATAGGCCCTGGCCAGTGAACCCAGCTGGAGCCTGGTGATTTAGGCTTGGCCGCCTTTACCAGCATCTGATCTCTTATATTTGGAGAGTCTCTTGCCCTGTCTCTATAAATGAGCTCCGTCTGAAGACTTGTCAATCCTCTGTGGATTGTTTCAGGTCCTTAGTATGAGGGCTGGTGAACTGCTAAATGACTTTGTTTTTGAGACTGATGCTCAAAGGTTGGCTTTACCAGTGGTTCCCGACTTCTTTCTACTGTGTCACTCTCCTACTCAGAAATCTGGGAATTTAGCAATTTAGCTCTTTGTTTGTGCAGAGTTCCTTGGGACTGACTAAAAGTGGACCCCAGTTTCATGTGCTGGAGATATGGCATTCCTGATCAGCTTTACAGAAAGATTAAGAAAAAATCTCCACATTGGTAAATCTGCAAAATTTTCTCCACCATCCCCTGCTAGCAAAGGTCAGGCTGGCTATGGTTTTGATAGCAATAAGCTTTATGCAGCTGGGGGAATTACACCAGCAAGCCAGAGCGTGGTTTCTAGTTTTATTGAAAGTTCTTACTTGACATTTCTGACTTCTTCTCATTGTAGTCTAATTGCTTTCAGGCAGAATGCTAGGGGCCTGGGTAGACGTGCATAGCTCTTCCAGGCCTCTCTTCCCTTTCCACTTTCTAAAAATTGTTCATGATGGAATATAGGGGACTTTTAGGCCTAGCACAGCTCCTGACTGACTGCCCAGGCAGTCTTCTGCGGATCAGCCCTGGTTTTTGGTCTCAGAAACTGCAAGAACCACGCTTCTGCTTCTTGGTGGTGTCTTTCAGTGTGAAAACGAATGACATTTATTAAAATGCTTTGTGTACCCTCTTTCTACATTCAGTGATATGTTATCATCCCCCCCCATCAACTGGGCTAAAAACTGGAATCATCTAGATTCTCCTCAACTTCATCCTCCTCAAACTTCATTCATCATCAAGTCTTTAGTTCTTTGCACATACATCTTTCCTCTGTCCCTCTTTTTTGTAATTTGTGTTGTGATCAGCTGACTTATTAACTCCCCATTGGATTATTTTAATAAAATCCAGAATGGCCTTCCCAACTCTAGCCTCTGCCATTTCCATTCTGCCATTGCTAAATTACACCTCCTAAGCCCGACTTCTTTCTACTGTGTCACTCTCCTACTCAGAAATCTGGGAATTGTTTTTTCTGAGAATGGGCTAAAATCAGTAAGCTGATTTAAAAATATTCAGGGATTCCTTAGCTTGAAATCAGCCAGGGTGAAAGTATTTACACCATGGAAATTAGTGAATGCTAAAAATCAAAAAAAAAATTTTTTTTTTGGGTGGACCGGTTTCCAGAACACCACTAGATAGAGTTAATGCCTCTTAACCCTTCAGAGTCTGTCCTTTCTTTCCTATTCAACCTTGGTTTCTGCCAGTACCTTATGTGATGCTCCCGTACCAAGTGTGCCTATCTTCTGCCTGTCCCTCCTCACTCTTGGCTCCATGCCTCTGCAGAGACAGCTCACCCTATCTAGAATAGTGTTTTTCTTTTTCACTTCTACTGCTTCTTCTCTTCCCAAATCCACTCCTTCAAGGGTTATTTAAAGACTACCTCTTCCACGAAACTTCCTTGTCTCGTTCTCTCTCTCCTCTGAGTCCTCTCTACCTGCTCAGCTATACAAAGAAAAAGTCTAGAAAAATCAATTCAACCTTTCATGTTTTTCTGACTAAGTTGGCATATTTTTAAGGATACAGACTATGTCATATTCTCGTTGTATCCATGTTGTGCCTCAGTGACTAGCAGAGTTCTAGGCACATAGTGGGCAGTAAATAAGTGCTGAACGAGTATCATAGTAAATACTTCAGAAGAACAGAGATCATAAGAATCACATAAAGAACCCATGAACAGCGTTAAAACTTGTTATGATTATTACACACATGGGGTGGGAGAAGGGGAATAAAGCAGCCTGACGGGTCTGTGAACACTATTTGGATGATGGGCACACCTATAGCCAGTACTCAAGCACTAAGAAACGATCCATCTATATAACATAAAATATTTGTACCCCCTTAATATTTTGAAATAAAAAAATTATTACACACACACACACAAAAACACACACATAGTTAGCTCCGAGGAGACAGAAGAGAATATCTTGCTTCCTTGTTTGAAAACCAATAAGTAATAATACTTTTCTTTGCCTTGGCTTCTGGTATATCTTAAGCAAAGATGAGGAACAAAACACATACAAAAGAAATTGCTTTGGGGTTCTAGTGCAACTACTACAAGAAAATGGTAAACTTGTGTCCATAGCAAAAGGAGAGTTACCAGCTTATCCTTAGACAACTTTGCCTTATTCCGAAATCCAAAGGAGAATGGAAACAATTGGTTTTTCTAGATCTTTTTCTTGTATAGCTGAGCGGGTAAAGAGGCTGTAGAAATCTTTTTCTTAAAGTCTATAATGAAGCTTCTCACCAGTAAATTAAAATGTAAAAATTTCTTAGAACATTTATACCTATTCGAATACATTGCAATGGTTGTTAAGTTGCTATGATTAATAGCATATATTTGTCATATATACATGTGTTGCTTTGTTGTTGTTTTAAGCATTTGTTGTATCAGCTTTGCCATTGTATTATTAACTGTATCTTAGGCAGGTCTTTTGATCACTTTAGGCTCAGTTTCTTCTTCTGTTAAATGACAGATTGGATGAATAGAAGATTTCTGAAGTCTTTTCCAGCTCCAACATATAAGATCATGGTGGGGGGCGGGTGGGGTCTGAAGATCTGGAGCATTTACCATTGGTGGGGTTTTAATTCTGACTTACAGAGTGGGAAGAATGACCGTGAGCTGATGTTGCCCTAAGATTAAACTTAGTAAAAAGGATCTTTGGAAATCTTAGCACTGGTACTTGGTATACCTGTTACAGAAATGTGTGCAGGCTGGGCTTGGTGGCTCATGCCTGTAATCCTAGCACTCTAGGAGGCTGAGATGGGAGGATTGCTTGAGTTCAGGAGTTCAAGACTAGCCTGAGCAAGAATGAGACCCCTGTCTCTACTAAATATAGAAAAATTAGCGGTGCATAATGGCAAGCACCTGTAGTTCCAGATACTTGGGAGGCTGAGATAAGGGGATCATTTGAGTCAGGAGTTGAGGTTGCCGTGAACTACCATGATGCTAATGCACTCTACTCAGGGCAACAGAGTGAGACTGTCTCCAAAAAGGAAAAAGAAAGAAATGTGTGCAAACCAGTGAGGGAGAAAACACATTGGGCACACTGGGATGGGAGTGATTTTGTAACTTTGGTCAATTTGCATAAGTCCTGAAAGTTCCATTCTCCCAAATGAATGGGATAGTTTGTGAAGGGCAGGCTGCAAATTGGCACTGCACATATGATGTATTATTTTAACTAAACAGGGAAAATTTAAGGCACAAAGGTCTGGAGCAGGAGCAATATTGGGAAAGTCCTTGGCCTTTGGGGTCCACTTCTCCCTTCTTTGGCTCTCCTACCTGGGAGCTGTGTAACTCAATAGTGGAATGAAACCTCAATGAAGGGAATTATACCATGATCTTAAGCAGTGAACGTGGGTCTTCTTAATCCAAGCAACAACCCAGCCACAAATTTAATAAGGGGTGGGGAGTGGTGGGGAGCTGCAACAGAAAAACAAAGAACTCTCAACTTTACAAACACTGGGAGGGCAACAGCTGGTCAGCCGAGATTAAAGGAGCGTGAGAGAGCACCTCCCATCTCCTGACTTCTCCTCCCCCATAGACATCCCTGCAGCCAGCCAGGGCTCTCATTTACAGCCCTGTGCAGATGACCTTGTTCCAGTTAAGATAGGGGCGCTTTTGATCTCAGCAGGGGGATGCTCTGGGCCTGCAGCTGGCAGATATTAATAGTACAGGATCTGTTGGAGTGGAAGAGATCTCTCAGTTAGGCCAGGTCACTCATATTCCCTCTTCTGCGTCAGAGCAGAAGGGACTTCATTTCCCTGAATCAGCCCCTGCTGGGTACTCCTCTTAGGTCAACTCAGATCATTTTGTCACTGGCTGCTCTTGGTCGCTTGTTCTCACCCTACAACTATTTTCAAGGGGGTACTGTTTAAGCAGTGACCTCTGCTCTGCAGTCAAAATCTATTACAGGACAGAGTAGACCTTGGGCCTAACCCATCCCAGTGTGTTTCTCTCTGTCACTGGTTTGCACACATTTCTGATTGTATATATATTTGTGTGGCAGAGAGATCAAAAGACAGACAGACAAGACCAGAAGTGTACACAGAGGGAGAAAGAGAGAGCATTACAGGGAGGAGAGGTTGTTATAGGTGTACCAAAGTATCAATGCTAAGATTGCTGAAGATCCTTTTTATTAAGTTTAATCTAGGGCAACATCAGCTTACAGTTACTCCATAAATCAGAATTAAAACCCCATCAGTAGGTGAATGCTCCTGATCTTCAGACCCCCTCCTCCCCATGATCTTATATGTTAGAGCTGGAAAAGACTTCAGCAATCTTCCATTCATCCAACCTGTCATTTAACAGATGATATAGGGGTAGAAATAAGTATTTGTGGTTCTATATTCTACATTATTCTAGACCAGGCACTGTGAGTCAGAGTATTTTCTTCTTCAGTTTTTGTTTTGTGGACAGAAACTCAGCATGTAGACTACTACAGAGTTCAGTGATTGGTTACTGCGACTGTTCTGTGGCCAAGAATGTTTCTTAGCCCTTGCTAATTCTTCCTTATGGTCACTGAAGATACTAAGGACTGTTGGATCTCAGTCATAGGGAGCATCTCTTTCCTACTGATCCCATAGTGATCAGCAGAGAAAGGATCTAATAGTCCAACTGGCCTAAGATGCCATATCCTATTCTGAAGTCACCCGGGATTTGAGCAGAAGAACTGGCTGAGTCCTCACTTACTGGGGCACAGTTGGTAGATGAGATTGACAGACAGTGACAGTGAGCCCTGTGCGAGATTGAGGCTCTACTCAACCTAGACCATTGGCTTTCTTTCTTCTGATGATTTAACAGAGTAGCAGTTACTTCAGTGTGGTTACATGGCCCACTTCAGGAGTCCCAGATGGCTTTACGGAAAAGAAGACATTATTAGGCTGCCATCCTGGCATTCCCAGCATCTGGCATGTTAGTATCCTTTTATCTGCATTAATTGTTTTTGATAGATCATAGCACATGGAAATTAAAAATGTAAAGTGCATGGATGGGTTGAGGAAAGAACACAAGAAAAAAAAAAGCAGTACTTACTAGAACCAAGAGTGGTTTCCAGTTTTAGTGTTGGAAGCCTTTCTATTCTGATTGGAGTCAGGGGAATTGATGGCTGATTTCATGTGTGAGAGAAAGTATTTTGGGATTCATATTCCCTAGCAAGCCATCCTTGCAAAAAGCTGGAGTCCATTTTAAAGATTATATGCAAGTTCGTGGCTTGTGTTCTCTTTTAAAATAAATTCAGCAAGCAAGAGCAGCTCAGAATGGTTGGGGCAAATCAAGGACTCATGGTTGTGAAAGAAGCAGACTTCAAAGCATGGTATGAATTTTCGAGTTTTATTTCCACTCTTGCTTTCCAGCTGGATCTGCTCTGGGTTTACTGCAGGATGTTTGAAAATGTGGCTCCCTGCTAATCTCAGACAGTTGCTATGATCAATGGTTTCTTTCATTTCCGATAAAAAACACTGGTGTTTCTGCTTAAATTGTGTGTACTTTCAGCTTTATTATTATAGTTGTGATTTATTGTCCTGCATTACCCAAATTTGTAGTCTGTTAACCACAGTCTTTAGGGTGGGTTGGTGAAGTTAGCAGAACCTTCTCCATCGTTTAGCTCCAGGGCCCTTCACAGCCCAAACTCAAATGGAATGCTCATTGGTTTGTGTAGGACCATGTACAAATGGGCAAGGGTGGAGCAATTTTAAAAATCCACTCCTCAGGGGTATGGTGCAGGTTGGCTGTAACTAGTGCTTTGAAAACATATAGTATCACCACGTGACTACAAGGTTAATATTAACAACTATCATCAACATTGTTAACATTAGCATTTCCATGGTATTTTTAAATGTCTTAAAATGATAAATTTCTTAATCCACCTCAAGCAACTGAAGCATGAAGGAGAGAAGGAAATTGCTCAAAGGCCACACAGTAAGTGAGAGGTGGTGTGCCGGGAACAGAAGTCAGAGCCCCTCCCATGAAATCTTAGATTTGGACACTGCTGCCTCTTAGGAGTGAGTTTTGGATAAAAATGTATAAGTGTCCTGGTGACCTTTCGGTTTTTGATTCCAAAGCCACAGACATATATCAACACATAGGACTTCACATGCCTCTATTCACAGGGGCACACACGCCTGCCCTGTTCTACTTTCCCTGGTATTCAAGAATCCATGGCACTTGACTGGGCATATATGACTTCCAGCAGCTGTTTAGATGTCATGAAAAGCCTAATTTATAGAAAGAGATTAAAAGCACCAAAAAATGTGTGATGTTTGGCTAAAGAAAGCCTAAATATTATGTGAGGCAGGGAGGCTAGAGTTGAGAGGAGATGGGCACAACCTACAAATGTCAGAAAAGCTATAAATATTAAAAGGGAGAGGAACTTGTGGAGGATTTTCAGTAGGGAGGCCAGGGGGCAATATTACCATGGCTGAGAGATCAAAAGGAGAAAGGGAACATGAAAGTCAACCGCCAGGAAGTGCTTCTTGGTCAGGAGCTCTGCTTTGCTGGTGCTAGTTCAACAAAGGGAGACACGTTTGGAAGCACAAGACGCATTACAATCAAGTTAGACCAGAGCCAGAGAGTTTTCTTTGGGGAGCAGTCCTTGAGATGGTTCATGTAAGAGCTGGGCTAGATGTTTTGAGATATTTTCCCCTCACCTTCAGACCTCTTTACCATCTAGGATTTACTATCTAACTTCCCAGATCTACACTGTTCCTGTAAAGGTCTCAGTGTCAGGAAGGGTGGGAACGCCAAAGCAACTTTGTCAGTTGCCTCAGCTAGAGACATGACAGGACCAAAAGCTCACAGAATGGGATGCCAAGAGGTGACATGATCCTCTTCAGGTTGGAAGGATTCTCCAAGAAGAGATCCTTGTTTGCCATCATTGCAGAAAATTCTATCCCAATAGAAAATTCTATCTATTCTAGGTCAGAGATTGGAAAGAAGGAAAGAATGGCTGTTTTTTAGGAGTGGTGCCCATGGCATAATTTAGTTGGTATTGTAATGTGGCATGAAATACTTTCAGAATTCATTTGTGATATTTACTTGGATTTGGGGAAGGATTATAACAAGGTCTGGCAAGGTGGTCTGGCCTCAATATGGTCCAGCTGAGGAGTGATGTCCATCCATTCCAAAGCCACATGCTTAATCAAAGAAAATGGATTATCTCCCCAGATAGAGTAGGACTGTCCTTTGATCAAAATTATGGAGTGATTGTGTTTGTCCTCCAGAACCATTATTTCAGTGGTTCTCAAACTTTAGCATGCATCAGAATCACCTGGAGGGCTTATTAATACACACATTTCTGGGCTCCTGCTCCCAGAATTTCATTTGAAATCTTTAAAGGTAAAGCCCAGAAAACAAATAGTGAAAAGTGGTTGCCAGAGCCCAAGGGGTGGATCCAAGGCCCAGCCAGGAAGAACCTCCTTGCTCCTTTGGGGACCAAACTAGAACCGAGGGAAATAGCTTACCCTTTGACTGGATAGTACAAAATTAAGATAAACCAGCAGAAAATCCTGTCTTAGGGTCATTAGAATGTAAGTTCTTGAGGGTAGGGATTTTTGTCTCTTTTGCCACTGCTGGATCCCCAGAGCCTAGAATAATATTAATAGTTATAGTCTGGCAATAATAGTTAATAAATATGTGACGAATGAACAAGGCACCTGCAACTACAAGAATTATTTAAAATTTTAGACCTGTGTTCACTTAAAAGAAGCATGAAACTGCCATTGTAATTTTTCTTACCGACACATCATGTATGCTCCAAAACACAGCTTTGGCTGTGTCTTTGCACTAACCGTATGTGATAAATGGCACTAGGCAGTACAGAGTAGGTGTTAGGAAGGAAAGAACAGAAGCCTGTATCTCAGCTTTTGAAGGAGAGGTCTTCTACATTCACACAAGGGTGGTGACGGAAGTAGTTTAGTCTGATACACAATAAGGACACTTATTAGGTACCTACTATCTACTGGGTCATGTGCTAGGAAGGTGCTGGGGATACACAGAGAAACCTACAGTTCCTGCTCTTTGGGAGGCTCACAGTCAAGTGGTGGGGGAGGGTGGCGGATGAGTAAACCAAATGTGCTTGCCGTGATGGCGCTGGCTTCAGGATACTGCTGGTGGAGCACATAGGTGCAATCCTGGTTTGAGGATGGGGTCTCTCTAGGAACTTTACAACAAGGAGACACATGAGCTGGAACTGGAAGGATCCATAGCAGCTCCTAAGTGGACAAAGAGAAGGGGGAGCTGCTCCTGGCAAAGGGAGAAGCCCATGTAATGGATCCAGGCTCAATGTAGAGGTAGGCAAGGCCGGATTGTGAAAGGTCTTATCCATCATGCTAATCAGTTTGAATTTTTTCCTGAGGGTGATGGGGAGCCATTGAAACAGGGAAGTGACAGGATCATTTTGCAGTTCCAAGAGATTTTTCAGCCAGTAATTTACAGGTTAGAGGGAATGGAGATGAAACTAGAGAACTTGGAATTTGATCTCTTTGAGGGGAATCACTTTTGGGTGGGGTTAGCCCTAAACTTCTTAAAGCAATGAGACCTTTATAATAAGTTTGAACCATTCTAAGGTCCTGGGTGGCCAGATCTGGTTTTGATTTCCCACCTTATCAACCTAGGAAAGATTTCTTGGGTTCGCCAGGCTTCTGAGTAATATCAGGTGAGCCCTTCATTTATCAAGCTGCCTATGGTTAGCACAAATATCAGGCTATCTGTAATCCCTTGCTAGGAGGTAAGAGAAAATGACAAATGATTTACAGTACTAAATGGCATTATGGAAATAAATACATCTTTTATGTTCTTTTTGCTCATGATTACAATAATATTGAGTGCCTACTCTGCATCAGGCACTGTACTAAGCACAAAAGAACTCAGCAGCTTTGTGGGGTTCAGTTATTACCCTCATTTTAGAAACAAAGAAACTAAGGTACTGAGTACTTCCATAACTTGCTGATGATTACAAACATAGTGCTTAGTGGGGATTTGAACCCAGAGAGTCAGCTCCAGAGTCTGTGCTCTTGACTAGTACACTATACTCAGCTCTTCAAGATGATCATAAAACTACCTCAAATAGAGCTTATGATCACATATTTCTGTCATTGTCAGAGTTGAGAGGGCTCCACGTGTCAATATAATTATGTTGTTTCTTTGTATGCATGCTGAAGTCTCTTTACAGACAGGCATTAGAGAGGCAGTGTGTTTTCAGCAGAAGATAGAGCACTGTGTTTGGAATTGGGAGACTTGTGTTCGAGGATCAGCTCTGCCACAAACCGTCTGTGCTACTGTGAGCAAGTCAGTTAACTTCTCTGGCCCTCAGTTCCCTCAGCTGTACACACAAGGGCTAGCATGAGGCAAAGCCAACAGGCCTTTTCAGTTGGCTGCTTCCGTTCATTCTATCTTCAAATAGTAAATTGATGTGTTCTCTTTAAGCCTCAGACGCCCTTCTCTGTTCATCTTTAAAAGATGCACAGAGCATACCCCAGGCTGCACCAACCCTGCTATGAGCATTTTGGCAACCCCTCTGTCACATTATTATATTGGTTATCTAGAGCAGCAATCTTTTGTATCTATAACCCATTATTTTTGAGCATCGTACCCCAAAATATGTAAATTGTTATCTATAAAATATATAGTGTTACTATACTAAGTTGTGTAAAGCACACCAGAAATAGAAATTTTTAAAAAATGAGATAGGTTCTAATACTTTTTTCCCACATCCCAATGAGTCATTATACGTATGCCTACCTCTGAGCATTGTTCAACTTTCTTCCTTCCTTGTTTTCATTGCAGAGCTCTTTACTGTCCCAAGAAGAGTGATACTTAATCCAAAATTGAGTATTGGCTCCATTCATTCAATTGTTTTTTCATTTAGTCGTTTATTAATTATGGAGCACCTTAAAAGTGAAATGCTTGCTGGAGGTACTAAGAACAATATCAGGCTTGGCTCCTGCCTGATATTGTTCTATCAATATATAAACATAAAGACTAATTCTAATTTTTGTCAGCTTTATCTGGTTGGAACCCTAGAATTCCTGCATACTGTAATGAAGCTAAATCTTATACCTAAGCTAGCTATATGTGTTGCACTACAGCAGACAGAACAGGAAAAGATAAGAAAACAAGGAAAGGCTGAAAAATGAGGCCCATTCACATGAAACAGTTAAAGTCACACTGTAGCACAGCACCTAGTAAATTACAAGGGTGAGGGAGGCAGATTTTTAATGTCAGAGGCATCCACAGAAAGGAGAGATCATCGTGATCTTTGTGGCGGTGGCTTGGACAACCATCTTAGGATATCAGGGCAGAACTAGGGTGGACGCCCTGACTGGTCTGTCCTAAATCACAGTGTACGCAGAGCCCTGGGTATCACCTAACAGACAACCTCCATCACTGAGTTAGACCCACTCATAATGTGGCAGGCTGTGAACCAGCGCCATGTTTCACTGAGAACTTGCCAGGCTAGCCAAGGTAGCTTCGTGTAGTTTAGCACCTCTAGTGGGTGACTGTTTTTCTTGGCCAGCAGTTTATGTGTACCACATCAGATAAGCTGCCACTTAGTTCCTATGCTTTCTCCAGACACAGACAATTAAGTACATCCTGGTGGAATGGTCATGTTAGGGAACCTGGCTTTCCTGTGCTGATCATCTTGGTTTCCTGCCCTCCAGGACTAAAGTTTGGAGGTGCTATTGAAGCAGCCTTGAGAAAACTGTTAACCCTTGAAAGTTTAGCTGTTCATCACCAAGTATATGAAAATATGGTTTGCAGCCAAAGTCTTACCACCTATGGCAGTTTTAAATAACTATCAAAATCATGATTCAATTAATTTCCCCCTCCACTTAGAATTGACTTAAAGAAGTAGGAGATTGCAAGTCACAGGTCGTTTCTGTTCTTGTAACCAACTTGCACTCTCAAGTTGAAGTAATCACCTTGAGCTTCTCAATTTATTCATCCACAACCTGGGCTAAAGTTGCCCACGTCTCTGGTGAATTCACAAATGAAACGTAACCTACTTGGGTTCCAGATTTTGTGAGAAGTCATTTTTCTTCATGCACATGGAAAAATCAGCTGAGACCAGCATGATTAATTCTAGACAGGAATTAGAATAAGCCTAAGCTGAACAGCTCTCCCAGGGGAAGTCATTTAAAATTGGTATAAGTGACCCACTATGGCCTTTGAGCAAGTTGCATTGGGAACCATGATGGGCATGGAGGAAACATAATCTTGTTGGCTTATTGATAAACATTCATTCCTGCAATTCTAAGTGTACCTGGAATTTGTGAGAAGTACATATTGGAGAAATCTTTGAAAATAAATGAGTTAGTAATGCTCTCTCTTTGGGAAGAGGTAGTTGCGTGGCGGAAGTGAGATTCCAGTGGGAAGGCCCTGGCAGGGAATAAGCGGGAGATCCCTGAAGGGCAGATTATGGTGTGCCAAGCAACGCGTTGCACCATGAGGAAAGGAGTCTAGAAAGGAGAGGAGACTCATGAGAAAGGAAGTGACTTCTGTTGACAAGTCACCATTGTTCAGACTCAGTGGGGATGAGAAAGGAAATCCAGAAACCTACATGACAGCTCCTCTTAGATTGGATGAAAATATTGATATATTTTTTTTCCTAGCTGGAATTTGACAGGGTCAGTTCATGTCTGGGTTTTCAGCACTTAATACAGGGCCCTTTTGTCTTGGGAGGCGGCTGGACTGGTTTTTCCTCCAGGCAGGTGCACAGAGGGCGTTTATTGTAGCCTGAAACACAAACACCAAGCCCCTAGGCCTTGATCCACACACACTCCAGCATGGCTCAAGGAAATAAAGTGAACAATGTCTCTTGCAACAGGCGCGCACTGTAAATGCCACTCCTGAATGAAATATTTCTTAAAACTTTGTATCCGTAACTTGATCATCTCTTAAAACTTAATTATATGTCAGGGAAAAGGAAGCTATTGGCTCCTCCAGCTGTCCAGGTTGAGCGAGAGCACACAATGGAGCATATCCGATTCTCAGCCTTACTTAGGTAATCAGATTAATATCTCCTGAATTGAATTTACCCTTTTGATACGGAGTCTTTCAGCTGCCTTGTTTCACATCTCAAATTCTGACAAAGCTGTGCGGCCTTTGAGTAATTTCCCTGAAATCTATATGCGGGAAGCCTGTGCTCTTTCGAGCACTTTTTGGGACTTGTACCAATTAAGTCTGTCTCTGGCACACTTTTAATGGCATGCTTTCCCTTGAGTCAACAACTGCTCCAAAATCTGAGGTCATTTGTTTAATTTAAAAGCAAAGGTTATGGAACAACCATTTCAGGCTTCACCAGCCAAGCCCCTGTGGCTTTGAAACGGGAGATGAGGCAGGGGAAAGGCTAATAAACTGGATTTCTTATACACAAAATAAATTAATTACTGTGTTTCTGTTAAATCAGTATCAAACCAGGTTTGTCCACACCCTCCCTGCCAACTTAGCTCTCCCTTTCTCTTCAAACTCGTCCTCTTCTGAAGCTTTCATACTCATGATTGAGGTTCACCCCCTTACTGTTGTTCTTGCAAAACAAACATCTGGACTGGATTTTTGTCAGCTGGAGTTGAGAGGGAACTGTAAATGATGCTGTGGTTTTTTTTTTCATCCTTATTAAATTTATTTATAGCCAGTCTGAAGCCAGGAAACATGCTACGGTCCTTGATTGGAGGTTCTCGAGGAATGTACAGTGTATGGTATTTTCCTCCTGTTGTTTTCTAAATAATATCAAGGATAGAATTACATAATCTCCAACTTGGGTGTCTTTTTTTCCTGAAAGACACTTCATTAGGACTTTTCGTGCGTCAGAATTCTTCCATTGTATTAGCTTATCCAATATGGCTTCCTTTCTGTCAGTGAGAGAAAAGGAAATGTAACTGGCAAAGTATTTCTGAAAAATTGTGAAGATGGAGAGTGAGTTTCTGGTTGTTTGAGACACAAACCAGTGACATGGTATTTTCTTTTGCCAAAGGAACACAACTTGGATCCTATTCCTACCTCTTCCTGTTAACAACCTCTAAAATCTTAAAGCTGCCAAATCTCCAAGAATCTCATTCATTTTCTCATTATTTAAGATAATAATAGCCTCTACAAGAGCTTCATAAAATAATTTATAAAATATTTTGCTGTGCCCTAAGACCTTATTAAACAACAATACCTTGGGGTTTATATAATTATTTAAGAAACAAAACCTTCTAGAGGAGGCTGAGCCAGATGATGATTTCCTGAGGTTCCTTCTCAGCTCTGTGATTTGAGATGATTCTTTGATTTTCTTTCGCTGTCATTTATATCTGTGTCATTAAAAAAAAAGAAGACGACTATTTGGGAATGAGATTTGCTACACCCATAGGCATTTTTTTCTTCAGAGAAGACACTGTTGAGCTTTCTGCCACCAAGTCAGTCATCCTCAGCCTGAACAATGGAGCTTAATGTTCTCCATCTTGCTAAGGGTTAGTCTCTGTTGTTATGAAAGTGAATTGAAACCAAATGCACTATCTTTTGGAAAAGCTGCCATTGCTCTCAGCTCATAGACTATACTGAGAGGGAAAAATAAAAGATGGAAAAATCCTTGTTATAATAGCATAACACCAGTTATTTCATAATTAGGCCTATGAACATATCTTTGATGCAACACCACCTCTATTCTATGATGTTCCTGTGTCTCTTAAAGATGGGTGTTTTATGTTTAGCTCTTGGAAATGTTAACAGATTTCTTCATGAGTTATTTTGCTTTTGGACTGGGAAAGCTATTCCACAGCAAGACGGTTCATTAACTAAGAAGGCATGAAAGATAGCTCATGTTCCCACCAAGAAAGGTGGCTGTTCCTACCTGCCTGATGGGAAGCGTTTGAGGCACACCAGCCTCATCAAGTGTGGGTGTCTGCTACCCACTTGCCAGTTATTAAAGTAAAAGCCAAGTTAATGGCGTTGGTACTGGCAGTGAAATGGGCCATGGAGAGATCATTACTCATCACCATCATGATTCAAGGCTCTGGATCAGAAAATGGGAAGCCCAAAGGTAAAAAATGTTTTTCAAGTCAAGAAGAAAGGAGAATCACAGAAAGGTAGAGAAAGGTGAAGGACTAAGGATGAATCCAGCTGAACGTTAAGCAACACCGCATCTCCCAAGATGAGAAAGTGAAATAGTTCCTGCTAGATTTAGCTTTTATTATTTTCGGAGATGAAAATCACATGGTGGATGAAGGGAGAAGGCCGGGGCCATGGAGTTCCCAGTCTGTACTTAGAACCTTCCACAACATTTTAATGTAATAATAATGATCACTTTTATTAAATCTCCCCAAAGAAACATCTTAAATCCAGTGTTATTTGCCATAAAACATTCCAACTAATGGTAGAGGCTGCATGTCTGCCAAAGATATGTCAAGTGAATTGAGACAGCGCCACTGGTATTGGACACTGACAGAGTTAGTTCCTCCAACCAAAAGAAATGAGTAATCGTGGGGAAATGGTGATTCTAGCTATGCCACTAGGGAATTTTAATAGAATGTGATGGTATTATATATGAAATATTCTTAGACATACCAGGATGTTGTATGTAAATTAACTGAACTGACTATCATGGGAAACATAATTTGATGAATACAGAAGACTGTGAGGTGTTATTTGATTCTGCTTTTTAGTATTATTTTGGAGCCATTGCCGGGTATGGACATTCTTATATTTATATTCTTGTTTTCTATAATTCAAGGCTTGAAAAGTAAATTAGTTTAAAATCAGCCAGTTGCCCGATAGCCAGTACTGTAGAGATTTGTAAGGCCTGTGAGGATGCCCACATCTCTCCTGTGTCAAAGTCCTCTTCCTCTGGCAGCTTCGGTAGGGGGTGCCGGGTAGAAGTGAGATCAGAGGCCCTGTGCACTGGAGAATGGAAGGGATCACATCAAAGCTTCCTGCGCTGTTTTCCCCTCAGGCACCCAAACCTGATTTCCTCTTATCACCTGATGAATTTTCAACCGTTCTACCTTTTCATCCTCTGTGCTTGCATTTTTTACAAAAGCCACAAAGCCTGTAAACCGCATGACAGATATGATCACAACATTAGGAGAGAACTCCATGCTGTTGTCAGGACCACCACTGTAGGTATGAGTGTTTGAGGCGGGACGAGTCAGGCTGGATGTGAGGGGGAAGGAGAGTAGTCTTTTTAAAAAGTAGATCACCTTTCTCTTTAAGGAAAGCTAGTTCGCCTAAAAGCAAATGAAACTCCAGAGGGTGGTGAGCAGCCTTGCTTATTTGCACCGAGTCCCAGACTTTTCTCTTGCTTTTTTTCATCAGCCCCTTTGCAAGCCATCTCACCTCCCCTCTCACAGACTGTCCGGAGACGCTGCAGTGCTGGTGCACGCTCTTGTGGAGAAAGTTGTGGCCATGTTGTTCCGCCCACAGGGAGCTCCTGTCTGTCCTCAGACAGCTTATTGGAAGTGAACCTGTTCAGATAGTGGCCTTCCATCCCTTGCCTCTTACCTCCTCATCTCCTGTTTTCCCAACCCTGTATACCTCATCTTTGTATGGATGGAACTCAGTCTCTCCGGAAAGTTTTTGTGAGTGGAGAGATGCAGAGTAGATTGTTAGGGCCATGTCTACTTCGTTAACTGCAGCCCAACATGTAATCTAGTAAAAAAAAAAAAGAGAGAGAGAGAAAAGAAAAGAAAAACCAATAAAATAAATTTTAATAGACTACCCCTAGGCAGCTTTGTCTGAAGAGGAAATCATTGCAAGAAAATGAGACTTAATAAGTGGGCCATTTGGGAAGCAGGCAATGGCTATTTTAAAGGCTTGAAGTTTTAACATATGTGTATGCTTTTTTCCCTCATCTCTTGAAATAGATAATGGTTTACATCAGGAGAAAATTCAGTAAAAAAGCCTTTTTTTTTATTTCCAGGAAATCTGGCCTCTGTGTTTCTGCAGCCAGTGATAAATGACAATGCCACCAGCAGTGACCTAGGACATCCTGAATTCTTGCTCTTATGAAGAGCTTGCATTCTCTTTTCAAAGGGTATCCTGTTCCTATCACAAGTCTCATGTTATCTCAGCTCAAGATCATCTTTTTTCCTTCTGTTATCATACTTAAAATAGCAGCAGTGCCATTTAGAAGACTCTACCCATAGATGCTGATATCATTTGTGGGGAGGGCAGGATTTAAAGAAAAGATAACTGGATATTGGCCCCAAACATATTGCAATTCAGCACATAGACCTGTTGAAACTCAGCATTGTTATTTCAATTCATGTTGTACAAATCAAACAAATATTATTTTGTTCTTTTTTGGGGGGATAACTGAGTACTCTTCATCTACAAAGGCCCACGTGCATATAGAAGAGTAGCACAATGGAGGAGAAATGTGTGTGTGTGTTTTTTTTTGAAGTGCTGGTGAAAGGTGTGTGTTATGAACAGAGAAGCTGTTTCTGATTATGAAGATCGATTCAGTTAGTCCACACTGACACCACCTAAATAGGTGGGAAGAGCAGCATGCAGTTCCCTGGAGCCTCTCAGTTGCATTATATCCTTGCCATGTTCAAAGCAGAATGTAAAACTGATCCACTATTCTGCTTCCCTGCTGCCTTCCGGTTTAAAACATGTAGCAAACTAAAATCCAGAGGGAGAAGACTCTATTACTTTACTTCTGCCCCATCCAGGCATCCAGGCAAGGGCGGTAGGAAGGGTCACTCCTCACAGACCGTGCAGATCCTGCCTCCACAGTCTTAAACTCATCATCCGAGGGTGGCTGCGTCAACAAGTACACCCTCGCCCTCCTTTTTTCCCTGAACCAAGGCAGCTGGACTTTCAAGGAAAAAATAAAATAGCCCAACTCTGGTAATCACTCAAATAGTTCTCAAAGCCTGATTAAACTAGAATGTCTTGTCCACAGTTCCTTTCCGTAATTTATGGATTTTGCCGACATAATTATCAAGTTTTTAATGTTTCTCTTTTCCACTGTCTTGTTTTGTTTGGCTCACTTGGTTATGTTATAGCCTTTGTATTTGAAGAGTTAGTGCAAGACAAAATGTTGCTAAGAGCAATTTTGTTAGTATTGAAAATATTAGGAAAGAAATGGAACAACCATTGTTAACAAAATAGCCTCATTATAAATATTAATCTTAGAAGAGAATTAAGGCCATTTGGGCTATTGATACAAAATATCTTTGTTTTACCAACCATAGAAAAAGCCCTTGGCTGGGGTGTCTTGAGGAGTTAGAACCTGGGGTGGGTAAGACCAGTGGTTACGGATTTCCAGCATCGTGCGACCACCGAATGATTTTAACTTTCGAAGTTTACCGGGAAAGGGTATGATATAAATTTTGAGGTCTTTGCTGACTTCTTATTCAAAACATTTATTTCAGTTTCAAGCAGCTGATCACAATTGTGATTGCTGATACCTGGTGAATTCTAATACTCTGCATGGGAACCGCACTACATGTCTGTGGGGGCCTTCCCATCTGCCCCTTTGTGAATCTCTTCTCCTTTCATGCCTCCAAACTTGGGCCCCAAAGAGGGGTACAACAGCTGAATGTCATTCTCTTGGGCTTTGGCCCAGGCATGCATCTTTCTGGAAGGATGACTGAATCCCATTCTTAAGTCTAAAGTTCCTCTTGATTAGCTGCTCCTTTTGTTTGTTGTTTTTAACGGCATCTCTGTCTTTCATGGGTAGCTTACAGGGATGTGTTTGAGAGCCCCTTCCAGCTGGGAAGCTGCCCAGCTCCCACCAGCTGAGTCGGAGGATGGCTTCCCTTTAGTTCCGCTGCTGCGTGTGGACTACAAGGACTCCACTTCCAGCCCTGGCCACAGTGGCCCTTGTCTGCTGTGCAAACTTGGCTCTCTTCTCTGGGTTTTCATTCTCTAGCCATCTGGGCATTTTGGGCACCCCTCTTATCTTAGTACCTTGGCACTCAGGACCACATGTCATCCTATCATAGAGACAGAAACAAAGGAATCCTTTACCTCTGGCTTACAGTTCCCCTGGAGCCATCATAGGTTGAGTGACAGTGAGGGAGATCTTGGGGGTTGGGCATAGGTCTGGAATGATGTAAATGGTTTTGCTGATAGGAGGCATTTGGAATGGGGTGACAATAGCTAGGATTGTTCAGTACCAGGATTCTTAGTGCCTTGCTTCCTCCTTTTTCTCTTGGCTGTTTTGAAATCGAGGAGGAAGGAGCATAAAAACCCCTGTGGTTTCTGATTGCTGTAGCCTCTACAGGAGGAAGCTTACGCTTAGAGGGTAGCATCTGCTGTGTGCCAGAGCAGTGAATCTAGCTTCCTATTAAGAATTCTATGTACATCACCAGCTTTTTAAATTCCTCCTCCCTCAACTGCTGATTTGGGGAGGGTTTGATCTCTTCAGAGAAGAGTCTGGAAAGATTGGTCCAAGAGTGCAGACAGCAAGTTCACTGTAATTGTCCTGCCTAGAGAAAAACAAGCATTGGATCAAAGGGATGGTTCCACTGCCCAGTTTACTCCCAGTCCACTGTCTCCTCTCCTGTGCCTGCCTCTAGTCCTCTGACCCCTGTGTACTCATTCTGATCCCTCATCCTGCCCAGACCCCTCTTGAAGGTAGTCAACAAGGCATGAGCTAGCCAAAGAAAATGTAGCCAAGAAATGTTAAATCACTTCCATTTGGACCTCGGTAGTCAGGTGGACTGCAGCTCCTTGAAAGGCAGACTCGAAATGCTTGCCTCTGTTCAGAGAGTCTGATTTCACATTTGGCTGCTGCTTATTTGGTCCCTGGCATTCGTACATACATTGAGAGCCCAGAGCTTCCACACACTTGATTCTGCAGAGCAGAGTAATATTCATAAGACACGTCTTGGCTATAGAGTCAAAAAGGTGATACCGTCTCATTTCACACCAAGGTGGGTGGTCTCGTTTATTTATTTTTAAATAGTTGAGGCAGCAGAGACACAGGGAAGGTAAGAGATTCATTCAGCGTCATCCACTGTGTCCAAGTTTTGATCCTCTGGCCCCTGTGACAGGTGCAACGGTCACTTCCTTGTAGAACATGAGACCAATTTAATTGGAACCATGGGTTCTAAAATGTGACTTCCCCTCCCTCCACCTACCACCACCATCCAGCTGCCAGAACCCAGTTTTCTGTAAAAAGGCAGCTAATGACACTTTGTGTGAGTTCACCAGAAGGCCTTTCAGTTTTTGTCTCATTTTAGTTGTATATCTCAACTAAGAAGATCAACTCTCCACATGTAAGAGTAACTCCCTCTAGTTTCACAGTTTCTTTTGAAGAACCATCCATTGTCAGTCCCTGATCCTCTGCCTAGAAAACTTATAGGAAACAACAGAGTTCAGAGTACAGACTGATTATTGCTCCTGAAGCACTGATCTTTTATGTATCTGTAAATGAGTGAAGAAGGAATGCATATTCTCTGGAACAAGCTGGCTCTACCACATGATTTGAAGTAAATGGCCATTTTATTTCATATTAGGAGAGACATGGAGCAGCTTGGCAGCAGATCTGTGGTTGGGTAATTAATCTAAGAACCATAGCTTTCTTCCACATAGAAGATTAAATACCCGTCTTTGGTCAGATCAAAGCAGACCTCTTGGACTATCTGATCTTTGCAAAAGGCCCCATGTTGGGCCAGCACAACAGTCTTTGCATGTATTGCTCCCTATGTTAAAAAAAGAGACCATTTTAGCACGTATAAATAATAAGATCTGCCAGCATTTATAACTTTTTAGGCCTAAAGTAAAACTTTACTTTCACCTGAACTGACTCTATATCAGTTTTCTACTACTAAAACAAGTTACTATCTCCCTGAGTTTGAAGAAAAGTAAATATTAATTAGGACTTGTCTGAATGAGAACAACAGCATTGCTCTTTGGGTAGTAGTATAATAAATACCATCTTTATGGAGTTTTCTTTAGGGCAAATAAAGTTTATATAGTCCATCATTCACTTACTTGCTATCTCATTGAGACAGTTTAGGTATTGATATTAACACTATGTTCTCCATCTGTAAAATGGAAAGAACCAAAGAACTTAGATGGATTACAAGCAAGAATACAGACATTTGTATGATCTGTGTTGCCAAGATGCTGCTTAGAGCTTTTAAATTTTGTAAGTTCTACATTTCACCTACCCAAGAGAATCTGGGCAATGTGTAATTTGGGCCAAGATACAAAGGCCCATGGCCAGGTTCAACTGGACAAACAAATGGAACTGGTACCAGTTTACCAACCTGGCACAAATTCTGTGCTGGTCAAGGAAATGTTTTTCAAATCATGGGGAGCCACTAGTGAAAATCCACTAGTGCTTTGATGGTGGCCTTCGGAGATACTTTTATAATTTGAAACCATTCCCATAGCAGGCCCAGGGGAAGGTCTTACTTTAGCCAACATGCAACATTAGGCAGAAGAAACGAGGCGTGGGTGGGCCCTCTTCCACATGTTTCTAATTAGGGATGCAAGAAAGAGTAGATATTCTGTGGTACTTTCCTTTCCTTCTCAGCTATGAGACAGAACAACAGTGCCTTTGTGATGACCTTTGCAGAACTGTTTACATTTGGTGACCTGCCTGAATGCTCCTGCCAGAGTGGACGCACCTCTTGGCTGACAAGGAACAGCCATGCTATCTGTTACTGTGGTAGACCTTGGAGGTCAAAATGAAAAATAAGAGGTTTCCCTGTTGTTGAGTAGTCTAAGTTAATTTTTTAAAAGATTTATTGAGGTATAATTTATATAACATAAAATTCACCTATTGTAAGTATACAATTCATTGTTTTTTAAATAAATTTGTAGAGTTATGTCACTATCACTACAATCCAGTTTTAGAACTTTAGTTGGACTTACTTTGAAAATACCAAATAATCATAATTGGAATGCAGGTCATGGTGAAGTGCAAAATAAATTTTTGAGGCTATTTTGGGCTAAGGAAGATGGCCACCCAGGAAATCATTTGAGATATCTAACTCTCAAACTTCTCAAAGTTCATGAAGCCTTGAGATTAGCATATATGTTTAGGAAGATTTTCCATATTTTTGTTCACTAAATGGTATGACCTACTTGAAAAAAACTGAGAAACTGCTTTAGAACCTATGTTACATGATGACATCAATTAATGTTTCTTGATTATAAAGAATAGGTGCAGAAGATGAGAATCTAAGCTCCCCTCAAAGAGCTTATAGTCCACTTTGAATGTCTAATCAAATGTTTATTTACTTGTCCTCTCATTTTCGAGTACTAGGTTAGGTACTGCAAACACACAGATAGTGAAACAATGTCCCTACCTTTAAGAAATAATAGTCTGGTGGCTTATATGATAATTTCAATATGATGTCATAAGTTCTGTGGTAGAGATATCAGAAAGGCCATCAGTAAAGACGTTCTAAAGGAGATGTTACTAAGAAGTCAAAGACATGGTTAATAAGTTCATCAGTTCTGCTGCTATTGCTTGAGTACCTGCCCTCTGCTCCATTTGGACAAGGCTCTGTGAGATTTGGCCCCTGCCTTCAGAGGGTTTTATAACTAGAAAGAGAAACAAGTCCATTACTACTTCCAATTAGATGTAATATCCGTGTGAAAGCAGAGAAATCACAGTGCGCTAGAAATTTGAAGGAGAAGGAAGGCTTCCCAGAAGAATTGCATTTGAGCTGAATTTTGACAAATAGTGGGAATTTGGGGTTGCATAGGTGAGAGTGGGAAGCAGTCCAGAAGAAAGATGTGAGCTTTGGATGTGTTCTGAGAACAGTATTACAAAATGGACTAATACATATATCATATGGTAAAAGATATTTCTATATATTCATGTCAGAAACAGGGAAATTAAGAGAATCACAGACTCTTCCTTTCCTTGCCTGTATCAAGGAAGGCTTCTTAGAGAAGCAGTTCATTTCACTTTGGCCATTATGCATGCTTTATGCCAAGGTGATATGATTAGTTTTCTTCTTTGATTTCTTCTTTCAGGATCCATCGTGTGGTCACCACCTACTGGGCCACCATCAAAGTACCAGTGGATTTTCACTAGTGATTCCCTATGATTTAAAAAGCATTTTTTTCACTAGTACGTAATTTGTGCCAGGTTGGTAAGCTGGAACCAGTTCCATTTGTCCAGTTCAACCTGGCCATGGGCCTATTGTACGCTGGCCCAGAAGTTTAACGTAATACTTTCAAGAAAATTTAAAAAACCAACAACACCTCCTTGAAACGTTGGTTGCCAGCCTTTGAAAGGGTAATCACTGTACCTGATTAGCCTTTGAAAGTGGATAGGAGGTCTGAGAAGAAAAAAAAGGAATGGTACTATTTGCTTAAAATTCCCAGAACCCTATAAGCTAAACCTATTTCTAAATTTAAGTTGCTAAAGACCTTGAACTGGTGGTTGTTTTGGGATATTTTAGAAAGTAAGGAATATTGTTGTCTTTCAGTCAGGAAGGAAAGAACTCAGTTGTTTCAATATTACCAAGGAAGAGTTTTGCATTTGTTTGTTTGCATGGACAGTCCACCTACTGTGTGGCCTCGTTCACGACATGGCCGACCTCTCTCTCTGGGGTCAGTGTGAATAGCTGGGCTGCAGCTGTAGCTAGAGACAATGGCCAGCACTGTTGGGCATTGCCCTTTAAGCCCCAAAGGTTAATTTCATAGTATTTAGTGGCATTGAACCTGCAAAAGAAAATGCTGCTTTATTTGGGGAGAATATAATTTCTGCATGTGTATTTTTTTTCATGAAGAATAAAGAAGAAAGATTTTTGGAAGAACATAACTTAGCCTATTGGCCTTGCCAGAAAAGCTAAAAAAGCAAGGGGTTAGTACTCTTAAAAGTGGCATGCCTTAAACGTCAGCTGACCAATAATTATTTAAATGCCGTCAGAGGGGAAATTCTCTAGACCGGGATGCTTAAAAAAAAAAAAAATCCCTGTGTGGGGAAATGATCTTTAAAAAACAAACAAAAAGTCTGTGAATTTAGTACTGTATTTGTTGAGAAGTAACAGCCCTAGAAACTGTGGGGATTTTTTTGTTGTTTTGGTGACTTTGCTTTGCCACTCCGCATGTTAGAAAGGGCAAGCTCTTGGCCACTATTTAAGGTTCCCAAATAAAATCCAGGATGCCAGGCCGGGCGCGGTGGCTCACGCCTGTAATCCTAGCACTCTGGGAGGCCGAGGCTGGTGGATCGTTTGAGCTCAGGAGTTCAAAACCAGCCTGAGCAAGAGCAAGACCCCGTCTCTACTAAAAATACAAAGAAGTTAATCGGACAACTAAAAATATGTAGGAAAAATTAGCCGGGCATGGTGGCGCATGCCTGTAGTCCCAGCTACTCAGGAGGCTGAGGCAGAAGGATTGCTTGAGCCCAGGAGTTTGAGGTTGCTGTGAGCTAGGCTGACGCCAGGGCACTCTAGCCCGGGCAACACAGTGACACTCTGTTTCAAAAAAAAAAAATCCAGGATGCCCAGTTAAATTAGAATTTTAGATAAACAACAAATAATTTTTTAATGTAAGTACATCCCAAATATTGCACTGGGACATACTTATACTAAAAAATTATTCATTGTTTATCTGAAATTTAAATTTAACTGAGCATCCTGTATTTTTTTTTGCTAAATCTGGCAATTCTACTGTACTTTTATAATAAAAAGGCTGTCCAAGGAGCCTGGGAACTTTTATGATTACTGAAAGTCACCATCAGGTTTAAAATAAAACAATATATGATCTAAAACTTTGAAAACAGAATCAGATTAGTCATACCAATGTGAAGGGAGTCTTTTCTCGTTCCTTTGTCTTGTAGCTAGCTCTGACGATCCAATTCTACTAGGAGTGGCCCTCCCGGGTGTACTCTAGCTCAGAGTCAGACCTTGTAGACCATCTGGATGGCTTCTGAGTTCCAGCTTTAACTTAGATCATCAGGTCAGAACTGAGGTTCACTTTGAGATAAAAAATGCTTGACCACCTTAGGGTGGCTTTGGACCCTCTTGAATTCTTGTTTCTGTAAAATTTCTACCTTGCCTAGTGAAGTGGGGTCTCACCAGACATGTCTTTGAGGATAATAATCACTATCCTTTACCGATAGCTATGTGTCTGACATGTGCCAACGCTTTACATACATTACCTATATCTACGCACGTGAGTTCATATTGCCTCCTAACAACCCTAGGGGACAGATATTGATATCTCCATTTTACAAATGAGGAAATGAAGGCCCAGAGAGGTTAAGTAACTTGCTGCACATCACAGAACCATTGAAAGAGCTGGGATAAACATTCAGGTTGGTCTGAGTCCACAGCCCCTTTACTAATCACTGCATTGACACATGTGGTTCCCTTAGGGCCCCACTTTTCTGCTCACTCTCAACCCCGCATGACGTGATATTGGAAACATCCCTTTCTCTCATGATTCTTTATTGGCTGGAAGGGATACAGAACTTTCTGTCTGAAATTGGCCCTAAACAATCTTTGTCCATATGTGTCACACAGCATTTCAGTAGACACAGAAATCTGGGTGCTAGAAGATTAACTTTGGAGGCCTCCTATTTTATTTGAAAATGATTACACCAATGGGAAAAAAAGCCCAGGAACTTTATTATAACAGTTTAAAATGTGTCATCATTTCAATGTCTTTAAAAAGCCTGAAAAGACTCTCAAGCATTAGATGTAAATAGCTAACAGCTTTGAGATGAGCTTACGTAGGAATCACATGATTGTTCTGAAATGGCTGTTCTTCTAAAGGCCGCGGAGCCCCCAGCACTCAGCCGGCTGTCCTGCCAAAGGTGAGGGCCTGGCCCCTCTTGCCACCCCTTGCCTCCTCCCTGCTTCCCTTTTAGTTAAGAATCTGACCAGCACCATTTTCTTTTTGAACTAACACATACTCCTCCTGGTTCGCTCCCTCTATAAAATGATTTGTCAGCATTTTGATCTCATTAAGTAAAAAGTTTTACTCGTTCCAGCTGGGAAAGTTCGTGAAGTTAGCCATTCCATCCCATCATCTGCTGTGGCCACAGTTGTGAAGTGTAAAATATCTCTATGGGTGTGGTCTACAAAGTATCCCGATAGCATTTTTTAAACTGTGGGTTATGGACCCAAGGGTCTGGAAGAATTTCTTTCATAGGGTCACACTAGAACACTGCCTCTTTCTGGTTAAAAGTTTTCCCAACCTTTCTCCTCCAACTTTCAACCCGTCTCTCATCTTTCTTTGCCCCCTGCAGGAATGTAGCGAATCTCCCTTTTCTTTTCCTCTGCACTCTCTGCATCTGTGTCCTAGACCCCCTCGTGCTGCCTGTCTCCTACTTCCTGTTTCCTTTAACCACTAACTCCTCATAGTTTTTAAAATCAAGTCCATCCAGGTCTAAAAGGAAATTTAAAACAAAAAATGAGAAACTAAAGAAAAAAAGTGGCAGTAGGAAGTATGATGTTACAATCTTCTCCCTTAGATTTACACATCTGAAAAAAGTAATCTTGTTCTATTCTCCAAGACTAGAGCAGCCCCAGCCACCCCCTCCCCCTTTCTTCTCCCTCCTCACATCTCTCTTTCCTTTTCTAATTGATCTCCCCACTGTGGATCTAAGTTAGTTTACACTTGGTAAACTTGCAAATGTTTTGTTTCCCTCCTTTTGAGTGATGGAATGCTAGTGCCACAGGGGCTTTCAGGAACAATTTAATAAGTGATGGTCTTAGAAGATTTCAAAGGGAGCTCCAGGAAGACATTATCAATAATGTCTTGCCCTTGGCATATTGTTGCCTCTAGGAGGCTCAGCAAATAGCAGCATTTGATCCATAATGTGCTCTTTCTTTGTAGCAGGAGAGGCAGCACAGGTATAGACTTTGAACAAGTGACTTAAACTCTGTGCTTTTGTTTCCCATCTGTAAAAAGGGCAAAATAATCATTCTGGCTTCCTAGTGTTGCTGTGAGGATCCAGTGAGTTAATATTTATAAATCACTTAAAACAGTGCTTAGCACATAATAAACACTATATTAAATAAATATATAAAATGAAGCAAGTAGTAATAATAATGTCCTTCTTTTAATCCATGCCTGGAGAACTATATTCAACTTCTGTATGACACCTTGACATCCAAAGTAAATCTAACTGGCAGTTTGCAAGGCTACAGGATAGCACATTGCATAATTTCACTCAAGGATTTCGACAATTAGGCCTTGATTACGTTTTCTCACTTGTGTTTTGTTCAGACTGATTGACTGATTATTTCCCATTCAAACTCCCATTCAGATTTCCTTCCCCATCCGCTCCACGTGTATCAATTGCTCTTGCAGTCTTTGCCTCATACTGGCTGCCAGCATGTGTGGCCCTGTATTATTGGGTATTTATTTAAGTACAAAGTCTTTCTCTTTTACGCCACAAGCTTCTTTCGAGGGATGAGGCCTGCATTTCTCATGGTTGTCTATTGTTCCTGTGCCTTGCACATAAGTGGCGCTCTATCACTGTGTTTTGATTGGCTGATTTGAGTTTGTACAGATCAGGAAACAGTTGACCTAATATAGCTAAGTGGCACCTAATAGAATCTTGCCAATAAGCCCCATAGATGCACTCTTGTTGAAAGGTCATTGTCTCCCTGATTTGTGTTAGGGAGCCTCTAGTGTAGGCCTGAGTAGAAGGAAACTTCAAGGAAAGCCACCTTGAAGTTAGGGGTACTGGGGGGAGTCTTCAGGGATTTGACTGTGAGACGAAGAGGAGGATTGCCTACAGGCAAAAAGCTTAAGGCGTTGGCTTTGTATGATTACCAGGAATGCTTTTAGGTAGCACCCTGAAAGGTTGGTTAAAAAGGGGCAATTGTATAATGCACAGGGCTGCCTCTGAGTATGCTCCAGCTTTGCCCTGTCTAGAGGGAAAGGGACTAACCCAGAGGTTGAGAAATCACAGCACCACTGCTAGAAGGTGTGCAGGTGGGAGCAAAACACCCTCTGAAAATCAGCCAGTAGTGTGCCAGGACTCATATCCTGTGTAATTGCTGGTGAATGGATAAATAAAATTATGTGGGCGAAACTGTTTTCTAAAAGTAAATTCCTGTACAATGGCATTATATGTCTTTACTCTCATAAATATGTTTACACAAACCCACACGGCTATGTAGATCTCACATGTAGGAGATAAAGTTGGAAAACACAGTTGGAAGAATTAAAAAGTACTGTTTTTTTTTCCCCATTGTGGAGTGGCTTTGATGTTTGTTAGATGTATGGTTTTAATAACCTTGACCAGTAGATATGGTGACTGTGAAAATTCCAAAAGGAGAAGTGAGAACACAGAGAAGGAGACATCTCTTCTTTCTAGGGGTAAGCCTTCCCAGCAGTACTCAGCCCAGAGCTGTTTTTCCTCCACGGGGAACACAGGGACAAGATACGTAGCCCTTTCTGACCCAAAGACAGGAACACCCAGGGAGACCATGGGATCTGGAAGCGAGAATAGACTGGAGGGATGCAGTGTCCATGACGAGACTGGTACTGGCTTCGAGCTGGATGGTCAGTCAGTCTGAGGCAGCTGAGCATTGCTGCCAGTGCACCTGTGGGCAAGGTCCCTTAGAGACGCAAAGATGTGAGCATTCATTCATTTGTTCCTTCATTCTGTAGCAACCCTTTATGTAGCACTTATTATGTACAAGATACTGGGATGAGCCCTCACTTGTGACCTCACTGGGCATTGAGTCCGAGGCCTTGGCAGCTAAGGGTGGCGTTCCTTAGGGAACTGGGAGGCCTGCCAGACAGGAGGCACACAGTACAAACTAGAAAGCCCTGGGGAAACCTAGCCCTGCATCAGAGAAAGTGATACACAAATGCTCAACACCCAGACAGTGGAAGCAGAGGCTGAAGTATTTTTCTGAGAGTTCAAGCTTCACTTTCAACCATGATATTCAGGTACTAAGAGAACAGGCGGAAAAAGTCCAGAGGCCCTGTTGACCAGGGCACACCATTGTGAATCCTTCGAGATTGCAAAGACAGCCAGGAGCAGCAGGAAAAGAAGCTGAGAAAAGGAGCCATGACAGGTATCTCCAGTCACCAGTGGCTAGAAGAGTTTGCTAACCTCTTAGAGGATCATAAACAAAATCACACCCATAGTTGTAATATTGTAATTTATTTTATAAGTGCCTGCCATATCAGTAAATTGTATGTAGTTTACTTACAGTGCTATTTTGGTGGCTCTCAAATAATCTCTTGTTTTATGTTCTAAAGTCCACTCAGATAGTTTTAGAATGGACCATTTGAGTCTGCGTAGATTCAACAAACCATCTGCTCCCAATCTGCATGCCTGGGCAGGGATGACACTTGATGAGCCTCCCAGGCCTCATCTCACTGACTCTGTTCGTCCCCTGTTATCATGGGCACCACAGAGTTTTATAGCAAATTGCACAGTAGTTTGTCTTTCCAGATAAATTATGTGCTTCTTGAGGGCAGGTACCCTATCCTGTTCATCTCTCTAACACCTGGCACACAGTGAGATCCAGAACCGGGACTGGCCCATTTTGGATGTGCCGGCCTCATACAGTTCTAAGCTGACACAGGACTCGATTTGCACATGCTTTGGGTTTCAAGTGGCATCTTCTAATGATATAAAGGACATCTTTATAACTCTTCTCCTTTCATATCATGTAAATAATATATTTAAGATATAAACTTGTGTGTTTCATGTTGTAGATTAATGTTGAACATAATTTTTCCTTCTAGAATATGCCTATCTTTTTTACCACTTTACATTTTCATTCCTACCCATTAGTTTTTCAGAGTCTCTGGATCCCTGTTCAAGTTTCCTTTTCCCTTGAAGTTTATATTAATATCACCTCTCAGGCTGCTTTTGACCTCTCCACTTGTGCTCTAGTTCAGTGGTGCTTATGCTCTGCCCTAGTTATTCCTCACATAGACCATATGGTATTTTCAGTGCACATGAGGCATTACCTGCCTATCTCCTTCCTAGCGTTTATGCCTTCTTCAGGGAGAGCTCTGTTTTATGTGTCTCTGGGTCTCCCATAGCAGCTAACACAGTGCCCAGCACTCCATGAGCTGCTCAACAAGTATACTCTAATATAGTTTCATTAGTGAAGTGAGGCGGTTAGGAGCAGGGATGAGCATTTGAGTGGGACTACCTGGGTTCTAATCCTAGCTCCTTCACTAATTATTTTTATGACTTTGAGCAATCTGCTAAGCCTCCCTGTGTCTCAACTTCATCTTTAAAATGAGAATAATAGTAGTACCTACCTTATCAGGGTGTTTTGAGGGTTAAATGAATTAAGATATGTAAAACACTTAGCACAGTGGCTGGCCCATAGTGAGAGCTATCCTCGTCAAAAACAGCCATAGGTGTTCAGTATCAGAAGTTGGGAGTTTGGATAAAGAAAGTAAATTCCTCTAGGTTATATTTGTGTGACATCTGAACTAGAATGAGCCTCTTCAGGTTCCTCAGAGTACTTTGTGCCCTGACCTTTTTCTACACAGGGACTATGTCTGCATCCATATTACATAGAACATCTTGATTAAGAGTATTTTCTTTTAACCTTTAGTCTTTGACCTTTATTTGTCTTTTGGTGTGTGTAGCAGGTATGTTGCTTTCACCGGATTCTCTAAGGGGAAGTCCATGACCCAAAATATTAATAGCTTAAAAACCACTGAGGGAGACATTGATGTTCTATTAAGAAGAGTGAGAGGAAACCCAGGGACATGGTAGAAAGGCACACTCAGGATACCCAATTGTGGCTACCCATGGCACTTACCATCCTACTGTGCCATAGAACTTAACTCTATAATTTATCTTAATAAGTGCTTTAATGGCTCCCTATTAAGTGTCAGGCACTGTGCTAGGTCTAGAGACTAGAAAAATGAATGAGGCATGGTTCCTGCTATTGAGATGCTCAGTTACAGCAATTTCTTTTCGTCTTTTATTAAATACTAATGAAATAATTTTATTATTCATTAATGAGTAAAACTTGTCTCCCTAATTGAACTTGCTTTGTGCTTAGTACTGTCCTGGACACATTTACCTGCAGTGCTATTTGCCCCACTGTTACCCAATGAGAAGAAAGAGTGACAGGTTGTAACGACAGGTAGGGACTTGAGGAAGGTGGAGAGAAGGCAGCAGGCTTGTGTCAAGAAAGCCAAGCAGTTCTTGTTCCAGCCCGCTCGGGATCTTTGACTAGGTTGTAAGTAGAGGACTGAAGGCTTTTTTGGTCATAAACCTCCTTATCCCTAGGCTTGGCCTGTGTTCAACTCTAATAGAAACAATAGTAAATGTCAGGAGTAGACATAAAATGAGCGCAGGTTGCCATTAGAACTTTTTCTATAACCTAATTACTTTTCCTTCAACCTAATACATTGCACATTATATCAGCCAGGATCCCATCAGGAAAGAGAAGGCACACTTAATTTGGATGATTCTGGAGAAACTTTAATAATCAAAGGAGTACTTTCAGTGGAGTGGATGGGGTACAGGGAAACCCCAAAGGTAGGCTTGTGTAGTACTCCAGGGCTAATTATGGTGGCGCTCCATTAGTACCCCTAGCCTGAGAAGGTAGGGGAACACACTGGCTTCTGGAAGCAGGAAACAGAGAGGGCTGTATGGCAAGGACTGCCCAGCAAGATCTGAGAGCTTCTGTCCAGAGGCGCACCAGCCCCTCGCACAGCGCCACTCTGCTCTCCAGTCTCCTGCTGGCGCCCCTCAGTGGCCAAACCCAGAGAGAGTCCTGTCAGTGTGATGAACACAGGACAGGTTCTAACGGCAGGGAGCAGGTGGAAGATCTAGAGTAAATCTGGAGGGACACACAGAAAGATATCTGCAAACATGCTTTCACACTTGATTTTAGAGTAGGGTATGTTTTTTAATTTTATCTGTTTTGGCAAGCTAATTTTTTGATAGGTTATAAAATATTTCTGCCATAGTAATTACACCATCAATTTGATGATCTCAGATATTTTCCCCAGTGTCTTAGCAGTTTGGCCCCCTACCCCTTTTTTAAGGGAAAAATGGTATATGAATTAGCCTGTT
>NW_012150840.1:8846581-8854216 GCF_000956105.1 Propithecus coquereli
TTTACCTTCTTCCACAAAACAAGGAGCAGATGATTCTTCAGAATTTTTTTTTTTTTTTTGAGAAGTGTAGAATTAAAGCAGAGATGTCTGACATAAAAACAAACTGCTGAATCCTGGTTTTTTGCAAATAGAGTTGTTCCATTTCCCCTCTCATTTTCTCTGCACTGCTTTCTTCTTCTATGCTTAGGCCAAGACTATATTACCTTTGGAGACATCTAGCATGATGCTTCCCAAACCTTTCTCAGCCAAAGACTCCTTTGGAAATCCAACTAAATTTCCTGGTTCCCTTTTGCTTTTAATACCAATGCCCATATTACCCAATGAGGTTATTTTTATTACTTACAAATATTTTTATAATTAACTTAAGACCCAACAAGGAACCAAAGGTAAACAGACTGTAATTATTTCAAGTTCTAACCACTGTGAGTGGATAGTAATCTTTGAGAAGGTATTATTAAAACACAGTATAAAACAGACATAAATTAAATGTCAACTTATAATTACAAAGGACTATCTGTAACTATAAAAGGCAAAATAAAGTAGAATTTAAAATTTAATCACCATGCCTTAGTAAACATGATTCTGGCACATTTCAGCACTATATTTGTGTTTTAGAATAGGATTTTGTCTCCTAATTATTCACTGATATGTGTTCATTTTACTATCATATCATACTAACAAGAAGCCCCTTAAGTCATTTTCAGAAGGTAGGGAATTTACTGGAACAGCTATCCTACCTTTGCCTAGAGCCCCATAGGCACTCAGTTCCCTATGGAGCCTTCTGTCCCTCTTCCCTTCCCATAGACCTCATATACCTTTATCCAGCCTTGTTCTGTGGCCACCCTGCCTATTTTACTGAGCTTCTCTAAAGTCACTGCAAAATTCTGATCAGAACTTTACTGAACTAGGGAACAAAGAAATGCTCATTACAGGCTTTAAGTATATGCTGCTTCTTAGATATATGGGAGCAATTTCTCTAATTCTTAGGTTTCACTCCCTGAAATTACACAGAAAGGACTGTATCTTCTCAACCCTTCTCCCTCTATCCTGACCCAACAAACATTTTATCCTGTGCATTGCTAGGCAATGCTACTATTGTCCTTAAGTGTTTGAGGTCTTGTGCTGGTAATGAGCCAGTAGTCAGAAAGCTAGCCAGTGGATTTATTCTTTAAGCCTCTACTGATTCCATACTACATATCACAGACTATGCTACTGCAGATGCCTGAAAGCCATGAGGAGACACTGAAAGGGCTATGAATAGAGGAGTGCTGTGTTTTCTCCTGCCCAGCTCCCCCATCTTTTGAAAACAGCACCTCACTTTTCTTTTGGGGAACTACCCCAACCTACTCTCCATCTATGTGGTTCACATGGAGCTGCCACCACCCTCCCCCTCCAGAAGTTGGCTCTGAACCTGAATCAAACCAAGCGGAATTTCAGTGATTGGTTTAGGAATGAATATGTGACCCAAGCTGAGCACAAGAGAATCCACCACAAGAGTTTGGCTGGAACTACCAGGAAAGAGGAGCCTCTGTCTGCCAGGGTCACTAAATTGGTAGAATGTAATCTTGTAGCCACCACTTTGGAGGAGCCTGCCTAAGAATGCCAACACACTGTAACAGAACAGAAAGATGGAGAAAGACTCATTCTCATCACTTGGTCATGTGACCAATTAAGTCCACTCCCAGCCCTACCTATTGTTTTGCTTATGCCAGTTTTGCCTGTGCATTCTGTCACTTATAAACTAGGCTCCTGAGTAAAACATCCCCACATCTGAGAATTCAACAATTTCTGGGACTGCCAGTCCCATGGAGGCCCCAAGCGACTAGAAAGATACTAAGATCAGCTTGAGAGAACTACAGAGTATCTTTCCTTTGCTTTGGAGAGCATGATGATACACATACAGAATTTGGGAATTCCAGGAGGAAACTTGGGACTGATAACAGGGTATATTTACCAGCTCTGTGTGGCACCTGTGATTAAATATGTTAAAACCCTGTGGGGTCTAGTTTTTACCTTAGAAAAGACCATTCTAAATGATTTGAGGATTTTTCACTTTTAAAGAAGTTAGTGTTAAAAATATTTTTTTGATAGCATAAAAGTTCAAAGTAAAGAATCAATTATGTTGGGGAGAAAAAAACACTTTAAAATCTAACATGGTGCTAGACCATGTTAACAGGAGCCTGGCATGAAAAGCTGAGTCACCGTATTCAGCATTAATAAGACACTTAATAGCAAAGCTCTCATTCAGCTACCATGCCCAGCTTGGGCCTCTGCATTTTCAGAGGATGTGGAAAGCAATTGAAATGATTAAAAGCATGGAAAATCACATCTCTGAAGAGCGATGAAAGTGGACTATTTAACCAAAAGAAAAGAAGATTGAAGGGAGAAAATAAGTGGTACTTATATATAGAAAGAGTTCTTATAAAGAAAAAGGTGGCCAGATGTTTTCCTCCTCCACTGAGTATATTAAGAGAATATTGCCTTAGACTTTCATTTATACAAAAGAAGGATTTTTTCAAGCAGATGGGCTTCTTGTACTGGGTGTGAGGTTGGACTAGATGGCCTTTAAGATTCCTATTTACTAAGGTTCCAGATTACCAGATTCAGGATGTATTCATCAAAAGAGTTATGAGCCAGGTGCAGTGACTCAAGCCTATAGTCCCAGCTACCCCAGGTGCTGAGGCAGAAGAATTGCTTGAGCCCAGGAGTTCAAGGCTGCAGTGAGCTATGATCAGGCCCGTGAACAGCCACTGCACACTAGCCTGGGCAACAGGGTGAGACTTCATCTCAAAAAAGAAAAAAAGAAAAAATGTTGTCAAACCACCTCCTGCACATCCTATAAGTAAGATGAAGAAACCCTGGCTGGTTTGGTTCAGATGTAGTTCTGCCCAGGATTTACTTCCAATACTCACAACATGCCTATGAAGAAGCAAATACTGTGTGTAGACAAATAGCACATCAGCAAAAAATAATCAAATACAAAAACATACTCGAGGTAAAATAATGATAAAATCTAGGATTTCTGTTTTCTGCTCTTTCAATTTAGCTATTAGGCAGTGATTCAGAATTAGTTTATCCCTTAACTAGATAAATGAGGCAAATCATGGGAAAGCTTAGCATTGAAGCAGTGTTTTTGGAGAGGTAGAATTTAGTGCATGGGTTCCGTACAGAGTCAAGAGCACTTAATGTCAGCTTTACTAGGTATTTGGCATATTTGCTACTGTAACTTGACTAGTCTAATTTGGGATCCAGAAACTTGAAACTAAGACTCAGAAAAATAGATTTTACTTAGGGAAATAATTCTAGTTTTATATATGGAAAAGGTATTCTAAAGAACAATAGCTTTGGCATTATTACTGCTTGGATGAATCTAGGCTTATTTAAAAATTGTAAGTTTAAAAAAACCTAAAGTCTCTATGTTGCTCCACATTTTTCTATGCTAATTGGGCCATTTCATGAAGTTTTACTATGTGGCGACTCAGGATGTTTTGTGTAAATATAAGCACCCCTGACTATAGTTTTCATGCATCCACATACCTACTAATTAGCTCCACAATTGGGTTCGGCAATTTCCCAGGCCACATTGCTTAGACAGTTTCCACATGTTCCACACCAATAGTCATTTCCCCTTCATGGAGCCTACATGGTCACTTAAAAGTAATTTATCTGGGAGGCTTCCAGCCTTTAAGTGAATCTGCTAATAACAGAGGTTGTCTGACTTCACCATGAGTTATTCTGAATAGATTCAACTGATAATTTCTAGGTTTGTAGTTTTCAAGTTACAGGGAATAACTGGGAAGAGAGAATAATATCAATTCTGCAAACATGTTTTTGAAAGTATTAGGGGAGGGTCTGCTGAAGATAATGATTTTAATGGAAAGAGACCTTACAATACCCCATTCATACTCATTTTCCAATTGAATTATGCAAAAGAATCAATTTACAAACAAAAACCAAGCAAGCAAACAAAACACCCCCGAACAACATCTAAAACCCAACTTCCAAAAGGAGTTCACATTATATGCTTACTTTTTTGAACTGATCCATAGAAACAAGAAGCTGGTTTCTGAGTTTATTTCCACACTTGCCCTCTGAACCCTGTCTTGTTGAAAGATTCAGGATATCAGATTCTCTCCCATAATTTCCTTTCAACAGAACTTACTGTATTACCTACCCATCCCCCAAATATAAATGGCAAAAACAGCTGGCTCTTTTACTCTTGTTATATACACACAAACACAAATGAGATACACATACATATGTATAATATACATCTCTGCATATATAAACACACACTTTGGTCATTTATTTTTTTAACAGAATAAAGGTCATTAATCAAAATACAATTCATTTTAACAGTTGAGGCTTGACATGAGATCATTATTTCAAGAAAACCCAAGGAAACTAAGCTCCCTTTCATAGTATTGTTTTCTTTCTAAACCTCTGTAGGGTGCATGGCTCTTCTCCACTGAGAAAGTTTGGGACAGCACCGTGGAGCAGCCTCCTGGCCTACGTGTTAAGAGATCTAAGTTCTCTTGGGGAAGGAACTTATACCATATATTCACTTCACAGAAGAGAAGATTTTGCATGTGCTGTATTTCAAATCTAGGCTATCTCTAGTTAGCCCTAGGACAAAGGAAACAAAAATATTCCCCCCTCTTTCTCAAAAGAAAAAACTGAATTGCAGAGAAATAAAGCTAAATATCTTTTTCTTATTCCAGTTCTGTTTGGTTTCATCTTTTCTTTAACATTTTGTAAGCTGAGAAGAAATATTTTAAAATCATGTGTGTAATCTTTTTTTCAAAAGTTCAAGAGTCCAGAATTTTTCTCCTTCATTCTGTGATTCCATGAATGGTAATGAAATGGCTGGTTTATGTTTCTCTTTCCTACTGACTAGGAAATCGAGGTGTGGAGTAGCAGAGAGACCAGGACAATGGCTAGAAAAATAAAATAGAACCCAAGGACCCTGTCCACAACCTACCCACCCGGCTGAGTTCTGTTCCTGAATAGAATGCCCTCACCCTTTCTGCTGCTGTGTGTAGGTTCTGCCACGGAGTCAGCCAGCAGATTGGGTGTCCCCTTAGCCCAGTCAGGACAAACCAGGGGCTCCTATAACCTATGACCTCTAGCCTTAAGAAGTTAGGCATATTTATATCATAATATATAAAGAATGCCTATAAATCAGTAAGAAAAAAAAGCACAATAGATAAATGGGCAAAAGGTATAAACTGGCAGTTTTTAGAAGAAACCTGGGTGTTTAACTTTTCAAGTCATTGAGGAAATAGAAATTAATACAAAAATGAGATACCACTCTTATCTATCAGTTTGATAAAAAAAAAAAAAACCCCTAAATGTTGGTGAGCATGTGAGGAACAGGAACTCACACTGCTAGTGGGAGAGGAAATTGGTACAGTCGCTTTGAAGAACAGTCTAGTTAGATATAAACAGGCATAAACACTGCAACCCAGTAACTACAATCTAGGTGTGGGACTTAGAGATACCCTATGCTTCACAGATACGATTAGTACAACAAAGACTGTATTTATATTTATTTCAAAAGGCTAGAAAGATGAATACCAAATTCTTTTTTCAATTTATTTTAAAAAAATTGATAGACAACATGTTTTTATCTTGTACAACATTAATGTTTTGAAGTTACATGTACATTGTGGAATGGTTAAATCTAGCTAATTAAAGAAAGGTATTACCTCACACAGTTACCATTTTTGCAATAAAAGCATATAACATCCACTCCCTACATTTTTCAAGAATGTACCATATTATCATTAGTCACCTTGCTATATAATAGATCTCTTGAAATTTATTCCTCCTGTCTAACTAATTCTGTATCCTTTGACCAACATCTTCCCATCCCCCAGCCCAACCACCCCAGCCTCTGGTAACTACCATTCTACTCTCTACTTCAGGTTATCAACTTTTTTAGATTCCATATATGAGTGAGATCATATGGTATTTGAGTATTTGTCTTCCTGTACCTGGCTTATTTCACTTAACGTAATATCCTCCAGGTTCATCATTTTGTTGTAAATAGCAGGATTTCATTCTTTTTTCATGGCTGAATAGTAGAGTTGACCCTTAAATTAAACGAGGGGTCAGGGCATCAACCCCCACACAGTCAAGTCTACATATAACTTTTGACTTCCTCAAAACTTAACTACTAATAGCCTACTGTTGACTGGAAGCCTTACTGATAACATATTAATACATAATCAATTAACACATATTTTGTATGTTATATGTATTATATACTATACTCCTATGATAAGGTAATCTAGAGAAAAGAAAATATTATTAAGAAAATCATAAGGAAGAGAAAATATATTTATTGTTCATTAAGTGGAAGGGGGTCATCATAAAGGTGTTCATCCTCATCATCATGTCAGGTAGGCTGAGGAGAAGGGGTTGGTCTTGCTGTCACAGGAGTGGCAGAGGTGGAGGAGGTAGAAGGGGAGGCAGGCACACTCGGTATAACTTTTATTGAAAAAAAATCTGTGTATAAGTGGACCTGCACAGTTCAAACCCATGTTGTTCAAGGGCCAACAACCACAATTGTATTTCATTGTGTATATATACCACATTTGCTTTATCCATTCATCCACTGATGGACCCTTACGTTGATCTCATATCTTGGCTATTGTGAACAGTGCTGCGATAAACATGGGAATGCAGATATTCCAAATTCTCAATAGTGGTTGTCAATGGAGGAAGACGTGTAATTGGGGTATTTCAACTTGATATATAATAAATATATATATATATATATATATAAAAGAAAAACTGAAGAAAATATGGAAACAGTGTTTGTTACATTTTTCGCTGTACTTTTCTGCATTTAAATTTTTTTGAAAATTAAAAAAGAAGGTAGCCATTCATGCCATTAACTAGTACAGCTGGTATATTTTAGTCCTTCAGTAATTTGCATCTTTCCAGTCCTGAAGCAATTGGCTCTCCTTTATGATACTAACAGGTTTCACCAGGACTAATTCACCTGTCTGGAGCTGATTATAAGCTCTGTGAAAGTAGCACTGATAAGGCCTGACAACATGGGAAATTGTAGGAGAGACCTGAAATTTTATTATTTTTTTCATAGCATTTCATAGAGTTGGAAAATAGCCTCAGGAATCATCTAATATAATTCCTTTATTTAAATGGAGAAATTGGAGCCTTGGGAGTCTTGTTCAGATTCACCTGACTAATTAAAGGTAATGTAGGGCAGAATCTGTGACTACTGATTTTTCAGTAGCAAAAGTATTGACATATGGGAATTAATGAAAGTTCTGCAGTGCCTTCACCATCGATAATCAGGCACCCACCATGGGTTTGGTATTGTGGAAATATCCATTAGGCCAGCAACACTTTAAGAGACTAGAAGGACACAGGTGAAAAGTCTGTGTGGTCACTACATTCAAGAAGCAGAATAGCATAAAGGTTAAGAGCTTTATCAGGAGCCACACTTTCTTGGGTGTATATCCTGGCACTTCCAGCTGTTTTACCTTGAATAAGTTACTTAACCTTTCTGTGCCACCATTTCTTTAACTGTAAAAGTGAAAATAATAATAGTAGCTATTACAGGGATTATTCTGAGGGTTAAAAGAGTTAAAAATACAGTATGTG
>NW_012150840.1:8855101-8857653 GCF_000956105.1 Propithecus coquereli
TATTCCATAATTTGGGTGTTAATCTTGCTGTCAGATGAATACAATCAACTTTTGGACTCAACTTCTTCCTGTGCAGGGGGGAATTTCTGTACCAAATTCCCACATAATTGCCTCTTTTGCACACACTTACATTTTATTTTCATTTGTGCCTAGCCTAGCCCACACAACCTATAATTGTCCAGCTAAATAATGTTTTTAAAGATTTGATGCTTCCAGGCAACAAAATGATTTAGATTTAGAGCTTTAGGGGATAGTTTATTGATATGTGAATCCAACCTGAATACCCCTTAGAACCTTAAATCTGTTCAAGACAGATGATTGAAGTTGACCACAGTTTGCTCAGTGTGAAAGTAGATGCTAAAATTAGCCATTACAGCATGCAGCTTTGTGCAAGTGGCATGCGCTCTTGCATCCTATGTTTTTTTTTTTTTTTCCTCCGCCATTGGCCATTGTTATCTTGGTCCAAGTGTTCTTTTTCCTTTGATTCCTAGCTTTCTGCTACCTGCCACTTGTTATTCCACTCTCCACTGAGCTTTTCAGAATTTCACCTTGCCTAGTCTCTATCCCAGATCTGCTGAATGAGAATCCCTTGGGACAGGGCAGGGGTGTTTGTGTTTTTAAAAACCTCTTCAGGGCATTCTGATGCTCAGCCTGAATTAAGAATCATTCTCTTGCCAGGTGCAGTGGTGTGTACCTGTAGTCCCACCTACTCAAGAGGCTGAGGCTGGAGGATCATTTCAGCCCAGGAGTTCAAACCCAGCTTGGGCAACATAGTGAGACCCTGTCTCTAAAAGAAAAGAAAAGAACCACTCTCTTATTGCCTAGGTTAGAAATCTCTTGTTTGTTTGTAAATAATTGAAACCTACTCGAACTGTCCTAACAAGAAAGAGAAATTTGCCATGCCATAAGGAATTGGGAGATTCTCACAGAACCCTAGGGTATGAAATCCAGTTGGGCTTCACAAAAGACTGGAGCACTGACAAGGATCCAGAGACCTAGTCCCTGCTCCCCAGGTGTAGCTCTCTGTCTGCCTGGCTCCCTTCAGGGCCTCACGGATTTAGATTTCTGCTTCTCTCTGTATAGGTGCTTTCTTCCTTTTCTCTTTCTCAGCTGGCCACTTTCACTGCCTGGCGAGCACATGGCCAAACATGGTGCACGCCCGGTACCCAAGTTTGTATGTCCTTAGTTCAGCTTCCCAGCCCAGGTGGACTAAATTCCTTAGAGAGGAGCTGATCAGCATAGCACAGGTGATGAGTCTGCCCTTTAATACAATCAGATAATATGGTTTAAATATGGCTGCCATGTGTGGGTTAAGATTGGAGGCTATTTAGATATCTCAAAGTGTGTCTTTATACTTGCAATATCTTCCATCAAACCCCAGATCTATACCAATAATGTTTCCAATTTCAGCTTCATTGATGATATTTTCACTTTTAAGGAAGGTGAAAAGCAACAATTTCCACACATTGGGGTTGATTTAATCTTGCAGATGCCACTAAGATGAACATTGAATGTACTGTTCTCTTTTTGTGCTGAGTTCTCCCTCTTATAAATATGAATCAGTCTAAATGTTGAGAAAATTAGAACCTTGGGAAATCTGCCTCTCCTAAGAAGTAAAAGTTGAAAGGTAGTAGAGTAAAATAGCAGTCTAATGGCACAGTCATTTTCTGTAATGTATATAATTTTAATCATCACAATAAAGAATGTTTAAAGGAATTGAGGTAGTTTAATCACAGACAGTGCTGAGATGTGACCATATAATGATCTTTTACGGAAAAGGTTGCTGTTTTTTCTTTGTCTACACACATAAGCATTAAGAAAAAAAAATGCTTTTGGGAGGAATGTAACATAGTGCCTGGCACATGGTTAGTATTCAATAGCATTTTACTAATAGTGCTTACTTAGAAATATTTATCAGAAGTAACTTCCAGGTGGTTTTGAACCATTGGAATGAGTTTCCAAGGAAAGTAGATAAATTTTTTTCTTTCCTTTTTTGCTTTTGTTTTTTTTTTAACCATTAAAGGAAACCAGAAATATTTCACCCCAAAATGTACTTCTTTGACATATTTTGAGATGGCTATTCAGAGGGTCTGGCAACAGGAATAGCCCTGCCAAACTGCCTTTTGCAGAAGAGTTTTTCATCTGTAGAGAAAATCTACTTTGGTGAAATAAACAGCCAGGCTTTCTCTGCCCACCCCCTCAACCTTGTTGGGATCTAGGAAGGATTGGCTCTTGGAAGAGAGAGACTGAGAGTTTGTCACATTTGAGGTTCTGACCAAAACTTACTCTTTCTGAGGGCTGCTACCTACGAGGTTTCACCTCTATAACAAGACTGCCTTTGCTAGCCACGCCTTCCCTCTTCTCTCCCTCCCAGAAAGGATCTTGCCAAGCTCCAAGCCTCTATTCTTTCTGTTAACCTCAGGATGGTATAAAACTTCAACCATCTGTCCTTTTCTTTGAGTTTTTCAAATTTTGTGTGACTCTCATGCACATCTGTACACATTAATTAATTTCGTATACCTTTTCTCCCATTAATCTGCCTTTTGTCAGTC
>NW_012150840.1:8862064-8865152 GCF_000956105.1 Propithecus coquereli
TTGATTCCATACCTGCGCTATTGTGAATAGTGCTTAAATGAACATGGGAGTGCAGATATCTCTTTGACATACTGATTTCAAATCTTGGGATTGCTGGATTATATGGTAATTTTATTTTTAGCTTTTTGAGGAAACTGCACAGTTTTTCAGTAAACAGGGTTCCCTTGTCTCTATATCCATTTTCATCCAATTTTTATCTTTTGTCTTTTTTTACAATAGCCATTCTGACAACAGGTGATATGTCATTGTGGTTTTAATTTACATTTCCCTGATGATTCATGATATTGAGCAATTTTCCACATATCTTTTGGCCATGTGTATTTCTTCTTTTGAAAAATATCTATCTGTTCTGGTCCCTAGCCCATTTTAAAATCAGATTATTTGTTGTCTTTCTTTAGAGTTGTTTAAGCTTCTTACATATTTTGGTTATTAACCTTTTATCAGATGTATGGCTTGCAAATATTTTCTCCCAATCCATAGGCTGTCTCTTCTCTCTGTTAATTGTTTCCTTTTTGTGCAGAAGCCTTTTATTTTGATGTAATTCCATTTTTCTGTTTTTGCTTTTGTTTTTTTTTTAACCATTAAAGGAAACCAGAAATATTTCACCCCAAAATGTACTTCTTTGACATATTTTGAGATGGCTATTCAGAGGGTCTGGCAACAGGAATAGCCCTGCCAAACTGCCTTTTGCAGAAGAGTTTTTCATCTGTAGAGAAAATCTACTTTGGTGAAATAAACAGCCAGGCTTTCTCTGCCCACCCCCTCAACCTTGTTGGGATCTAGGAAGGATTGGCTCTTGGAAGAGAGAGACTGAGAGTTTGTCACATTTGAGGTTCTGACCAAAACTTACTCTTTCTGAGGGCTGCTACCTACGAGGTTTCACCTCTATAACAAGACTGCCTTTGCTAGCCACGCCTTCCCTCTTCTCTCCCTCCCAGAAAGGATCTTGCCAAGCTCCAAGCCTCTATTCTTTCTGTTAACCTCAGGATGGTATAAAACTTCAACCATCTGTCCTTTTCTTTGAGTTTTTCAAATTTTGTGTGACTCTCATGCACATCTGTACACATTAATTAATTTCGTATACCTTTTCTCCCATTAATCTGCCTTTTGTCAGTCAATTTTCAGTGAACCTTCAGAAGGCAAAGGGGAAGTTTTCCCAGGCCCTGCACCATCTTACCACCATCTTGCATATATGGGATAGCCAAAGACATCCATGACACTTAGCTTTCTAAGAGATCTAAATCTGGTAGGGGAAGTAAAATATGAAAGCAATGGGCAGCACTCTGCCTTTGGTGCTCAGAGATCTCCCCATGCTTTCACTTGTCTTGTTTCATCCTTATAGGTTCAGAAGTGGGAAATAGGGTTCACTGTATATGTGAACAGTTAGAGCATCAGTCATTCCTACAATTTAAAATTCTAATTTTGCTGATATTTTCACCTTCAGGAAAGATAAAAAGCAAGGATTTCCACATGTCAAAAGCAATTTAACCTTGCAGATGCCTCTAAGGTGAGCTGGGCAGAGAGAATGTTAAGGTAAAGCCCACTGTTAATGATTAAATTAGAATCGAAAATAAATTTGATCTCTTTAAAGGACAACAAGAACCAAGGTGACTGTATCTCAGTAAATTATAATTCCAAAAAAAATGCATGATGGATAAAATAAATCATAGAAACATAGTAAAGGGTTGAGCTATAATATGATATTATAGGAAAAATAAAAGCTAAAAATGATAATTGATAAATGATACTGTATTAGAGTAGCTTCATCAGTAAATGACAGGTCATATATGGAATAACTGACAATTCCTAGAACATACCTTACATCATTAAAGCAGTAAGCATCTTCATCAAGTTTTGTGAAGGTCTGAACCTTAATTTCTTCCATCAAAGCTAAGGTAGAAGCAGTCTGTAAGTAATGTTTTAAAGTAATTTGTAAATTTATGATAAATACAAGTGACAGATCCAATGGAATCTATTGGCTAATGTAATTGGGAAGTCTAAGGGGTGGATCTAAACAGGTTTCCAATAATGTCATCATTGTTCCCATTGCTCTTTCTATAATATCTCTCTGCTCTGCTCTTCACCTGTTGGTTTTATTCATGGCAGGTTTTGTCACATGGTAGCAAAGCATCTTCTCTAGTCCTTATCACTTAGGATCTCATGAAGCATGAGATTCTTTCTCTTTCCAGCTTTAAGCCAGTGCCCTCAAAAAGAGTCCTATCAGCCCAGTGGATCACTTGTCTACCCTGGTGGCAAGAAGACAGGGTCCCCAAAGTGGGGCCGGGGCATTTCTCCAAAGAAGAGGAAGGCTTCTGTTATCAGGAAAGGGGGAAGGGATGTTGGGCTGGCAGAAGAACATATGTCCACCACTACATTACACAATCACACAAGGTATACTTTCACATCTTGTGGCAAACAAAAATACCTTTGCTAATGAAAAAGAAGTGTGGCTTGAAATATCGTGTGTAGTGTAAGAAGAAAAATCACGGTGACTTTTAATATTTTCTCCAGTCCCCTAGGGTACAACGAATTATTACTTCCTCTTTGCTCCTCAAATATTTTGCATACCCCTAGACTCTATCACATGATTATCTTTCTAACATTGGCCTATCTTCCAGAAATAGAGTGTGAACATGTGAAAATAGAACTTTGTCTTTTATCTCTTTATTTCCAGTGCCTAGTCCAGTGCCTGGAACACAGAAGCTACTTGATGCTTATTGAATAGAACTGAATTCTGTCATATCTACTGCTTAAGTTAATTTAAAAAATAAAACCTACTAGTCAAGGGCATAGGGGAAAAGTCCTTACTCTATGAGGAAGGGTTTTCCCTAAGCCACTCTTGGCCTCTCTGCTTCTTCATCACTCCTCCCTAGGGAAAGTGGAATGACTTATCTGACTGATGAGCCTGGGATAAGGAAGAACTTCTCACATTCAGGTGTTGTCCTCCACCAGCCATAGAGGCTTGCTGGCCACTGCCTAATCCAGTTTTGGGGAACCCCACTGTTGCTGTGCATCCATACCTTATCTCCTACCTACTCACTCACTCTCTCTGTCTCTTTAATGAAGAGTTTAGCTTTGAATTTAATAA
>NW_012150840.1:8866163-8887296 GCF_000956105.1 Propithecus coquereli
TCCATAGGCTGTCTCTTCTCTCTGTTAATTGTTTCCTTTTTGTGCAGAAGCCTTTTATTTTGATGTAATTCCATTTTTCTGTTTTTGCTTTTGTTGCCAGTACTTTTGGGATCAAATCTAAAAATTTGTTACCCAGACCAATGTCATGTAGCTTTCCCCCACTCTGTCTCTTTTGATGGGTTCAGAATTCAGCTGTGGAAAAGGTGTATAATTTAATGGTCCCCTCAAACCTCACAAAAGAGTTTCAGGGAGATCCTGTATTTGTCTTTGGATATGTGTAGAAAATAGATTAAAAACTAAATGTGTTGCCATTCTCTGTATTATTTACTTATATCCCATCTTTTTCCAAAACAGAGTTAAGGTGGCTTCATCTTTGGCATGATACTCTAACCCACGACATTCAAAAGCCACAACAGCAGAAAAAGAATTTTCCAACACACCCTGAAGCACAACTTCATTTGATATGGTTTCCTAGCCTAGAATATAATTAGGAAGGCACTGATTCCTTATTGTTGTTTTTAAGCAAAAAAGATCCTATTCCTCCTCCACTATTCCTTCTTAAGGTGAATAACTCCACTAGTTACCTGGTCACCAAACCAGAAACTTAAGATCAGCTTAACTTCCTCTCCTTTGTTCTGCCCCTTCCCTCAGCCACTCATTCATTAAGATTTCCTCCTTGATACCTTTCTTATTCAGCCCTACACCCACTGTCTGAAGTCACCCCTTGAATTTCTCTCACCTAGAATAGTCCAGCAGTCTCACTCTAGAGTTCTTCATTTCCTCTTCTGCACCATGGCCAAAATGCTTTTTCTAACATAAAATGTGATTGTGTTGCTTTTGCACTTGAAATTTCTCAGTGTCTTTTTACTGTCTCTGGGATTTAATCCAAACTCCTTAGCATACCCAGAGGGACCTCAAGGATCTGGCAGCTGCGAGTTCTCCAGCCGTATCTCTCTGAATGGTTTCCCTCTCGGCCTCATTTCCCCATCTTCTCTCTGCCCCCAAAACACATACACTAGAGCCATTGTCAATTAGTCAGAGTACTTCTTATGGTCTAGGCTATTTCACATTTTGGAGTTGCTTTTGCTGTTCCTCTGCCTATAATTTATCCCTTCCCACCTTGCCTTTCCCCTACCCCGAAGGCCGGTACAGCTTTCAGAACTCAACCAAAGTGCCACCTCCTCTCTGGAGCTTTTTTCACAACTCACCCTCAGAAAGAATCAAGCATTCTTTTCCTTGTGTCCCCTTCCCTGCCTTGTAGTTCTCAACACAGTTTTCGGTTCTGTTTTGTTGTTGTTTTTTTTTTTTTCATGAGTTGTTTGCAAAAGTGTTTGCCTTCACAAGACTGAAAGATTACAGGGACAAAGTCCAAATCCTGCTCCTTGTGTTTTCTCTAGCACCTAGCATTGTACCTGGTACTTTAGAAATATTCCATAAAGTTTTGTTGACTAAACGCGTGTTATATATGCACGAAAGATTAACAGTTTAGAAATTTTTCTTAGCAGCATTCCTTTACTTCCTTTAACTTTGGGGAATAGATTTAGCTCTTCCCACAAAATGTTTGGGGGTCCCCTGCATTGCAAAGATTTGGCTCTAAGAAGCAGGTTTGGCCAGGTGTAGTAGCTCATGCCTGTAATCCCAGTACTTTGGGAGACCAAGGCAGGAGGATCACTTTAGACTAGCCTGGGCAACATAGCAAGACCCTGTCTCTACAAAAAAATTTTTTTTAAATGTAATAATTAGCTGGGCCTGGTGGCATGTGCCTGTAGTCCCAGCTACTCAGGAGGCTGAGGCAGAAGGATCACTGGAGCCCATGAGTTGGAGACTACAGGGGGCTATGACTGTACCACTGCTGTATTCTAGCCTGGGTGACAGTGTGAGACACTGCCTCTAAAAAAAAAAAAAAAAAGAAGAAGAAGAAGGAAGAAGAAGCAGCAGTCTTATGAACAGATCAACAGCAGCAGACTTTGCCTACAGTAGTTTCAGCTACTGATGTTATTAATAGCAGCCTTTGTTCCTTGTCTGGTGCAGAGGGCTGTTGGTGGTCACTTTTGGTCTTTATTGTAACACCCACACATAGTAAAGATTGCATGGGAATCCAAAGCAGAAGCTATCTGTGTGGTTTGAGAGAAGACTTTAAAGCTTTAGAGAACCTCATCTTTCTGGAGCAATTTAAATGTGTACCACCCCAGGGCAGGGATGGAATAATGAATTTTTCTATTCAGGCCCTGAAAATCAATAGGGCAAGAGCGAAATCAAACAGTGAAAAATGCTGGGAAAGTCAGCAAGTACCAAGTGACCATTGTATGGACCATGGTCTGGCAGGGCATGGAGAAAAGTTAAGTGAAAAGGACACTCCCTCAAAGAGTTTACAGTCCAAAGCTGTTAATGTCACTGAAATGAATACACCTTCTGTACCAGACTCTGATGATAAATGTAGACTACTTTAATTTTTAAAAATTATATAAAAATGTAAGGTACTTTGCAAAGCACAATTTTCTTAGGCCTGCCATGATAGCAAGAACAGTTTATATTGACTGAAAAGTGAAGAGTCTATAGTATACTCATGGTCTAAATCAGAGATTGCAAGCTGGTGCCCACTGGGCTACAGTCATACAATATTTTCAAATTCAGGAAATTTTTAATAAAAATTAAGATTTCTTACTTGTGGTTTCTTTGTGATCTCAGGTGTAAATGGTTCATGTATGACTTGATGGTTTGAGGGAAAACTGTACAAAGGCATTCAACTTTGAATAAGTGGATTCTGGTATAAGTACAAAAGATATTTAACTCACTTGTGAGCTTCTAGGCATAATGCATATGTTTGTTTAAAAACAAAAAAAGCAATTGAAGATTAACATTGCCTTTGTCTCATACTTTAAATCGGGCATCAACAATGCTTTTCTACAAAGAGCCAGATGACAAATATTTTAGGGTCTTCATTGCAACTACTAACCTCTGCCATTGTAGTGCGAAACAGCTATAGACAATATGTGAACAAGTAAATGAGCATGACTACGTTCCAATAAACTTCATGGACACTGAAATTTGAATTTCGTATAGCTTCCACATGTCACAAAATATTATTTTTCTTTTGTGTTTTTTCCCTACTATTTAAAAGTATAACAGTTTTTCTTAGCTCACAGGCCACATAAAAACAGGAGACAGACTTCATTTCATGCATAGCCCAAATGAACTTTGGCTGATTTTGTCATTGCAAAATCTTGGTTGCAGGCTTTTTAGACCTGATTAGCCCAAAAGGAGCAAGCTAGGATGTTCTGTCCTCTTTATAGGGCAGGGGAATTCTCCTTTCCCTACTTTTTCATATTCAGAGGGATCTTGGTTGATATCCTGCTTGAATTTGGAAGAGCCAAGTTGCTCACCTTGTGTTTTCCAAAGCCTTAAAAGCTAGTCTGCATTTCACATGGCCCAGGTGATGAGTGAGCCTTGTGTTTTCCATGAGGAACCTTATCCCTTAAGCATCTGTATCCCAGTCATACTTATGCATGGAAAGGCTAAGTAAAATCTATTAATATCCTAGCTAGAAAGAAAACTATAAAATTACACATATATGCAAGCTTGTGTGTATTCTGCAGTTCAAAGTGTAGTCAGCAAAAAAGCATACATGCTATTGCACTGGGAGGAAATCGGTGTCTTTGAAATCAAATACCCTGCCATTGGCGTATCCAAGCTTGAAACCCGGCTGCAGCTTTTAGCTTCCACCACATGTTTACATTGGAAATCTCTCTGTGCGCATATAGAGTTTGTTCTCTTATGAAATCATGTCTCTAGGGAAGGATAATTTAAAGCCATTTCCGTTTGTTATGTCTGAGCTGAACTAGACTATTAGGGCTTGTTAACGCTGGATAAACTTGAGCCCTATAACTGCCTTCATCTGCAGATTATAGATCTGTCCAACAAATTGCATTCTGATTTTTTCAGAATGATGGCTAAGCAAGCAAGGGCCTTTTAATTTGTTTTCTATCACCATAGTTGTCTTAGGAATCATAGTTTTGACTTTCATGCTTACTTGGTATAACAGAGATGATATTACTCTTGAATGGGCCAAATCCAGAAGTAACTGAGACACTAACTTACATCTGTATGTTACTATAGCAGAGCAAGCAAAGACTAGCAGTCAGAAAACTGCTGGCGAAGCATCTTTCTTCAGAGCGTCTCCCTTCCCCCAGGCTTAGCATAAATCAGTGTTAGGTCCACTGAAATACCGTGTGTGGTCTGCATTTAGAAATTTCATTTGAAAATTATATTGTGGCAACCGTGAGGCAGATGGATAAACTAAAACAAGTTTTCTTTAGGCTAGTGTTAAGTGAATAGAATTAAGTGCAGATAGACAGATTCCCTGATTTAGTGAAGGGGAGGTAACGGTTGCTCAGGATCTCTCACTCCCTCTGCCTCCATTTCTCAAACCCGCTGAACACGCTTACTGTAGTGCTTACATTTCAGTATTTGGCTTATTATCATTCTCCATTTTAGATAATGGAACATAGAAATCATATCTGTTTGACTTCTTCTCTGAAAGAATCTAGCAGAACTGCCAGTACAACTTCAGTAAAGTCATAAATGGCAACAGGCAGTAGTGTGACTATACAACATGGTGTCTGTTAACTCTAGGAAAGGAATCCAGCCTTATCATCAGTGGCTCCACTGAATTCAAGTTTTTTCAATAAACTTGTAGAAGGCACTGGCCTAAGCCCTGAAGTTGGTGGGATATGGAGACAAATAAGACACAGACCCTGTTCGAAAGGTGACTGTGTATATAAAGCACCCTTGTCCAGACCAGACTCAAAGAATGCCAGAAATAAAGGACAGACATTGGACAGTGGCATTTTGAGTGAGAACAGGGTTTTAACTGGCAGGAGAGAAATCTGCTAGACTAAAGGAACAGTATGGATAGAAATCCAAAAGTAGAAAAGTACAGAGCATGTTGAGGTAATATGGAAATAATTCTTTGCCCTCCTGCCCCTCCTTCCTTCTTTCCCTTTTTCCTTGATTCAATAATTATTTAATGAATGCTAGAGTAAACCAAACAGACATGGCCCTTGCCCACACAAAGCTTATGGTCTAAATAGAGGAACAACCATGAATCAAAGAAGCCCAAAGTAAATAACAAATTACAGCCCTGAGCCTTACCTCAAAGGAGAGGGGTGCATTGGCTAAGAGAGAGCATTACAGGAGAATCAAACATACTTTATGGGCCTTTACTGAAGGGATGTCCTGCAACCTGAAGGGAGAGCAGGCATTGCTTAGAGGAGAGTGTTCCATGGAGAGGAGTCAGCGTGTACACAGCACATGCGAGAGGCTGCAAGAGAGTGAGGGTATGCCCAGGTTAGACCAGAGAGTCAGGGAGCAAAGGGAAGCCACTGATAGGTTTCAAGCAAGAGGTAGGGTAAAGTGATGGGATTTGCTTGTTAGAAAGATCACTCTGGCTGCAGTGTAGAGAATGAATTGGGGAGGTAGAGAGGGAGTCCTGCTGGGAGGCGGATGCAATTGTCCAGGGGGGATAGTCTGGGTTTTTACACTGGGGTAATAGGGGTGGGGATGAAGACAAGGGAATTCATTCAAAGGCTGATTTTGAGCTTGACCTTGGATACATTGAATCTGAGGCATCTTTGAGACTGAAAAGACATTCCAGGAAGCTATAGGAGTCCTAGAGCTCAGTGAAGAAGTCTGGGCTGCAGAAAAACATTTGGAAGTCATCTCCCTGTAGGTGATAATTAAGTAGCAGCCCTTTCCCTTTAAAAAGTTTAGATGCTGATAATGAATGTGGACAAATAAATATTAATTGAATGAATGAATGATAGATTTGATTAATGGATGGTATTGGGTGAGGAGAATGCACAGAGTAACAAGAAGACTTAAACAACTGTGTGGTGCTATATTTCTCTAAGTATTGTCAATTGTGATGATGGCCAAAGTGAATTTATTTTCCCTGTGACCAGGTCTGAGGCCTCCTATGATACATTCTGAAAGCTGGCAAGAGCCTGGGAAGTGACCAGGCCACCCCCTGGTCCACATGGAAACACCTCTCTTAACCCCTTCTCCTGACCAGTGGATGGGCTCTAAGAGTTCACACAGAAGGTAGTTGTTTGGATTGTAGAACACTTTTCCCAAAAGAAGCTTCTAGGTTCCTAGGCTGATGCCACCATAGACCCTAACTGACCAAGGTCCTTTCTGTGAGACATTACATTCAATAGGACCTTGGGATGCCAGGACAGGTTTTCCTCACTGCTGCTTCAGGCATGGGCCTGGACTTTTCCCCAGCCTCCTCCCATCCCACTTGCCAGGCAGTAGGAGATATGACTTTCTACCTTGTCACTGGGAGGGGATTAGTGACCTCAGAGAAGGAGCTCCAGGGGCTGCTAAGACACCTACCAGTGTAGGTTCCCTGAGGCTCTTCTAGGTCTGTGCCTGAATCCATTCACTCTGGCCTGCCCGTGTCCCTTGCTTTTAACTTGTAACAGGTGATGATCTGGTGGGATCCAGGGAAAGGGTTTGATGGGGAGAGGGAGGGTGGCACTATTTCCCCCTGTGTTTAGCCTACAGAGTATAACCATAAAACTTTTTCTTGATGCTCTAATTCCTGAAGCAATTACATAGCTCATTGGATGTTTCTAAGGATTTTTATTATTAGCAATGTCAGAAAGCAACTTGAGAGCAGAACAGCCCCCTCTGGGCCTCTTCCCTAGCCTCCCCCTATTTTGTGTAGTTTTCCTTAGACCCAGGATAAAAACACATCTCAATTTCTGAGGACAGTCCTGGTTTGCAACTGGTGTCTTGGTATAACTGCCAGTAGCATCCCTTTCCCTTTAAACAGTTTAGATGCTGAGTTATGGTCACCCTACGTAACCTCATAGTAAAAGATAAAGTAATGCATTGGTAGCAATGGTGGATTTGCAAAGGACTTTATCTGCATTTTAGTGAGAGGAAATGAGCCAGCAGAGTCACTTCCTTGGTATTTTGTCCCAACAGCTGGACTGGGCCTGTATGTGTGTAGGGGTGGGGGAGGGGTTAGGGAAGGGGAGGGCTTATGGGAAATACTGGAAATGGGAATAGGATGTTGTTACAGAGATATAACCAGATCTGCCTTGGAAGACTCACACTGGCACTTTGGCAAGATGAAGTGAAGGACCAGGGTTCAGTAAGGTGGGTTTCTAGGCAGCTATGGAATCAACAGCAGAGAGGATAAAAATTTGGAGGCAGAGGTGGATCCAGGTCCTAACAGCACCGAGGGTGGGGTTTTAGGGGAGGGGCCTGAGCCATTGTTGTCTGGTTGTTGCAGTAGGGGTAAGGGGAATGGCTCAGGAAGACCTTCCCTGTGTTCATATAGCTATGCTTCTATTAGAAGCATAGTTCTAATAGTTTTGGAGCAGTTCAGGCTGTCCACTGGTGTAACCATATGGGGTACCCCAAAGCCCATGGGTCTCTGTGGGATGTACTTAAATCACATGTGCATACTATAGGAACCACCTGTGATGTTAAGCAAACAAACATGTGATCCTTTCTCATTACCACTTCCATGAAACAAAAAGTGATTTAGAGTTATTGACTACAGTGGTAATGTTTTCTTGACAAAGAGATTATTTATAAAGTTATAAAGAATATTAGAAAAAGGACCCATAGTCACTACTATTTATGGTGCTATATAGGCGGAATGCCTACTATAAGAACTTTTGCATCGTCCAAGAATGTTTTAAACTGGAAAAATGAAGTTTGTCACTCCTGGGTACTCACAGTATAAAAATCCAAAGATTTTATGCTGTTTGGTGGGGGAGGTGAGTTAGGTTGGCCCTTGGGAAACTGTGGGTTAGTCTCAGGGCTCACTCATGATTTGGGTAAGAAAAATAAAAAATAGTGGACTCAGAAATGAATTTTAAATTGGGAGTCCCATTTCAACTCTGAGGTTTGACATGCCTATGTACAAGCCTTTTTGCCTCAGTGTGACTCAATTTCCCTTTCTATAAAAGGAGGAGATAACCCTAGTTAATACTGAGTAGTATTTGAGTACCTTTTGGCATTTAGGAAAAATTCCCGTGAAGTGAGCTCTCTGACTGAGAAGGACCCTATCTTGTCATGGGAGGGATGCAGGCAGCTGCCCAGTAGACCCTACTTCCAAATAGGAGAGATGGCACTCTTGCTTTGGTGGGACTAGTGCAAATGCATTTTTAAAGTCCTATTTATTATGTTGCCTATTTTCAGAGACACAACTTTTTTGTTTAGCTTTGAGTTGCATAAAGAAAACATTAATACAAATTTTATTGAGTGATAGATTAGCTCCAATACCCTCAAAGTAGGGTGAGCATTTTAAAATTCACCTTAATATTATCTAGAACCCAAAGGATTTGTCTGAAAAGTTTAACCCCTCATTTTGTTATTAGCTTCATTCTCATTCTGGAAACAACAGAAAGTAAAGTAGACGTTGGCCTTGTGACTCTGTTAGATTCTCCAATTTTGATCCACCCATGTCACCTGGAGATTTTCATTCACCCTGTTCTATTCCTGATCTTAACAAACACTTTCTAATATCATCTGGCCATGGTTGTCTTTCTGGCAAATACCTCTTCAGACCCAGACTAAATAAAATTCATGGGAATTGCTGGTCACTGTTTGGAATTAGTCCAGTGGTTTGGGATTTTTTTTACCTCCAAAATGAAAATAGAATTCTTGTTACTGTTTTCTCATTTTAAGAAAGACTGAAAGTACAAAGGAAAAATGGAAAAGTCAATTTAAATCATACTGCTGAGAGAAATAACATTTTGGTGAACAGCTCTCCAATCTCTCTTAGAATGTACACATTATTAGGTTGGTGCAAAAGTAATTGTGATTTTAGCATCATTGAAATTTGCTGTTTGATATTGGAATACATTCTTAAATAAATGTGGTTATGTTATACATCATTTTAATGTGCATTTCTAGCTTCATTTTTTTGCTAATGCTTATTACTTGCTGTTTATTTTATATTTGTTTTAGACTATGGAATTGATGTTAAACAAAAAGAAAATTCGAGCAATTTTCTTGTTCAAATTCAAAATGGGTTGTAAAGCACAACAACAATGCATTTGGCCCAGGAACTGCTAATGAACATACAGTGCAGTGGTGGTTCAAGAAGTTTTGCAAAGGAGACGAGAGCCTTGAAGATGAAGAGCACAGTGGCCAGCCATCGGAAGTTGACAACAATCGAGAGCAATCATCAAAGCTGATCCTCTTACAACTACATGATAAGTTGCCAAAGAACTCAATGTTGACCATTCTGTGGTCGTTTGACATTTGAAGCAAATTGAAAAGGTGAAAAAGCTCAATAAGTACCTCATGAGCTGACCAAAAATCAAAGAAAATTGTCGTTTTGAAGTGTCATCTTCTCTTCTTGTATGAAACATCAATGAACCATTTCTCGATCGGATTGTGACGTGTGACCAAAAGTGCATTTTATACAACAGCCAGCCATGACCAGCTCAGTGGTTGGACTGAGAAGAAGCTCCAAAGCACTTCCCAAAGCCAAACTTGCACCAAAAAAAGGTTATGGTCACTGTTTGGTGGTCTGCTGCTAGTCTGATCCACTACAGCTTTCTGAATCCCAGCGAAACCATTACATCTGAGAAGTATGCTCAGCAACTGGATGAGATGCACCACAAGAAACTGCAGCGCCTGCAGCCGGCATTGGTCAACAGAAAGGGCCCAATTCTTCTCCATGACGATGCCCAACTGTCAGTGGCACAACGAGCGCTTCAAAAGTTGAACGAATTGGGCTACAAAGTTTGGTCTCATCCACCATATTCATTCACCTGACCTCTCGCCAACCAGCTACCACTTCTTCAAGCATCTCGACAACTTTTTTGGGGGAAAACGCTTCCACAACCAGCAGGAGGCAGAAAATGCTTTCCAGGAGTTCATCGAATCCCGAAGCACAGATTTTTATACTATAGAGGAATAAACAAACTTATTTCTCATTGGCAAAAATGTGTTGATTGTATTTGTTCCTATTTTGATTAATAAAGATGTGTTTGAGCCTAGTTATAATGATTTAAAATTCATGGTCTATAACCACAATTACTTTTGCACCAATCTAATATATCTATATATGCCATTTTTAGAAAACAAAATCATATTGTACTGGCTGGGCGACCCTTCTTCTGTTGTGGACAAATCTTTGTCCATAAATAAAGACTGACCCCATTAATTATAGTGGCTGTATATAATATTCCGTGAAACAATTGTGCCATTATCCATTTATATATTTCCAATAATTGTTCATTTAGGTTTTTTCTATCTTTTACTATCATTAAAAAAATTGTAATGAACATCCTTTTATGTCCAGATTTCCAAACTTTTCTAATTACCTCCTTGGGATATATAGGCATACCTCAAAGATATTGTGGGCTCGGCCGGGCGCGGTGGCTCACACCTGTAATCCTAGCACTCTGGGAGGCCGAGGCAGGTGGATTGTTTGAGCTCAGGAGTTCGAGACCAGCCTGAGCAAGAGCGAGACCCTGTCTCTACTAAAAATAGAAAGAAATGATCTGGACAACTAAAAATATATAGAAAAAATTAGCCAGGCAACGGTGGCGCATGCCTGTAGTCCCAGCTAGTCGAGAGGTTGAGGCAGTAGGATCGCTTGAGCCCAGGAGTTTGAGGTTGCTGTGAGCTAGGCTGACGCCATGGCACTCACTCTAGCCAGGGCAACAGAGTGAGACTCTGTCTCAAAAAAAAAAAAAAAAAAAAAGATATTGTGGGTTCAATTCGAAACCACCACAATAAAACAAATACTGCAACAAAGTGAGACACACGAATTTTTTGGTTTCTTAGTGCATATAAATGTTATGTTTACATTATACTGTAGTCTGTTAAGTGTGCGATAGCATTATGTCTAAAAAAATGTACATTAATTTAAAAATATTGCTAAAAAATGCTAACAATCATCTGAGCCTTCAGCAGCACATATCTTCTTGTTGGTGGAGGGTCTTGCCTCCACGTTAATGGCTGCTGACTGATCAGGGTGATGGTGGCTGAAGGTTAGGGTGGTTGTGGCAATGTGACAACAATGAAGGTTGTTACATTGATTGACTCTTTATGTCACAGAAGATTCCTCTGTAGCATATGATGCTGTTTGATAGCATTTTATCCCCAGTAGAACTTTTTTCAAAATTGGAGTCAGTCCTCCCAAACACTGTTATTGCTTTTTCTATTAAGTTTATGTAATATTCTAAATCTTTTGTTGTCATTTCAACAATGTTCACAGCATCTTCACCAGGAGTAGATCCCATCTCAAGAAATCCCTTTCTTTGCCATCTGTAAGAAGCAAATCTTCATCAAGTTTTATCATGAGATTGCAGCAACTCAATTACATCTTCAGGCTCTACTTCTAATTCTCTTGCTATTTCTACCACATTTGCAGTTACTTCCTCCATTGAAGTCTTGAACTCCTCAAAGTCATCCATGACGGTTGGAATCAACTTCTTCCAAATGCCTGTTAGTGATGATATTTTGACCTCCTCTCATAAATCACAAATGCCCTTAATGGCATCTAGAATGATCAATACTTTCCAAAAGTTTTTTAGTTTACTTTGCCCAGATCCATCAGAAGAATCACTACCTGCTGCTGTAGCCTTATGAAATGTATTTTTTAAATAATATGACTTGAAAGTCAAAATTACTCCTTGATCCACAGGTTGCAGAATGGATGTTGTATTAGCAGGCATGAAAACAACATTAATCTCCTTGTACATCTCCATCAGAGCTCTTGGGTGACCAGGTGCATTGTCAATGAGCAATAATATTTTGAAAGGAATCTTTTTTCCTGAGTAGGTCTCAACAATGGGCTTAAAATATTCTGTAAATCATGCTATAAACAGATGTGCTGTTATCTGGCATAGGCAGAGTAGATTTAGCATAATTCACAAATCCCAAGGATTTTTGGAATGGTAAATGAGCACTGGCTTCAACTTAAAGACACCAGCTGCATTAGTCCCTACCGAGAGAGTGAGCCTGTCTTTTGAAGCGTTGAAGCCAGACATTGACTTCTCATCTTTAAGCTCTGAAGGTTCTAGATGGCATATTCCTCCAATAGAAGGCTATTCTGTCTATATGAAAAATTTGTTGTTTGGTGTGGCCACCTTCATCAATTATCTTAGTTAAATCTTCTGGATAACTTGCTGCAGCTTCTCCATCAGCACTTGTTGCTTCACCTTACACTTTTATGTTATGGAGATGGCTTCTTTTCTTAAACCTTATGAACCAACCTCTGCCAGCTTCCAACTTCTCTTTTGCAGCTTTCTTACCTCTCTCAGCCTTCATTTTTTTTTTTTGGTAGAGACAGGGTCTCTATTGCTCATGCTGGTTTCAAACTCATGGCCTCAAGCGATCCTCCCACCTTTGCCTCCCAAAGTGCAAGGATTACAAATATGAACCACCATGCCCAGCCTAACCTTCATAAAATTGAAAAGAATTAGGCCCTTGCTGTGGGTTATCCTTTGACTTAAGGGAATGTTGTGGCTGGTTTGATCTTCTATCTAGACCACTCAAACTTTCTCCCTATCAGCGATAAGGCTGTTTGTTTCACTTTCTTATCATGCATGTGTTCACTGGAGTGGCACTTTTAATTTCCTTCAAGAACTTTTTCTTTGCATTCACAACTTGACTAACTGGCTCGAGAGGCCGAGTTAGTCCTAGTTTTGGACAGTCCCAGCTTTTGACATGCCTTCCTCACTAAGCTGAATCATTTCTAGCTTTACTGTAGGAGATGTATGACTCTTCCTTTCACTTGAACACTTAGAGGCCATTGTAGGGCTATTAATTGACCAGTTTCAATATTGTTGTGAATCAGGGAATAGGGAGGCCAAAGGAGAGGTAGAGAGATGAGGGAATGGCCTATCAGTGGAGCAGTCGGTACACACACAGCATTTATCAATTAGTTCACCATCTTATACGGGCACAGTTTGTAATGCCCCAATATGATTAGAATAGTAACATCAGAGATCACTGATTACAGATCACCACAACAGATATAATATTAATAATAATGAAAAATTTTGAAATATTGTGAGAATTGCCAAAATGAGACACGAAATAAGCACATACTGTTAGAAAAATGGTACCGATAGACTTGTTTGATTTGGGGTTGCTGTAAACCTTCAATTTGTAAAAAATGCAATATCTGAGAGGCACAGTAAAGTAAAGTGCAATAAAAGGGAGTATGCCTGTATTCCTGAAGTGACATTGACAGGTTCTATGCATGTCTCAATGTTTGTGTGTATTGCCAAACTGCCTGTGGGGAGTGTATCAGTTTGCATGTCCACAGTAGTGTCTGCAAATTCTTGGTCCCTCATCCTATTGCCGACACTGGCAGTTAAATTTTTTTTCAGTCTTTTGAGTGAAAATGACATCTCCTTATTATGTTTGCTTTACTTTGATTACTAGAGAGATGGAGCATCTTTTTGTATGTTGATTCCTCAATTGTATTTCTCCTATTGTGACTTGCTTGTTTGGTCCTGTCTGAAAACTCTGGGAGGGTTATGGTCTGGTTTGTCCATGGAATGCAGGATCTGGGCTATAAATTATTTTTTAGTTGGATTGTATGATATGAAAGCCTATGGTAAAGAAATATTGACAAATCATTAGAAAGATATTTTAAGAATATCCTGTTTTAATGATTAACCATACCATAGAATTTGAATGTCCTTAACAGAAGAAGAAATTCACAATACTAACTGGAGACACGCCAATCCTAGAGAAGGTAGTACTGAACTGTGCCCCTCTCCTGCAGCCGCAGCATGTAGTGACAGCATTGCTGGAAAGCTCTCCTAATTCGTACTACCCCGCAGAGGAGCAGCTGCAGTAGTGGAGCACTCCCAACCTGCTCCACACTGCCATAGGCCAGCCTCTCCGAGTTTTATGATGCGTCTGAAATGGAGTTTTACTGCATCCTCCCTCCACCTTACGAAAAACCACGGGGAGGAAAGAAAAACAGAACCCACCAAGAAGAACAAGCAGACCTGTCCGAGGGTGGGGAATTGGCTTCTCCATAAGGCAGCGGGAGAGTAAACTACAAAAGATATAAAGCACACCTTGCTTTAATCCCTTCCATCCGCCCAGAGCTCCCAGAAAGCTCATAAAGTCTCCCTTTCTGGGTGATTGGATTCCTTTTAGCTCAGGGGCAAGCAGGGCATTTTGTTGTTTTGGGAGAGGGCTCCAGGGAGCTGGGGAAAAGGAGAATGGCAATCACTGGGGGAGAATGAAAACTAAGTCCCCTCTCTGCTGGCTTCAAGGCAGTGAGTGGTAAACACAAACAACTGCTCCCTACAAACATGGGGGTGGAGGGGCAGTGCTGGGTGGCCAGGCCAAGTCAGCTGCCATTAGGCAGGGCCCTGCAATTCCTAATGGCAGTTACTTCCCTCAGAAGATATATCTGTGAGTGTTTTCACCTTTTGAGGGCTCCTCTTGGCTACCCCAAAGGAATCATTTTGAATGCTCCTGGCAAAAATGTTGCTGAAAGTTGTGGGTGGTGTGTTTTTTCTTTTTCTAAAAAGGGTGTTGGTTCTTCTCTGCCAGGATTTAGAAGCTAAAACTGTCTGTTCTTTTCGTTTGAAATACAGACTCTGGAGACCAGTCCTTTTAGACACTGAAAGAAGGAAAAAGAAAGGAAAAAAAAAAAAATCTTCCAGGTTGCCTTTGGTCTGCATACTTTTTGCTTGTTTGCTTTTAACCTTTCTCAGTGTTTGCAGGGTGCAGGGCACTCAGCCTCCTCAGCCTGGGCTAGGCTCCTAGGCCTCAAACAAGAAACACTTAAACAATCAAAACAATTTATTTGGCAGTTAAAAGAAGAATCTCCTAAAACTATGTCTAGCCTTATTCGTTTTTGAACTCTTGGTGAAGGCAGAAGAGAACATGCACTTACTTGTTCTTCTCTGTTCTATGGCCCACCCACTCTGACCTTCTCTTATCCTTCCTCAATCCCTCTTCCCCAAATACACACGTACACTGAGCTGCTTCCCAGCTCAGAGCCCACATATGCCTTTCTAGCCTCTATGCCTTCGCAGGCGCTTCTCCCTCTCCTGAAATGCCCTCTCCCCACCCTTCTCTGTGTGAAGTCCTCCTCGCAATAAAAGGCTGTTCTAAATGCACTGAGCTTCCTCACTGGGCACATCTTATCATTCTTTCTTTTTTTTTTTTTTTGAGACAGAGTCTCACTCTGTTGCCCTGGCTAGAGTGAGTGCCATGGCGTCAGCCTAGCTCACAGCAACCTCACACTCCTGGGTTCAAGCAATCCTTCTGCCTCAGCCTCCCAAGTAGCTGGAACTACAGGCATGCGCCACCATGCCCGGCTAATTTTTTCTATATATTTTTAGTTGTCCGATTAATTTCTTTCTATTTTTAGTAGAGGCGGGGTCTCGCTCTTGCTCAGGCTGGTCTCGAACTCCTGAGCTCAAACAATCCGCCCGCCTCGGCCTCCCAGAGAGCTAGGATTACAGGCGTGAGCCACCGCGCCCGGCCTCATCATTCTTTCTATGCTTCTTTCTTTCGTTGGCTGGCATCCTTGAGAGCAGGGCCCAGCCTCCAGTGTCTAGCACAATACCTGTGGTAGTAGTAGCAGCAGTAGTATTCGTATCAGCAGCAGCAGTAGCAACAGTAACAATTACTCTTACTAGTTGTATGCCATGTGCTAGGCACTGTGCTAAGTCTCATTCATATGCATTGTCTCTAATCCTCCCAACAACCCCACATCATAGTGAAATTAGCTCCATTTTATAGATGAGGAAATGAGATTTTTGTGAGGCAAAAAGTTGTGATACCTTTCCTCATCCATCAAAGGATCATAGCTGACACTCAGAGGACAGGCTGACATGAAAAAAGCAAAACAAATTTGTTTAATCAAAGTTTTACATGACATGGGAGCCTTCAGAAATGAAGACCCAAACACCCAGGGAAAACTGTCTATTTTTATGGTTAGGTTCAATGAAGAATGGACAGCTGTGTAGAAATGTGATATGATCTAATGGTAACAGACTGAGGGGTATTTGTTCAGATTCTTCTTGGCCTTCCTGTAGCATTCCTTTGTCTCGGGTATGGGGCAGGACCCCTCTGGAATGAGGGTCTTAAAGGAGATAGGAAAGGAGAGAGAGTGACCTCTCTAGGTTTTATGGCTTGCTTTGGGGGAGAGGGGTTCTAGTTTCTATAAACTACCTTGGGGAAGAGGAATTCTGGTTTCTATGACTCCCTTTGGGGGAGATGGGAGACAAGAGGGCAGGAGGAGGGCAGGAGAAGTTCAGAGAGAGACTTTGCTTCTGAGACCTTTTAATATTCTTTAGTTCAAAATAGTTAGCATGCCAAAGCACCATACTTTGGGGTATTGTTTTCTGAGCCCTGACATTTACAAGTTAAGAAACTCACCCAGGATCACATAGCTAACAAATGGCTGAACCAATGTTAGAAACCAGGTCTTACTCATTTCCACTCTATTTTAAGACCTCTTCTTAGGTGCTCAATAAATACCTACTAAATGAATGAACAGCTATTAAATTGTTTTCTGAGCCAGGGGAAATATTGTCAGGAATTTCAAGAGCCACAGCTTTTACACTTGGTCTCTTAGCTTTGTTCCCTAGGGTGTTAGTCCCCTTTTCTGCAGCATCCAATATCATCTTGTCTCCTTCTTTCCTCCTACGAGTCATATCCTTTCATCATGTTTTAGCTCTGGGGTGTAGAGACAGAGAAAAGGGAGAGCCTCCTGGTCCTTGTCCCATGTATCTTCTTTCCTTGACCCAGTCCTGGTTCCCTTGAAGTCTTAGTTTAGCCCAAATAAATTAGGCTAAACAAAAGAAGTCACTGCTGTATAGATCTAAAATGGTTGAATATCAGCACATCATATGGTTCAAACTAATACAGTGCATCTATCAGAAGCCATAATAAGATGCGTACAAACTTCCCTCATGGAATTGTTGTGAGAATTAATACATGTAATACATATAAAGGACCTCTAGTGCCTGGCACATAGTGAGCTTTAAAAAAAAAAAAAAAGAATTGGCTCTTTTCATTATTTTTATTAATCCTTGACTGGGGTACTAAAATTCCTAAATGGGAGTGAGCCATGAGAAATACATTGAGTAATATTAATAATTATTACAGCTGCTAATATTTATTACTATATACCAAGCACTGTTTTAAGGATTTCTTATATATTAACTCATTTACATTAACTAATTTTCATAGCAATCAGATGCTGTAAGTATTATCATCAGCCCCATTTTACAGGTAAGGAAGTAGAGACACAGAGAGGTTACATTGGGGAGTTGGGTTCAAGTTTCTGGTTCCAGAGCCTATATTCTTTTATAATTATCACCACTCCGAAAAAGAGTAAGCACTGGGCCTAAAAGAAATATAATAGAAATGCAGTATATTCAGTTCTTTCTCATCCTTATCTCTCATTTGTATTTTCATGGGAATGAGTATATCTGTGAAAGGCAAATGCCTCGGGGGTTCTCACACAGTCATAGACACCACTGGGAGGCAGGAGGGCAGCCAGAGACATTTTTCTGGTAAACAACTCAAAATGGGCAGAGCCTTTGTGCAACGAATCCAGCTTCTCTCAAACCAGTATTTCCCAGTTGCCAACTTAGTGCAAAAACCTGCATTACCACATTTGAGACTGTGAAGAAAGGTTTTTGGTACAAAATAGTTTTTCATATTCAGCAAACTCACAACTCTTGCTCACCCTGAGACTGCAAAACAGCATGTCTCCTTGTTTTATAGAGGCCAAAACAAATTCTATGGATAAACAGAATTTTTAAAACTCTTAATATTTTTAGAAATTGGTACTGTGCATAGAGTAATTGTTTGGTGCATTAACATAGATGATTAAACAGTAAAAAGAGATATATACACCTGAACACTACATATTTCTTTAGAAAATACATGCATATATAAAAGGAATTTTACAGATAAACTATATGATGTGTGCATGTGTGTATATATATATATATATATGTGTGTGTGTGTGTGTGTTAATATGTGATATCTAAAATGTGTTGGTTTATTTGTGTTTTCTAAATTTTCCACAGTGCAGAAACAGGAGCATCTTCATGTGTGCGGGCTCCGAATCAGGCATGCCTCCTCATTCCAGCGTGCGCGCCCACTCTGACCTCCTTTACCATTTTTGTTTGTTACTCTGTGGTTGACGTAGTTCTGCGGTTCAAGGGGGAGGGCCAGGGCCTGGTGTCATCTCTGAGGGTAAAATGCAACGCTCTAGCAAATGTTTCTCCCACCAGGGAGAGCTGGAAACTGATGCGGGCCGGGAAGGTGTGCGCGTGCACGTAGGTGTTGCAGGTAGAGGCGCCAACTGAGTGAGACTCAGAGGCTGCCCACAACTGTTGTGTTTCTGTGTGCCCATGTGTCAGATGGAAATCACATCGCCTGCTGTATTTCACGGAGATCCCAGGAGAAGAGGTCAAATCGACAACGAGTTGGAGTCCACCAGAGAAAGTTGTGCGGCGGGAAGGCACTCTTACGGCTGGACTCATGCTTGTTATTCCACACATGCTCTCAGTGAGAGCAAGGCCACCGTGGCCTTCCTTCTCCAGCGCCCGCGCAGTTTGTGGCAAAGTAAATGTCTGTTCCTTGTTTACTTTTGCTTTGCTCCGCCATCTTCCCTCCCCCATCCGCGCATCCTCTTTCTCCTCCCCCTCCACGCCCCGGCTCTGCTCTCCAGATTGCCCTTGTCAGTCCCCTGCCTGCCCCCTCACACACACCGGACCCCGCCGGCCCCCTCGTCCCTGAACGCGCTCTTCTCTCCCCTCTGCTCCCACTCGCTCCTCAGGGGCCTCAGAGGAGCCCCCTCTTGACTCGAGACACCCATGAAACAGAGTGAGACACTGGTATCAGCGGGCACTTTGTGGGGAGGGCAATTAGAGGCCAGATTGACCAGGGCGAGCAGCAGGACGTCCAGAAAGAGCTTTGCTTCTGGGGAATGGGAGCCTAATCCCGCTACAGGATGGATGGAGCCTCCTGGGGCCTGCAAGCCTCCTTCCCGCTGTGCCCGGAGGGATATCATTGGAGGACGGCGCTGTGGAGGGCTCCGCTCGCCAGCAGCCCCCCTTCCCCCTAGCCCCTTCCATTCTCTTTTCTTTTGCAGTGACACATACTGCAGTGCCTCTGAGGTCATTTGTTTCCCACAGCCTCACAGGGCGCTGTGGCAACAAGGGGGACAATGATCTCTCACAGGAATGATGGGAGGCCTTGTTTTGCCTTAAATAAGCCCCTTCAAGGGAGCAGTAAGGTCTGTTGTGTGTGTGGTTTGTTTTTTCAGAAAATCCTCTTGCACGTAGTTCCAGTGTGAAGTACTCAGGCAACTTCAATTGAAGACATAAAGAATCCTATGTCTGTGTGTGAAGGTTTAATTTTATTTTTATTGCTGCTTTGAGACCAGGATTGTGTTTTCCCTTCTGCCATTTACCCTTTTCCCACTCACGCTCCCTGGACCCCAGCATTCTTGGGATAGTTTTAGGCAGGAGTTGGCAGGTGTTAGGGCCAGAGAGATGCCCATGTCTGAGTGCTGGCCTCTGACTGCCCTGGAGTTTGGTGAGGGAGCTCAAGGGTTGGTGCGGCAGGGATTTAGTGCCCCTGCACATTTCTCTTCCTGTCCTGGGTCTGAAGAAAGTACTGGGGACTGGGTAGCTAGGGCTGGGATTCACAGCAGAGTGACAGTGGAGGCAGGAGGAAAGAGTATTTTGTGGGCCACCTCAAAATAGACCATCAGCTTTAATGCCAGAGCTTCAGGGGAATATGCCGAAAGAATGAATATATTCCTATATATGGAATAAAGAGAAGTCAGGTTCTGTGCCTGATTCAGCTGTTTAATGAGCAAATACATGAGGTTATTTCGTCCCACACTTGATAACACCATTAGAACACAAAGAACTGTCCTATTTGTCATACTGCTCTCTGTCTAGTGTTTTAGGTCTTCAAACTGCTGGAAGTAGTTTAACCTTAGAGACTGCATGTGCAAGCATTGTTATCTGTAACGGCTTTCTGTTTGGTGAATCATGCTATATCATATAATCTGGATATTTCATCAGGAGAAACTGAGGTTAGGCAGATTAAAGTCTTTCCCCAAACCACATGATGAATTCATTTCAAGGCTTGAGATTAAAACCCAGATCCTTTAATTTCCAGATCATTACCTAATCAGTGTGATCTACAAATTCTTTTCCATGTTCTTAAAAAAAAAGGGAATCAAGACATTTTCTTTCTCTCATTTGAGCAGTATATATTAGAAAAATTCATCTGTGTAAACTATATGGGTGTCTAAATTATATTTTTAAACTATCTTTTCCTTTTTATAACTCACCTCCCACTGTTAATAAAATTTTGTTCACCTTTTTGATATACCAGACTCAAAAATTATTGGCTTTATGGTTGGGGCACTAGAAGAATATAGTATTTTTTTCATTTGCCTTTTCATTTCTTGACGTTTTTTCAGTGATAATTTGAATGTATTGGTAAAATAGGCAGGAATGAGAGTTTTCCAGATGTTTCAGTTGATTACTCTATTACAAACACAGTGCAATTCAAAGACTAGTATCACTTTTTGGTAAATTAAAGAAACTGTTTTTTGATAACTAGTTATCGTTGAGTTTAATAAACTTTCCTAAGATTAACTCTTAACAACCTTAGTGCAATTTTTAACTGTTCACAGTTCTAAAGTAGGAGTCTGAAAGTGTTGATAAATGGATTGACATGTTGCCTTATTTCTCTGGACCATCTGTTAAATGCTTATTCTCAACTAAAGTATTATTCATCAGTTTCAAGTAACAAACACACGATAGTCAATTCTAATGGATAGCCTGATAGTGACAGGACATTGGCCAGACAAACCATCTTCTCTTTGGCCATGACAGAAGTGTCCCAGTCTTAGCTAAAGCTATACTGACTCATTCTTCAGTATTCATTGTAAAGGAAACAACAACAACAAAAATAAATAAATAATAGTCACTAATATGAGGTCTGTGACAGATGATGAATGGCAAAAGAAAACCCCTAATCTATAGTCATTAATGAGCTAATTTTTTTTTTATTTTTTTTTATTTTTTATTTCAGGGTATTATGAGGATACAAACATTTTGGTTACATT
>NW_012150840.1:8887441-8969709 GCF_000956105.1 Propithecus coquereli
TCTTGTTAATAAGCTAATTTTGAAGATATTTGACTTTAAAGTAAGTATAGACTGTTCCTAGTCTGCCTCATGTCAATGGAGTCTAGCAGCCTTCCTCTGGGGCTCACCTAAGCATCCCAGCTACAAATCCCACCATGTCTTCCAGATGCACAGAAGAGAGTTTCACTAAATCCAAAATGGCAACCAAAAATGTTGAATAGCAGGAAACTGGCAATGGTGGCTTTAGGAGCTGGTAAATAAATAACAGGCTTGTTGTCCCACACCCTAGTTTAATGCTCTCAAGAGGTTCTTATGTTCCTCGCATTAGTGGGCATGTAAATGAAACCCCTGTTGGCCTTGGCAGATATTGGCCTCTTCCGTGACCTTGTTTGACTGAAACAAAAAGTCATTGGTGGAACAAAAATTCAGAGCTCTGAACTTGGTTGAAAGAAAAGGGCAATTCTCTGAATTGGGTAATTGGATCACCCTCCCAAGTGCCCTAGGGCTTATATCAAACATATAAGAAGGGGATTAATAACTTCAGTGTATAAATGAGCTTCAGGCAGCTTCCAACTGTAACATTTCACTCTCAGGAGCTTTAGTACATAACAGATTTTTCAGAGCGTTTTGAAGTGCTCTTTATAAAATGCAAAAAGGGACTACAGACTACCGTGGAATCCTTGTAATTGTGCATAGTCCAGTCTGATGGGCAGGCAATCTGAAGGCCTCTGCGAAATGGCCACTTAATAAAACTGTTCATGAAATATATTATTAGGACTGAAAGATGATGACAATATTTTTTTCAAATTGTGCTTGCTATTCACTTCATCATGATTTTACAATCTAGACTTAAAATTCGACAAACCTGTAACATAGAAAACTCCCCACCTTCCTGTTAGTATTTCTCACGATTGAGTCTGAGGACTTTAAGACTTCACAAAGACCTGTAAGTGTATGTGTGAGTTGTAAGGGGCCATCTGAAAAGCTGAGAATTTCCTTATTTGTTTATTTATTCATTAATTTGTTCATTCAATATTTATTGAACACCTACTGTACATCAGGCTTGAAGATATAAGAAAGCATAAAGTAGAGCAAAACTCATGAACAGGTATTTGAAATGCAAATTCGTAAGGATTGAAGGAATACATGGGAAGGGAACCATTACTTCTCAGGAGTGGGGAAGTCCAGAGGAGACTAACAGAAGTGATGAAAGATGAGTTGACAGGGCAGGAAGATAGAGAAGAGTATTCCAGGTGGAAGGTACAACACTCAAAAAGGTTACCCACAAAGGCTGAGTTAGTGATTAATCTGGCCCAGGTAAAAGATGCAGGCTAAAATTGTTATTCTTCTCTTAGAGGAGAAGGATCAAGAAGCAGTTCTATTGGGTCCTGAGGAAGCGGGATTATTAAAATGGAGACAAACTGCTGGTGTCACAACTTGGGTAGAAAAGAGGAAACGAGAGAAAACTTATGGAAAAAAACATTGGTATGAATGTATCTTTATGGGTGTGGGCATTCTGAGACTTCTGGCAACCACATAGAAAAGAAGAGGTTGTGGGGAAACATTCTAGAATTGATTCTTAAGAGCTACAGATCTGTTTGGATGCCAAAAAAATTAGCAGAATCTTGCTATTTATTAAATATTTATTGCTGATTGAGTCTAGAGGTGGTATTTTATTACTGAAGAAATATTACTAAAACTAGGTAAAGGTGCTTCTAGGAAACAAAATAGAACACCAGGAAGCTGATCAGGAAAGGAACTAACTTCAGTCATGTGACAAGTACATATTTTCAATTTTCTCCTATAATTTTTATAGAAACTCTGTGAGGCAGGTGTTTTACCTGTAGTTTCACAAATGAGCAAACAGCCTCAGAGAAGTTAATTCCTCAGAATCCCACAGCCAGTATGTGGCAAAGCCCAAGTCCTTTCCATTCTCCGTTCTCCCACTCACCAGGGCCAAATCTTCAGGCTGCTGCCTACTTGCCAGAGTAAAGGTGGAATATTGAATCCTCTCACATTTGTTTTGGTTTAGTTCTTGACTATGTTTTTCTTCCCATAAAGTAGATATGCTTCATTCTCTTTTTTTTGTTTGTTTGTTTTCCTATAATGCCTGGGTGCTTCTGGCCCGAGATGGCAAGTAGATTTCATCTTGCACTCAACTCCAAGTGGTCCGTAGTGGCTGCCTGGACTACTATCTTGTGATTGCTCAGCAGCTACTCCCGTGTGTTCTGTGGTGGGGCAGTGGTGGCACATGTGCTCATACCTGCCATCAAGGCTGCTGCTTTTGCATCTTTGCTTCCCCCTTAAAGTGGTGAATGAGAGAAACTGTCTAACATCCTAATAAAAGAAAGCCATGCCTAACTCCCAAAATAGTAAACACTCCACTGCTGCGTAAAGAATTGAAATAGAGCACTGAACTTGTAAGAGAGATGTGCAGTCTAAAAATTGGAAGGGAAAATGAAGTATAAGCCTAAGTGAAGTACACTGCAAACATCTGAAATATGACTATAAAATTAAGTTCGGATTTTGTGGCTAATTTTCGGGGTAGCTGCTGGAGTCTGTTTTTGTGGGTTTTTTTCTTTCTTTCTTTCTTTTTTTTTTTTTTTTAGAGTTCTTATGTTTTTTATCCTCTGTGTGTAGATGACAAACACCCCCCCACACACACACACACAAAAGCAAAAACCAGCCTTCCTGAATCCCTTGGCTGTAGAGTTTAGCCAGTACCTAGCTCTCTTCCTTGCTTGTCCTGAGGAGGCCAGGTGATTCATCCCTCTTGGGAGACGTGACATGATTCCACACTGATATCGTACATTGGGCTCATTGTTTAAATCCCCAGATTGTGTGTTTATTGATGTTTCATTTAAAAAATAAGTCACTTAAGGCAAACAGCTTAGCGTCAATGGGTTTGGCTATTTGTAAAATTTGGAAACCCATTTGGGAAGCTACCATCAGTATCTTGTTGGTGTTGTATCAACTTGGGCATATTGCACTTCAGCACACCAGCTCTTGTGTGGATTGTGTCTACTGAGTTGAGTTGTGGAAGCCCTCCCTCAGAAAATAGAGCACTCAGGAAGTGGTATTGGTGATCGACAAAGCATTGTTGTATCCTCTAAGGTTCTCTTCTGGTCATACCATGGTTTCTTCTTCGGTAAATTGTGAAAATGGGGTTCTACCTTTCTCAAGGGAAAAGTATTAGCTTCTTGATTTTGGAATTTTGGTGCAACTCAGTCAATGACATTCTTCTTTCACAAACTAAAATAGATGCCACATTCTTCATTTTCCCTTCCAAGACATTATACTTATTTCTGGCTGCTAGGTTTCATTCCAGAGCCTCTTGCATTTAAGTGGTGGATAAAATAATCATAATGACTAGCTCAGTACAAGTTGTTGAATTAAAGACCATGGCCTAGTCCTTTCTCTGTATCACACAGAAGTCATTTCTATACAAAAAGTGCTGTATACAATATATAATTTTAAAAATTATCTTTCTTCTACTTTGTGACTCAAAAACAAGGTTGGAGGGGATGATTCTCTCACAGGATAGGGAAATGGCCTTGGATTGTGTCCAGGGTTAGTGGCACAGCTGCTTTATCCTGCAAGGGACATCCACATCCAGAAGAGAAAAAGACAAAGTTAAATATATAACAGGAGGCTAATGACTGAACCTATTAACAAGCAAATGGAATTGCCTGTTACACAATCCGTTTGTAATGACATATAGCCATTGGCAGGAATTAAAGTTTACATTTAGAAGACATATTTAAAACTCTTTACCAGAGGGCAACTGATCCAATAATAATGATAGCAACAACCACATCTACTTATAGTGCCTAATAATTGTAAAGTTCCTTTGTATAGCTAGTTTTATATTCATTAGTAAGGCTAGTAAGTTGGTTGGAGAGGGCTGGATTTATAAAGCCAGGTAAAGATTTTGGATTTTATTCTAAGCTTGATGCAAAGTTTTAAGCCAGGGATGGACATGACTTGCTTTACATTTTAGAAAGATTATTCAGCCTGCAGTAGGAGCACAGACTGTAAAAGGGGCCAGGCGAAAGCTGAGAGACCGGGCAGGAAACATGACACTAATCCAGGAAAGAGATCATGGTAGCTTGGACTGGAGGGTTGCAGTAGAGGGGATGAGAAATAGTCAGATTCAAGATAAATTTTAAAGAAATTGCTTATGAGACCTGCAAATAAATTAGATGTGAAATGTAAATATAAAAAAAATCAAGAATTATCTCTACATTTTGGGGCCTAAACGACTCTGAGAATGGTGTCATTTTTTCCATCCCTAGAGTTATTTAGGCTGAAAAATCTAGAAATGTTGGGGAGAATGGCAAATTGGGGTGGGGGTCAGGGAAGGGATTAAGAATTCTGTCCTGGAAAAGTTGAGCTTGAGATGTCATGCAAGTGAAGAATATCAAGGCAGCTGAATAAATTAGTCTGGAGCTCAGGGAAATGGGCTGAGCTGGAGTCAGGAATATGGCAGAAGGTTAATCCTGGAGTACATCAATATTTCGAAGTGGAGAAGAAGGGGAGAAACCTGCAAAGGAGACTGGAATGGAAGGGACAATAAGGTGGGAAGAAATACATAAGAGTGCGATTTTCTGGAAGCCAAGTGAAGCAAATATTTCAAGAAGGAAGGAGCTAGGCCCAGTGCTGCCGAGGGGTCAGATAAGATGAGGACAGAGAATTGACCCTTGGATATGACAAGATATAGCCTTGACAAGAGTAGTTTGAGCAGTGTGTTGGGGATGTAAGCCTGACTAGAGTAGGTTAAAGAGAGAAACAGTGTGGACATCTGTTTTAAGGTGTTTTGCTACAAATGAAAACAGCAAAATGAAGTGGTAACTGGAGAAGTAAAACAGAGGTGTTTTTTTTTTTTTAGGCAAGTGTTTTTTATTTTGCATTTTTATATTGATGTACATGATGCAGTAGAAAGGGAACATATGATAATACTGCAGAGAAAAAGAATAACCGTGGATGTAAGACCTAAAAGATATATTCATAGGAAGGGATTGGGATGCTGGTCCAAGTATATGGGCTGGCCTTAGACCGAAGCAGGGCTGCTTATCCATTGGAACAGAAAAGAAGACAGACTACGTGAGTATAAAGGCCAGCAGGTTAGTAGATTTGGTGATGTGAAGATAAGGCAGTTCTCTTCTAATGGCTTCACTTTTGTCAGTGAAATAAGACATGAAATGGTCAGCAGAAAGTGAAGAAAGGGAAAGGAATGTTAGAGATCAGAGAAGATACAAAATAGCCAGATAATCTTTATATTTTGCCACCACTGACTTTGACTCCTTAATGATTTCATGAGGAAATACATCCAAGGTTAAGACTTGGTAATTTACTCAACAGGTAGAGAGCCCAGCACAAAGAAAGGAGTCCCTACTTGGCTGCGAGCTCTGTATGGTGGAGGGAGTAGGTTATGTAGAGCAGGGATGAAATGGTGTCTGTGTTAAGTGAACCTCCTCTGAGGACTCCCCTGTCTCTGTCTATACTCCACCATAGGGTGTCTGTAGGGTAGAGGCTATCAGAGCTTTTGCCTCTTTCCAAGATGCCCTACTTGGCCAAAGTTGTGGAGCTTGAGGCATGTCTCCCAGCTCTCCCAGAGGCAAGGCTGACCCAACTCAATCTGTCCCTCACTGTGTTGCTTAGAGACACTCACCAAAGTCAGTCATCACTCTACATCCATACTGTGCTTCTGTTATATTCATGAAAAAACTCTTGACTCTCATATGTGCATGTACTACAGACCCAACAGTGAGTGTTGGGGAGAGAGAATGTTGACTAGAGGACTTCCCAGATGGTATTTGTGTACTATGTTCTCTGACATGTATTTGGATTCTACTCAAATGCTGTCAATTTGCTGGGGTTAATCAAAAATCTGATCTTCTAAGATCCTTGCTTGGTATTCTGATAACTAGAAAATTAAAAAGTTGGGCTTGTAAGTCATTAAGAAGAAACAGCGAAATTAAAGGGGAGATACATTTTTTCTTTTGGAATCCCTGAAAGAGCAAACAGAATGTTTTTCCCTCTTTAAGGAGGTGACATTACCTTCTCACATCCCTTTTCATTGCTTCTCTCCAGGAATCCTGCTATGATGTACTCCATGCTTAGGATAAGGATATTTGCTTTTGTATCTCTGTGAATCTCACAAGTAAATAAAAATAAGTACAAATAGTACTATAGTAATTTCATCAAACTAGCTCCTTTGAGACTGGCTATGTGTGTGTATGTGTGTTTGTGTCTCCATTACTTGCTTGTCATGTTGAGCGAGTTATTTGCCACTGCTTACTGATCACCCTAGGTATGTTGCATTTATAATCTTATTTAATCCTCAAAACTGCTCTATCGTTGTCATTGTACAGATGAGGACATAGAGGCCCAGAGAGGTTTAAATGGCCTGTTCAAGTCAGTTGGAGAATCAAGATTCTAACTTTAGTCTCTATTTCCAAAGCTAGAAATCTTTCTAGTACACCACACTGACTATATTATTTAATCAGTGATAATAATGGCTTGATCATTTGCATTTGTGAAGCATCTTTTATTTGAAGAGCTGAAACTGTAAGCGTTATCTTCTTTGTGATTTGGAGAGAAGGAAAGAACCCACATTTACTGGACACTTTATATGTGTGAGATGTAATTTTAGGCACTTTCACATACCAGACAGCTTATATTATCTTCATTTTACAGATGAGAAAATGAAACTTAACAGAGAAATTAAGTAACTTGTCCAATATCACACAGCTCATAAAGAAGTTAAGAGTCAATCTTGGCACTTTCCCTCAGCAAACTCTAACTCCATTGGAGCAGGGAGTGAGTCTGTTTTTAATCACTGTTACATCCCTAGTGCCTAGTACAGGGTCTGACTCTGGCATATAGTAGGTACTCAGAAAAAAATTATTGAACGAATAATGAGTGAATGTGCTATAAGCTGAATTAGAATGCACTGAACCTTGTGTGTTGCTTCTTGGTGTCTTCCAGCTGTCGACGTGATACAATGAGAAGACTCTGAGAATGAATCAGAGAATGTATGCATGTTTCTGTTGCAAAACTCTTGCTCTTCTCACAGCTGTGCAACCTAGGTGATAGAATTACTTTTTTATTGTTGGGAAAACTGAGGCACAAAAGTTACCTTGGCAAAGACTTTGCAAGTCAGTGGACAGTTTGTGGCATAATTGAAATTTTGAGATTCTCACCTTTATAGCCCTAACCACTTAACAACCCTGTGGTCTTGGTGGGGTTATAGCTTTCCATAAATCTGGTACTTAATCATTTAAAGAGATGGCAATTTATCTTAAATACGCGCCTCATTATAGATGTGACACACTTAGCACAGATGGTCTCAGAAGTTTTTCCTGGCTTCCCTTACCCTAACAGTATCTAGTATGTTAATGTCAATATTAGCTTTACTGTTTTAGGTAACTTTGGTATGCTTCTCATTAGCTGGAACTGTAAAGAGCTCAGTTTTACCTGCGCTGAGGGATCGCTAAATTCCTATTGGCATATGAACGCACAGTCCCATGTCGAAAGTGAGGTCATGTTTCTCCTGGATTGTGCCTGTATCTGATGAGCCTGGGCTGGCGTGAATCCGAGACAATGAAATAATCACACCCATTAGCTCACCAGGGCCCTATTAAGATGTGGCCTGGCTTTCCATCCATTTCTCCTGCTTGGAAAAACTGACACAGTCATGATTTGTAAAGGTTAGTGCGGATGGAACTGCTTCAACAACTAAAAGTTAGCACTACCCTGTTTAAACTTGGGACGGGTCTGCTGCTTGATCTCAGGAAATAGCACTTCAGGAGCCAGGGTGCAAGGATGTTCTTTAATCTCTTCGTGTGTGATAGTAAAGTTGAGTTTTCCTAATACTCTCTTTCCCCCTCACCAGCTTCAGCAGCCAGCGGGGCACTCCGGAACAGCAGTTCCCAGACTTTTCACTTTTTGTTATATTTCTTTTTATAGACCACACATTTCGAAGCTTTGGGTCCAGTAAACAAACTGTAATGGTTAAATAATGGTTTCATTTTCTCATTGACACCTAGCATCTATTATTATGCTGAATCTTCTGCCTCAGATCTTCCTCCCATGGTGCTTTCTCAGGGACTCCATCCCAGACCCTGTGCCTGCTCCTGAGTTGTGGCTGACAGTTACACTTCCAGAGTACTCTTCATCTCAGCCACAGAGCTCTTTTCACAATTATAACTAACTATTATTTTTGTAACTGTTTGCTTGTATAGGCTGCAAGGACAGAGACCGTGTCTGTCTTGTTTACAGCTGTTTCTCCAGTGCTTGTGTCTTTGCTTGGTACATACTAGGCACTCGATAAACACTTGTTGAATGAGTTAATGAATTGGCCAATTTAATTTCAGTGATAAAGAAATGTGTCCCTTATATAGACTTGGGGAGTCTTATTCTTTGTAAATGTGATAGGATTTTTGAAGTGTTGACAATAGCTTGAAGGAAAATCACCAAGTTTAAAATAAAGGCTAACTCTGGGTAGGAGACAAGGCGATGCTATTGGGGAAGGATCATACAATAGGCTTCAGAAATATTTTTAATATTCTGTTTCTTAAGCTGGAGGACTCCTAGGGACCCAAGGGCTTCAAACTTACTCCCAAACTGGAGGGATGTGCCTAACAAACCACCTGCTATTTATTTCATGTACTCCCAGTGCAAAGCTATTGGAGCCACTTAAGGATTTTATAAAATGTGAGGGCGTTATTAAAGTAGGCTTATAACTTTACAGCTCTTGTGGTTGTTCACCTAACTGCCTTGAAAAGTACCTATTTTCTTTGCTCACATCTTTGGAGACATGCAGAGCCATTGCAAACAAACCATCCTAACTTTCCTTTTGTATCTATGTCCTCTTGAACCCATCTCGCTCCCCTAGACCACACATTGAAACTAACCCAGATTAAAGTCAAAATACAACCCACCAACCAGAAGTGGTTGTTGAGCACCTACTGTGTGCTTTATATTACAAGCTGTAATTAGAATGCCTTGAGTCTTGTCCTGAGCCTCCTTGTGTCTTCCAGTGGACGTCATCATGTAAAAATAAGAAAGTTATCAGAAAATGGTCTGATGTCAGGGAAGTTTTTCAGTCTTTCCTAATGTACTGATGCCCTCTGTGTGAGTCACAATCTTTGGAAGTATCAGATTTCTTGGAAAAATCACAGCATCTGTCAACACAGTTGGGCAGGGACCCAAGTGGGGTGACTTGTGCTGCATTACTTCCTGGTATTCAGAGACCACCTAATACCAGAAGCTTGCTAGACCCACTTCCTGGGGAGTGTAAAGGGAACAGGCCCAGTCAGTCCTCTCATCAGACTGCAGTCAAAAGTTGCTTGATAAATCAGTAAGGCTGAAAATATTCTTGGCAGTTTAAACAGGCAATGGTAAGAACATGCTTTCTGTAGTTACAATGAGTTCATTATTCAAGGGCCGGAAGTAACCAAACTCGTTGATTGGCTAATTATACATAACTCAAGGGTCATAATGCTTCAGTCATTATGTGGGAATATTCATAAAGCACTTGAGTTCAGCTCCAATAAAGAGGGGAAATGCACCCAGGGACATTGCAGGCTTAAAGTCTGGGAATGTATATAGTGTAGGATGTTACCGGTCTGAAATGGAAGGGTTTAAAATATTATTGAGTTTTGCAAACAGATTCTTGGAAAACAGATTCCCTAAGTCTTTCCCAGCTTTCAGATAGGACGTAAAACTAAAGGCTTCAACCATTACTTGTGGTTGTCTAAAAATCTACCCTATTTTTCTTAGGAAGGGAAGCTGTTGCCTTAACACCCTGGCCAGATTCCCAACATGTACAGGGTGGCCCATTTAAAACAGGCCTGTGGATGCTTCAGAGTGAGGGAAGGGGTTTGTTGTAAAGCACCATGTGAATGTGGGTGTTTAGTGAATATGAGCTGATTAAATTGGCCACCCTGAATTATAACCTCATACCTTCTATAGTTCCTCTCCAGTTTTTAGCTCGGGACCATATTCTTCCTACTTTTCTGCCCAAACTTGTTAGTCAGAAATGCTCCTGCTCTTAAAACTGCTTATGTTTTCTACCCAGCATTTCTTTGTTTCAATGATGAGCAGAAGCACCCAGCCTTGGCAATACCTTTCAAATTGCTCACCCTGCTGCAATGATGTTCTGCCTCTGCCACACCCACGTCACTTGCCCTCCAAAACTTCTCACCTCCATCTGCTTCGCTGTCTCTGGCCTAGCACAATACCAATATCTGTCTAGAGCAGATAGCGAGCTCTGCCACAAACAGAAGAGGTCTTGTCTAAAGGAAAAAGCTCTGCTCCAGAAATCAGGCGGCCAGGGCTTGTGGCTCATTTTTGCTAATAGCCATCTGTATGGCTTAGGGGTGTCACTGTCTTCACAGACCCAAGTTGCTTAATCCCTAAAAGGAAAGGATGAGAAAAAATCAATACTTCTCAAATTAGGGGCTGTGGATTCTTGGGGTCTGCAAGTTCTATGAGATTTTTAAATTTTTTATGCTTTCACTTTGAAGATTTTTTTTAAATTATAAAGATAATACTTTGCATTAAAAGACATTTTCAAAAAGTAAGTCTTAAGTTTCTTAAGTTGGTGATTCTGAAACTTAGTCTAAGGTCTCCTAGAGGTTTTTAAATATGTTTTGGAGATCTCAATAATTTTTCTCTTTTAAAAGGACTCCTATATCACTCCATTTTGAGAACACTGGACTGTTTCCATCTACTCATAAACTGAATATAGAGGTAGGACAAAATATTAGCTTTAGCTTTCTTATCCTCCTCTTATTCAAACTAGTTACTTTTGGACCACTTCAATGTGTTTAAGTCTTTTAGTATATGGGCTTCTTTTGTTTTCATAACTGAAGTATTTCCTGTTTTCAATTACTATATATTAAATTATAAAGAGCATGTTTCTCCAATAGCTCCTTCCTTTTCCCTTTAAGACCCAGATCATTTAATTTATTAGTGACCAACCTGGTTAGTTGAGACCACCTTCCTCTATGAGGTTTTTGTGTTGGTTGAAGTGAAGAGTTATACAGTCCATCCCTCAGTATCTCCAAGAGGTTGGTTCCAGGATCCCCCATACCAAAAGTCCCTTATGTAAAATGATTTAATATTTGCATATAACCTATGCACATCCTCCCATGTACTTTAAATCATCTCTAGATTACTTATAATACTTAATACAATGTAAATACTATGTAAATAGTTATTATACTGTATTTTTAAATTTGTGTTATTTTTATTATATTATTTTTTTAATTGCTTTTTTTTTCAAATCTTTTTGAAACACTTTGAATCTGTGGATGGGGAGCCCATGGATACGGAGGGCTGACTATACCACTCTTCTCAGTAATCCCAAGATTGAGCAACCACAACAGTAGTTTATGTATGCATTCTGCTTTTGTAGTTTACAAAGTGCTTTCATATGCATTATCTATTTATTTTCATTGCATTCTTGTCAAATAAATGAAGCAGCTAGCATGATCCTCATTTTACAGATGAGAACACTCAGGCCCAGAAAGTTTGCCTCGTATCTCCTGACTCAGTCTCCTTGTTCTTCCCAACAGTGCTTCTTCATCCAATAACAACAACAGATATATATTGGGTACCTGTTATTTGCCATATGTGCTGTTCCAGGAAATCATAAGTGGAGCTTCTCATTCAAGGATAGACTGACATTGCCAGGCTTTGCTCAGCCTGATGTAAGTCACATGTCATTATTTACTAAAAGACCTAGCTGGTCTCACGCAGTCCTGTTCTTGGTTCATAAAGGTACTCAATAAATATGTATTGGATGATGAGTGAATGAATGAATAAATCTAAAAAAGTTATCCCTCTGTTTAAAATTTATCCATTGGAGATAATTTTTGCTGCACAGAGTTTTACCAACATTTTTCAAGTTCTAAGTCAATCGGATTTGCTCAGAGACTGCCAAGTACTCTAAAGGGAAAAGAAGAAGGAACTGCTGGTAGGCCAGCAAAGGAAATCCCCTTTCTGGCTTTATCCACCTTCCTGTCTATGATTGGTGTCCTCAGCCTCAGAGTGGACATGGGAAGTGGTATTACTTTGTCTGCCTGGAGTTAACTGAAAAATCTTCCTCCCACCATTAGGAGAGGAGAGGAATAATGGAGGTATGTGAAGAGTAAGTGGAAAGGCAGACAAATGTAACCAAGTTGGAAGGTTGGGATGGAGAGCAGAAAAGTTGGTGGGAAGACAATTTCTGTGGTCAGGACATGTCTGAATGAAAAGGAGAGAGATGTTTGTCTGCTCCTCCCATAGTGTGGTTTGGCTACTTGCCCTCTACTTCCCAAGAGAACCATTAGTGACCAGGGACATCACATTTTAATCAAGACAGCTCTCGCTGGCTGGTAAGCCAGGCTCCCCTGGGTGTGGCGAAGCGATAGCAGGGTGAAGAGCGAGGCTGCTGGTCACAAAGCTCCACTCACCCTCTTCCACTGTTGATGGCTGCTGTGTTGGCTATAAACATACAGTGTGTACTCACACTCATAAATGCTAGTTGTTGTCATATGATTGCATTGTGTATGAAAGTAGATTGCCTGGAAAAAGTGATTCCACTTCATTTATATATACTCATTGTTCCTGGAACCACTTCCTGAAATTCCGGGCTTTTATTTTGCTGCCATTCTCTTAGATTGCCTCTTTCTCAAAGCCTCAGGTTTCTGGAGATGTTCTTGTGCTGAAAGTGTGCTTCTGGGAACTATGTGAAATTATCTGACTCTGCTTGGCCAACGAGGAGGCTACTTTCCCTTCCCAATTACTCCTCTCTGATGGGAGCTGTTGGTCAGTTTGAAAAGCTAGAAATGTTTGATGGGCCCAAAGTGAACTTGCAGAGCATATTCACCCAGCCAAGGAGAAACACACACGATTAACTGACCACACACCTGGTCTCAGGATGACATCTCACTCTAGGAGTAAACGCCAAGGATTGTGGTTAGTGCCCCCAGCGGGCCCCAGGTGGTGAGAGTTAATATACAACTATGTTTTCTGCCAGGTAGTTTCCATCAGTTTCCTCAGGATGTCAGTGTGTGTGTAATTAAGAGTATTTAATCATATTATAATTCCCCACAGAGAGATGGAGTGGAGGATGAAGGATCACTGACTTTTACAGTCTCAGCAAGAGTCATCAGTCGAAAAAAATAAAAACAGAAAAATGCCAAGTTTCTGGGCTGTGTCTGTGCCATAACTCATTCAGAAGTCTGGCTGTCACCCACCACCTTGGTGTCATTTCAGTGAAGATATAATCCCAAATCTTTTGTTGCAATCTCAGGGCTATCACTACTTTAGTATTAGGTTAGAGCATGAATTACAAAGGAAAACTGTTCTAATTCCCCCTCTATCGAGGCTGGATTTGTGTACACCCACATAAGGCAACCTTTGGTTTGAAAGAGTGATGACTCCAATCTGTAAAAATATCTTAGGTGGGCACTCAGTCATTTTAAGTTAGGTCTGATCAATAGGGTGAGCACAGTTTAACTGGCATGTATTCATAGGCTTCGAATTAAAAGAGCAGAATGTAGAGCCATCAATTGAAGCCATGGAATCATTTTCATGTCTATTCCAAATCCTTCACTCTTTCCCATTTCTCCATTTATTCTGTTTTCTTTGTCTTGTCAATTGTCAACTTAGCTGCTGGAAATAATCTCTCATTTTTGATGAGGAAACCAAGTCCCAATGACAGTAAATGACTTTTCAGAGTCACACAGCTCTTAGAATCTGGCTCACCAGAATTCTAGTCTTTCCACTTTAACTGATGGTCTTCCCTGGGAAATATATTCTTACCTATTTCTAAGGAGAACGTACCAATATGAGCTTCACTTAAAGCAATATTGACTTATTTCCTAATTCCCCCAAATCGATCATGGTGAATTTCTGTTAAAAAGCCACAGAGTAGAGTTTCTCTATGATTAGATTTTAACACTACTTCTTCCCCTTACTCAATAACAGTGTCACCATAAGCAAACTGGGTACAACGGAAATCACTAGTTAAGTCTCTACTCCAGTTGTTCTTTTTCGGGAGGAAAGAGTTTTTGCTGTTTCTGTCCACTCAAGACCTCTCCTACGTGGGGCCCTGACCATCATTTCTATCATTCCATCCTATGGTTACCTCAGATTATCTTTGAAACGATCACATGTAATGGCCAGTGGATGCAAAATACATAAAAAGTAAGATTTAGGATTAGGAGGCTCAAGGGAGATGGATATATAGGAAAAAGATCTAGGAAGAACAGGGACTGGCAGAAAATACATTCTGACATAAAGTCCATTTATTTAGCTCTGGTTAGTGATTTATTTCACCTAGAATTTCTCAACCTGGGCACTATTGACATTTTGGGCCAGATTATTCTTAATTGTGGAGGGCTGTCCTGTGTACTATCGTATGTTTAGTAGCATTCCTGCCTTTTCCCATTGGGTAGATGCCAATAATATCCCTCCATTTGTGACAACCAAAAATGTCTCTAGACATTACCAAATACCCTAGGGGCAAAGCTGGGGAGTAGGGGGAAGAGTTGTCCCAGGTTGAGAATCACTGATCTCACTCAGGGTTTTATCTTTGACACCAGCACCTTAAGATATTTGTGAGAGGACAGAGTGGCCTTCCTAATTTTAACCTCAAAAATTAGGACCCTACCCCAGGCATTCCCTATCTAGTGCAAATATGAATTATTTATTTGTTCATTTATCCATTCATTGTTCAAAGAACAGCTGTGGCAGATGACACTATTATCAGGCACTCTACTAAGTCCAGATGAAAAGACAACCTCCCCAGAAAGACTTAGAACTTAATACTCTTCAAATTCTACTCAGTACAGTTGATTTGCTCTCTAGTGCTAATGAAGTTAAGATTTTGAAGTTGTATTCACTTATCTGGCTTTAACTTGAACCAGCCATTTCACTGACTGGACCAGCACAAATGTATCCTGGCTACTCTAAAAAACACTTTAAAAATATATCCTACTGATGGTATGTTAATAGCTTCCTGGCATATGTAAGGCAAGCTGAAAGGACTGTTAGGGACAAGAGGGAAAAAAGCTCTTATTAAATCACTAGCATAGTGTCGCCTGGGTTTTTTCTGGCCTAACTGGGTACAGCCCCCTTTAGTCTTAGACCACTGTACTTCCTAATAACGCATGGCTTTGTTTATGTTCATTGTATTCCTTCAGTTTACTCTGATCCCTCTTTCTAGATAAGAAACTACAGCTGGTTTAAAAATCAATTAATTCTCAACTTGCTTGTAAATTTACCCCCATTAGAAGGAAGCAATGCCTCTTATAATTTGGTGCTGATTCCCTTTCAGTATTTTTAGTCTCTTCGAATACATGTAAGTTGGATTCTCATTAAACAAAATAAAAATATATTTTATAAGCTAACTTTTTAAAGTATCAACCATAAGATTATAACATCCCTCATTCAAGCTTTTTCACAATTTACCATGTGTACCAGTGTACCAGGTGTTCTCAACCCAAGGCAGTGTTGCCCCCATGGGACATTTGACAATGTCTGAAGTCATTTTCGTTGTCACAACTGGCAGAGGAGTGGGCGATGCTACTGGCATCTCCCCAGGGATACTGCTAAGCATCTTACAATGCACAGGACAGTCCTACAACCAAGACTTACCCAGTCCAAAGCGTCAATAGTGCTGAGGTTGAGAAACCGTGTGGTGTATAATACAGATATAAGCTGGTGGGGCGGGGTGCAGATAACTGAACTAGATGCTGATCAATCACTTATCAGTTTCACCTCTTCAGGATATCCTTCTCTTTTAACAAGGAAATTGTGACAGTCACTTCTCATGAAAAGCAGCTGACCCTTAGAGTTGGAAAGAGCATCCGTTTCTAACAGCAGTGAGTGACAAAACCCATAATGAAGTTCTACCTCCAAGAATGTTCTATTTGGTTTCCTATGAGTGTTACTCTCAGCACCCAGTGTTCAAGGTCTTCACCTGCGTCTTTTGCTGTCTCTCATCACGCATAGGATCAGGGGTAGAAATACTTCCCCAGACATCATTAGGTCTAATGTTGACACTGCCAGCTAGTCAGCTGTAGATTCTTACAACCGATCACTTTTTACTGTTTGTCAATCCCAAGACTCCATTCTTATAAGACAGAGGTGAGCGGGTAGCCCCCAAGAGGGTCACTGGGTAGGGAAGTTTGGGAATGTGGTTGTGAGCAGGGAGTACATTTTCTGTTCACAAGCTTCCTTATCAATACCTCTATTTAGGTATTAATATGTGTTCTACTGAATAACTCAATGACCACTTAAGTTTCTTCTGAGTCAGCTTTTCACTTTGTAATAGCAAAAGTCATTTGCATCAATGAAGTTTATCTTAATTTTTTTGTTTCTTATTACCTTATTGAATGAAAGAATTAGAACAAGGGGAAAAATGAAGCTTTTTTCAAAATGCATAAATCAGACATTTTTAACCTCCTTTTCTTCCAGAAAATCTTCTGTTGTTTACATGGCTGGAATTTTATTATTAAAGAGATTATTATAAAAATGAATCAACACACAAAAGTGCAAGGCAGGATTTTCCAAAATAGCTATGCCCTGGCTGACCTCAGTGCTGACTGGCATGGTAACACCACCTGGAAACAACGATCACTGGAAAAGAAGCCCAAAAAACCCCCGAAATCCCTCATTATAAAAGAGGTACAGGGCAGTGAAAACTTGTGAAGCAGTTGTTTGCTTCCCAAAGTGGCAAGGGTGGTATGTCTAGTCTAAGTGAGCACGGATATCATCTATCACACACTCTGGCAATGGCACTCTCCTTCCTGCCTGCGAAGGAAACAGTTGCACAGTCTATAGATCTGACTAAAGGGAACTTATTTTGGGGTCAGAATAAAAGTTCTCTTTTCTTGTTTCCATTCCCAAGTTGCAAGTTATACGCCTTTTAGCATTCTCATACATAACTGTTAAGCAATTATTATAAGAAATTATATCTTAAATATAAAATAGCAAGAATTCATTAAAAATAGTTTTGCTTTCCTTCTAGAACCAGAGGTCAGTATCTCTCCAAAGCTGTCTGAAAGACCGCCTTCCCACCACTATACCTCAATTGTGGGTGGCAATTGTGTTTAGAAAGTGGTCATAGCTCCTTCTCATACAGGATGATTACTCTTTGGCCATGACCTTCGGGATGGATGGAAAGGGCTGGGCAGAGTTAGATAGCACGAGGACAGAGGAGAAGCTTGTGGGAGTGCATTGCAAACAGAGATGGGCGAGTTAAGTTACTCAATTGCCATCTGTCTCTGTTTTGCTAACTCATTAGCTCGGACACCACATTGTGTTAATCCCCACTTCCCCTGGCTATGAGCTTGATCCAGATCTCGAGGGAACAGTGAGACTGCTCAGCCTGACTCCTGTCAGCTGGGCCGCAGCTTCTCTGAATCAGGCAGCATGCCAGGCCAGCCACCCTTCACTGCCACATCACATCAAGGTGAAGCCTTTCCCCAACCCCCAGCCACGGACATGGAAGCCTCTGGACTTAGCTTATTCTTCTAAAAGACTCTCCTAGTGTGATAGATTTTGGCCTTTCACTTTCTAGCACTCCCCTCCCAGTGCCCCATCAAGGCAATTGGCAATTTCAGGCTGACCACCTTGGAAGTTTGATGGCACTGTGTACCAGCAGCCAAATGTTCTCTTATGCCTTCTGTGTGTCCCAGAAGAAAAGTCCACCTGGCAGCTATGAACCAATGAGTAAGGCCTAAATTGTTCCCCAGTACTATACCCAGAAGTACAGGCTTACTTCTGGTCCTAATATAGCATGAAGAACATCCAATGATGACATTTATATGCTTTCTGAGAATAGTTGTTCAGAAATGTCATTGTCTCTGCTAATGAGCTGACTGGTATATGAAAACTGTTTCTATGGACTTATTTTGACTTCTCTGGCCCTCAGTTTTCTCTTCTACAAAAGGGTGTTTTTCCGAGGACTAGATATTTTGTGAAGTCTTTTACAGCTTTAAAAATAAAAATATGCTGTATTTATTAATAATGAGATTTGCTAATATTTATATGTTGCCAGACACTTCTCTAGGCATTTAACATATATGAACCCATTTAATGGTACCTAGGAGGTCGATACTATCTCTTATAGATGAAGAAACTGAGGCACTGAGAGGTTAAGTCATTTGTTCAGAGGCAAACAGCTGATAAGTAGCAGAGCCAAAGTTCACATCCAGAGGTTGGCTCCAGAGTCTGTGCTCTTAGGCACTTGTTGTGGTTACTTAAGATGGTCCCTTAATCGCTTCATTGATCTGTTCCCCTTATGTTCTTTCCAAAGTTTGCAGGTTCTCAGATGTGTTCTCATCAACATTTAGGGCAGAATCTTTTGGAGGTTATCGTTGCCCCCCTTTTGCAAATGGGCACTTTGAGGTAAAAGTAGGAACTTACAAAGGCCACACACAAGTTATTGGCAGAACTCAGGTGTCCTGCTTTTGTGCTGGGGTCTCCATCTGCTAAGTTTCTCTCCTGTACATAATTAGGACAAGCAGAAAATTCACATATGACCTGCTTAACCCTTTCAACCAGCGCAAATGAGGAATAGCTCTAGAGACAATTCAGTTAAATTTCCAACTCAAGTGTTGAATGATCTACGCAGTATATAAAGGCATTTACAAGCCTGTGACTCACACAGATGTAGCAATAACATACCATTCCCCATTCCTTCATTGCTATAAGGCACCAGCTGAATATCTTACACCTCTCTGGATGGCAAGAGTTACAGCATATTCTACAACTGTCCTCCCACATTCAGCACAGGCAGGGCTCATCCAAGAATTTTAGCAGCAGGAGATAATGGAGAGCTTACTCTTTCTGGTCCTTTCTGACTGTCTCTGCCCTGATACTGCCTAGTACCTCAGTAGCCCTTCCTCTCTCCTCTAGTCCCACTAGATTGCATGTGCCTTTTAGCATTGGAGGTTCTGAAAGTCAAGCAAGAACTTCTCTTAATGGCATTCAGTATTTCTCTCTTCCCAGTCACAAGAGGGGTTTCCCATCAAGCAGTGGGAACGTGATTGTTTCTGCCTCTCATTTAGTCCTTCCTTTCCAACTTACTGGCACTATACCACCTGCAAAGATATCCCAGAAACAAGGGTAGCATATACAATTTAGGTTGCCCAAAGACTGGTTTGTGACATGGAAAAATTGGAATCAAGATGAAACTGTATGTTCATTTGATATTACCTCTCCTGTGCAGATCTGGACCTAATAGAGTGGAATGAATAACAATACTGAAATACCAAACTTATTTATAGCATTTAAATCAGCAAGTGATTTGGGTTTTCACATCAGGGATGGCTGCTGCTTTTCCCTCAGCTAAGTTAAACCACTGACCCATTTCCCCTCAAACTCCAGTTCCATGTTTAACTGAAGACACACAGAAATAAATTTGTGTTGGCAGGAAGACAAACCCCGAGATGAAGCAAGAGGTATGTTGGCTGATAGAAAGGCTGTTATTTTAATTTCTTTTACATTGCAGCAGTCTCAGATGGATAGTATCCAGGTAACTTGTAGCGCCTGCATCTTATTAAACTCCTGTTTGATTCAGAATTTACAGCTAAAATGCACCTGGAATACTTCAAGTTGGAACTAGACTTTGGTTCATGTTTTCTCAAAAGGGATGTACAAATTAATTGTGCAACCTACAGCAAGTGACATAAGAAGCTTCAGAATAAAATGGTGGTACATTTTTGTTAATAACTTGATTTCTTGATTTATAAATCCAACAATGCTGATTTATTGCCTACTATTTGACAGGCATTGTGTCTCTAAAGCAGGGTGTACCCATGGACAGGTTTTCTCTATACCTATCTCTTTTTATTGCATGTGACAGAAACCATACTCAAAGTAACTGAAGCAGAAAGTGAGATTATCATAAGGATACTGGCATATCTTTAGAAACTAAGGACTGGGATGCAGCTGACTTCGGGAACAGATGGAACCAGTGTTAAATACCATTAAGTTAGTCTCTCTCTCACACTCTCTATTACACACACACACCACCACCACCACCACCACCAAATGGATGTCCTCCTAGACCTGCACTATCGATACAGTAGTTACTAGCCACATGAAACTATTGAGCACGGGAAATGTGCCATAAGTGTAAAATACACACTGGGTTTTGAAGACTGAGTATAGGAGGAATTAATGTAAAATGTCTTAATTTTCATATTTATTACACATTGAAATTATGTTTTGGCTGTATTGTGCTAACTAAAATATATGATTGACATTTATTTTACCTGTTTATTTTTTTCATGTGGCTACTAGAAACTTTTAAATGACATATGCGACTTGCATTATATTTCTGTCAGACAGTGCTATTCTTCTGGTTGGTTTTACCAAACATCTGCAGCAACACAAATCTCCCCATGCCTTAGTTAGCCTGACTTAGCTTAGTTGAGGAACACCGAAGGGATAGTCACAGACATAAATCACCAATCAAATCTATACCACCCTGCTTCATCCTTTTCCCTCTCCTTTACCTACCATTCATGGTAACTCCTACTTGAGCTGAAACACTTTCTTCTTTTTGAAAGTAGATTTATACATTCACTCCTTCAAAAATATTTTTTGAGCCCCTGTGCTACACCAGGTCTTGCATTGAGGATATAAGGTCTCTGCCTTCACAGAGCATCCCTTTTGCCAGATTCAGCCACTTTTAGCTTGTTTTCATGAATGTAGGCTCGATATGGGAAGTGTACCTCTGGCTGCATCTAGTCAGGGCCGAATCATTAAACCTCATAGTGAGCCTGATGGAATGAAAACTTGGATTTTCAGACTCATCATTAATACTGTGTTGTCAACGGAGATGGCAAAGGATGCTGATATTCACAAGTAAGGATCCTTCAATGATGTAAATTTGTGTTTCTCTTCCTGCTTTTATGAAACCAGATTCCAGAGTCCCTTTCTCAGAGATGGAGCTATGGAGCTGCGATTGTCTCCTCCTTGTCAGTGCCACCACCCAAAGAAGACAACTGTACAATTGAAAGCACAGTTTGAAATATCCTTCCCTTGCCCCAAGAAAGAGTCGTTTCTCTAGACTTCCTGACAATGTATGGGAGGCAGACTCTGGATTCAGTTGTTTTGTTTTGTTTGTTAAGCAACTTTTAAAACCAAGTATAACATACAAACAAAAAAGCATGTACAACATAAGCTCCATTTACTTTCTCAGTGAACACACATGTGTAACCAGCACCCAGATTAAGAAACAAAACAGTAAAAACACCCAGAAGCTCTCCCATTCTGTCAGGACTTCATCCCACCCCTCTACCCTCATCCCAAAGGTAACTAACCATTAAATGGACTTCTGCCACCATAGATTAGTTTTGCCTGTTTTTGAACTTTATATAAATGGAGTCATATAGTTGGTCCTCTTTGGCACTGGTTTCTTTTGCTCAACATTATGTTTATGAAGTTTACCCATGTTGTTTTATGTACCAACAGAAAATATCAATAGCCAAAAAGGAAAATAAAAATTATAAACCTACTATAGTAAGATAATATAAAATGCCAGTTTTTGTAATTTTAGCCACTTTTCTATGTATGTAAATATTTATGTAAGTTTTTTTCAAAAATCAGACCATAATACAAATATTACTTTGTGATTTGCTTTTTCGTTTAATATCTCAGATCTGCCAACATGTTCTAAATGTTGGTCTATCTTAAGGAGGCTGCATTCTGAATTGACCTGAAAGGTAATATAGAAAAGTGGAAATTTTTTAAAAATCAAGAACACACATTAGTGTCTATATTTATATTAATCGTTTTGTCAGATCTAGATTTGGTCCATCCTGGTTAGGCTTCCAGAAGACTTCCAAATAAAGGTAATAAACAAATGGAACACTGCATTTCCAGGGTAATCTGATACTGAAGACGAAGTTGAGCCTGTTTCTCAATAAATCTTCTGAATTTTTCTCTACTATTTTAAACCCGGGTATTCTGCTAATGAGTAACAGATTAGGAACCAGATAATTCTGAGAGTGGCTTGTTGGAGTCTCTCTGTTCAATTCCTGGCTCACTTTATAACCTGGGACAAGTCTGTAAAATGTTCCTTATTTCTCAGATGAAGAGCCTCATCTCCACATCTGTTTGGGATCAGAAGAAATAATACTTACATAACATTTTGGAGTCCTTGAATGAAAAGTTCCTTGGAGTTGCTGACTGTTCTTAAAATTTCCTCAACTAACATTGTGGAAATCCATTGTTATGGATATAGTTGCTGAGCTGGGTCATAACTAGATTGCAAATCTTGAGTAGTGGAAAAATCTAAGCCTTGAAATTCTGGTTATTTACTTGAAAAGCTACCCATTTATTTCCTAGACGTTCATACTGTGAGCTTAACCCATTATAGTTTTGATTTACTTGCTAATTCTTCATCCTTACCCATTTTGGATTGCCTCTATTGGCATATGCCATTGAGTTTTCCTAAGTGTGGTCACCTGGAAACTTGTATTTTGACATTGACTTTATCCTGCAGGTGTGACAGAAGTAAATATTCCTGTTAGCCAGTGAAACTTAAATTTATGGCCTGAGACTCCTCAGACTGTCAGGGACCCTTGGAGACCAGCACTGGATGAAACTAAAAGAGAATATGCTGTGGCTGGGAAATGTGCTAGAGCCAATCAGTGCAGAGATACAATAGTTGTAGGGTATTTAAGAGTTGGAAGGAATATTGGAGGCTTCTAGTCCTACTCCCTCATTTTTCAAATGCGGAAACCAAGGTTTAAGGAGGTCACAGAATGAATTGGTCACAGAGGCGGGTCAGAAGCTTACTTTGATGTTTCATCAACTACCCAGGTATCTGCACTATTTAGGAAATACAGGGAAGGAGTGTCTGAGGAGTGATTAGGGTAACCTCTAAACCCCATTACACTAGTACAGTCCCTGTAGGATCTAAGGTCTTACTCATCTCCGTGGTACCTGACAAGCTGAGAGTATTGATTCGTTCCTCCTCAATTCAGGATTGTGATGGTGAGAGGAATTTGACATTTTATCTAATCAGCATTGGCAACTTGGCTTTCTTCTGGAGAATTCAAAAGTTCAGCACAGAAGATGTTTACAAGATACCGTCCTCCAGAATTAAGTGGTGGAGATCAACTGTTATTAAATGTATGAGGCAGGCTTTCTTTCTCTCTCTCTCTCTCTCTCTCTCTCTCTCTCTCTCTCTCTCTCTCCCCCTCCCTCCCTCTCCCCCTCTCCCCCTCTCCCCTTCCTTTTTTTTCCTGTGATTTTTTTTTAAAAAAAACTTGTTTCTGGTGACCTCTTAACCCCTGCTATTCAAGTTCAATTACATTTATTATTAGTTATTGAGTCTTTAGTATGCAGAGATGCTGGCTGATCTTGCCCTTCCAAAATTTTGGACGGTCAACCCACGGTATGGTCTAGGTCCAGAAAATGAGAATATTTCCAACTCACTGGTGACCATCTTGGCCTTGAGCAGAAATAGGGTCTGAATCATTACCTAAGAGACCTTTGTAGATTGTCACAGTTGGCAGCCTCAAGCCTTGAGCTAATCCTGGAAATTCTTTAACTTCTCAGAAAGAAGGTTCCACAAGGGTAGGCTGAGGTCCTCAGAGAGAGCAGATGGAATAGAGCTTGCAACCAGTTGCCTTTACAGCTGGACTTGTAGATAAATAAAATTATATCCATTTTTTTCTTAAATCATGAAGCCTTTGACTTTCAGGAGATATCTATTCTTTACTCCTTTTACCCTGTATGTCGAAGAAAAAAAAAAAAAAGAGAATGCTCTGTAATCACTGAAAGAAAAGCAAGCAAACTTGTTGACTCAGTTCCCATGGTGAATGCAAGGCAGACCAGGCCAATAGAAACAACTCAGATATTACAAAAATGTGTTTCTTTCTGGCAGCTGCACAGTCAGTCCTTTATATCCAGTCTCTGCAATCAGCCTATCACCCAAAACACTTTCCAAGGTCATTATTCTGGTTGTGGGGGCTGCTTTTCCTATAAACAAATGTTGATTTTACTAAATGTCCTCTCTTTCCAACTCTCTTTATGGCAAATTAGGAGTAGGAAAGCATCATTTAGGAAAAGAATGTGTAGAAGATCAGAGAGATGAAATACTGCAGGTTTTCTAAAGGTTCAGACTTATCTGGCTCAAGCAACACAAATTATAAACTTTGAAGCCACCTGTATAATCCTGTTTTAATTAACTTGAGGAAGGCACATCAATGTTATTTCATTAAAATGAAATTCTGTTTAAATGGAAAATCACCGCTACAGGGTACATTGGGGCATTGTTCACGTGGATTTTGAGGTTGGCAAGTGAATCCTGTATTTGGAAAAACCAAAGCAAGCTGTTTCTTTGGGGCCTTCTTATGCTTTGGAGGACTTGTCATAGGTTCCTTGGACTGTAGGGAATGCCCCTGGTTAGGACTGAGACATAGCACAAGACATCGTATGCCAATTTTTCCTTTTATGACCCTTCTAGTTTTCAATCTTCCTGCTCCCTGCCGGCCTCTGTCTCTCTTTAGTCCTTGGCCTTGATGCCTCAGGGTCATCTCTCCCATTGCCAAGTTGAACTGATGATTTGATCCCCACTGGGTGGACAGTGGATGGCATAGGGTACTCTATGAAGAGACACGGATGCTATTTCAGGCTTACAAGAGGAATGAGCTCCTGATGGTCACGGGGGCTAGTGAAAAATAGAACCCATCTTTTGAAACTTTCAATTCACCAGTGATCCAAGAGCTGCAAGGAACATGAAAGATCCTCTAATCTAAACACCTTGTTTTCTGAGGAAGACACCAAGACACAGAGGTGAAGAAACATTCAAACTAGTTAAGGCCATTCGCTGGGGCCTGTCCATTCAGTGGGGCCTGTCCATCTTGACCCATGCCCTTTCCCCTCCAGCCCAGTGCCCCAGTTCTGTGGACCTGTTGGTTACAACACAGCCCACAGCAAGAAACTCCTGCCCTGTCAGCAGAACGGCTTTACAAGCTGACATAGGACATGTGTACATTTGGAGTCAGGGGAATGGCTGAGTTTTAGTTCCAGTTCTGCCTCTGCTTTGTGGGCTTTGGCGAGTCACTTCTCCTTTGTCTATTTCCCCTATTGGTAAGGAGAAGATAATGAACCTTTCCACCTATCAGGCACACTTGAGTGTTATAAAGAATAATGAGGTGATATTTGTAAAGTGCTTTGAGCTGCTGGGAAAGAGGAGGGGTGAGCTCAGCAGAAAGCATTATTAGCTGGAAGCACTTATCAATTGAGCTGTTTAACAATAGTGGAGAGGAAGAATACTCAGAAATGAATTCCAGGGACTGGCCCTGCTTTGAATTTAGGAGGAGGATTAGTGGGGACCTAATAGGTATTCCACTTCTCCAGTTTCTTTAGTGTACCGTCAAACTAGGAAAGGTAATTACATTCTTCTATATTGGATTCAGCCTGGAGTTTCAATTGGGATGTCAAAGTGTGCTTGTCTTCTATTCTCGTACTGCGGCTGTGTTATGTCGTGATTGTTAGAGCCCTGGGCATCTTCTATCCCTTGGGGTAATTTCACTTAGGAGCTATACAAAGTAATTTCTATGCAGGGGCTGCTGGGCTGCTGTTTATAAGGTTGATTAGTGGAGCTTCTAAATCTAAAGCGCCTGGGGAGCAATTTGGCTGAAGCAGGGAAATGAAAGGCAAAGTCTTTATCATGGATGATCTTTTTCGACTGTGCTGCTCCGTGGGAATTTTCTCAGAACTCAGATGTATGCACAGTGCGATATGTGGGGCACCCTCTCTCACGTGGAAATGGAGGCAGGTGAAGGTGACTTTGCCAGGTCACTAAATATATTCAGAGCCCCTTTTAACTTCTTTACTCCCACTGAGGGTTAGATGAGAGATGTTTATGGGGGCCTGACATGTGTGGGGATGTTTCCAAATGATTATTCTGATGAGGGATCTGCGCCTCCAAAGCCGGTCCCTACTGTTTCAAGACCCTCAGCTCCGAGTTCAAGTCTCTCATTTTCAGGGCCAGGGAAGAAGAGAGAAAATGTTTTGAGCTTGTGTGGTCTCCATGGGTTGACTGGACAATTAGCCAGGAAGAATGTGGCTCTCTCCTTAGTGGGCAGGAGCAAGGCTAAATTTTATCATCATCTTCTGGAGGATGGAGGAAGAGGTCAAGATGTCATTGGGAACAATAATTTTTCTGATCAAAGTTATATTAAGGAAATTACACTGATTGCATCTTTGTCCATTGAAGTTTATGAGCCTCTTTGTAATCACTGCTTCCGCACACCATTCCTCTCCTTCCCCATTCTCCAGGCCTCCATCTGCAGGGGCTGTCAGGCTCTCCCCTCCTGGAAGGACAGGTCCCCCAGCTGGCCAGAGGGTCCTGTTCTAGTGCTGCTCTTTAATGACTTGGGAGTCTCCAATAACAATCCTCCAGTGTGGTATAGCCCCAAGCAATGAGCCCACGGGAGTCCCATTTTTTTTTGCCTGACCCACATATATACATGAACACACCCTGGGCACCAGAGACCTCTCTGCCCCTCCTCTCGTCCTGCATGCTGGGCAAGCCCACTTTGAATCCTGCACCTCTTTGGGGACTGACTCAGACCTCTTGAGACCGCCTCTTGGACTCCTTCCTGAGTCTGCCACCAACTTATTTTTGTGTTTTCCTCAGCAAATCACTTCTCTGCCCTGAGACTCCATGAAATGATATAAGATTTACTTGGCAGAATTCTCTGACCTTTTTCAAAGACCCAGATTTCTTGTTTATTGTAGTTTGAAGGTCTCAATCCTCTAAAAACATTTGGAATATTTTCTTCATTTCCCTATCCCAAGGTGTTTATTTTATCCCAGACATGCCTTCCCCAGTGGGTTTTCGGGGGAGGATGCTGAGACTCTGGGCCCTGGCTCCTGTCCTTTCCTTCACCTCTGCCAGGGCAGAGACCAGCGCTCGGCTGACCTTCCCAGGCCAGCCAGAAGAGAAGGCTGTGGACGCCCGCACGTCCCCACTGCTGCCCACTGTCCTTTCCCTCTGTGGCCACAGCTGCTTCTCCCCCCACCCCCGCCTGCTCTTTTTCTCAGTAAGCCTCAGCGCCAGTGCCCCAGTGAGCTGCTGGGAACAGAGGTCTGTCCCCTGCACTGGCCTCGGCTCCCCACACCAGAACATTCAGGCGTCAATGGGAAACAGCAAGATCTGTCAGCATCGCCCCTTTCTTCGGGGCTTTGAGGGCCACATTCTCCACGGCCATCTGTTCCCTTTCACCTCTCTGGACAATGTTGCTTTTTAAAGCCAGCGATTCTTCCTCCTTGATCCCCTCCTCTCCCGCCTCCCCTTCCTCTGTGCTCCCACCCTTCTTACCTCTCATCTCTCTGTTTTCCCAATCCTATGAAATTAGCCTCTTAAGATAAAACTTGCCCTTCTTTCATACAAAGCTGTTTTGCAGCCACTAAGGGTTTTAGAGTTTTTATTTTTACGTTTTTTTTGAAGTGAAGGCTTGCTACTTTTAAAGTCTGTGATTGTCATGGGGGTATTCTTTTGATAGAGAAGGAGAGGGAGGATAGAAAAACTTTTCAGTCGTGAAAAAGAAAATACAGAATAATAATGAGTTTTAGGTTCCTGCTGGCAGGCACTTGCTTCTTTAAAGAAGGGACCCCCCCTTTTTCTCCCTTGATGATCAGTTTAAGGAAATTTTTATGCTCTTGAGATCTCTCCACCATTTATTTTATTATTATTTTGTTGTTGCTGCTACACTGCTGTTGTGCTGTTTCTAATTTAGAGTCCAGACTGCTGTGGAGCTGGTACAGTGGTCCCTTTCGCCTTGAACAGAGCCACATAGTAATATAACTACAGAGGTGACTGAACTGCGGCAGGGAGTCCGTGGTGCCTTGTGGGTGAAGCAGGAGTCCTGGCTCAAGGAGTGACATGAAGAGGTGTTTGTCCCAGCACTGACCAGTGGCCAAGTGTGAAACCGTGGGCACCCCACCTTCCTTAAGGATAATCATAATAGAATCTTTTACTTCCAAAAATTCTTAACATATGATTCTTCTGTTTGTGCCATTACTTTGTTTCATAAACAAGATGAGTCTGTGGTAATGTCATGAAAACTTCATAGGCCATCCTGGGGTAAGGATGTTGTACTAATCCACTGTGAGGATCTAACTCAGCTGCTGACACGGGAAGTATTCAGAATGAGGACTCCCAGCCCTGGCTGCCTGTCAGCGTTGTTGGGCTAGAGCACAGGCCCTGGAGCCAGACTGCCGGAGTTTGAATCCTGTCTCTGCCTCTTACTAGCTGCACAAATATAGGGAAAGTTTTGTCATCTCTAACATGGGGGCACTGATAGTATCTTCTTCATATTGTTGTAGAGATGATTGAGAGATTTTTTATTATGTAAAGCACTTAGAACCGTTTCTGGCACACAGTAGATACTTGTAAATGTTAGCTATGATTATTGTCCCTCCCCCATCCCACAGCCACGTTACAGATGAGAAAATGGGCTCATGGGCTTTCTGCAGGGCTTTCTTATTCTCACATTTCCCTCCCGCTGCTTTATTTTTCATTGCAGAATTAACACTGATAAAAGAAATAATGTAATTATCAGTAGGATTGTAATGGTGATTAACATAGCAATTCTACTTAGAAATGTCATAAAATATAGAAACATCCAAAGATATAAAAAGATATACGATCATGCACTTCTGGCGAAGAAGACAAACCAGATGTGGAGATTATAGTTGTAGGAAAGCCAGTCATGATTTTGGCAACTGGGGTTACTTTACATATTTTCAGTCGGAGAAAATCTGGAGATTTATTTTTCTTTGGTATCAATTTCTAGAAACCTATCATATGACTAAGAGTTTTCCAACAATAGGGAGAGAACATTATTAAAATAGGCTTCTCTAGAAAGGCACAGATGACTCTGAATAAAAAATTGAGTATTACAATTTAATGAGGAAAAGAAAATGAATGGGGTGTCCAGAAAATAGAGGGGGTGTGAATTCCATAAGTTCTCCCGCCCAGAGAGGGGGACGAATGGTCACTGTTGTAATGCTTTCTGAATGGCTAAAAGAGACAATGAAAGGAAAAATAAGGAGCCAAACTACAGGGTTCAAATCCTGGCTCTGCCACTTGCCAGGTGGCCTTGGGCGAATCACTTTCTTTATAGCTCAGCTTTCTTCCCTGGAAAATTGGTATGATAATGGTACCTCCCTCACAGAGATAATGTATTTGAGGTGTTTAGCACCTAGAACATGCTAATTACCCCAAAATGTTACCTCATAATTCTTTACTGTAATATCTTATATGAACTGACGTCTGAGACGTGGGACACATTACACAAAGTTGGTGGTCTTAATCACTTTGCTGATGCTGGTCATTTTCAGTAAACCCATAGTTCTGTCCCATTTCTGGATAAACATTGGCCTTCGAGGAAGAAGGAAATTGCTTTGCTTAAGAATTCATATTTTGCAGATGTGTACTGACTGCCCACTGCCACCCAAACCAGTTCCCCTCAATTAAAATAACCCTGCTGGCGTCAGCACATTTTGTTCATCAGTTCCCTCTCCTGCCATGAGGCAGCTGCCTGAAAGTACTTGACTGTCTCCCTCTGGGACTGGGACTCTAGTGAGAAGGGATACTTGAGGAAGTTAAAACAAGGGCATCTCCATTGCTCAGGACCCCCACATGCTGGCAATCTGCACATTGTTTGGACCTTGAAACTTGTGAGCTATGAATTCCTGTCACAAACGGAGTTTCCTCCCCTCCCGTGGCCCCGATTTGTTGTGAGCCTTATGTTGGCATGGTGGCCATGGGGACATCCCTCATGTGAGTGTATGCCCCAAAAAGGAGAAGTGCAGCAGCTTCTCCTTGCCTTGACTCAGGGAGCCCAGATGGTCGAGGAAACGCAAGCTGTACTGCAGGACCTCAGCAGCCAGAGTGAATTCACCAGGGTGGGAAAAGGAAAACCCTTTGGGCCGTGATCTAAAACTCAGGGAGCCCAGGACCCTGGGGTTGCCTCCACCAAACTATTTAACATTCTCCTTTTTCCTCCCACCCCAGTCTCAGAGGCTGCAGGGGCAGCAGACACATGAGAGGCCAGCATTCCATTCCCTCCCACACGCATGATCTGTGCTGATTCCTATCAGGATCCTTCTCCTTCCCAAAGAGGCCGATGGAGATGGGGAGGGAGGAAAGCATAACAATAAATCTTCACACTCTGGACAAGGTGCTAATTAAAAGCATCATCCACGATGATGCACTCTCTGATGCCACAGGGAAGCAGCAGAGATGGCGGGATGGCAGACAGTTGTAGGCCTGTGCTCTGGGCCTAGCTCTGCCTCCAGCTAGGTGGGTTTAAGTGGTCAAGTCACTTCTCTGGCTATGAAATGGGAATAACGATTATACCCATGTCGAGGGATCAGAGGAAACACTGTAAGTTGAATACATCAAGTGCACTTATGCACGCTGGAGTTTTCAAAGCACCTCAGGGCTTCTGTCTTCTGCACCCGTTCCTGCTCTGTTCCTGTTCTCACTAAAGAAACAAAGGAGAGCTTGAACTCTGAAAGCTGAGCCATGTCTGGTGTCTTGAAGAAATGCAGGTCAAGGAGCATGATGAGGAGGGACCTTAATGAGGGTTTCTGAGCGAGGACCAGCCAAGCACCATCCTTGGCCTGTTTCATGCACAGACTGTCGGCTGGCCCTCCTGCACTAAGCCTTTCTGAATTAGTGTTTTGGGTGGCTCCTCTAACACTCCAAGCAGATGAATTATGGCAGTTCTAAAGAGCGTTTACATCTCTCTACCCTATTCCCCTTGGGAAGTAGGGTGGGGGATTAAGTCAGTCTTAAAAACTGGGCCAAAGGGCATTCTCCAGAATGATGTCTTCCAAGATGAAAAGATGTAGAGCCACATCACAAGATACTAGGTGGAGACTTTCTAATGCAAATGCATCCATGACAGTACACTGACTGTCCCTAGGGCCTGAGGAGTCTACAATTGCAAGCGAAACAGAGAATGCCTAATACATGATTTTTTCCAATGTTGGTGTATATAAGGCTCACCTGGGAGAGCTTTTTGAAAATGCAGACTCCTAGGCACCACCTCCAGAGATTTTTATTCATTAGGTTTGGGATGGGGCCTAGGATTCTGCATTTTTAAAAGTTAGCAGATGATTCTGATGAATAGGACACATAAGAGACAATGCCCTAGTAATTTCTCCAGAGAGCCAATCCTGTGTCCTGATTTTGTATCACTGACTCAGGCGATCTTTTAGGATAGGCTGAGCTATATTTTCACACTAATTTTTTTTTTTTTTTTGGTGGGATAGGGGTACAGCAGAGTTCAAACCTACAGAAAAGTTCCAGGAAAAGTACAATGAACTCCCTAGATACCCTTTACCTAGATTGTTAACATTTTGCTACATTTGTTTTATCTCTCTGGCATATTTTTGTGACCAATTTATCTTTATAATATTGTTGATTTTTTAATTATTTTTGCTGAACCATTTGAGAATAAGTTATAGATATCATAACCTTTCATCCCCAAATACTTAAGTATTTATCGTCTAAGAACAAGAACTTCTCTTACATAACCACAATACAATGATCTCACCAGGAAATTAGTATTGATACAATACTATTATCTAATATACTGGCAATATTCAAACTTTGCCAGGTGTCCCAGTAATGTACTCTATGGCAAATTTTTCCAGGATGCAGTCCAGGATTAGACATTGCATTTAGTTGAAATGTCTTTTTGCATTAATGGTTTTTTAAGCCACTGATGTTTTCACAGGAATATTTTTCTTCAAGAACATATTTCCTGATAAACAATAGCATTTCATTTCGTCTTCTGTCCTTACTGTTTGCAAAGAGCCAATGATCCAGTGTGGGCCTGAAGCAAGAGCAAGCTAACCCAGGCCCGGTGCTGCATCAACTAAGGCCTTAGGAAAGGACCTTTTCCCAGTCCCGGTTTGCCCTGTGAGCTGATTTCCCGAAGGCAAACCATATAACCGTTAGTGTGTCCCCTTGCTCTTCAGTCAAGCGGGTTCTCACCTGGCTTTCTCATTGTCCAAGCTACTTCCTTGGATATATAAAGCTACCAAATTACTTTAGTATATATCAAATCTCACTAGGAATAGTGAGTTATAAAGGATTTTACCCTTCCCAGCTCTCTCCAAAGGCAGCTCGCTGAACACTTCTGGGAGTGATTTTTTTTTCTAGCAATTAGGGGTATACCCAATCTGAGATCAGAATAAGCAGCTGTATTCCTTCTGCCTCAGCCAGTGTTGCCTGAAACAAATATCAAGTGGTCAAAAAATGAGATGATGACCATGTATAATACACAAAGCTTACTAGAATCCAGCTCTGGCATCCTGCTGCTGCCTCGGATTCTACAATGGGAGCAGGAAAGCCAAGCTCCTACCAGGTCCGCTGATTGGTGTGATCCAAGGAATTCACAGCAAGCAGATAGAGAGCATTGTAGAGGGGTGGGAAACAACATCATTTCGTGTAAGCATCTTCCTGGCTTATCTTGAATGAAACATAATTTCAAAAAAAAGTGCTTCAGATTTCTCTAAATGTTTGGGTTTTTGTTTTCTTTGTTTTATTTTGCTAGTGTTTACTTAAAGGAGGTATGTGTTTTCTATGATGAGTGAATTTATTTTTAATTAAAAAGTTCTTTTCAAAAGGTCAAAAGACTTAGCTACAGATCACCATTCAGGATATTTCCCTCCTTAAATAGAAGGTAACAAGAGGAAAGCTGTGTTACTGGAGAAAAGGTTCAGGGATATGACCTTCTGGAGAAGGTTGGGAACTAAGCTGGTGGGAGGAGATTGCTTCTTTCTATTCACTCTAGTACAGTTCTTCTTAAGCCTACTGTTGTTTTCCTAGCTACCTTTGAGGACCCTGATGATCGTCACTGCGAACAGCAGAGGAACCCTATGCTGTATCCCCTACAGAACTGTTTGGTTGGCAAATGGGCTGGTTTCCAGACTGATCCTTTTCTTATAAAGTGAGCATCCTCACCCCGATTCTGGACAGTTCCTACATGGTATCTCTATTGGGTGACCATACGTCTTGGTTTGTCCAGAACAATCCCAATTTATCTCTGTTATCCCAATATAATTATTAACATGTCCTCATTTCATTTTTAAAAGTGTCCTGGTTGGATGATAACTTACATGATCACTCTAACGCTCTGGGAAACTTGAAGTATTTTCTCTCCATACAAAAGCCGATGGAATTGTTTGAGTGACTTGTGCTAGTGCACAACAGTCTCTAGCCTAGTAATTAGCTCACCCCTGCCTCTGCCCCACCTTCCGCTGTGGAGGATGAATCCATCCCTACCTCTTACATTCCAGAGGTTCTGGTTGCCCCACCTTTTCCTGCCTTCTGCTTCACATTTCTTACCTTCCTCAATAATATATTTTACTTTGACTTGGGTTGGCCTAGGTGTGTTGTGCAAGTGGAGTCTCATCCACCCCTTTCACCTCTAGCCAAGAGACAATTGGGAATGAAATTTTCTGCTTTACCAAAGTGAAGCAGCCTTATTCTTTACCAGACCAGATGCCTTCCTCAGTGGGCAGATGGTATTGGGTGAGGCAATTAGTACATGGTTTTATGCTTCAGATCCTTTATTTGTAAATCTGAAAGAAGGCTAATAGTTTTAAAGTATTTTGAGAATCTCAAAACTAAAAAGATTATAAATAACAAAAGATTTTTTTTCTTCTAAAATGGTAGCACAGATACTGTGGTTACTTACTTAATACATAGAGTGTGGTCTCTGGGCCATGGCAGCTGATGGGTTTTTTCCAGTGCTCTATTTATAGAGCTAGGTCAGAAATATCACTTCCGTTGGAACTTGACCTATAGACCATTGTCAATTTTAGAGCCCCGAGGAAGTAGAGTGCACACTAAATACAGCTGGTTCACAGGTTCAGTTAGTGAACCATAAGCCCCCAAGGAAATTACTTTTGCTGGAGGATAGATGTCTGAGCCTGTCTCAATCTCTTTTATTTGATATCTTTGCCTTGTGGCCTCACGGAGCTTGTAGGTAATCTTGAATCTTTATTCTAAAAATAGCCTATTTTAGGCAGTCTCCCTCTTTTATAATCCATTCATCCTCTTCACCTTTGGTTGCTGAAATTCTTTCTGCATAGTATAGAACAAGAGCTGATAATCCAGAAACAGAAGTAACTTAAAACTAGTCTGGGAAATTTAGGAAAAGCAGATCTAAATTATTTCCCTACTTCATCTTTTTGTTGGGGGTAACCAAGATTCTCAGTCATTTCTCCAGTTCAGATGGATAATCCAATTTTGAAAACAAGCTGAAGCATGAAGTTTTAGTAAGTAGGATAGACTAAGAAAATCTTTAGTCTGGAGAGAAATCTGCTATCAGGAAAAGGACCACATGTCTGTACTCTCTTCAGGCGTAAATGGGTGCTGGGTAGGGCACAGCAATTCAAAGACAGCACATGGAATAGAGCATTCTCAAACTTCCTGGAAAAAGTGAGGTTCTGAATGAGGAACTAATTTCTCGCCATCAAAATATGATAGACTCAGAGTTTTTTAGTACAGGCAGGAACTTTTGAAATCATTTTGAACAACCCCTTCTTGTCATGGATGAGGAAACTGAGGCTTAGCGAGGTGATGTAACTGGTCATTTCCAAGGCCTACTCTGATGTTCTTTGTTACACGACTCTCCTCCTCCCACCTGGTCTCATTAAAAGCCCTCAGCTGAGTCAGAAATAGACCTGCAGGGTCCTACCTTCCAGCTGCAGCTGACCATGCGCTATCATGCATTACACAGAACATGCTTCAGGACGTGGGGACAAGAGATAAGAAACTTACCTAAAGTCAGTTCCAGTGGCAACATACCATCTGCTTCCCTGGATTTATTTCAGTCCTGAAAACATTTACAGGTATTTTTATTCCTTTTTTCAAATTTCCTCTTTCTAGTCTCAGTAAGTTGCCTTTCATCTGAAGGGAGAGGAGGGACCAAATATCCAGAATATCCAGTCCTCCAAGGCCATGAACTTTTACTTCCCCTCTGTTCCTATTCTGGGAGTCATTGCTTTGGTTTTTTTTTTTTTTTTTTTTACTCTTTTTTTTAACATGGAAAAATCTATTCTTTTAAAGTCAACCCTTTCGCTACAGGGCAAACATTTTTCTGTTATGCACTAGAGATTCTGTTTGACCTCCCAGAAATTCTTGGCACGGGAGTCATAAATTGAAATGTTTTCAGAGAAGGAGCTTTCTCATTAAAGGCTCCCCAAGAGGCCCCTTCTAAATACTGACACAGGTTGGTACCAGAAGTCCATTACCTTTTTGGAAATCAAGGATACCTAGCAACCTGGTTATCCTCCTCCAGTCTCATTGCACGAGGGCTACACCCCATGTGTACAGAGCAGGGAGAGAGCTCCTTGCCTGTGAGAAATTTGTCTTCATAACCAACTCCCACTCCAGATGAGTAGGGAATTGGATCCAAAAGATAGTAGTCATGAAAGATATTTCAGAATCCAAATCCTGTTGTTTTAACTGTTTCATAACTAAGCTTTACTATCTTGCCTCATTATTCACAGAATAAAAAATGTAGAAGATGCTGATTAAACTTTTCTTCCTAGAATTTCATCTTCAGTGTTTGATCATTATTGTTCCTGTCATTTACACATATCAAGTGTCTTCATCTAAGGGTCACTAAGAACTTTTGGTTGCCTGGAGGCAAGAATTATTATTCACATTTTACAGATGGGTTAGCAATCACAGAAAGGGAACAAGCTTTGACTTACCTAAAAGAGTCTCTGAGAGAGTGGGGAATGAATGTTCCCACAGTCTTTTATAGAGAGCCCTGACTTCAGTGTGAATAAATTAGATTTGCTCTATGTAGCTTACCCAGATACATCTACAGGCTCAATCCTGTGACAATGAAAAATCCTCAAAACTGAAAATATTTTCAAAGCTCAGTTCATTTATTTGATTTTCATTTGTATTGGAATTAACCAGATTCCAGACAATGAAGTCATACTGCCTTGGCAGGTCTAAATATCACAATCATCAAAAAGGAGAGAGAGGGAGAGAGTGCCCCAGTTTTTAGTACTTCTATTTCAAATGAGCATAGATAAAATTCACTTATCTGTTTCCTGACCAATTAGGTCATTGGGCAGGAAATCACCTTTTCTGAAAAGCCAGTAAGCAGATTCCTCCTACCTTAAGTTTCTCATAAACAGCACTAATGTTCATTTATGCCAGCTGTCTCATAGGAATGCTTGAAAGTCAAAAGACTTAAGAGACCACTAAGTTTTCTAGTTGAAAATAAGGTTACAAGTTTATAGTAACTGATAGCTTCCCCACCTCCCTCTCTCAAGTGACCCTACCACTGTAATCACCCTTCAATTGTTTTTCTATATTTGAGGCCCTATTAAGTGAAATAACTTTCCAATCCCGACCAGATTTTTAAGCCTCTGACCAGAGAGGGTCAGTTCGAGGCCACCTGATTTGCATGAATCCAGCTGCTGGGCCAGTTGAGCGAGGTTAAATCACTTGCCGAGGCAGGGTATGTGCTGTCTTTCTGGAAACCCCTTGCCCGGGGTTATCGCTGTACATCAGAACAGAGGAAGCCGAGTGTGGAGCCTGAGTGACTTGCAGAGTTCAGATGAGTGATAAGGCCCTCACAACACACCTCCCGGAGATGGGCCTGTGGGCTCTCAGGCCTTTCCTAGGCCCCTGTGGGCTGGCAGAATAGCAGGTTATTTGACTTGAGAGACGTGATAAGCTCAGAGAAGGCTAATTGGAGTAGTGGTTAAGACTCAATTGGCCTGGTTTCGAACCCTGGCTGTGTTCTTAGCCAACCATGTGACCCTGGGAGAGGGACTTAATTTGTCACAGCCTCAGTCTGTCAATAAGGATGATAATATTACCTACTTCGTAGGGTGTTGTGAGGATCAAAGAAGATGTAACTAAGAGATGAAGCTCAAACAAGACGTAAGCCCTCCCTATATAAAGGGCTCACATAGTGCCTAGCATACTCGTATAGTACCTTAAAAATATTTTCTTTTATTGTCATTAGCTTTCAAGACCTTGCTATTATTACTCTTGTGGTAGGTTAATGTTTATAAGCACACTTGAAAATATATCTCCTCAAGCTTACGCATTTAAGGTTTCCATTGGAAACTTTTCTATGGGCATTTGCACTCATGGCCCTTTCTTAGGATTTGAGTTTACCTGTCTAGAAAACAGCAAAGCATACGGGTGCTTTTTTATACTGTTCTCATTGGTTTAGCAACATGGAGCTCTTTAAATAGTCACTACCGGCCCAAATGTGGCTCTGACCTCTGAAGACATCCTGTGTCTTCCTTTAGACCTGAGAAACTCCTACAGTTTATCGCCAAAAAAAAAAAAAAAAAGTACTTAACTACTTAGCAACTCCTAATTATTCACTTGTAACTTTTTCTTGGCAAACTTTAAAGATCAGCTTCACTTTATCCTATCACTTAGCAGGCATCTAAGCAACTAGCTTCTAGAGTTTACTTGAAAAATGTAAACCTTTTAACTTTAGCTAAGGCAATAGAGAATTAAGAATGCAAATCTACTGCTAAAACAAGTATATGATATGCTTCAAACGTTAGTGGAGATAACTTATTAATTAGTCATTTAATCAGTATTTATAAGCATCCTCTGTGTCTCAGACCTTGTACTAAGTGATTCAGGCATGCTTGCATAAATCAGACATTGACTCGGCCGGTGTTCTTACACAGTCATGCACGGCTTAACAACAGGGATACATTCTGAGAAACGCATCTTAAGCAATTTTGTCATTGTATAAACATAGAGTATACTTACACAAACCTAGATGGTATAGCCTGCTACACACCTATGTAGGCTATATGGTATAGTCTATTGCTCTTGGGCTACAAACCTAGACAGCATGTTACTGCTCTGAATACTGTAGGTAACTGTAACACATGGTATTTCTATATCTAAACATTTCCAAATATATAAAAGATGAAAAATGGTACATATGAATAGGGCACATAACCAGCAATGGAGCTTACAGGACTGGAAGTTGCTCTGGGTGAGTCTGTGAGTGAATGTGAAGGCCTTAGGACGTTACTGTACACTACTGTAGATTTTATAAACACTGTACTCTTAAGCTACACTGAATCCATAAAGAATATTTTTCTTTCTTTTATAATAAATTAACCTTAGCTTAATATAGCTTGTTTACTTTATAAACATTTTAATTTTTTTGACTTTTTGATTCTTTTGTAATAACACAGCATAAAACAAACATCACCCAGCCACACGAAACTTTTTTTTCTTTATATCCTTATTCTGTAAGCTTTTTTTCCCTATACTTAAGATTTTTTTAACTTTTTAAACCTTTGTTAAAAACTAAGACACAAACACACACATTAGCCTAGGCCTATACAAGGTCAGGCCTACATCAATGTCACTGTCTTCCACCTCCATATCTTGTCCCACCAGAAGGTCATTAGCAGCAATATCATGCATGGACCTGTCATCTTGTGTGATAGCAATGCCTTCTTCTGGAATACCTCCTGAAGGACCTGCATGAGGCTGTTTTATGGTTAACTATTTTTTAATAACTAGAACAAGTATACTCTAAAATAATGATAAAAAGTATAGCGTAGTAAATACATAAGCTAGTAACATAGCTGTCTATTATCATTATCAAGTATTATGTACAATACATGATTATACTACACTTTTATATCACTGGCAGTGCAGTCAGTTTGTTTATACCAGCATCACCACAAACACGTGAGTAATGGGTTGTGCTATGACGTTACCATGGCTATAATATCACTAGGCAACAGGAATTTTTTAGAACCATTATGTTATGGGACCACTGTCATATATGCAGTGTGTTGTTGACCTGAATGTTGCTATGCGGTGCATGACTGTATATTAAGGGTGATAAGAAAAGCACGTAAATAATATACCACAGGATAGAAAATGGCAGTAATGTAAGAAAGTAAAATAATGTATTATGGAAGTTTAGAGGAAGAAGACATTATTTCTGTGAAGATTAGAGAAATTGGCATGTAGGAAGTGGCATTGAAGGCGGCGTCGATTTTGGACAATGGACATAGAGAAGTTCCAGATGAGGAGGGGACATAGAGAAGAAGTAATTAAATTGGAGCAAAGGTATGTGAAACAAGAGTGGAGGGAAGAAGTGTGGGGCAGGTGGGGCACAGGGTAGAAGGCCCTTGAATGCCAATGTTAGGAATTTAGAATTCTCTGAAGGCACTTGGGAGCCATTGAAAGTTTTTGAGCATGCTGCTTGTAAGTGGCAGGGGAGTGCATAGGTGTGTGCTTGGAGCTGGTTAATGAGGCAGTAAAATAGAGGATGGGCTTTAGTAGGGAGAAACTGACAGCAGCGTGGACACCAGATTTAAACAACTAAAGCAGTTGCCCCCAGGTGAAAGCTATGTGGGCCTAAGGATGGGGAAGAGGATTGGAGGGTAGGGAATGGACATGAGTGGGATTTTACCGTTAAATCAATAAGACCTCACAATTTATTGGAAATAAGGAGCATGAAAGGAGGAGAAATTTAAAAATGGAGCTGAGATTTCAAAACAGATTAACTGGAAGTCCAAAAGAAGGAACAAAGAAGGAGCAGTGAATTTATGTGGGAGGATAAGAGCTTAATTTGAAGATATTGAATTTACGGTACCAAAATTCATGATGTCAGGCTTACAGTTCTTACGGTGGAAAATGGGGGTCAGGTGCTCAGACAAGTCAGAGATTGAGACAAAGATGTAGAAACCATCCACATGGGGATGTCATCCTCATCAACAGTGAGGCCATGCCATGTTGAGCTGACATTGCACATTTGATGGGAATAAGGCTTATCTAGCTCACAATCATGTTTATTTATGTGCTTTTAAAACTTTAAAAATGTAAAAATTAAGCCAACATTTTAAAATCAGGAGATTATACTTAAAATATTGATTTCTGTTTTTTTCTTTCAAAAATCAAAAGATGTAACTATGAATTTGCATTGCCATGTGACAACAGCAAGCTAGAGCTGAACAGAAGCTGCCCCCTTGAGATCCTGGAGGAATTCTAGAATTCACCACAGTTCCCACTACCTCCCATCATCTCCTAGGGCTTTAAGATTAAAAGTCAGTTGCTAAATCTAAAGAGATAAAAAGTAAATGAATGGTTGCCTAGAGCTCCGGGCAGGCAGGGAATGGGGTGCTGGGGGCTGATGGCCAATGGGCATGGATTTCTTTTCAGGGTGATGAAGTGTTCTAACGTTGATTGTGGTCATGGTTGAACAGCTCTGTGAATATGTTAGGTCACTAAATATGAAGTGTCCTATTTCAGATCAAAAGTGTAGTTTATTATATCTCAAACAAGCAGCAGTACAATTAATCAAAGTATGTGCCTAAACTATCAACACAGTTTTGCTATCTTAACAGTAGCTTGTTTATGCCAACAGTGAAGAAGCCTGGAGAGTGAGTGGCAATGAAATCGTGAAAGGCATTTTCCATAACTTGTTGAGAATTGAATATTTTTCCTGGCAAGAAGTGGTCCAAAATCTGGAAGAAGTGGTAGTCAGTTGGTGCAAGGTCTGGGGAATATGGTAGATGACAGAGAGTTTCCAAGTCCAGTCTCTATAGTTCGGGCAGCGTTGTTTATGCAACATGTGGTCGAGCGTCATCTTGCTAGAGGATTGGCCTGTCTCTGTTGACCAATCTCAGCTACTTAAGTCTCTGTTGACCAATCTCAGCTACTTAATTGCAAGCATCCTCATCATTTCATCCAGTTGGTTGCAGTAGACATCCGCTGTAATCAATTGACAGGTTTCATGAAGCTATAATGGATAATACCAGCACTGGACCACCAAACAGACATCATTAGCTTTTTCGCATTAATATTCGGTTTTAGACTGTGTTTCAGCATTTCACCTTTATACAACCATTGTGCCGAATGCTTGCAATTGTCAAAAAGAACCCATTTTTCCATCACACATAACAGTATGGTGTAGAAATGGTTCACCTTTATGTCATGACAGCAAAGAAGGGCAAGCTTTGAGATGATTTCTCTTCTGATGCCCATTTAATTAATGCAGAGCCCATCTATCTAACCTCTTTACCTTGCCGATTTGTTTCAAATGGTCCAATATTGTTGGAATAGTAGCATCAAACTTTGCTGCTAATTTACATGCAGGTTGAGATGGATTCGCTTCCACTACAGCTCTCAGCTCACCATTATCCACCTTGGTCTCAGGTTGCCCACGTGGCTCATTTTCAAGATTAAAATCACCAGAACAGAACTTCTCAACCCATCAACATACTGTGTGTTCATTAGCCACATCCTTCCCAAACACTTCATTGATATTTCAAGCTGTTTGAGCTGCATTGGTTCTACAACAGAACTCATATTTGAAAATAACACGAAATTTTGACTTCTCTATCCATGGTTTCACAAAAATTACTCTAAAAAAAATTTGAAAGATAATCAGAAGCCAAACCATGTGTTTGAAAGACTGAGGATATACCTTCACAATAAAAATAAAACAAGTGTCAAAGTGAAATGTCAGAGATATCAACTGTCAAACTTGGTACTTAAGGAAATTGGACATTTTATATTTAATAACCTTAAGAGTAAAAGCTGTTGAACTGGCTGGGCACGGTGGCTCACGCCTGTAATTCTAGCACTCTGGGAAGCCGAGGCGGGCGGATTGTTTGAGCTCAGGAGTTCGAGACCAGCCTGAGCAAGAGCGAGACCCCGCCTCTACTAAAATTAGAAAGAAATTAATCAGCCAACTAAAAATGTATAGAAAAAATTAGCCGGGCATGGTGGCGCATGCCTGTAGTCCCAGTTACTCGGGAGGCTGAGATAGAAGGATCACTTGAGACCAGGAATTTGAGGTTGCTGTGAGCTAGGCTGACGCCACAGCACTCACTCTAGCCCGGGCAAAAGAGTGAGACTCTGCCTCAAAAAAAAAAAAAAAAAAAAAGCTGTTGAACTATACACTTTAAATAGATGGATTGTGTGATATGTGCATTGTCTCAATAAAGCTGCTTTTAAAATTGAAAATATCGTTGCTGTTGCCCTTGCAGTACTGGTTTTCTTACAGCAGAAAATATTTCTCTGTCAACATGTCTCTATCAAAAAGGAGAAAATGAAAGGTAGACTGAGAGGATTGTGAATTTCAAGAAAAATGAAAAAGACTACATCTCTTTGTAGTAGGAAAGAATTTCTGCATATTAATATGCAAACACCTGTTCTCTTTATTAATGTACATTACTTTCCTAGCCATTGAAAGCACTTGATAAGAGACAGGAAAAAATGTGGTCATGCCCAACTCCTTGAGGTCTACCCACAACTAAGAAGAGAGAGAGAGAGAACAAAGGCAGTGAAGGGAAAGGAGTAATCAACGTGGTAAAAGGAGAAGTAGAAGAAGCCAATAGATTGGATGCCAAGGAAGGGGAAGCTTTGTCAGCTGCTGACAAGAGGTCAAGGAGGATGAGGACAGAGAAGTCAGGAGGTCATGGGAGACCATCCAGCAAGAAAGCCAAGAGTGATGAGGCCAGAGGGAGGTGCAGAGACCCAGAATGCATTATTCAGGAGTTAGCATTTTATCTCAGGCATAGACTACTGAAGGATTTTTAAGTGGGGGAATGATGTGATCAGATCAGAACAATGTAGATCATTTGTTTTCACATTAATTTGTGCATGTTTTGAATTGCATGCATGATGAACCAAGGTCACCTCAAGTTTTATTCTTCCCTATGCTAAGTTCTCCTTCAGTCTGAAATCATCAGGCTTGTTGAGACCCCAGTTATTGATTTCCATCTAATTCATTCCTGTACCTGCTTGAACCAGGAAATATATATGTGGTTGGTGTTTTCTGACCCACGGGTTCCCAACCTCAGCACTGTTAGATTTTGGGCTGCATAATTCTTTGTCGTAGGGTGCTAGCCTATGTATTATAGGATGTTTAGCAGTGTCACCAGCCTCTACCCTCTAGATGCCAGTGGCACTCTCAGTTAAACATTGCCGATGAAATCACCTCTAGCTAAGAACCCTGAACCACATTTGTCTATTGTGGCATTTGGGCCAAGGAGCTTAAGGCCATGTGCTGTTGGTAGAACACGCTGAAATGTGTCTGGCCTGGGAAAGAGGGCCAATTTCTACTCCACACTGAGGGGTGCGAATCAGATGTTGCAGTGAGGACACAACAAATGAGAAACTCAAGGCCTCATTCTGTTTCAGCTAATTCAGTGGACTTCAGCCTCCTCTGTACTTAGTCACCTCATTGAAAAGATATGATTTCTGCAGACTAAACATCCAACTTTGCCCCCCTAAGGCTAAGATTCCTGCCATGGCCCATAGCCAAAGTGGACACAGGATTTCTGAGGCAGCTTCAGGATGTGCTAGATATGATAGTGGGAGCTGCCTTCTACGTGGCAGGACTTGGGAGCTTGCCTCTAAGAAGACAGTGGGAGCACAATGGTTTTCTCCTAGTGCTGTCAAGAGGGATCAGTAAAGCTTGGAGATGTAAGATAGTAGCTGAAGAGCAACTTGGAGTTGACTAGGATCTCAGATAAAGTTTTACTTCAGATCCTCCCCTTATAGGAAAGTCTTAGCAGGTAAAGGAATGCTTCTCTTGGAATAAGGATGTCTAAAACAGATTAGATATGAAACGTTGAGATCTTCCAGATTCCTCTCCTGGGTGTGTGTATACAGGGCTGAGAGAACAAAGGAATTTTATATGTATATGCTGCCATTTCTATATTGATAAGGAAAATTGAGTTAAGTCTCTTATCAAACTAAAAATATCTAACAACTCTATTAAACTGAGACTATTTCATAACCAGCTCTTATTCTGTGGAGCAGCATTATACCTTTCTGCCATGGATATTGAGTGGCTTGATTTATTATTAACAATGGCTCCAAGCTGCCTTGCCATACAACCTCTTGTTGATATATACCTCTGTTATTGTTTAGTCCAGTGGTGGTCACTTTCACTGAGCCGAAGGAAACCCATGCTGGTTTTTATTTTTAGTCTCATATTCCTTAACCCCTCTCCTTCTTCTCTAATTCATCAACTTCCGTGGTAATGAACTAAGCCTCCAAGTACTCTGTGAGCACTGAGTAATGCGTGGACTTGATGTCAAATGCCATCATCAGAAAGGGCATCCATAAATATGATTCTGCCCTGTTTCATTTCAGGCACTTCTGAATCTGGTTGTGTGACAGCTGCACTAGGAAACACCTGGAGTCACAGTGTGAACACCCGGCTGATTCTCCAGTACCTGGATTCAGAGAGAAGACAGGTGAGTCCCTTGGCAGTGTTCTGTGTGAAGGTCGGCAATCTGAGCATCTTCTGAAATTGTTGGCCACATTGTTGGTCCTTGGCCAGCACTGGCAAGGTGGGCATAAAGAAACCAGCATCCCTGCTTGCTCCAACGCAATGGGGAGACAAATCACACACAGGAAAAAAATATAAGAAGAGATCTCATAGAGTTAGCATTCTCCCAATACTCGCAAGTGACTAAAGACCACACCTTTAGGGATCTCGAATTCTCCATGTCTAAATGATGATTTCACTTAGATGATATTTGTTGAGGACTAGATAATTTGTGTATAAATTAAATAGTGATGGTGCTTTTTCTTGGGGTATGTATGCTTTGAAAAACCTTAGGCTAGACAGATCTTGCCAAGCAAATAAACTATTCCACAGTTACTGGGTACTTTTACATTAATGCGCAAGCTTGTAGTTTAAAGTACTGAATGATGCTAGAGAGACCTTCAAAAGAATGATGACTTTGTCAGAGCTCCCTATTATGGCTTCTATCCTGACCTCACGTGACAATCTCCCCACTTCCATCCAGGAAGGCGACCTTTCTATTCCTTTTTGAATCTTCTCTCCCCACTACAAAGAAAGAGACACCACTGTCTGACCCCTTTGGTAAAATATTTCATAATCAGGAAATTTTTTTTCCTGATGTCTAACATCAACTTTTTCCTGCTGTGTAAACACATGCAATCACTTGCAAGCAGGAGCAAAAAGATGGAGTGATTGTTCTGATTTTTTGGATAGGACAGAATTCAGAACCCACATTTGCCCATCTTGCTAAATATGTTAATATGTCAAATTAAAAAGGCATGAAATATTGCACTGGTCATCCTTTGTGGAGGAGATGGTGGGAAGGGTGTTGCTGCCTTTACCTGCATTAGGTAAACTGGTTCTTTTTTGAGGAGACAGGAATCATCAAAAACAACATGAGCTATTATTGCCTGTTCCGGGCATAACTTTCTGCATACCGTTGGTTACAGACCAGAGGATTCTTCTTGGTTTGCTTGGTGATCAGGTCAGCCATCTCCTGAGAAGATGAGGCTGCTGGTTTCCTTTCAGGGAAACATTCTTGAGTATTCGTGGATTCATTACCTCAGTGGTACCTTTTCCCTGATGATTCGAGTATCTTGGGCTCTAAATCCATTACTTCTCTTTTTGGTGAAACATATTCAAAAATATTTCTGGAAAACCTAATAACCTTCAGTTTGTACTCTAGGTAGTAAATCATGTTAAATAAACCTTGTTTTAGCTTTCAGATCATTAAGGATTGTCAAGCACTGCTATCTAAACTCTGTTAGAGGAAGCAAAATTCCTTGTGAATCAGCGTTGAGTCATTCATTTCCATGGATCCTTGACCTACTCCTTGAAAACTTGTAGTTTATCTCTGTTTTAGATTTTAGATAGCATTCTTACCATAACACACTGGTTTTGTGATTTGGTCTATTATATATGGTAGCATGGATTCAAGGCTCCCAGATTCTAGTTTTATAAATTCCAGTTTGAATGTATAAGTAAATAAAGAATTGAGAGTTACATTTTAATTTTCCTTTTGTTTTAATAAATTAACCAGTGTCAACAGGAAGTGGCTGGTAGGACAGACGCTATTAATATTATTTTATGTCTCTTTGGTGACTGGAGGATGTTGATGGCTCTTGGCTCTTGGCTCTTGGCTGGTAAGGTCAAAGGCAGGACACTGGTCACAGGAAGAACCAGGAGCAAAGTGTGGATGCATCGGTGATAGTCTATCAACTCATATCCTCTTAGATGGGTCAGTGGTGTTATCTTAATTTACAGAGAACAACATGATATTATCATTACTAATCAATCAGAAGCAGACTTAAATGTCTTTGAATCATGTTTTCAAACAATAATTAGAAATTAATGTAAAATATAACCAGTGTTAAAATGGCCAACTCAGGGAAAGAACATATATTTAATCAATCTATAGAAATAGGCATGCCTTGTGGGACCAGTTGTTAAATTTGCAGCCTAATATGAGGATAAAGTTTGATATACAAAATATGTCTCTATCTGATGACCTTATCTTGCCTTAGCAGAGGGTTTACTTAGTGATTCTCTGAGTCTTTCCTGTGATCTTATTTCATGACAATCTATAAAAGCCATGTGAAGATAAGCCTTTTCTGGGATACATGCACAAAAGAATAACGCTAGCCTTTAAGGTAATTGCACCAAATAATACTTTCTTATAACATTACTTAGTAGGAGAACATACCTGGATCATTCTAGGGTAATCAGACCTCCAGGACACCAGCCACTTGGAAAAGATACTAGGTATAGTTTTTTTCTATTGGTTTTTTTTTTTTCTCTCCCAATGTACAAGCAGAGGCCACTACACCAAAGGATCAAGGTTATGGGATGAGGATTATGTTTTATCCCGTTTCTATGATATTGAGCTCTACACCAGGACTCTTGAATGTGAGGCTTAGCCTGAGATCACAGGCCTGGAAGGGGATCAGGTCAAGCTGCGCAGATCTTTGAGCCGATTAACCCAAGAGCTGAATTGTGTAGTCCAAGGAAAGGCGTCCTCCCTGCCTGATTATTTTCTTTACACCCTGGAAACTTTGTAAAATTATATAACCAAGAAAGAAATCTCCTTATCAGGGCACAAGCCAAGTTAATTCTCTTGTTTATTCTGCATCAGTGTTTGCAAAAACCCTCTTAAGAAGCTGGGAAACATTTTCTTTTGGACTAATTTAGCTTTTTTTCCATTTGACTTTTATTTACTCTTTTCCAGCTCTGCTTCAATCCTACCCCACCCTTTCTGCAACATTTTTATTCTTACCAAAGACATGTCCTTAGGGCAGAATTAAAATGACCTCTACTAGGTTTTGTTGTTATTGTTGTTTTAAATCATCAAAAATATGTTTTGGTCTACCCTATGCATGGCATGGGGATACAAAGAAGTAGAAGACACAGCTCCTGCCCCTGGGGTCCTCTGGTCTAGCACGGAAGATCATACACACACACGCACACACACACACACACACACACACACATATATGTACACACACTCGCTCATGGGTAATCAAAATGCAGTGCAGGAGTTAAAGAACAAACTATACTGAAGTACTATCACAAGGCAGTGTTTCATTAATTATCTAATGAGTGGTTAAAACTAACCGCTTTGAATCCAAAGGAAGGTAGAATCAGCAGCAGCATATTAAGTCTTTTCAGGAAGAGGTGGGATTTGAGGACCACCTTAAAATCGATGCTTCTCAAACCCGGCTGCACTTTAGCTCATCACAAGACATTTATATAATACTAATGCCAGGGCCCCTCCCTGACCCATCAAATCAAAATCTCTGCCCATGGGGCTGGGCATCAGTGTTTATTTTATTTGTAAAATTCCCCCAAGTGATTTCAGTGTGCAGCCAAGGTTGAGAACCTCTGCCTTAAATAACAGGTAAAATTTGGTTAGTCAGAAAGGGGAGGTGCTGGGGTGGGGCGAGCGGCAGCAGAGGAAGAGCAAGAGGGCAGTCTACATCGTCAGAGGGCGCAGGCTGAGTTTTGCCTTGGAACAAGAGCAAAGGGTTTGGGCACTCATTCATTTGACAAACCTTTATTTAATCATCTCTTCTCTGCTAGTTACTGTGCTAACTAGATGCTAGAGACTCAAAGATAAGTAAGAGATGGTTGATGCCCTCTGATCGTTCACAGCCTGCTTGGGGAATCAGATAAACATGTAAACAGGACTGTAAGAGCGCTGTGAATTAAGTCAGCGTAGAGGACATGGAGAACCCTACAGCTAAGGAAGGTTCTGGAGCGATGAGATGAATGAGGCAGTGGCATGCAGGGCAGACTGGCCGAGGCTTTCACTTGGGAAACTCTCGAGGTAACCGCGTGCTTTGTAGCAAGGGCTGGAAAAGCTCGAGTGAGGCTGGTTATACTTGAAAGAAGGATGAAAAACTCGATGAAACATTCGCATTCATACTATTTCTCATCAAATCCTCATGAAAGCTCTTCCTATAAACCAAAGATGGGGTTATATAAGTTTTCAAGTGCCCTAGAAGGAGTAATGAAGTAAATTAATCCTGACTCGGTCTCACACCCCCTTGATGAAGTAAATATTATGACTCTCTTATTTCAACAAATTGGAAAGAGGTGACTTTTTCATATAGGAGGTTTATTTAAATGTACTTTATAATAATATTTTCATCTTCTATTTAGAAGGCACCCTGAAGTTACAGAACACTTGAAGGGTGACCCTAAAGTGCCTGGTAAATTGTTGACAGGACCACTAATATTACTCCAGCTCCTGATCCAGGCTTTTCTCAAAGCCTCAGGTTGTTTTACGTCTTAGAAGTATTTGGTGTTTCCTTTCTGGTGATATAATTCTTCTCTCAGTGTCCATCTTACATTTTCAAAGACTCAACATCATCACTGTGAAGACTTCCCTGACACCCAGAAGGATCTGTCCCTCTTCCCTCTGGCCCACATTTGCACTTGGCACTTGTCTCTGTTCTTGTGATTTTGAGCCCTGAATCATGAGCCCTTGAGGTCTGTGACTGGATTTATCTGTGTACCTTCAGAGGCAAGGACAATGAGTGACACTTACATAGCTGATACATTCATTTTGAAAGAGAGAGAAAGAGAAAGAAAGAAACAGACTCCTTGTATCCATGTGTGAATCCAGCCTAGAGGATGAAGGACATACTTGTTTAGAATCCTCTTCCCCAGGAATTGAGTTTTATAGTTTAATCATTCCGTTTAAAGTATTATTAATTGTCAGTTGAAAAGGTTAGCATCAAACCTTGACAATTACAAGCAGATACCTATATAGAAATACTATAAGAAAACCAAATATAGGAGTGCCTTTTTGCAGAACCAGCCTGCTGGGGACTATGGAAGATGGGAGGCAGACTTCCCCTGGGATCCTTACGGGAATTCCTTTGTGTAAGCAAGTCAGAGCCCTAAACACAGACCTAGGCTGAGTAAGGGAGGGATCCTGCAGCTGCTTTCAGGGAACAGACAGCACGAGGACTTTGGGGAGAAGGTAAGAAGTCTATGTTGCTGTCTTCCACAAGTCTTAACTCCTCCTCTCTGTGGTTGGAAAGGCTTCATGGAGGACTGAATAACTAAAGAAAGATGATAAATTTATTTTCCCAGATAAGCTGAAGGGTAGATTTGGGGCAGAATGTGAGGCCTAAATCCATATTCGCCAAAAGAAAGACACTGAAGATGATGTTTTACCTGATATGAGTCATAGTTCCTCCAAAGAGGGATTCAGGCTTAGTTGCCCTAACTCAAAAATGAACCCCTCTCCCTTGGTAGCATGGTTCCAGGTCATTGTGCTTGCTCTCTTGTTTTCTACTCCAGCTTATCTGCTGTTTTTAGGCAAGGAGACTTTGTGTGTGTGTGTGTGTGGCGGGGGCGGGGGGGGGTGAGAGACAGAGACTGGATCCAGCCAGAAGAGACATTTGGCTGCACTGCAAGGGTGGGGGAAAATTATTTTTAAGCATAAATATCTGCAGAAATAGCAAAGGGAACATAAAATCTCAGCCAAACACATTGCTTTGGGTATAAATGTCCTCTCCCTTTCCAGAGCTGCCAAGTGTGAAGTCTAAGCCCCTGCCTACACTCTTCCAACAGAATCGCTATAACAGGTATTGAACAGATTGGGAAAATGGATAAAAGGGGAATCCACAATGGTGACTTTAAAAGGATCCTTCTTCTAAGTCGCCAGGCAAATATATTAACATCTAAGGATATCTTACCTGAAAGTATGAAGTAACAACAATGAATACAGTGAGTTGGTACTCACAGAACATAAAGACAGGTTCCATCTGAGAAAAAGCAACACTGATACCCAAGTAGATACTTCCTGTTTCTATCACCACATCTAAGATAAGAATATCAACATCTTTCTTACCACATACAAACAAACCCCCTGGGGCTCCCTTTGAAGAAAGTCAATGTACCCAAGAAATCACAATTTCTAAATGAGCTCAAGTAGAGAGAACTGTCTGTTAAAGAGGTTCCATTGGAAATTGCCAATAAAAAATACAATTGCTCCCATGCTTCTGACAGCGGGTTCCTCCGTCCGGTGCTCTGTCTGTGATAGACCATGTGTCTTTGCTAAGAGGAAGATTTTGAGCCACATGGGGCCAATAAATGTTCAAATAAAAATAAAAACAAGGCAAGGATGAGGGAACTACCATAGGACTTTACACATCATTTTTAATCAGGTAGAGTTGTAAAATTAATTGTTACCACCATTTCAAAAAGGAAAAGATACTTTAACACCAAAAAGTAGAAAGGATATATCTGTGAATAAAGAATACATTTATTAATGTATTTAAACTGAATACATTTATTTTTATGGCAGACTTAGTACATGTCCTTATTTCTCTCTTGGATGATCATGAGCTCGGACCACCAAGGGCTGAGTGACTAGTCCATTCGCAGAGCGTGTAGGTGATTTATCCTCTGATGAACCACTCATTTCACCAGCATTTATACTTCTGTCATTCTCCTCCAGCTCTAACAAGTTTTATTTTTATACACTGTTTGTCTGGTACCAAATCCCCTTATGCAGTGACCCTCCCAGCTCTAACTTGCTGAGCAAACTAGGCCAAATACCTGGGTGAGAGATTTCTAGAGAAATACGAACTGTTGCAGGAAATAGAAGAGACACTGGGCTTTGGAACCAAACTGAAGACCCTGTTGTCCAGCGGGGAAAGAAAAATGTTTTCAGTTGGGAAGCAACATCGGAAACAGCTACAAGATCTCCTGGACAAGGCACTGACCTGAGAGTCAAGGACATTGAAATTTATTTGGCTCATTTGAGAATGAAGGTTGGACAGGATGTTGTATTTTTGCCTTGGTTGCTTAGCTGTGAGTGAGAGGAAAATGGGGCGAGATCGTTTGTTAGGGAAAGCAAAAGGGAAAGAAGGGCTTAATATCTGTATAAACTATGAACTGATTGACAAATGAATCAGCACTTTCACTAGAACAAAATCATTTAGTATATGACAGTGTCCCACCTGAGATACAGTCTAGAGATCATCTCCTCTAATGAGTCTCAACTACAGTGAGCTTAAGAATCCCAGACATTTGTGAACAATGAAGGCCCCAGGCTCCGCTGGCAGTGCTGGACTCGGTGAGGATGAGGCCAAGCCCAGGAGCTGCAGTTTTTAGCAGGCACTTCTGGTGATTGTCACTTGGGTGGTGCTCAATCCCATGCTCTATTCTAACCCCTTTGTTTTATAGATGGGGTAAGCAATTGAGATTAAATTCTTTATTCATTGTCACATGATTAGTAGCAGAAAGGAAAGAGAAACTCAATTCTCCCAATTCCTAATTTGTTGCTATTTTCACCTTAATCTGGTGACTTTTAGTAGAAAGACTCTAAGCAAAAAAGTCCCCAAACTCAATCAAATTATTGGGTTTGCAGGTGATGTGATTTTATATCCCCTATGACTTTCAGCGGTTCATAAAAGGATTCTACAGAACTCTGCAAAAAAATTTTTAAAAAGCAGCGTCTCACCCCACATTGCAATGAATTATAAGATAAAAGTCAACTTTGAAAATTCTTGAGCCCAGACATGTAAAAAAGCAACTTTTTCCAAGTTGAACTTCACAACGAGCATAAACTTCCCAGTCAATTGACTGTCCTTATAGACAACATCCTGCAACAGGGCTGGCTGTGCTGCCCCTCTCCTACAGATGGTCATTTGTGCTCACGATGGGCCACCCTTAAATCCTGAGCTTCCTGTTGCCCATCTTCAAAGGCTGGAGGCATGCCATGGGAGAACCAGAGTTTTCTGGTCTTTTGTTTGTCTGATATTCTGAACATGGAAGAAGGTTTGTGGTTATGACATTTTTGATTCCTGCATGTATATTTTGAAAAGGCAGAGCAGGACAGAAGGAGGAAGAGAGGCCAGAGGCAGGCGGTAGCCTGTGCTGTGTGGAGACCTATTTCCTGCCATCTCAAGGTCCCATAGTTGATAGTGAAGAGCATCCTTACTTGATTTCACTGATCCAGGCAATGCTAATCAAAGCTCGCTTTATCTTCTGCTGATGGAAGGGAGTTAGCCTTTACTAAGTACCTATAAGGTTGCAGGCATCGTGTTTGTCCCTTTGTACTTTATTTCTATTAATCTCCACATCAACCCTTCAGCATAGATCTTATCATCTCCATTTTTACTAACAGAGAAACTTGGCTAATAAGATAAATAACGTATATTCAGTGGTAGCATCAAGATTTGAAACCAAGTTTGTATAATTCCAGAGCCCAAGTTCTTTTTGCTATACTGTGTTCTCTGAGATGTAAGGTGGTGGTGGTTGTTTTAATTTTTTTAAGTCTAGGAATAAAGTGAGGTGCTGGAAAATGAAGTCTTAACTTAGTGATGATTCTTTTAGCTTGCCATGAATGGTCCTTGTAATCTCTCTGATTTTACCCAAGGATGACTGGATCTAGAATATCATTTAGTTTACCTGCAAAGCTTACTGAATTACATATTAGAACAGCACCTCTCACTCTGAGGCAGGGACATGAAAGGAAGGAGATGGTGAGCCGTTTCTTGCTTTTTTCTCTTGCTCTTGGTATTATTTGGCTTAGAAATACTCCTGGCATACTACCGTGATTCCAAAATGCTCTTTGCTCTGTCTGTGTGCATGATTTGAAAGCTTGTCACACATGTGGCAGGAGCAGGTCCAGCTTGGAGCATTTGTCGTCTGGCTGCTGTTGCTGGGGGAGTATCCCTGCCGTGAGGTGGTACATCGCCTGGGCACGTGGCCTCTGCTTCTCTCCTGGCATGGCCGTGGCTGTGAGGTGCACAGCATGGTACGATGCTGGTTTGCATTTCAAGTCCTTTCTTGATGTCACCAATTGAGACAGTGGGTGGAGTGGGGGGCTTCAGACCCTTCCAAAATTGTCATAGCTTATGAAATTAGGGGTAGGGGAATGGGAAGCAGACAAAGGATTTACATGATGGAAGTGTGAGGGGAAGAGAATCAAATAAGTCTCTAGCACGCGGTTTGAATTTATGTAAGTCCGATTATGTTACCATAACATTTTATAATATGCTACACATTATCCAATGCATGATTGATTGTCAAATACAGTATAAATCATTGGGCTTTCCTGATTTCTGCTACTCTAAATAATTTCGAGTTTTCAGTTACCATAGAGTTGATGCAGTCACTCCTTCCTTCCCTTATCCTTCCTCTTACCCTGTTGTCCTCCCCGCCCCCACCTTCCCTGGATTTTTTAAATCAGTAAGTGACTCCTGGCAACTGACTTAGAGTTAGAATGCTTGAAGCAGAGACTTTTTTTTGCTGAGGGTCTCTTTCTGGAAGTTTCTCTCCTTGGCTTAGCAAAGCTTAAGAGTTCTGGCATCTCAGACAAAGACTGTGTGTGCTTGAGTCTTGGACTCTTGTTTTATTGTTAGCAAAGGGACTATGACTTTGAGAACACCTTTGGAGAGCCAACCTGCCGTGGTTATATCCCACTGCCTATTTTCTGAATTCTCAACTCAGAACTGGCAATGAGAGATAGAGCTGGGATTATGATCCAGGACCCGTAACAGAATTCTCTGAGTGTCAAGCCTCCAGAAAGAGGCACATCTTTATAAACCTTACAAAATTAGAACTGAGGCACCTGGTATATCTGGGAAGGATTGAGAACAAACCACCCAAAGCCCTGGTTTTCTGGTTGCTTGCTCTGTCTGTCCAACCATTTATTGAGAGTTTCCTTTGTGCCAATTACTCTGCTAAGTGCTTTGTGGGCATTTTCTTGTTCAAGGCTTACAACAACTCTATGAGGTAGGTATTACTAGGGATATGTTATAGGTGAGTACATTGAAGTTTATAGAGCTTTAAAAATTTGCTGTAAATCCTATGGCTTCTAAGGGGCAAAGCCAGAATTTTTCTTCTCCTTTGTTTCCCACCTGCAACCATATACATACACTCCCTCTTCTACAGCCCTGGTTTCTTCACCTCTATCCCACAACTGAGTCCCCTGCTAATGTAAGATTATGTATGCATATTACTTGGAATCCATTGCAGAGAGCTTTCCTCTCAACCCCTGTAGAGTGGCCACCTTCAATGCTTGTACTAGGTGGAATACTCCCTTCAAAGAGTAGAATGATCCATTGCCTTGAAAGAGCTTTTTCCATCTCTGTTAAATAATTAGTTATTTCCTACAACTGTGTGGCTCTATGTGGCAACAGAACACTTTTGAGAAAGAATGAGCTTCACAGGACGTGGTCCTCTGAGTCTCGCCTCTAAGTCAGGGAAAGCCCTGTCCCTTCCTCTATGTTTCCAGGTTTTGGCCTTTCTAGCCAGTGTCTTTTCCATGTGCTGGGTTTGGCTTCAGTGTTATGCCATTTGTTGTGAAAGAATAAAAAAAGTTGCTGCGGAGTCTTGCCCACAGTGAGAACAGACCTGTGCTCACCTGTCCATGGTCTTCTTCAGTGAGAGCCCACAGGGTCCAGGAGGTACAGTAGTGCACTGTGCAGATACATCCCTTCACGAGAAGTAGATGTACAAAAGATATCTATTTCTTTAATTTTCCTTGCAAAGTCACTTTTCCCACATAGTAATCAATTTCATGGTTTACCTTTAAATTCTTTCTGAATTGTCTTTTCTTCTCTGAAAGTATTAACCCAGCACCCAAATGAAGATTCAATCACTGTCTAGTGAAATAGGAAAATTCTCTGGCAGTTCTGTGTTCTTTCACTGGTGTCTCCTAAACCAAAAAGGCCCAGTGGATCCAACATGGATTCTAACCCCTAAACAGCTGTGCTCATACCAAGCTGTCCTCTCTTATTTATAGCTACTGCTACAGTGTTGTCTCCTGATACACTGTTCCGTACTGACCTGCGTCGGAATGTTAGGCTCTTCTTTGGGACCAATCTCTACTTCTACTTGTGACTCCATTCGGGCACTTGCTTTGCCTTTTTATGCCATTCTCCACCCTTTTCTCACTCAGACCTTGCTCCAAGACCCCGTGACTCCAAGTTCCCTGTAATTGGCTCTGCTGTGAGTCTATTAGCCTTTGATTCCATTGACTTGAGGCCAGTCCTTTTCAGAAACCACCTATAATGTCAGTTTGAATTAAACAGCAGGCTCTAGGACCCCTCTGCATAGGGGATCTTGCTACATGTGTGGTTGTCCAAAGGCCAGGTATTTTCAAAGAAAACCCACTGAGATAAGTTGGATGAGTGACTGCCATAGCATCTGTGTCATTTTGGTCATTTTTTTCGTCTTCTAAAAATCTAGTATTTTTCCTCAATTAAGAAAAGGTATATGCCATGGTGTGAACGTATCCCCCAAAAAGCATGTGTTGGAAACTTAATGGCCATTGTAACACTATTAAGAGGCGAGGCATTTAACAGTTGATTAGGCCATGATGGCTCTGACCTCATGAATGGATTAATGCCATTATTTCAGGAGTGGGTTCCTTGTAAAAGGACAGGTTTGGCCCTCTTTTGTCTCTCACTCTCTGTCTCACCTCCCCTTTGCCCTTCTACCATGGATGATACAGTAGGAAGGCCCTCACCAGATGCCAGCCTTCAATCTTAGACTTCTCAGCCTCCACAACTGTGAGAAATAAATTTGTTAATTACAAATTACCTAGTCTGTGATATTCTGTTATAGCAGGACAAAACTGACTAAGACGGTATGTATTATAGCTTAATATCTTTAGTAATAAACCTTCTAGAGACTGTAATTGTATTTAGTAATAATAGCCCACTGTGTGTGCTCTAACCATAGACATGGATCCTCTCCTAATTCTTCTGTTTTTATCTAGACAAGACAATTAAGTGTTGTGTTTGACACCTCCCTTTTCCCTTCATCCCTGCCTCCTTTTTTTCATCCTTCACATCTTTTCTGGTTAGATATGTATGCCAAACGCTGGGCAAATGAAGTCCAGTAAAGCCAATTTCCTGCCCCAAAGAACCACAGTGGTAGAGGAGAACACCTAATAGAAGGAAGCAGACACGTGAATCAGTACAAGAAAATGTGAGGGATCTGTGAGAGAGTGCAGTGTGGACATCAAAACTGGGATGGTCAAAACTCTCAGCAGGAAAGGGATAGTCTGAGAAGGAATCAGAGGAGGGTATGATGTTTGAGGCAAAATTTGAAAAGGTGCACTGGTGTTTGCCAGCTAGGTGGGATAGGAGGCTGAGGAAGCTGTATGAACAAAGGCTCTGAAGTGGAAACTGCAAGTGGTCCTTTAGAGCTACAGGGGAGGGTGTGTGTCTGTGCAGTGGGTGGAGGAAGGGAGGGGAAGGATGGGGCCTGTAGTAAAAGACAGAGAGAGGGCAAACCAGACTTGGTCCTGAAAGCTCTCAGAAGCCCCACTGAGGAACTCCCAGCAAGGCTGTGTCATCAGATTTGTACTTTACAAGGCTTCCTTTGGCTGGAGTTTGCCATAGGGATTTAGAAGGATTTGAGATAGGATGCAAAGAAATGAGGGCCAGAACCAAGACAGTGGCTGTTGAGATGGAGAAGAGAGGAGAGATATGAGATGACAGGAAGACAAGATCCACAGCATTTAAGCACAGAGAGAGATCTGGAAGGGTTTGGGAAGGGGGGTTGTTTCTGATGTAAGTGAGTAGACGATGAGGTTATCCCTCACTGAAATGGGCTAGGAAAGGAGAAAGAGGAGGCCTGGGAGGGAGGCAAGAGCTGGCCCTGATGGAGACATGTGTAGTTCCTTGCTTTATGTGACAGCGTATGTCTACGTCCATTCTATCCAGACCTCAATGACAGCCATCAGGAATTAGTTTGGAGATCAGAAGGGATTTCTTATACCTGTGCAGAATCTTGAATCAAAGTTTTCTCTTTCTCTACCTCCCACCACTGCTTTCAACCTATGATTCCATTCTTCTCCACCCTCAATGCCATTTCCTTCTTTTAGATCCCTGGTTCTATACAGAGACAGTGGTTATCAGGATGTGTGAAAAACGAAAGGTTAGGAGATGCCTGCTGGGGAAAGGGAAGGGTGCAAACTATTTGCAGCAAAGCCCCTGTGTTTAGGGAGATGAGAGCCCTGTGGACAGCTATGTCTTCTTCTCCAGTGAATTCTGGCAAACTTAAAGTCCCAGGTGTGGCATAGTTGCTAATTTGAAGAACTAACAATTGAGCCTTCGAGGTTTTCTAAAAGATCCCATCTACAAATTGGGAATCGGGAATCCTTTTGCCTTAGTGGGTCATGCCAGTCAATAGCGTGTTTGCTCTCAGATTCACTCCCTGCCCTTCCCTTGCTCTGCTTCGTACCACAGGAAAATGGCCCCTGCAATTTATATTTCCCAGTTCTTCTTTCCATTGATTCTGGTTAATTTCGGGCCCTAGAGGGAAGATGAAGGACAGAAATATAAGAAGAGCCAAGTATTTTTGCACACCCCACCCCACTCTGCTTTCAGTGGTATCCCAGACAGCGATATTATTAATAGTTTCTCTACCAGGACACCTGTGTTGTCCCAGCTCTAGTTGGTCAGTTCCACCTTTGGCTCTAAAAATAGCACCTCTTCCTTGATTCCTTTAGCCCTAGAGATGGCGGTAGCTTCTTGTTGGTTGTCTCTGAGTTGACTCACTGTCCCCTATTTTCCTTTCAGCTCTTCCAACACATTTGTAACTAGTTCCCCAAATTTGAACTACCTGGGGTTAGTCCTGTTTTTCTGATGGACAGATACGGGTCGACATAAGCTCCGGTTGGTACATGGTTAGTGTAAGATCCCAAATCTGTTCACCATTGGCCCTGTTCCCAAAAGGACTCCTCTGCCTACCATGGTTCTTCAGCCCTGAGAGTTGGGCTCCTGGGCTGGGCTGTCTTGAAGGGCAAACACTTCTGTAGTGCTTCCTGAATGGTATGAGAAAAGGAGCCCTTTTGGCCCAGTCTCCTTCCTGTAGGATTTTCCAAAACTTTCCAGATGTATTTAAGCTCAGGAAATGTTTTATTGGCTGGAAATAATGTCTTGTGGAGGTTGGGGGTTTGAAACCCACAGAACCTTTTCTAAAAGAGGTGTGTTGAAATGTCCCAAGGTCTGTATGCACACAACCAAGCCCTGCCCCTCCTTTGGTGAAAGCATGGCAAGCTCCCATCCTTTAATTGGTTGGTGTCATAAAAGAGGAGTTGGCATTCTCTGAATGACCTGATGACATGAAGCAGAAGAACAGCTCCAAAGGCCAGAATTCTCTCCAGGAGGGAAAGGATTAGTAAGTGGTTAGTAATGTATTTGGATTCTAATTCTGATTCCACCTCAGATTCTATAAGGAGACTTCTATAACCCCCTTCTTTGGCCTTTGGCCAATAATTATGGTTGTGAAATTGACCTAAATCATAATAAATCTTTTCTAAGGCCACAGTTACTGACTTAATGAATTGGAGCATTCTGAGATTCTTGTGAGGATAGACATCATCCAACTGCAGAATACATTACTGATTTTTTTTCAAATAGGCCATGGCTTTTACTTTGCTATGTTGTCCACATTTCATAGCAACTTTCAGAGGAGACTCTGTTTGGGGATGAAGATCATTGCTATCTTAAAGCATTCGTCAAGAAAAAGTAGAAGTGGAAGAGCTGTATTGTGTGCCTTCTCAGATCCTTCAGCATTAGGCCAAGAAGTGGAAAGTAATCATCATTTCTAGTCTGTGGGGGCAAAACTTCAGAAATTACAAAGAGATTATTACATGTTCCATCACTACAGGGAACAGCTGAAACCCCATCCTTTTGAGAATGACTCAAATCCAATCAAATATTGATGTATTTGGGCTATGTCTAGGAAGTTCCTAAATTTAACACAGTAATCACTAACCAGGATACTTACGTGATTATTTGATGACGCATAGAACTTTATAGACCTTTGGGGTCAGGTATCTGTTTTATATTAAAAGAGTAGGGTTTTAATGAGAAGGAAGCAGGTGGTATGCATCAATGTAACTATAGTTTCTGTGTCTCTCAAATATCCAGCATTGCATGACATTGTTCTTTCTTCTAACCAAGTTTCCTTCATTAGCCTGTAAGGGAGCCTATGAAATGAGTCATAGTCCCAGAAATAACATGAGAGGACATTTACATTTGAGTGCATCAAAAAGCTAGGATAATTTTTTTAATTCTTTCAGAGATTAAGATTTATTTATAGATTCTAGTATATAATATACATACAAAAACCAATGCCTTCATCTCTAGGTACCTAGAAAAAAAGATAAAAAAGATATTCCATTGTGAAAAAGATAATGATATTTTAGAATTAAATTCTAGCTCTGTCTCTGATTAGGTATGTGATCTTGGGCAAATGACTCTGGATCATAGGTTCCTCTTCTGTAAGAGAGTTACATGATATAAAAAACGATTGCATTTTTGGTTCTATGAAGAAGAAGCAGTGCCATGTTACACCTCATTTACTATTTTGTACAATGGGATAATTCTCATTATCAGTAGGGCTCGCCACATCATGTGTTTATGCCAAACTGTAGGATACAACTTTAGCGGTCTGCTCAGTTTTTTATTTAGCTGATGACTTCCTCTTGTAATATGTCTTGACAGGTGGTCAGAGGAGTACCTCTTTGAATCCACCACAGAGCTTGTTAAAAATTCAGATTCCAGGGCCTTCCCAGACTAAATCATCAGCTCTGGGGGTGGGTATAGAAATCTGCATTTCTACATTCCTGAGCAATTCGTAGGGACATGCAGTTTGAAATCCATGGCCAACTGACAGCACATAGTGTAGTGTATGATGTGAAGTATGTTTCCTCTCTTTACTGTTTGCATCTACTCCACAGGGTCCTAACCCTACTACTGGCTAGTTGATTTCATCACTACCTTTCATCTCCCCAGAACTGTTTCCTTATTTATAAAACATAGGGGCTGGAGTATTAATCTCCAAGGAATCTCTGGGATCTAACAGTCCATGAAAATAGTTCTGTAGTGATCTGTGAGAATTACTGAACCTACCTTAACAAATCCTATTTCTTGAGTGCCTACTATGTGGTGGGCATTGTGCAACTTTTATGTGTATTTCACTTATTCTTTATAGTAACCTATGATATTATTATTATTCACACTCAACATTTAAGGAACTGAAGCATAGAAAATTTAAGTAACTTGTCCAAGTCTATTTAGTTAATAAATGGAGCTGCAGTGAAGTGAGATCAAACTGAGGCCATAAACATGTAAAGAATTGCCTGGGTTGCTGCTCCCCTAAAACTTCTAAAGGCCACGGTGCTGCTCATTTATCCTGTGTTCTACTCTCCCAGCAAAGGAGCCTGGTTTTGGTTTCTTTTGATGTTTACTTGGCCTCTTGCTTAAGCATTTGCCTCTCCTACTCAATAACAGTGAAACCCCCCCGCCCCCCCAACACACACACACAAAAATCACAGGGCTGGAAACATTTTGTTTCCTACAAAAAGTTTTTTTGCAGCCAGCTCTGTGGTTGAAAGTGTTTTTTCTGTGGTCTAGGGATGGGTTGGATCCCATCTCTTCTTGGCCAGTGTCTGAGAACTTAGCCTGTGGCTTCCCATCAAGTCAGCACATAAGCAAGCTGTTTTTTGAATGAGTGTCTAATGATGTTGAATGTGTGCACAAGTGGACAAATAGGTCTGTTTGGGTGTATAAGAAACGTGTGCATGTCCCTCTAGTCCTTCCAGGGCAGAGAGAACCTGGGAGTGGTTTTCCACATGCTGTACATATCAATGTAGCTTTTAAGTTTTCATCACTCACATGACAACAAAAAATTCAGATGCTGACAAAATGAGAGGAGAGTGATATGTGAGCCTTATGTGGATTTGTAAGTAATCAGAAAGGCAGGGGATCCGAGATTTTGACCTGTCACATTTCTTTCCATTTTTCAAATGCTCAGAACCAAGGCAAGGTGGTCTGATGGTAGTGCAGAAGATGGAAATTCTGGGATCTGCCTCCAGCTTGGCCACATTCAAGATTTAGGACACTGACCATTGTCCAGCCTTGGATAAACACTTCTTCTCAAGGACTGCATTTTCCTCTCTAAAAGCAGGAATTTGTTTTTTGTTTTTTTTTTTGAGACAGAGTCTCACTCTGTTGCCTGGGCTAGAGTGCCGTGGTGTCAGCCTAGCTCACAGCAACCTCAAACTCCTGGGCTCAAGTGATCCTCCTGTCTCAGCCTCCCGAGTAGCTGGCACTACAGGCAGGTGCCACCATGCCCGGCTAATTTTTCCTATATATATTTTTAGTTGTCCAGATCATTTCTTTCTATTTTTTAGTAGAGACGGGGTCTCGCTCTTGCTCAGGCTGGTCTCGAACTCCTGACCTTGAGCGATCCACCCACCTCGGCCTCCCAGAGTACTAGGATTACAGGTATGAGCCACTGTGCCCGGCCTGTTTTTTGTTTTTTTTTTTTTTTAAAAAAAAAACCTTTGTGCCTTTTAAGAATAAAAGTTCCTTTTGTTAATGATGAATTTTGAATATTCAAACAGAATTCACTGGTAAGAAATATTACTAGTGGTAAATACCTTTTCTTTACTCGTAATTCAGTATTTACTCATAATTTACATGTTTCCAGTAAGACTTCGTAGTGTGTGGTGGTGCCTAGAACTTTTCCACCTATTCTCCATGGCCTGGCCATGATGATTCCATTTCTTACCTTCTCGTCAACCCCCATGAAGAAATGGCACTCTCTGGGCTCCCACTCACTGTTCATGGTTTTAAGTGCTGCATGCCTCCCTGTCATGCCAGCCACTACCATGACTGGCCAATTAAAAGAAAAAAAAAAAGTTTTTATTTTTTTGGTAGAGACAGAGTTCGCTATGTTGCCCAGGTTGGTCTTGAACTCCTGGCCTCTAGAGATCTTCCCACCTTGGCCTTCTAAAGATCTGGGATTACAGGTGTGAGCCATTGCCCCCAGCCTCAAGTATTTTATTTTGGAAGGGCCAGGATTGAGTAGACTCAGTATTAGTGGCATTGGCTGCAGGGGTGCACCTACCCTGGGATGCAGAAACTGGCCCATCCAAATCAGTCCCGTGGGAAAGAATGACCACAGAGTGATCAGGGGTCACCAGTGTGGAAAGTTGGCATTTGCTCTATTTCATCACACACAGCAGTAGAGCTGTTCTCACAGTAGGGGTTGTTAGAGTTGGGTGGAGGTAGTGGTGGTGATTTTAGTAAACCAGTTTTCTGATGATGGGGGTATGTGTTTCTGTTTTTACCCCTTAACAATGAGACAACAACCCAAATAACAGATCCCTCAGTACGTTGAAATGCCAAGGCTAAACAAACTGGTGGAATTTTGCGGCTTTGGCTCTTGGCTCCCAGGCATATCCATGCATCAGGGCCATGGCTTGGCAGTAGACAAAGTGACTATGTGGGTCCTCAGGGAGCTCTCTGGCTTTGTGGCTTCCTTTGATATGCAATTGAACTTTGGCGAATTTTTCCTCTCATGGCTCTGTTTATGAGGTCCAGAGGTAGGCAGAGACCCTCATTATGGAGCCCAAAGCCAACAGCAAACTAGAACTACAGGATGTCTTCCCACCTTCACACCCTGTTTGCAGGCTAAAGAGCTAGCCCACAAGGCTTACAACAAAGGGACAAGTTAGGGGAAGAGACTGCTGAATTCTCTTTCCGGCTTCACCCAGCTCTAAATCTGTAAGATTGGCCAGATCACTTAAACTTTCCTCCTTCAGAAGGATAATATCTCTTACTTAAAAAGGATCAGTGTAAGAGTACTAATTTACTGGTTTCCAAGGCAGTAGTGCTTAAAAACAAAACAGTAACAATACCTAACATTTTATCAAGCACTTAACCATTGCCAGGTACTAAAGTGTTACACACGTAATGACTCATTTAATTATCACATCTTTGGGGTAAGTATTATTATCCCCATTTTATACCTGAAGGAACTCAGTCACAAAGAGGTAAATTGTGAGTTGTTGGTCTTATTCTTCACTAATTTAAGGTATAGTTCTGCAGATATATCTTATAATTGACTGGCTTTCCTGACCTCCACTTTCCTTAGTCTGTAACACTGGGCAACAGATAATAAAAATCATTGAAATTAGCATTCCCAATCGCTGACCCACCTTAAATTGTAACTGGGTCTTGGCCATTTTTAAGTTAAATCATTCTTATATTGAGAAGCCTGAAACTGGGACTTTTCCAAAGTCATGAACAGGGGTACAGAAAGTTATTTACTTGGTAAACAAATGGGATCATCCATCCTATTGAATTTGTACAAACAAATTTGGAAACAAATGCATTGGCCTGAGAAGGATTTAAGGAATTGGAGGCACGGATTCTGTCGAAGTGCCAAGATCAAGCCAGTAGACTCTAGAGGGGCTCCAAAATGAGGCTGTATGCCATGGCATGGTTTGTCATCTAAGTCATGGCTGTGTAACTTCTTTCCTACTCATTTCTACTATAACCTTTATGCTTGCTTTTCTTTTCTTTTTTTTTTTTTTTTTAATTTTTTTAGAGACAAGGTCTCACTATGTTACCCAGGCTATTTTCAAATTCCTGGCCTCAAGCAATCCTCCTGCCTCAGACTCCCAAGTAGCTGGGATTATTACAGGCGTGAGCCACCCACCTTGCTCCCTTTGTCGTTTCTATAGCTGCCCCAGAGAATGCTGATAATAGCATTAACAGCTGCCATTTTTGTGCTATGCACATAAGAGCTATACAAACATCATCTTTATAATACACTGTGAGGTGGGTTTTTATAATAACACTGTTTAGTGGGTATTATTTACCCACTAAATTTACCCACTCTGAATTTACAGATGGGGAAATAGGCTCAGAGAGATTAAGAAGTGTTGAAGCTAAAACAACTAGTAAATGTTAGAAAAGAGGCTGTAAAGTGACTTATAGCAGCTAGGTTGTCTTGGTAGACATCTGGTATTTTTGCTTGCCCTTGATCTCTTCTTACCCCTTCTTTTAATACCTACACCATGATATTCCTGTAAGGAAACAGCTCTCTTCAATTTTCAGTCTGTGTTGTCTAGTTAGGGTTAGTTTGTAGGCTAGTTGTACCCACTGGCTTCATGTCTTGACTAATGGAAAGATCACATTCCCTTTCCACGGAGATTGGTTCGTAATAGTTGGTTAACCCAAGCTAAACTGAGTAGAGTAAACCCAGGACTTTGCTCAACAATCTGAGTTGCTAAGTTGGTAGAACGTAAGCCCGGAGTTCCTGGTGGCTGTCTTTGCCACTGTACAGAGAAAGAGGACCCACTTGAGAATGACAGTGTAGTCAACCCAGAGTAAAACAAAACCAAGAGATTGAGAGAGAATGTTGGTGGGGGTGGGGGGGTGGGAATCTGAGGCCCTGGATCCAACTGTGCCTGAGGACAGTTACCCCTGAACATTCCAGTTAGGTGAGCCAATAAATTTCCTTTTTTGTTTGGTCTCAATTGCATCTCTGTTATTTGTAACAGAAAGAATACTAAATAATACACACATTAGATGCTCATAGTTACTTACAAATATGAAGCCAGAAAATTCTAATAATGAGAACCTTTATCATTAAATTGATGATTTTATCCTCCTATTAGGTAGAGACAAGTTCTGATTCTTCAGGTCTACCTTCCTGGTTTCTAGATTATTCTATTCCTTTGCTTCTCCTCTTCTTCCTTATGCGTTTATTCTTCCTCTTCTTGTTTTTCTTTGGCCTTTTCATTATTCACCTCTACCACAATAGAGAGAAAAAAGCATGGAACTTACATTAAACAGCTTTTCTGGTTTATAAGTCTCTTTGGAAAGGTTCATATAAAGAGTAAGTTAAAAATATTGACTTAAAAGCAATTAAAAAATCATTGTGGGGTTTTACTTAGCCATTCTATCCATGGGTTTTTTTTTTTTTTTAAACCACATATTAAGCTTGATGAAAATCCTTGATGTCATTGCTTCCACTATAAAAATACAACCTTTTCTGGGTTAGTCTCACTTAATCATTAATGATGAGCTGTAAAATATTCTTTCCAGTTCAAAAATGGCATCAAATAAGTAACTAAGATGAAATTAGTAATAATTTTGGAAATGTGGTCATTCAGCAAGCTGATATTTACTGAACACTACTGTGTACTAGGCTAGGCTCTGGAAAAAGCAGAAATAAATAAAACATAATTTCAAAATCTAGCTGGACCAGCAAGTCTCAGAACCACTAACCATAATGTCATGTGATGGGCAGGAGGGTAGTAAAAACATTTAACGACTAGTACTGCATAGGAAGGAACCAGGCAGAATAGAAGCCAGGCCTTGGGGGAAGGGATGTGGGTTCTGGAAATACCCCCTTTCCACCGTGCCAGGCAGTACCTCCTGAGTTGCTGGACCACGTAGGGCAGTCCTGGGTCTGGAGCAGCAGTGGGGCACTTGCAGGGCTTAGGGGCAGCAGCTTTTTGCCAAATGGCGTGGCAGTAGTTAGTATTTAAACAACTGGAATGGCTGCCCTGATGCAGTCAGGCTGAGTGAGAACCTGAAAGTTGTTCTATGATCAGGGCCTCCTCAAAGTGGACAAGGGAACAACCGATCCTGCCTGAGGCCGAGAGAGAGGGTGAAGAATAGCTTCACGGAGAGGGTGACTTTTGAGCTGGGCTCTGACAGAATGCATTCGGAGAGAAGGAAGAACCCATGTAAAGGCCCCATGACATGTCGACTCTGCAGAGCCAGATTTGGGAGCGATCAGGAGCCGCAGAGGTGAGAGGTGAGGCTGGAGCAGCCCTTGGCCCCTCCGGAGAAGAACCTACTAAAGGGTTTGGAAAGTAGATAGCAGGGAGCTAAAGGTGGTTTTCAAGAAGTGAAAAATGTGGTAATCCATTAATGAGGACTTTTGGATTATATACAGGTATCTTAGTTATCTGATGGAGAGAGAAAACTCATTTTAAGATTACATAGATATGTGATCTATATACTCTACTAGGACATCTCTTTTATATATTGATCAAATTAATCCAAGAAACCTAGAAGTATAGGCATTTAAGCCACCAAAGCCCTGGAGTGCTGTTCACCCTAATCAAGGAGCTGGGAAGCAAGTGTTTTTAGCATGCATCATCTTCTGGATCCCCGAGGCCTTCTGGGTTACCTCAGAGCTGGGCCATTTAGCTTCTTACAGGCAGGGACCTCATCGTATTCATCTTTGTTTTCCCTAATGTCTAGCTCCGTACCTGGGACACAGGAGGTACTCAGTAAATATTTGTTGAATTAATATAACATTAAATAAGTCACTCAGCTCTAAGTAATAATTGTTTATACTTGTCGTAAAAATGGCTTTATGTAATTTCCAGTGTGTCTGCCCTTTTTTGGTCTTGCATTTTCACTCTCGTGTGGTCTGCTTTTAGTGGCCCTCAGCTGGAGTCTGTGCCTGCTCGACAGGCAATCTCTGGCAATAGCGGATTGCATATCCTGGCCTGGTTGCCGACTGCGTCTGGAAGAACATGCATTCTCTCTTTAACATGACTTTCCCTACCTATATAAGGGAGAGGATGCTTTTGTTTATTTATTCTGAAATGGAAGACAAAAAAGTACTGCATGCTAGTTGTGAAAAAAAAACCAAACAATATAAAATAATAAAGAGTAGGAAGAAATATCCTCCAGAAGTTTCTATGCATATATGAAAATATGTATGTGCTCCTCTTATATAATATTATGTAACCTACTTTTAAAATACTCCATACATCATGGATAATCTTTCTGTGTAAATATACATAGTTACTAATCCTTTTTCATAGTAGCATAGTATTCATGGAATGGATATATGGTAATGTAGTCAAGAGGATGATAACATTAAAACGAATGATATTTTGCATTCCTTAAACTCATATCAGGAAAACTTAAAAGTATTTTTGTTTTTAATTATTAAAAAAAACCCAAAACTTTGATCCAAACAAAAGAAGTAGCTATATAGTTTCATTTAGAAAATGGTTAACTTAGTGTATGAATATTGTAGCCAAGCTTGCTTCATCATTAACCTTGTCTCACTCTGCTACCTAGGGACCCCAAAGAGCATAGTAAATATTTTACAAAGCGTCTATAAAAGCTGTTCTGTACTGGTCTGAACTGAATGAATCTTTAAATATAATTGTTGTTTTTAAATGTTTTTTAGTAAGGGCTGCCTTACTTGGGCCTCTCTCTTAAGATCCTAATTTTAAAGGGAAAGATGGCTCGGAAAACTGTTCCAGGTCACCAGTGAGATGTCGTTAGGCCCATCCCCCCAGCTGTCCCCAAGATTATACTCCCTCATCTTGTGACTCCTGAGTCAGAGATCCTGCAGCTGTTCCTGAGGAGGACTGAGGTCTCCAGGCTCTCGGGTTGCTGAACCTGGTTTTTTGTTTTTGCTTCCATTCTCTTTTCTCTTGCCTTTTTTTGGCTTTGGTATCTCATTCCTCCTAGAGTACTAACTGAGTCCCCTGGGGATGAATCTGCCTGCCGGTATATACAGAAATCCACAGTGTCATTAGAGTAGTTATCTCTAATTCATTCTTCCTCCCTGAGCATTGAAGAAAACTCATGTGGGCTCTTGTCTTTGTGATAAAAGCTTTTGTCCCATAGTAATTAGGCAGAGCTCTAGTTTACTTCTAAAACATGATTAACTCCTTGGGAAGGAGGGAAAAAAATTGAGAGTTGTTATTTAAGATGGGTACCCTAGGGGAACAAAGAAGAGGCTTTTCCCATTGTTATGCCTCCTAATTAGGCCAAGCCCAAGGTTGCTGTGCACCATTCCAGGAGGCAATTTCCCGCTAGTAGGAGGATAGGAGCAGAGGAGTGACAGAATGAAGCTGACACCAGAAAGGCCCCAAAAGAGGTTAGGACTTTTCAGATCTTCTGGACTTGCTTCCTGTCCCACCTCTGCAGCGAGCTTGTACCCCACACTCTGTTCTGTAATCCCTGACATAAAGAGTCCCTCACTCAGAATCACGGAGGAGGGGCTGGTTTGCTTTATTCCTCGTAACTCTCTATATTGCTTGACTTGTTTATAGTGAACATGTGTTCTTTATATAATCAGAAAAGCCTGAAGTCATATTCATAGTGCGTGGAGGGGAAAAGAGAGAAAATCAGTTGCTTGGTGGGACTGGCAAATAGTCTCATAGTGTAGTCAAGTCAGCATTAACAATAAAAAGGGTACATGGGATTATGATCCTGTAAAAGGCCCCTAAGAATTCTGAGCAGGGCTCATCCTTAGCATGATGACAAAACAGGAAGACTTTGCTTGAAGTTGCCTGTGACAAACCTCCCACCCTTCCTTGGGGACTCAGTGCCAGGACATGCTGGACCCCACAAAGGGCCCTGTCCAGACTTCTCAGTGCAGGGAGCATCTTATATTAGACAGTTCTGACCCTTTTCGTGGTCAGTATTCATCTGGATTCTCCACTTCAGAGTTCTGTGTTTCAGGCAAGATAATCTGTTGACTCATTCTCGAGAACGTGCTCTGCCTGATGGTATATGCGTGTGTGTTATCTAGGTAGATGGCCTGGAGACACTGACATTAGAGCAAACGTATGATTCTAATGAGAATTTTAGACCCTGAAAAGTCAAATGGCGGGGAGATTTTGACTAGGGACCTTCTGGCACCTCTCAGATTAGATCCCACAAGTGGCAGCCTGGTGGGCCCACTTGTTCTTAGGCTTCCTAAATAAAAGTTCTGGGCATAGGCAGACAGTCCCTCCCCTGTATTGATCAGTAGGCTTGTTTGACCCATGTTTCTGTTTTCTCAGGAAAATTAGGATAATAATAGTATTTACTTCAGAATGTTGTTAGGAGGATTATATGTTTTAGAACAGTGCCTGGCACACAATAAGAGCTTAATTAACAAATGTTAGCTTTTATCACTGTTTTCATCCCAGGCCTGCCAAAAGTTGTGATGTTTGAAGTAGGCCCCCAAATGGAAATCTGGTGGGTTCTCAAAGAGATAGGATAGTTTTTAAACTCCTTACATAGCCAGCCTGGTTGCTATGGAGCTCTTCTTACGAAGTTTTTTCTGAAAGCTTGGTGCAGATCCCTGTTTCTTGAATTGTTTCAGTCTATGAGCCAATTTCTGTGGGCTAAAGATACCTTAATTCCCCAACAATACTTGATAAATGAGTCATTCTGTGTTTATATATGTAAGATTTAGACAGTCACATTAAAAATATTAAAAATACAAAAGACCAAGCTGACAGGTTCCTGGTTATGCCCTGACAACACGGGAAAGAGTTATTATATAAAGTTTATTTTCCTCCATCTTCCTGAGCTTGTCACAAAGATGAGCTCGAAAGGGAAGGATGGGTACCCCTTCCTGTCTCTGCGTTACACCCTTCAGCTCATCTGAAATCCTGTCCTGTGTTTCCTTCTTGTCCTTTGCCTTTTTTTTTTTTTTTTTTTTTGGCTGGAGGAGAACTTTAGGGAAATAGTTAGAATGCTGTGGTAACAGGGAGAATTAATTTGACCAGGCTCTGAAGAAAGAGCATGTTGATTTCTCACTAGCATTGGTTCCTCCACCCATCAGAGCAGGGCCAGGGATGTGGTACAATACACAAACCAGTTCCATTTGACCAGCTGTTTTTGAATGTGTTAAGCCCAGATTTCGGCCTCTTTACATAGAAACATGTTGCCTTCCTTGAATTGGTTCCTGTGAGACTAAAGAAGATCCCATGTGGCCGAAGCATGATGTAACAGGGATGTGTGCTTCAGAATTCAAGACACACCCTCTGAGTTCCTGGCATCTTTTTACCATAATAATCACACAACCACAGCCTTCCTTCTGTGACCCTTGAAGGCCAGAGCTGCCTCATCTTGGCTGAGTTTTCTAGCGGGCTTGGACGAGAGAATCAAGCTCTGCTTCCTGTGGGTCTGTGGATGGTGCCGGGAAGTCAGGCCTGCCTAACTGGATGTCCAGAGAGCTTAGCATTTACAGCTGGACAGAGCTCTTGTACATCTTGTTTTTCTGGTCATTTCTATACTCCTGATTTAGGGTAGAGAAAGGGAATGGGTCTCTGTAGCTCGAAATCACCTGTGACAGTATTCTATTGCTTTAGTTGGAGCTAGATTGAAGTTTCCAAATTCAAATGATAATGAAACCAGTTCATGCTTATAATAGGTGATCTTTGTGTTAACTTTTGATTTAAAAAAAACTTTAAAAATAAAGTTTAAATGTAATATTTGATGGCCATGAACTTAGTAGTGATAAAATCAGTTCTCACTTCTTTTAGAGCACCCAATGGTAACATTAACAATTTCAGTAATGGTTAGAAGTCTCATTTTAAACCTAAACATATAGTTCTACAACCTGTGTGTGAAGTTGCACATTAGCCTTACACACATAGACACTCCCACAGCGGCAGCAAAAAAGGTAATTAGACCATTGAACTAACACTTTAGCCTTCAAAACGGGGCAAGTTACTAACTTTCTTGCATTTTAATCCCCATAAGTTTCCCCCATCATAGAGGAGAGAAACTAATATTTCTCAGGTTCCTATGATGTGCCACATTTTTCACTAATTTCTTTCATCTCTTTAATCCTCACAATAAGACTGTGAGATCAGTATTGCTGTGCTAATTTGAGAGGTGAGGAAAGCAAGGTTTGGAGAGGTTAGAGTGTCCAAAATCATATAGGCAAGATTTGAAGCCATGTTTGACCAAATTCATAGCATGTTACCTTTGGTAATAAGGATGATTGTACTTGATCCCAAGCCACCTTTTTTATCCCCCTATAAGCATGATTTGATGATAGCGTAAAAATTATATTGAGCACCCTTGAGAGGAGCTGTTTGTTATTAATACACATGCCTGGTATGTGTAACTAACCCTCAAAGCTGGTAATATAATAACGCCACCAAATCACTACCTGATTTGGATAGAAGAACTAAAGCAAGCCTCTTCTTTAATGTGGAGGTTTGACCACATGCTTACTCTTTCTCATGATCCATCTAAATTTATTTCAGTGTGATAATAATAATAATAATAACCTAACAGGGCAAAAAGATTGTGAATTGCTTTGAGACATCAATAGGTTTCAACAAAATATTAGATATTCCTCTGCTTTGCTTCTAAAATGTAGCAACCAAAAAGAGATTGAAGGATTATTTTTGTAAATTATCTCTGTGTATTAATTCTACAGTGTATTCCATCAGTTTACAAATGCTGTTCATATACAGAGTGCTTCTAATTATCTAATTTCTATTTAAATATGATTGAACAACCAAGGATCACCAAACTTTGGAAAATACCTCTCACATCAAAGAGAGAGGAAGACAAACAGAAAAAAGAACCATGAAAAATTAGAGATAATATAAGATTCAGAAGAAAACTTAAAGTATAATTAATATCTTCAAAGAGTTAAAGATGATAAAATACCAAGAATGGAATGCACTGAATTAGAAATAGGAGATAAGAAAGAGCGCCTAGAAAGTAAAAATGTGACAACTGACAAATTTCATTTAAAGGGTTGGAAGATAATACAAAGTGGCATTATTTGCCATTTTAAATTATATGTAAGCATTAAGTTGATTAAAAACAAAACAAAATAATCAGTTCTCTAGGGCTGTGAAAACTTTTAAAACAGAAAAAGTAGGTGTCAGAGTTGAGTAGGGAGAGATATCAAATATAGATATTGAGTCATGATATTTAAAACTTTGGCTTGGGAGGCTCACCTTCCAGAATGGTGAAGCAAGACATTCCAGAAATCTACCCTTCCATAAAAGCAATAAGAACATTGACAAAAACTGTCAAAATAAACTTTTTCAGAACTCTGGAAATTAAATAAAGGCTTGCAAATAATCCAGTGAATGTTTATATGAGAAAAACAAGTGAATCTGAGTAAGAACAGCAAGACGTAATGACATTTTAGTTTGCCCTAATCCCATACACCTCTCCCCAGTGCTGCAATAACCTTGAAAGCCAACAGTCTTGCATCTATGGTAGCTTTGAAAGCTAGTGTGCTAGTAGCTACTTAAGGGGGTAGCATAGGTTTGGAGCATCCCAAAACCCCTGTCACAGAGAATTGTTATTATTTGACCTGTTTGACAGTTTGCCAAAAAGCACTATTCTCAGGGCTTGTCTTTATTTGACTGAGATTCAGAACTTGGTCTGTGTGAACAACTCTACCCACAGGGTATTTGTCGGAAACAATCAGTGGCAATTGCTTACCATCATGGCTGCCTAAGGCCTCATTACCAGGTAGAGCTAACAAGAGGCTGACCAAAAAAATTAAAAAGAAAAACTGGGGAATAAGATGTCTGCAGGAAGCTTTATAAAGCTCTCACATATACCAGGGAATCTAGAAGGCTATACCCAGGGCTTTGCTTATGCCAAGGAAAGACCTGAGAAGAACCAAAGTTCTCACTTCTGGCTGACCCTGCGGCTCTGTGCAAGAAGGAAGTGAAGGATAAGATAGAGTTATAAACTGCTTGCTGGAGTGTTGAATACATGCTCCAAAACATACAGAGGCTAAGGCTGAGAGACTTACTGATTCATGGCATTTAAGGCAATCTGTTCAGTCATTAGTGGACCACTAAGTAATTCCATACACAAGGGATCCTCAATGAAATTGACTGACTGACTTCTCATCAGAAACCATGGAAGCCAGAAAGCAGTGGAATAACATATCCAAAGTACTGAAAGAAAGACTGTCAATCAAGAAGTCTACATCCAGCAAAACTATTCTTTGAAAATTAAGGAGAAATTAACACATTCCCAGAAAAACAAAATCCGAGAGAATTTGTCACTAGTACACCTGCCCTATGGAAAATACTAAAAAAATAAAATAAAATAAATCCTTCAGGCTGAAATGAAAGAACATTAAAGAGTAGCTCTAATCCACATGAAAAAAACAAGGCATACTGCTAAAGTAAACACATAAATATAAAAGACAATAGAGTATATTTTTGTTTATAATTCTTTTCCTCTCCTGTCTGATTTGAAAGACAACTGCATAAAGCAAGAAATGTAAAACTGCCTTAATGGACTTAGAATTTATAAAGATGTAATCTGTATAACAATAGTACAAATTGGGGGTGGATAGAGCTATATTGGTGCAAGTTTTTGTAAACAATTGAAATTAAGGTGGTATCAGTCTGAACTAGTTTTAAGTTAAAATGTTAATGGCAATCCTCAGGGTAACGTCTGAGAAAATAACTCAAAAATCTAAAGTAGAAGAAACAGCAAGAGAATTAAAAGTGTACGCTAAAAAAAAAATCTAACGCAAAGAAGGCAGTAATGGAAAAATAGAGGTAAAATAAAGACATAAGACACACAGAACACAAATAGCAAAATGGCAGGCATATAGCCTACCTTATCAATAATTATATTAAATGTAAGTAGATTAAATGCTCCAATCAAAAGGCAGAGATTGGCAGTACTGATAAAAAGAAACCATAATCTAATATATGCTATCTACAGGAGACCTACTTTAGAGTCAAAGAAACAAATAGGTTGAAAGTAAAAAGATGGAAAAATATATGTCATGCAAACAGTAAACAAACAAAGCTGGAATGGCTATGCTAATATCAGACAAAATGGACTTTAAGACAAAAACTGCTATTGCAAACAAAGAACATCTTATAATTATAAAAGGGTCACTCTATCAGGAAGATGTAATTATTATAAACATAGGCACCTAACAACTGAGCCTCAAAATACATGAAGCAAAAACTAATAGAATAATAGAATTGAAGAGAATAGACAAATCAATAATAATAGTTGGAGACTTCAATATCCTACTTTCAGTAATGGATAGACCAACTAGACTGCAGCTCAGCAAAGAAACAGAAGACTTAAACAACAGTATAAACCAACTAGACCTAACAGGCATCTATAGAACACTCCACCCAACAATAGCAGGTTCTTCTCCAGTACACATGGAACATTCTCCAGGATAAACTATATATTAGGCTATAAAACAACCTTCAATAAATTTAAAAGATTGAAATCATACAAACTTCTCCAGTCATCATGGAATGAAATTAGTAATCAATAATAAAAGGAAATTTTGGAAATTCTCAAATGTGTGCAAATTTAAAAACACACACAGACACACTTCTAAATAAGCAACAGGTCAAAGAATAAATCACAGGGAAATTAGAAAATACTTTGAGAAAATGAAAACAAAACTTATATGATATAGTTAATATAGTGCTTAGAGAAAAATTTATAGCTTAAATGCCTATATTAAAATTTTTTATTGCATGTAAATTATACCTCAATAAAGCTAATGTTACTATAGAAAAAATTAGTGACCCATATTTTTTGATTGTATAAATTTACATACTACCATATATATGTAGTCACTAAATTCTCTCTGATTCTAGTATAATTAAGAAATAATCACTAACACTTTCAAAGCACATGTAAAATTCACTGAAAAAAAAAACCCAACATAGTTTTTAAAATATATTAACAAATATTAAGCTTATAATTAATTATATACATACTAATGTATTTAGGGAAAAGTGTACTGATGTTTGCAATTTACTTTGAAATGCAACAACAACCAAAAAAACAAAGATGGATTGATGGATGAATAGATATGTGATAAGAACAAGTATAATAAAATGTTAATGGTAGAACCTGTTGATAGATTTATGGGTATTCACTATAAAGTTCTTTCAACGTTGTTGTATGTTTGAAAATTTCCATAAGAAAATGTTGGGGAAAAGACAATAAATTCAAAATGTCACTTTGACCCTGAACTATTACTGTTCCATAGTTTACTAAGTTCATATCTTACTGATATGAAGACCTTAATGTTTTCTTTAAGGAACTAGCTCTTTCTTAGGCAATACTTTCATATAGTTTGGGAACCTGATGTATTTATAGGTAAATGTTTTGAAAACAATCACCAGAGAGATGTTATAAAAGAGTATAATGGTATTCTAAGAGAGAATAAGATCTTATAGCCTCAAGGTCAAACTTTCTAGGAGACTCTTCCCAGAGTCTAGAATTATATTTCATCAGGAATTCAGATCAGCTTACTTTCTATCCCCTAATCTCTGTAGGAAAAGTTGTAAAGTAGGCTGCATGTGGACAAATTAATAAATTCATGCCTGCTCAAATACAGTGCATTTCTCCACCCTGCCATTTTCCAGCACTATATTACTTCTACAGATCTTACTTCCCTATTTCAAGAAGGCGGTTTAGATGCCACTGAACTCATTCTCTGCCCTCCCTCATAACCCTGAGAAGCTGTTGGTGTTGAGGCTTCAGTGTTCCGTGGAGAGTGATTTTCCAAGTGATGAAGCAGATTCTAATCACAGACTGGAGCTGGCCCTCTGCCACCTTTCCCTCTAGCTCTCTCAACACAATGGGGAATTCCTATGAGGATCGCTGGGTACACTTCAAGCCCCCCCTGATCCCATGGCCTCATTCCAGTCACAGATCTTCCTGTCTGGAGCATTTCTGGCCCTTCTGTCCCTTCGCTTGGAGAGTTCAGCTCAACCTGGGGAAGGGACAGAAGACTTGAGGTTATCAAAAGCCTGTTGAATTATCTGATGCAAGACTAACTGGTTTGTTTGCCTCCCTGGCTCTCTTCCTGGGCTTCAAAGCAGCTGAGAAAACAACCTTTTTCTAAGTCTTGGACAAGGAGGAAAAACCCTGGCATGAAGGATTTCTGTCGCAGACACTTGGCATAGCTAGAGGAAAGGTTTGTTTAACTTAGCAATGGGTTTTTATTAGCCCAGGACTCCAGTTGAAGTGAGATAATAGTGTCCCTGTAGAAGGACATTTCAGAATCAGTAGGTTTCCTCCCTAGCTTCCCAGCAGGACCCTTGCTTGAAGATGAAAGTGTCAGACACATTCAACAAGGAAATCCCTGCTGAATTCATCAACAACCACATAATCTTGCTGATCATGAGACAGGATTAAAAAACTAGCAGGACAGGAAATTGTGGATGGATACAAAGCCATATTTCTGAGCTATCTCCCTCAACTGCCTCTCTATAGTTTTCTTGGCTGAACATATTACATTGTCTCTGGGCCCCTACATCTTATAGCAGAAAGTCAGGATAGAAAGAAATCCAGTCCTACCACCTGCCCCTACAGGAAGAAACTCTTCTGCTTACACTTTCCCTCTGCCAGCTCATTTCACTCTGCCCTTCACCCCAACTAATGTGAGATTGGGTAGTGGGTGGGAAGGGGAAGGAAACATAAGAGAGGAAGGATTCATTACCAGTGTCAAAGGAAGCCTTTCTGGCACAGGAATTAGAGAAGAGAAAGTGGAAGAATAGGTGCCAGCTTACCCTCAGCACATGGCTGCCTCTTCATGTCTGCTTTCCTGGGCCACAAAGACAAAACTCATTTTTTCCTAAGGTTGGAGTTTTATTGTAGGAACTCATGTAAACTGCCAGGATCAGAACTCTATAAAAGCAGCCTCCAGGATAGCCTGCACCCAAGGTTCCTGACATCTTTTTGCTGCCTGCTCCACACTGGCCTTTTTAGCCACCCCATAGAGAAGGGCCAGGCTGGGTTGCCCTAGATGAGGGTCACACCTACACTTTAAAAGGAGGGCAGAGGCACTGTCCCTAGAAGGTGTCTCCATCCTGGAGAAGGCCTAGGGTTCTTATGCCCAGCACGTTTTGTCTTGTGGCTCCTTTTCCACTTTCTGAGCCTCTTGGAAGTGGGATCAGGCCAGGAAAAACATGTGATGCTATAGCAGCTGAAACCAAAGACTAAACTTTGGGCCTGCCCAAGCTGAGAATCTTGGCAGTGATTGTCTGGGCAGCCTGCTCTTTTCTATGGCATCATCTAAGTCCCCTAGCTTTGGGGGAGGGGGAACCAGATAAGTCCTCAAAATGCGTATGAGTCAGTAGAGCTTCTGTGGGTCACCAATTTGTGCATTTATTCACTCATTCATTCATGCATTTCATAATTGAGCTTCTGTTATGTATACAGCACCATACTGGTTTGTGAGACCAGAAGCAGCAGCAACAATGGTGATCTTCTCTGCTTTCAAACAGATGATAGTAAATTCAGGTAACATTAACTGTAAAACTGAAAAAGCAGGAATAATTATCAGGGAGTACAGATGAAGTGTGAGGGACTTAGAGAGAGATGACCTTAGGCTGGAGAAGTTGGCATAAGCTTCTGGAAGAGGTGGCATTTATATGAGGTTTGAAGGGTAGGTAGGATCAGGACATTCAGAGATGAAAAGCAGAAGGAAGACTGCAATGTGCAAGCTTATAACAGCTAAAGCACCTCACATGGATGCCCTGTTCAGTTCCCTTCTTTGTCTTGAATCGTGCAATATCCACGCTGCAGAAAAAAATGCCCTTATTTGCTGTTGTATGTTCTGCCTTATTTGATGTATTATGCCAGGGAAGTGGATTGATCTGTATGTGCCAGATTAGGGGCTGCCATCGTGGTAGTTAAAAGAATGAACTATAGAACCAGGTAGCCTGGGTTGGAACCTGGCTTCAGCACTTATAAGCCACCTACCTCCAAGGGTTGTTGTGAAGATTAACGTCTGTTGGTGGTGGTGGTTCTCATCATCATTATTAATAGTACTGTGGGAAGCTTGGAAGGCTCCCCCACCCACCCCAGACCTGTTGCACTGTCTGCCATTATAGATCCATTCCTTTCCTTTGAGAGTTTTATCAACTTGCAGGCACACCTGAGAAGGGTAACACCGAATGGTTTGCCTACCATAACTTTAGGGCTAGAGGAAATTAGCTGACAGCTTATGTGATGAGAGCAAAATATTAACAGATACCTGAGTGGAGGGACACAAAAGGAGGAGGAGAGGGTATGTGCAAGGAAAAGCCCGTGAGCCCCCAAAGGCCAACTTCTTCCACATTTTACTTAGAGTACCTAGGCCTCTGTGTTTCCACTTGTAAGTTGAGAGAAACCTCCACACACACAGCATGGGGGTGAAGTGAAGAACAGTGGGGAAAATGCCCACTAGTCATTTTAGGAGCCCCCAGCTACAAAGCACTGCCCTGGGCCAAATAGAAGGGAAGGGAGTGAGATCAAAGGAAATGACTCTGATCTTCTCAGTCACATGGAGAATTCAGAACATGCATCTAAGAAATAAACTGAGGTAGAAACAGGTGGCAATCTTCTAATAAGTGCAAACATACAGCATGCAAATTGAAATTGAATCTGTCTGGCCTAGAGTAGGGACTCAATAAATGTTTGTTAATGGATGGATTGAATGCCCAAGAATGAGGGACAAATAGTGAATGTCAAAGTGGAGAAAGCCCAAAGGCGTCCCTGTATTGTCTGCCAGCTGCCACCGGAATGTCAGCTCCATGATGTCAGGGACCTTCTATCTTTTCCCCTGCTATATCTCCTGCACCTACAACAGTGCCCAGCACAAAGAAAAGATCCCAGTAAATATCTGTGGATTGAATAAGTTCATGGATGGGTGTGCAGATGGTATAAATAATAGAAATTACTTCCAGATGGTAGCGGGATCTGGGATCTAGTACCTAGTGCATATTATGTATACTTTAAATGTTCCTCAAAAAAATTTTAAAATATTGGTGACCACTTTATTTGCAAGAATAGGTAAAGAGAAGAGAAAGCATATTTATTAGAGTTCAGTTAAAGTCGAGTTAGTCTGATATGAAGAAAATATTCAAGAGAAAACAACCTGGCTATTTGTGGGAGGTGGGATTAACAGCCCACCATACCACATACCTACCATGCTGAGCTCCAGGCTTTCCGAGCCATATGTGTCTACACTCATTCTTGCTCAATTGCATATTTCTGTGAACCCTTAGAGACTTCCAAAGCCAACTTCACACATTGCAACAGGTTTGAGTGTGATCAAAATTTTTCACTAGGGCCCTGGAGTTTTATTAGGCAGCTAGGCCTCCCTGCGGGGCAATATATATTGGAAAAGATAGAATGACACTTGGAAACGGCCTAAGTCGGACAGTGATTAGAACACTCCAAATTTATGGAATGGCTGAGGATCTGAAACAGAACAGACTAAGTTATCTGCCGGGGGCTTGTTTGCTTTAGAAAAGTTTGGTTTATAGTTCAAATGGAAGAAAGAAACAAGGGCATCGGGTATTAATTCAGATCTGAAAAAACAAGATAGGAGGCCAGGTGCAGTGGCACATGCCTGTAATCCTAGCACTCTGGGAGGCTGAGGCAGGAGGATCGGTTGAGGTCAGGAGTTCAAGACCAGCCTAAGCAAGAGCAAGACCTCCTCTCTACGAAAAATAGAAAAAAATAAGGTAGGCATGGTGGCAGGTACTTGTAGTTCCAGCTACTCAGGAGGCTGAGGCAGGGAAATGCTCTTGAGCCCAGGAGTTTGAGGTTAGAGTGAGTGAGCTATGATAATGCCACTGCACTCTACCTGGGGCGACACAGTGAAACTCTGTCTCAAAAAAAAAAAAAAAAAAAAAAATAAATAAATAAAAAAGAGGAATCTGCGTGTAGTCACAAAGATACATGGCAATCATTACTTTTTTTCCTGAAATATATTGGGCTAGAAAGCTAATTTACACTTCCCCTCCACTAGTACATAACATTACAGAATCTGCAGATCAAAAAACTCATATTAAAAACAATATGCATCAGGCCTGTGCCTGTAGTCCTAGCTACTTGGGAGGCTGAGGCAAGAGGATCGCTTGAACCCAGGAGTTTGGTAGCCTAGGCAACATAGCAACACCCCATCTCTTTAAAACACACACACACACACACAATATGTGTCTTCAACCTAGTCCTATTACCATCATGTTTGCATTGAAGTGTTTGTGGTCATGGATTGCTTTGGGCATCTAACCACCTTGATTGTTCTCCTCTGGTTGTTTTCCAATTTGTCAGTTTCCCTTTGGGAATTTGGGCCCCAATCCACATACATTGCATCAAGCATAGTTTGCCGGGTGAAGAGGAGAGCAAGACTATCACCTCTCCTGTTCTGGATACTGTGTCTCCATTGATATAACCTGAGACCACACCATATTTTTAGAATCACATCACACAGCTGACTCATATTGAACTGTAGTTAACCAACCTCCTTATTCTGAATGTTAAATCTCATCTCTCCCATTCTGTAACCAATATTCGGTGCTCTGTTCTCAAGGACAAGGTCTTACATTTATCTCAAAAAAATTTGCATCCCAAAAGATATATTGGATTTGTCCCAACATTCTAACCAAATTGAAATTTGTTTTGATATGAATGTCTAATCTATGAACACTTTCTCTAAATTTTTTGTCTTCTGTTACCTTCTCATCAACTGAACATCCCATCAATGAGTTTAGTTACATGACCCACAAGTCCGAATATTGCCTCTTCAGTGAGATCTCATGCTATTCTCTTTAAAAGTGATCCCTCCTCTGATCCAACACACTTCCCATACTGTTTCTCTGCTTTTTTTTGTCCGTTACACATATATTCATCTAACATACTATGTATTTTATTTATTTTGTTTACTATCTTTTCGCTGCCTTTAGAATGTCAGCTCTACTAGGGCAGCAATTTTTGTCGGTTATGTTCTCTGCTGTATTCCATGTTTGTTGTATGGATGTAGTGAACACATCAGCATTCTCATCCAGGTCAGTAAGACCAAGCCTAGAATCTGGTACATTCTACCAGAGGTTGCTGACCTCATCGGATTGCTGCTGATCTTTTGATCACTTACAGATCCACTTAATGGTATTAGCATCCAGCTCAACTTGTCTTCACTTTGTCCAGAAATCTGTCGAGAGAGTTTGTCACATTTTTTGCTGAAATCAGATGTTTCGTGTTGGTGGTAACTCTCTGATCTATCGATCTGGAAGTTCTTTTCCAAAAAAAGGAAATAGGGTTCATCTGACATAACTTATCACTTCCTCCTTCTAACTGCACACAAATCATCCTTTTGATGACCTTTTTTTTTTTTTTAAGGCGGGGTCTCACTCTGTCACCCTGGCTAGAGTGCAGTGGTGTCATCATAGCTCACTAGAACCTCAAACTCCTGGGTGATCCTCAAGTGATCATTCTGCCTCATCCTCATGGGCAGCTGGGACTACAGGTGCATGCCATCACACCCTGCTAATTTTTCTATTTTTTGAAGAGATGACGTCTCGCTCTTGCTCAGGCTGGTCTCGAACTCCTGACCCCAAGGAATCTTCCTGCCTCGGCCTCCCGGAGTGCTAGGATTACAGTTGTGAGCCACCACGCCTGACCTGATGACTCATTTTAAACTCTGCTCTGGAAAGCGCATTCATCAGTGACCTGCCCAAACTCTCTCCAGGTGTGAGATCCTCTTGGCTGAGGCTCGTTTCTAGAGTGGGCATTAGAGGATGGAGCTAGCACCACAAAGGTGGAAGGCTTAGGCTCAGATGCCACTGTTGTGTCACATTGGAATATCACATCCTTTTTTTCTGGGTCTTAGCTTCTGCAGTCTATAAAATAACAATGGTAATATAATTTTCAAAAATATAGTATGATACTCTGTTGATTGCTATTTATTTATGCCCTTTTGGTTTTGTGTCTAGTTGCTACATGCAGACGATAAGGATCTGAGATTTTAGATATGTTTAGGTTATTTTTATTGCTATTTAATCCAAAGGACTTACATGTCTCTTATCCATTTCCTTTTTTCCCCATGCTTTCTGACACGGCTGTGGTTGAGATCCTTATCATCTCATCACTGAATTATCACAATAGCTCCAGGCTTCCCATCTCTTGCTTCTCCATCATAGACTCTTCAGTCAGGTGAATTGCCTGGAAACTGGCTATTCAAAATGTGGTCTATGATCACAGCATCAACATATCCTGGGAACTTGTTAAAATGCAGACTCTCAGGCCCCCCTACAACCCTACTGAATCAGAATCTGTATGTCAGCAGGACCTAGGCTGGGTGTGGTGACTCATGTCTATAATCCTAGCACTCTAGGAGGCCAAGGCAGGAGGATCACTTGAGGTCAGCAGTTCTAGACCAGCCTGAGCAAGAGCGAGACCTCATCTCTTCAAAAAACAGAAAAATTATCAGAGCATGGTGATGTGCATCTGTAGTCTTAGCTGCTCAGAACGCTGAGGCAGGAGGATCACCTGAGCCCAGGAGTTCGAGGTTGCAGTGAGTCATGATGACACCACTGTATATACTCTAGCCAGGGTGACAGAG